>NW_024870722.1:1590000-2190000 GCF_019054845.1 Dipodomys spectabilis | reverse complement strand
AACTCAGGGCCTGAGTGCTATCCCTAGGCTTTTTTGCTCAAGGCTAGTGCTCTACCACTTTGAGCCACAGTACCATTTCCAATTTTCTGTTGGTTAATTGGAGATAAGAGTCCCCTGGACTTTCCTGCATGGGCTGGCTTTGAACCCTGATTCTAGATCTCAGCCTCCCGAGTAGCTCGGTGTGAGCCACTGGCACCTGGCTGAAATGGTCTATTTTATATGGAAACATATTCGCAAGATCCTACTAATAATGTTGTCACAAGTGTCTGTTTCAGATGATGAAGGCTCACAGGCAACATAAAATTTTACTTGGTGGAGAATCACAGTGACTTAAGTTGTCATCAAGAATCAGCTGTGCTGTAGTACAGGATTATGGACTTGTAAGATGGCAAGATCCAGGCTAGAAGGCTTGGCACCTCTACGTACTGCCTATAGCAATGCTTTTCAAATGGCTGCTCTGAAACAACAGTTCTAATTGTGTATTTCTTTTCATTCTGAATCCATTGAAAACTTGTGCTTTTGTGAAATACGAGTGTTAAAAATAATGAAAGCCTTTTTAGTCACAAGACTCAACAGACATAAAATTATCCTGTCTAACACTCTAAAAGTATCTGGAAGTATGCTCTCAACTTCTGCACTCATGGGTGCTGACAGGTGACAGGTGCTCTGTGCAGCATCCTTTGAGGGAGCAGCGTTGAGGGACTTACTCAACCTCTCCTGCTTTCTCCATGAGGATTAAATACGATGATGCTCCTGCTGCGGATGTGCGGATGCAGGCACAGATAAAAAGTTTTCTCCCAAACTTTAAGTTCTTAATGTTCTCACTAATAATAACTAGAGTTGAAAACAATAGCAAAGGGCCAAAGTAAGTTTTGTTTTTGCTTTGGATGACATAACATGATAAAATCAGAATACCTAAGAGGCAACAACTTCTCTCTGAGTTAAGTCTTTTCCCAAACGCACATACTTTGACCAAGAGGCTGGAAACCAAAGCTTAGATCTCTCTCCTGGGTACATCTTGCCCTTGGCTCTGCCTTGAGGTCTACTAGGCCTTCAGAACTGCTGTTTTCTCATCTGCAGGTCTTGGTCTCAATAAATAGCAGTTACTACCCGGGACACACATTCAGTGTCTCAGATAAGATATACTCTTCGCCCCAGATGGAAAAACTTTCTCCTTGTCATGCAGGGAACTCAAGTCAAGCAATGTGCCTTGGACATCTGGGCATTTCTCAGGCTGAGGTAGGATGTCTGGCCCAGAACATTCCATTTAATTCCACTCATGATTTTGGGGACAGAGGTGAGATCTGGTCTCAGTGGCCACTGTGGTAGGCCTCAACTGTGACTTTGACATTTCTGCTCATTCTGTTCTCTATACAGTGACCCAGGGACATATTTTAAAGGGCAGTTTCCACATCACTCCATGCTCAATAATAAACTCTAAACCTTCTGTATGTTTGTTCCTTGAGATTCAACGTTTGGTCTGGTTCATCTTCCAGTCTCCCCATCATCCCTTCCACCTCCATCCCAGGGGATGAGCTCTTGTTCACATTCCTCAGGTGATTGATCTCGATCCCCCCCCCCCCCCCCCCCCCCCCCCCCCCCCCCCCCCCCGGCAGCCCCTCTCCCTTCCTTCCCGGCCTCCATTACCTTTCCAGCCTCTGCATGGTCATGGCCAGCGTTTTATTCAGCTCGTCTATCATCCTGCAGCCGGAGGGGTGCATGGGGAGGGTGCCGGTGGAGGAGGGAAGGTGCTGGCCGTGGCTGCCATACTGCAGCTGGTGCTGGATCTGAGATGGCAGGACGGTGTGGTGGTGCTGGGCCACGCCCTGTTGGCTGCTCTTCTGGGCTGCGTAGGCTGCCAGGGAGAGCTCTGGGCCCCCGCCGGGCATACAGATCATGACTTTCTTTGGAGGTAGCGGAGGTGACAGTTTCATTGGCAGACAAGGCAATTTCACGGGGGCGCCAGGATCTGAGGGCAGGAGGTGGAGAGATGTGAGTTGAGGCATTAGAAGAAAGAGAGAACACCACAGCTCTTTCTACCTTGGGTTCATAGGTAAGGAGGTGGGCCCTCAGGATGCAATCAATCAGCTGAAGGCATCAGCATAGAGGATGCCCTCAGCTAGAGCTGATTTCCTGGAGCTCCGGGAATGCACTGGCCTCAGGCGCCCCAGGCAGGGTTGGTTAGTGGTATGGTCTCAGGCATGTCAGACTGAGACTCTGGAGCAGGCCTGAGAAGGAAGGCTGCAGGAAGGGACATAAGGAAGAAACTCACTGGTCTTCAAGGAAAACTTTTCCAGGACCTGCCAAGATTATCTACGTATTTGCCTTTATTAAAGTAATACATCCTTTTGGTTTCCAGTTCCCAACAGGCAGAGGGCAGAAGCCAGCACTTGGTTCAAGTCTGCTAAGGGCACATTTCTCTACAAATGACTTAACAGTGCCCACCTGAACTCCTTCATCTGCCTGACATCCAACCTTGGGAGGCTGAGTTGTGAAGATTTATGGTGGTACTGGGTAGGAGTGAAGTATGTGTGGTTGCAAGGCAAAAGCCTATTTAAAAATAACCAGCACAGGGGCTGGGAAGGTGGCTCAGTGGTAGAGCGCTTGCCTTGAATGCCAGAGGCCCTGGGTTCGATTCCTCAGCACCATATAAGCAAAAAGAAAAAAGCTGGAAGTGGCACTGTGGCTCAAGTGGTAGAGGCTAGCCTTGAGCTGAAGAGCTGAGGGACAGCGCCCAGGCCCAGAGTTCAGGCCCCACAACTGGAGGGCCCCCCCCCAACCAAAAAAATAACCAGCACAAAAAGAAGGAGAGGTAGAAGGAGAAGAAAAGGAAGGATCTCACAATAAACTTTGTTGTCCAGGATCTTCCCTATTTCAGCGTGCCACTAGTTGGGATTACAGGCATGAGCCATTGGTGCCTACCTTAAATCTTTTTTATTGGTGGGGGAAGGAGGAATTAGTCCTTGGGCTTGGGCCCTGTCCCTAAATTTTTTTTTGCTCAAGGCTAGTGCTCTACCACTTGAGCCACAGTCCACTTCTAGCCTTTTGGTGGTTAACTGGAGATAAGAGTTTCAGGGACTGATTTTCTTCTTGATCAGCTGGGAGGACATTTGTGACCATGTGGCAGAGAGTAGGAAATTGATAAGAGACTTTGGCTATCAAATCATTTTGCATTTAGTTAAACACAGGCTTTCAGCAAAGTTATTTTGTGGGGCTAGGCAAAACTTGAGTTACAATTTCAAATTGTGCTTTATTTATTTATTTATTTTTAATCTATTTATTTATTTGGATGCCAGTGCTGAGTGCTGTCCCTGAGCTTTTTTTTTTTTTTTAAAATTGTGAAAATACCCTATAGAAGGGTTACAATTACATGGGCAAGATAATGAGTACATTTGTTTTTTTTTTTGGTTCATTGTGGGGCTTGAACTCTGGGCTTGGGCGCTGTCCCTGCGCTCTTCAGCTCAAGGCAAGCTCTCTACCGCTTGAGCCACAGGGCCACTTCCAGTTTTTGTTGGTTTATTGGAGATAAGAGTCTCTTGGACTTTGATGCTGGGTCTGGCTTTGAATCTGATGCTCAGATCTCAGCCTCCTGAGTAGCTAGGATTACAGGCGTGAGCCACGACACCCAGCATGAGTACATTTCTTTTTTTCTTTTCTTTTTTTTTTTTCCAGGGCTGAGGACTGAACCCAGGGCCTTGCGCGCACTGGGCGGGTGCCCTTCCGCTGGGCTAAGCCCCCAGTCCCATGAGTACATTTCTTATCAAGCATTGTTGCCTCCTCCTTTGTTTCCTCTTCCCATCCCTTCCCATGCCGCGCACCCCCCCCCCCCTCGCCAAAGTTGTAAAGTTCGTTTTTCTTTTTTTGATTAAAATTTTTAATTGTAAAGCTGATGTACAGAGGGGTTACACTTACATAAGTCAGGAAAAGGGTATATTTCTTTTTGAACAGTGTCATACCTGCTCCCCTCATTTTCTCTAGATTTCTCCTTCCCAACCCCCTATTTTTATTTTATTTTTTGTGAGTCCTGGAACTTGAACTCAGGACCTGGACACAGTCCCTGAGCTTCTTTTGCTCAAGGCTATCATTCTGCTCCACTTCTGGCCTTTTCTGTTTATGTGGTACTAAGGAACCAAACTCAGGGGTTCATGCATGCAAGGCAAGCACTTTACCACTAAGCCACATTCCTAGCTCCCTTGATTTTTTAAACAGGTTCTCACTCTGTAGCTCAGGCTGGTCTCAAACTCTTATTTTCCTATCCTGGACTCCCAAGTGCTGGGATAATAGGCATGTGTTATAAAGGTAAAGTTCGTTTTTCAGCATAACAACTTGTACATCTCATTGTTGCCATGGGTCCACCTGTATCCCTGAGCTTTTATGCTCAAGGCTAGCACTCTACCACTTGAGCCACAGCTCCATCTCTAGCTTTTTGGTTGTTAATTGGAGATAAGATTTTTATGGACTTTGCTTTCCTGGCTGGCTTCAAACTGCAATCCTGAAATCTCAGCCTCTTGAGTAGCTAGGATTACAGGTGTGAGCCATTAGTGCCTGGCTCATAAATATAGTATTTGTAAAATAACTTTGTACATGAAACAAAGTCTGTACACATTGAATCATCGGATGTCCCAATGGCATGTTAGCACTCAGAAAGTTCTGAATTTTGAAGTGTCTTGGGTTTTGGGTATTCAAATTAGGAATATTCAATCTGCATCATGCTTTCTATATGCCAGACACTGGTTTAAGTGTTTTTTTTCTATGATAGTCATGTCTTCCAGCCAATTTAGTCCTATACCACACTTCTTGTTTGTGTAACTATCTCCTTGCCTAAATAACAATGGACTTGAACCAATATATCATGGTACTCAGTGCCTAGTTCACATGAGAGAAGGTACAAGCCATATAACACAGACTGAGCTGAAATGCTGATGATCTATTGCTAGAAGAATCCACAGGTTTCCTAGAAAGAGATCCTCCAAAAGGCATAAGGCAGATGAGCCATTTTAAGATCATATAGCTCTGAGTGGCTGGAAACAAAACTCCTAGTTCACAATAGGACACAGCAAAAGCTAGTAATTCCAAGGTCTCTGGTGAGCTTGGTCCCAAATGCAAAGCTCCTATGCTCAACCTCCAATTCCCATCCTGTTCACTGTGATCGCCTGGACACAAGGCCGCCCCAGGCAGGACAAAAACAGGAAGTATTAGCTCATTCTAAGTGCTGAGTGAAATGCAGAAACTCCATATTTGCGTCAGCTCTTGGTACTGACTTGTCTTCCTCTGGCTCCTGGAAGCTTTAGTGCACACCTACCAATCATGATACATCTCATTGTGTTTATGGTTTGGCTCCAGCAACTCTTTCCTATGATCCTTCATTTGTGGGTTCTGGGTCCATCTAAGGCAGCAAGATTCTTATTCCTTTCACCAGGAAAAGGTAAGAGCTAGGAAGGTAAAGTAGGAATGCTCTACCTAGGAGTGACAATGCTGGAAAGTTCTGCTCATCTTAAATGACAATCTCCCATACTGTAGGATTACCTGTCATTACTTCCATAGCAAAAGGAGCCACGTGGACCCCAGAAATTCTAACAAAACATGGGAAGAAGAAACTGCTAAATGAACTAATAGATATAGTCATTCTAATTGTTCTAGAAAAGATAGGTGCTGGGCACAGGGAAGTCCCATCCCTTTTACCTTTCCTGCTTGCATCTCCTTTCTGATTGTTCTGATATATGTGGTTATCATTTAAGTATGGGCAGAAGATGAAAGTAAACCATTTTAAATCTGGTTTCTTTTTGGGGGCTCAGTGGACTTGGCAAGGAAATTAAGAAACAGGTTACAATGGTGGAATTATCTATTTTCTGTCAATTTCCTATGCAGTCCCTATCCCTGCCCCCCCATCCCCAGTCTAACGAAATGCTGGTGAAAGCCTGGGCAGCTCAGATCTTTACTTTTATATTTTTATGACATCTCAGTATCAGCGCCATTTCCTATAACAGGTCTGGAGGCATGATTTGGAATCAGCAACATACCATTCTGAATTTCTGTTTCCTTATCTTTCTACCCATCTCAAACTTGTGTGTTCCTAACCCCCTTGCCAGTGTCCTCAATCTGGGATCTCATCATTGATGTGGATACAGGTCCCAGCCTGCCAATCCATCTTCACACAGACATCTCCTGAAACCATCATCTGTCCATGCTTTTGGTGTCACATGGCTCTTGTCCATGCTAACACATCCAAGTGCAAACTGTCAGTGTCAAATCTATTGTACTATTCTTACTCTTACTTCAGGGGTCCAGCATGTTTCCACGTTGGGTTTCTTAGTAAACAACTCATTTCTCTAGCAGGGCCTTTGTTTCCTCATCTCCCCATTCCTGCCTGAAGATCAAAATTGCCTTCACCCTTCACTGCTCAACTGAGGACCCACTGCCCCACCCAGCCTGCTTTTCCCTTGGGCCCTGTGACTCTGACAAGTCAGCCCCACTGAATTCTGCTCTATTTTTATGTTGTCAGCGCTCAACCACTTCCTGTTAGTTCTCTCCCCACCCCCATGCCACCTCCTAGAGTTCAGCAACACTTTCATATTTCCTGCAGGGTGCCCCATTGTGGGGCAACAGCACAGGCAAGGCTCAGGGAGAGTGAGCGCCTAGCCTCATGTTCTCAAGCCTCGTGTGTGTGTGTGTGTGTGTGTGTGTGTGTGTGTGTGTGTGTGTGTGTGTGTGTGTGTGTGTGTGTGTGTGTGTGTGAAGGTAGGTAAGTGTGAGAATTATACTGACACTGTCTCCAACCCCCATGATTCTATGCTAGGGTCCAGCACTGCAATTGTTAAAAACTAGGGGTAGAGTTGCAAACTACTTCTGTCTTTCTCTAGGCACAAAGTCACTGTTTCTTAGAGCAGAGTCCTGGGACCACCTGTAACAGTCACCTGGCACTGTAAGGTTATATCCCTGGGACTCTGACATACAAGTCAGGATCTCTGGGCCAGGTGTTTGGATCTAAAGTGCTGCCTGGGTGCTGAGGGCCAAGGATGGAGGGCTGCCAGAAGTTCTGAGTAGGATGCTGTTTAAGGCAGGGATTGGCCAGTCTGGCCCAGCTGTCCCAGTACACTCAGCACGGGTGCGAGCGTCCGTCCTAAGACATCATCGGATGGTCTCTTCCGTTTCTATACTTCCAGTAAGTAAAAAGGTAAAACCAACTGGCTCCAAGCTAGCTTCCTAAAAGCTGATTTGTTCAAAAGAAATCCACCTGATTGTTTTCCTTATATTTAAAATGTGCAATTAATAGTTTTTTTTAAAACCATATTATCTAACAGTAATTCCACTTGGATTTTATATAAAAATTACTTATCACGGAACATTTTGTGAATGATATCTTATGTCCCCTGACTGGATTTTTCTATTTTCTTTGCTTTAGAACACATTGAAGACATTTTAGTTGTTTGCCTAATGGGCCTTTCTTCAAATGATTGTCTCAAGCATTAACTACTTAATCAAATGTTTAGCTTTCCTAGAGCTGATTCAGCATTGGATTCTTTGTTCTTTCTCCTTGCCGATCTTCTATTTCCCTTCAGTGTACTTTGTGCCTATATTAAACAAGGAAATATATAGTGAATATTCATTGTGTGTGTGTGTGCGTGTGTGTGTGTGTGTGTGTGTGTGTGTGTGTGTGTGTTCCTGGGGCTTGAACTCAGGGCTTAGGTACTGTCCCTAACCTCCTTTTTGTTCAAGGCTAGTGCTCCACTACTTGAGATACAACCCCACTTTTGGCTTTTTCTGAGTAGTTTATTGGAGATAAGAGTCTTATGGACGTTCCTGCCTGGGCTGGCTTCAAACTGCAATCCTCAAATCTCAGCCTCCTGAGAAGCTAGGATTACAGGCATCAGCTTCCAGTACCTGGCTCTAATAATCATGTCTTGTTTTGAATCATGACTGTCTTGAGATCTCTGAGGAGCTGGTCTGGAATCCTAGCTGTAAGACTAAGGAGCTATGTTCCTCTGTCTAACACACACCCTTCCGAGGCCTGTTCTGATTGGCGTAGGGTTGTTACCCTGGAGGAAGAAACACTCTCCCTAGAGTACCTTATTCTAATTTTACAAAGTCTCCAGACAAGTTAGCATAGAGCCTAAGAGCCTCAATGCCCAGTATAATCCTTGATATGTCCCAGGAGTTCAATAGATATGGTGTTAATTGATTATAAAATAAACATCAAAATATATTCTCTGCCTCACTCACAGGTCATTCTGAAGGTCAGACACTGTGTGAATATGCTTTGCACAAAGCACAATGTGTACTTGCAGTGTTACTAAGTGGACTCTCATAATGCCCCTAAAAACTCAGCTATTGGTGCTTCCTCCCAGCATGGGTGAAAAGGTAGAAGTCAAGAAGCAGGTAAATATACCAGAGGCAATTGAAGAGTGAGTCAAGTAGTAGAGCTAAGAGCTTCCAAAGGACCATCTAAGGCATCTCCAGGCAGGCCAGGAAACACTGCAGCAGGAGCAGACAGAAGAGGAGGTGGGGATGGAGGATGAGGAGGAAAAGGAGAAAGAAGAGAAGGAAGAGGAGGAGAAGGAGAAAAAGGAGGAAGAAACAAAAAAAGCAGAGGAGAAGGAAGAGAAGAAGGAGATAATAGAGGAAGAGTAGGAAGAAGAAAAGGAAGAGGAGAAAAAAAGGAAGAAGAGGAGAAAAAGGAGGAAGAGAAGGAAGAAGAGAGGAGGAGAAGGAGGTAGAGGAACTGCCCAGGTTTTAGCAAGATGCTCTAATGCACACAGCACCATATAGTATTAGAGAGCTAAGGGAACAGAACCCAGAACTGGGGGTCTTAAAATCCAGGCCCCTTGCTTTGCGCTAACGTTTTTGGAATTCAGTCTCCTTAGTTGGGATAAGGCAGACACAGACATGCTTGCTTTACGTGGACAGGCTCTCACTGAGGAAGATGCTTTGATCTAGCGGATGCCCCTGTATTTCTTCCTCGTGGGAGGACACTCTGCCTTCCGCATTTATGATGCTGGTGGCTGGGGCAGCCGGAGCACACAGAAGTGTCTCTGCTTGCTGACTTCTTTCTGCAGTCAGCCTGATTGAGATGCAGTGTATTCATAAAGCTGTCTTTGTTGATGGAGTGGAAGAAGCAAAAACTACCAGTTCCAGGGAACAAGGAAAATAAACCCAAACTGTGAGTGTTGCACAGCCATAAAACCCAAGAGAGCCATATTTCAACATGACCCAGCTCTGGCTCAGGACTTCAGACAAAGAACTGGAAGTGTATGATTATTTCTGTCACTTGTCCTCATACAGTAAGACTGGGGGCTACAAATGGGAATGAGAGAGGGCTGAGGGAATACAGCTGAGCATCTCTAATCCAGAATCTGCCATGAAGCATGGAAAATTCCATGCTTGACCTCATGTGACAGGTCACAGTTTAAACACCAGTGCACTGCAAATGTGGCGCAACACTTCTGTCAGGCCTGAGCACACAGGGTATATGAACCATAAATGAAATTCATGGGCTAGGGGTGTGGCTCAAGAAGTGTCAGTGCTTGCCTAGCATCTGTGAGGCCCTGGGTTCAATCCCAAGTCTCAGTTCCACTAATAAATACATGAATAACTGGATGAATTTCATGCATAGACATGGGCCTCATCCCCAAGATATTTCCTATGTCCCCATCCTCTCCTTCAAAATCTAGAAGATTGCTAAACCTGAAATACTTCTGATCCCAAGTCTTGAATAAGGGAGACTCAATCTGTATCACTTTAGCTTCTTTTCTTACAACCATAAGTGAACTTTTTTTTTTCTCCTTTGGTAGTACCAGAGTTTTAACTCAGAGTCTCCCACTTGAAAGGTAGGTGCTCTATCACTTAAGCCATGACCCTAGTGGGTTTTTTTTAAACTCAGTTTTCCGATAGAGTCTTAGGCTTTTTCCCTGGGATCAGCCTTGGACTGCTATCCCCCTATTGTGTAGCTGGTATTACAAGCCTGTACTACCACATCCAGCTTGTTTGTGAAGATGGAGTCCTTCTAACTTTCTTACTCAGGATTTTAGCTTTGAACCACAAATACCCCTGCTCTCTACTTCCTGAGCAGTTGGGATTATATAGGCATGAGCTGCCATGCCCACGCCTCATAAACAAACTTTTAAATTAACACCTGGTTTATGAGTCCATTTATAACTGCTGATGTACAAGCAGTTTGCATTAACGATAGTAGCACTTGGTGCTTAATGAGCAAGCGTGTTAGATGAATTTCTCAGTCTCTTGCCATCTGGTTTCAGTTATTAAACTCTCTAGCTTCTTTCATACAGACAAGAGGCATCTCACCCAAAGACACAAGGGGCCTATTAAAAGTGCATTCAGAACTGGGCATCAGTGTTTCATGCCTGTAATCTTAGCTACTCAGGAGGCTGAAATCTAAGGATCGCAGTTCAAAGTCAGCCCAGGCAAGAAAGTCTGTGACTCTCTTGTTTTGAATTCACAACCAAAAATCCAAAAGTGGATCTGTGGCTCAAGTGGTAGAGTGTTAGCCTTGAGCAAAAAAGCTCAGGGACAACACCCAGGCCCTGAGTTCAAGCTCCAGGATTTGCACACAAGCATGCACATACATGCATGCATGCATACACGCACGCACGCACGCGCACACACACACAGTATAAGTCAGAGTTCAGCACCAATGAACTGCCAAATAAGACAGTACCCTCCCTTGCTCACAAGAGGGAGCTCATAGGAACTCCAATTCTTTGACACACCAGCCACCCTAGGATGACAGGGTAGCCTGGTATTTTGCTTTGGTCAAAGGCATAATGTGCTGACCTAATTGATAGCTTAATCCATTCACAGACTGGCAGAACAGTGGAAGGTGAGTGGAGGAAGTGAGGCACTGGGGTGAGGAACATAATGTTGAAGGGTAAATCCTGGTTTTGGCCTCTAACTGTTCCTCCTTTCGGCTTCCAGGCCGCCACAAGGAGAGCAGCTTTGCTCTCCCATGCTCTGCTACTATGATGTTCTGTCATCTCAGGCCCAAGGCATCTATCAGATCTTGGATTGAAACCCTAAAACCATGAGAGAGAGAGAAAACCCCACCCAAACCCAACCAACCAACCAAACAAAATTCTTCCTCCCTTTTCAGTCCCTCTCCCCATTGTGAAGAAAAATGAACACTCTGATCACATTTCCTTCCAACAGTCCCTAACACAGGAGAGAAGACTTATGGAAGAATTCAGAGTTGGAGAGCATGGTACTCCACTCCCTCAGAGGAGACTTATGGACAAAGCTTCTCCCCTTCCCAAGGCCTCCTGTTCTACTTCTGGCCAGCATTAACTCAGCATAGAGGAGGGAATGAGGCAAGCTCAAATTTTGCCCTCAGGAAACTTCTTCCTGGCACCTTTCCCAAGGGAAGCAGGTTGGCACCCTTTGCCATTTCTAGTCAATGCTGAGCTTCTCCTAGTAACATGTATACATCCAGTTGTCAATCAGTCTACCCAACAGCATCAATGGCCATCTTACCTATGCCAAAGATACCAGCTCAGCTGAAATGAAGTGATTGTTACTGACAGCCCACCAACGATACCCCCTTTTCTTTTCCTTTTTTTTTTAAATTTAATTTTATTTTATTTGTGAACATACTGTACAGAGGGGTTACAATTACATGGGCAGGATAATGCCCACATTTCTTACCAAGCATTGCAGCCTCCTCCTTTGTTTACCCTTCACCTCCCTTCCCAGCCTCCCCCCTCCCACCCACCCAATCCTTCTCCTTCACCCCCCCCCCCCCCCGCACCGACGTTGTAAAGCTCGTTTTGGACATGTCAACTTGTACTTCTCATTGTTGCAACAGGTCCACCTGTATCCTTAAACAACTGGTTTTTCCCCATCTCCTCAACAAGTTATACTGACATCAAATATAGTGAAAGCAGGGGTTATACTGTGGGGGAGGGACATACAAAGCAACAAAGAGATAATCTTATAAATGCGTTAGAAACACATGCATGAAAGAAAAAAACATTAAAATACATATCTAAGGGTTCATTTTCCTGACATCACATTATCTGACCTTTTCCGCTTGACTCATACATATACTAGATATTGCAAATAAGGGAAACCATGGGACCCATGTTTCTTTGGGCCTGGCTTACTTCACTTAATATAATTTTTTCCAAGCCTTTCCATTTCCTAACAAATGGGGCAATGTCATTCTTTCTGATGGAGGCATAGAATTCCATTGTGTATATATAGCACATTTTCTTGATCCATTCATCTACTGAGGGGCATCTGGGTTGGTTCCATATCTTAGCTATGGTAAATAATGCTGCAATAAGCATAGTTGTGCTGGTAGCTTTAGTGTGGTCTTGTTTGTAAACATTAGGGTAAATGCCCAAAAGTGGGACTGCTGGGTCATAGGGGAGCTCTATGTGAAGTCTTTTGGGGAACCTCCATACTGCTTTCCAAAGTGGTTGAACAAGTTTACATACCCCCTTTCCTTATCCAAAGTCGAAACCCTCACCGTGGCATTCTAGGCTCTCCAGCTTCCCTTCTGTACAGTCACTATTCAGCCCCAACTTTCATAATTACAGCAACCTACATTCCATCTTCCATTTCTGGAGCACCATGTGCCTCGTACTCTCCTTATTTAATATCAACCCCCACCTCCAACACCTTCCTTTCAAAATCAGATGCATCTGTAAGTCTTGTCTTAAGGACATCCTTCTTTATGATGCTTTTCATGATGCCTCCAAGAGGGTTTAACCTCTTGCTACTTGAAGTTCTTTAGAACTATGCTTCTACTTCTCCATATTAAATAAATATTTTCTAGGCTGGGTGCTGGTGGCTTATGCTTGTAATCCTAGCTACTCAGAAGGCTGAGCTCTGAGGATATCGTTTTCAAGCCAGCTCAGGCAAAAAAAAAAAAAAAGACTGTGAGATTATGATTTTCAATTAACCAGCAAAATGTCAAAAGCGGAGCTGTGGCTCAAGGGGCAGAGTCCCAGCCATGAGTAAAAAAAGCTCAGGGACAGTCCCCAGGCTGGGGCTTTGATTGCAAGCCCCAATACCAGCACAATTAAACATACACACACACACCACCACCACCACCACCACCATTAACAACAACAACAACAACAGATTTTTCTATTGCTTATTATGGCCTATAGTTCCAATGGCTGATGGCCTTAACATACAGAAACTCCTTATAGAGATTGGGAACTCAAAATATAAGGGCTGATTGGCTTAAATTTCCATACTAATAGTGCAACAACAAAACAGATAGACAATCTTTGCTTGATTACAGATGTCAGAGTGGGAGATATCTTTAAAAACTTTTTATTGATGTTTTTGCTATGTGGCCCAGGCTGGCTTTGAATCTGTGACCTTCTACTTCAGCCTCTCAAGTGGTAGGATTATAGGCATGCATCACAACACCTGGCTTATAAAAATGTTTTGATCAATAAATAGCGATACTATTGCCTAAAAATAAAAATTCTGCATTGTGAGAAAAGTAAACCAAGATTTGAAAAGCAGGTAGAAACTGGTATAGAAAGTAAGTTCAGGTAATGTTTTCATTTTGCTTCTTAAAGTTTATGTATGTATGTATGTATGAATATAGGTATGTATATATTTAGAACCAGTACTGGGGCTTGAACTCAGGGCCTCATGCTATTGCTTAGCTTTTTCACTTGGGCACATCTCCACTTTTGCCTTTCTGCTAATCAATTGGAGATTATAGAGTCTCTCAGATTTGTCATTCTGGGCTAGATTCAAACTTTGATCCTCAGATCTCAGCTCCTTGAGTAAGCCACTGGCACCTGACTTTTGGCTCTTATTAAATGAGTATTCCAGTATTATTTAATTGTATCATCCCTTTCCCAAATTCCTGTGTTGGAGCCTCAATTCCTCCTCTTCATCTCCCCCTCCCCAAGATGATAGTAATTGGAGGAAGAAATTAAGGGGAATTGAGGTCATAAAGATGGGATCTTACTGGATAGGATTAGTGTCTTTATAAGAAGAGACACCAGGGATTGCTCTCATCCCCCAATGATGTGAGGACAGAGCAAGAAGGTAGCTGTCTACAAGGCAAAGAAACCTCACCAGAAAAATAAAGTGTATCTGCATTTCACTCTCTAGAGCTTTGAGAAATAAATCTTTGGTGCCTCAGTCACCCAGTCTATGTAACGTGTTATATATGGCAGTCCAAACTAGCTAATAAAAGTTATAAAAATAAAGAAGCACGTTTAAAAAAATTTCTTTATCAGGTTTTCGAAGCAGGTTTTTCTCATTTCTCCATCAGATTAAAATATACAAAGCTTAAAAACAAAATGTTGGAATTACAAAATGTTGGCGTTGTCATGTGGTAAAGACTAATGGTGATGTGAGGATCTGGAGTCAAACCAAGCAGTTTCAAGCCCATTTCTGCCACTTACTGGTTATGTAACATAATCAAGGCATTCCACTTCTGTAAGAAGAAGGGTAAGAACGAGAAGGGTAGCTATCCCACAGGACTAAACACTACTACATAGTGAAGTTCTCAGAATATGCTCACTGCCCTGAAAATGCTTATTTTCCAAGCATGAGGCTACCATGTAGACTGAGTCATCATTCGATTGCCATGTGTGAGGGACGTCTCATAGTATAGTATGCGGAAGGCAGGGGTTATTTGTGCAATGTTCTACATTTGATTTCTGGGGTCTGGATGCCTGGAGAAGTGATCAGTATGCAAACCTAGAAAAGCAGAAGACAGATTTTTTTTTTTGGTCTCCATCACACTTTTCCTCTGGGTTATCCATCATCCCAGTGAGAATCCATTTTGTGAATAATTTAACTCAGATCACGTTCATAGTACAACGAGCTCGGATGAGCAAAAATACTTCCACAAATGCAGGACTCTGAGGCTCCAGGACTCTTGACTTTGTGTTATGGGCCACTGCAGAGGCAGGAAGACGAGAAGGTAAAAGAGGAGGTAGGGCTGGACCAGGCATGCTCATGCGATAGAGCTTCTGCAGAGTAAGTGCAAGAGGCCCAGAGTTCAAACACAAGTATCACTAAAATAAGACAACATAGAAAAGAGAGAGAGAGAAGATTGTCTGCAAGAGCAAGAACTTCTCTGTGCCTGGCTGAAGAAGAGAGAAAACTTGGAAGACAAAGATTCTCCAAGTTCATTGTGGGTTTTCCGGAGAAAGTGGAAACAAAAGACATAAGCAGAGAGAATTCGGAATGGCTTTTCTTGACCGAGAACTTGGAAACAGCTTTGGTTCAGCTTGTATCTCACCTAGTATTCGACCACTAACTACTGCCACTCTCTTTCCATTATGCTAGGGGCCTTTCCATTGCCCCATTCAAACATGTCAACAGAACAACAAACATCCCAGTACTCCTGAGTCTCTACTTCCAGCTCTGGAATTCTTAATTGATTAATTCCTTCTGACATGGCCCAGACTGTCTCCAGAGTAATTAGTAACAGAACAGGGTTAATGGAGCTGCCTCATGGTGATGCACATTCATTATGATGAGTTGCTCACTTATAAAAATTAAGCAAGTCTAAGTGTATTTAGAGCCAAAAGGATTGCACTAGACTGACACTAGATAACTACTGGCCTTGTCTTTAACATATTTAAGAGGCGATCAGGTACATGGCAAGGGTATAATGTGTTTCTATACACATCTGATCAAAGCTGCAGGAGGTAAGGCTCATGAATAATACAGTCTCTTTCCTGGGAAAGGACCAGAGACACCAGAGAGACTGGGCTAATTTAGATGTTTTCAGTTTTTCTTGTATTGTGAGTTTCATGGAACTCGAACTTTTCAAGCTCTAGGGCTCATGGCTGAAGCTCCGTGTGCCCTACCCACCCCCCCCCCCCCCATTACTTAGAGTGTGATCAAGTAAAGAAATTCTGTACCTGTGTATCTATGGTCTTCTCTCTCTTCTCCTACTGTCCACAGACATCTGCCAGCTCATACTGCCATGTCTGCAGTAGCTCCTCTGGCCCAGAACATTCCATTTAATTCCACTCATGATTTTGGGGACAGAGGTGAGACCTGGTCTCAGTGGCCACTGTGGTAGGCCTCAACTGTGACTTTGACATTTCTGCTCACTCTATTCTCTATACAGTGACCCAGGGACATATTTTAAAGGTTAGTTTCCACATCACTCCATGCTCAATAATAAACTCTAAACCTCTGTAAACTCTCACCTAGTGAACCCTGTCTCTCAGTACACATCCCAATGAAGCCTCCAGCCAAGCCGAACCAACTCTTCCATGACCCTAAACAGTGCCCATTTTGACCCTTTGTACAGGGTCTTCTTTTCTGGAATCCTCTGCATAAATGTCCTTCGTGTTCAAGTTTTAGTCTTCTACAAGGGCACCTTTATGAGGCTGAACTGAACCACAAATAACACTTGGAATGATAGTCATTCTAGCTTTCACCTCTGTCTTCCTATCTCCCTCCTTCTCTCCCTTCCTCTCTCTCTCCCTCCTTCTCTCCTCCTCTGGAGGAGCCTGGAATCAGTACCTCAAGGATGAATCAGAAACCACAGTGCAGTATTTGCACAGAACCTATACACATCATTCCATGTACTTCAAATCATTTCTACATAATTTACAATGTACGGAATACCCAATCCAATTTGCAAACACTGTAAAACAGTTGTCATATTATGTTGTTTAAAGACTAATGACAAGAAAAAAGTCTGTATACATTTCAGTACAGATGGACTTTTTTTTCCTCCAAATATTTTGAATGTGTGGTTGGCTGAATCCCAGTTGTGGAAGCCATGGGAATCAAGATCTGACTGTGTATGTATTCATTATCCTGCTACAGTGATGTATTCTGCCTTCATACCCAGCGCAGCATCCTGTCCATGGTAGTTATGTTGAATAAGTATGTGCTACATGCGTACATGAGAATTATTTTGTACCATATTTAATCTCGCAAGGTAAATTTGATGTCAAAGGCTTAAGCTTTGATTTAGCAATTTGGATTCTAGAAACTGGAAAAAGAGACACATAAAGATTTATGGAAGCTGTTGTTCAATGTTGTATGTATATTTTTATAATAGAGAAGCTAGAAAAGATCTAAAGAATTAAACAAGTAAGTCTTGATTCTCAACAAGCAGCCAAAAAAATTGTGCTGGGGACTATGTATTAACATAAAAATTAGTTCATGATTTATCAATGCATAGTAATACAGTATATGAAGAGATATTCAATTTTTATTTGGTGGATAAACAGAAGGATGGTGGGTGTGTCTTAGGGGATTGTGAAACTATTTCATCTTTGCAATTTCTTCTGAATTTAAATTTAGGGCACTGAACTGAAGTGTTATTGATGCATTGGGTGGTTCCTTTGGGTAGACATTGGTTCTTTCATCCAGTTGGGATGGATATGAACAACAGAGAATTGGCTCAAGCCTATGTTGGAACTGAGTGTAATAAACACAAGTACTGTGTGAGGTGTGTGAGGTCATCCTGCTCCCAAGGAGACAACAGCCACAAGGCTAGCAGTTGGAAAGCAGGGTCCAATCCTGCCTCCACCAAATTCCTGAAGAATCTACTTCTTTTGTCTGAACCTCAGTTTTTCTACAAGTTGAGTATTTCCTCCTAGCTCCATCCTCATTACATAATACAAGGTACAAAGCAGATCAAGTCTATATCATTTGTAAAAATACCAATCATATTGTAAAAGTGCAGTCAGTTATCATCAAGGTTCTTTCAGAAACCTTTTTATCTCTGATCACGCCATGATTTTAGGTCACAAAGTGGTATCGGATGCAAATGAGCACTGAAATACAATCTCATTGGAGGCCCAACGGACACAAACAATGGTGTGTACCTTGTGAACACTACAAACAAAAATATCAAAGTCATTTTAGGACAGCATGGCTAAGCTGATTCTTCTCTCCCTAATTTTTTTCCCTACAAACTTGTACATCACTGCCTTTGCTTTGCCTTTCCTTTTTTAAAGAGGGCTGACAATAACAAAATGAATTTTAATAGGAGGAATATACTAAGCTTCAGATGAATAACTTCAGGACACAACATACAAAGCCTCAACAAACTCATTATGCAAGAAACAGGGCACTGGTTTTAATTTTTGCAAACATGTTGATGTTGAATTTAGGTTTGCCCAAGCTACTCTTAAACTCGCCACATAAATACAAGGTACATATTTACAGATACACAGGACAGAAGGCTCTTGGCACATGGCTGGCAGGTGTATATCGAATGCTTCTTGACACAAAGAAAAACACAAACCCTGGTCATGACTGCATGTACTAAGACGCACACAGAAACACCCGAATGCCCCACAGGGCAACTGACCAGAGATATATTTTCAGGACTTAGATAACAAGCCCGAAAGAGGAAACAATTCTCCCTTGAAGGGCAGGAGGGACAGGTGCCATGGGAGGCCATGGCAGACTCACCTGTGAAATGGTTGGCAATCCGGGCAGTGGGTTTGGGAGGCAGGGCCGGGGGCTGCTTGAGAAGGGGCAGCTGCTTCACTGGGGTGTCCTCATGGTCTCCAGGGAAAGCAGCAGGTTTTTTGGGGGGCAGTAGCAGGACTGGTTTGGCTGAAGGATCTTGGGACAGGAGGACTCCAGACTCACTGGCAGAGGGACTCTCTTCAGACACTGAGGGGACAACCACATGATACACAGGAGACATTACATGAACGCAGCGCAGGTGGGGATGGCATGGGCCAGCCGGCAACACAGGACAGGGACGCGAGCTGGCTTAGCAAGACGGCAGAGTGACTGATTGCCTCAGGTTATCAAGTATGTGTGGAGAAAGGGGAGGACACCGGAAATCCATGAAAGCAGCAGGGGTGGTGGAGGGACATAGATGGGAGGCAAAGGAAAAAAAAAAAAAAAAGAGGAGAGAGGTGAAAGACTCCATTCCAAACTTGGCATTCATCATACAAGGTGTACTACAGATGCTGGGACTCAAGGGTCCAAAACCACAATGAACAGGATGGCAAGAATGAAGTGTGTCTGAACTGCACCAGAGGAACCAAATGTTGGCTCCAGGAAGGAAGAGAGACTGGGTCAAACTAAAGAGTCTCAATGTTGCCTGCTAAGTTTTCCCTCTGTCTTGGCTCTCATTTGGTACACTGGTTGGTCCTGTTAACAGTCTGGAAAGCTGACACAAACAGGCTGTGACCCAGCACTGAACAGCAACCTTCCAGATGAACTGCAGTGTGAAGGTCCAGCCATCTCCTATAAACTCCATCAGGGTTAAAGGATGCTTGAGGCCTTGATAGCTCTCATTTCCCTTCCCCCCTTGCATGGCCAGATTTTACTATGTTTCAATTATAACAGCTTCCATTCTAGCCATATTTTCTGTTGTTTCGATTCCCCTATTTCTCTTTGCTCTGCATTGAATCTGCCTCTTCCAGACCACAGAGATCCATGGACAGGCACCAGAGGCCTGCAAACTGTCAAGGGATGGGTTGGTGGCACACACACCTTCCTATCAAGCTGGCAGTCTGTGTGGTGATGTGAAACCCTGTGACAGTGCTAGCATGACAGATTCACTAACACATTCAAACCCACCTGATGCAATGTCACAAGGAAGGCTGAATTAAAAAAAAAATTCACTGCTCTTGTTAGAAAACTCTGGGAGGAAAACTGTAATTCAGCTGTACATCTTTCTCTCTGCCTTCCATCACTGCCGCAATTAGAAAACTTATAAATGACTCCTTCTTTTCTTCTTGGCCAGGGGATCAGCATTCTGCAAGCAACAGAGCCTCGCAGAGTACCCATAAGCCTCAAGGTCTCCCCATCTCAAAGGATATTCCTATTAGCAGTGATGAACACCTTGATGGAGCAATAACTCTCCAGGCCACTGTGGAGAATGGGAATCAACGGGGGTACACCGCCATTTCTCCTCTCCTCCTACCTGAGCTCCTGTGGGCATGGAATTTGCACACAGCATGCAGAAAGGACATGGGTTTTCTACCAGTACACCAGATATTCAAAAGCTTCCTTCCCACAGAGCTATCTGCTAACAGTGTGTACCAGTCCTGTCTGTCGGGGGAAAGGAGCAGTTAGTGACTGATAGTTGGGCTGACTGGGGGAACTCTGCACACCTCTCGAAAGCTGAGTGTTGGGCACAAAGGCAACTCTGGATTAAAGAGGGAGGCGATGTTCAGTCAGATGGTATAAGAATATATCTCTTGTATATATCTATCAGTAGGCTCCTGATTAAGCAGTAAATTGTACAGGATTGAATGAGCAATTAAATTAATTGACTGCATCCGCTAAATTGATACAATTTACTGAATTGATAGAACCATTGTCTGGTACACTGGGACTAGAAATTAAAGAGTGTTTAGGCCCTTTCCCGCCTCCTCCCCCCACCCTGCACCAATACTGGGGCTTAGCTCAGGACCTGGGTGTTATCCTCTAGCTTTTTTGCTCAAGGCTGGTGCTCTACTACTTGAGCCACAGCTCCAATTCTGGCTTTGTTTTGTGTGGTTGATTGGTGATAGAATCTCATGCCTCTTCCCTGGATTGAACAGCAATTTCCAGACCTCAACCTCCTGAGTAGCTAGGATTAAAGGTGTGAGCCTGGTTGTTCAGGCCTTCTGAATAGGCAAATTTGATAGGTATCATGTAGAAATGTAGCATGCTTCACCTTTATCTTAATAGAGATGAGTGTTAGAAAACAAAACAATGACATTTAAAAATCATCCATTTTCCCCAAACAAGCCATAAAACAAGTGAGAAAAATGGGTTTTAAAATGAGAACAACACAGGTAAATATCCCTATTTCCTTAAACTCTGTATATATGAAAAACTAATACTTGGGTCAGTTTCATCCCAGTTTCCAGATCTTTCTTTATATGTAAAAGCTAGAACCCCAAATCCAGTGGGAGTAGAGGTTCCCAGTGTGACACTCTGGGGTCTGCCAGAGGCATTACCTGGCCCATCCATAATGTCTGAAGCTTGGAGCACCTCGTATGAACAGGGATCCCTGGGCATGGGGACCGGCTCCATTTCTGACAGTGCAGGCAGAGACAGCTGGCTGGAGCTCAAGGACTGCCCATTTTCCAGGGAATCATCTTCATTGGATATGGAGAGCTCCCCATCTGTCAGAAAGAAGGGAATTGCAGAGTTAGAGAACGCTTGCCTTCCAAGGATGGAAGCCTGCTGATGCAAGTCTACATGCTTCAGACTTCTCTATTTTTAATCAAGGTCAGAACATATAAGGGGCATCTCTCCTTTTGGTTTTTTTTTTTTAAGACATGTTTAGAGATTAGTTGTCTAACTATCACTGCAATATTTTCTAATGATCGTTACAACCTTGCCTGTTTTTGTCTCCAACTTTCTCAACATAATCCATCCTGTGTTTTAGGTATCTACTTTTTAAAAATGAAAGGCGATGAAATAAAATCTTAACTTTTTCTTTTCTTTGGGTGCTGCACCTTAGTTTTGTTTTTGTTTTTTCCTCAACGTTAGTGCTCTACTACTTGAGCCTCAGCTCTAGTTGTGGCTTTTTTTTCTGGTTAACTAGAGACACAGACTTTTCTGCCCAGGCTAATTTTGAACTTCAGTCTTCAGATCTTAGTCTCCTAAGTAGCTAGGATTATAGGCATGAGCCACTAGTATTCAGCTTCTTTCTCTCTCTCTCTCTCTCTCTCTCTCTCATTGGTCATGGGGCTTGAACTCTGGGCCTGAGCGCTGTCCCTCAGCTCTTCAGCTCAAGGCTAGTGCTCTACCACTTGAGCTACAGCATCACCACTTTCTCAGCTTTTCTCTTAATGTTTAAAAAGCCAAATAGCCAGCAGGTAGCAGAGACTGAAATCAAGAGGGAGAATGTCAACCTTAGGTTGCAAAGGGCTTCATGTTGCTTAACAAGAAGTGAAACCACCGTACAGCAGGGTCCCAGGCAAAACATCATTCCACCTCCTGTTTACCTCCACTCTCATCCAATCTCTCTAGTAGGATACACATTTAAGAAGCTCTAATCTCTACCCAATAGGTGCAGCAGCCTATGGCTTTTGGGAAGTGCCAAGATTCTCCTGGTACTGACCATTAATCATGCCCACTTTGATCTGGCTTACAGCTCAGCTGCACAAGGGCTGTGAACAGACACCACAGCAGAGGATCAAAGGCTTCGGTATAATGGCCATTTGTCAGATCAAAATTCCCTCAGTGTGATTTCATCTTAGCTCTGGGGAGTCTTAGATAACTAGATATTAAAGTCAAATTAATTTTTAAAGAGGACTAAAAGCTGTTCAAGTCCAGTGAATAAATATACAGATGAAAGACAGAGTTATGTCTACTCCCAAACAAAGAACCCAGCAGAGCAATTATCTAACTTAGCTCCAGAAGAAAGATGACTGATAAAAATGAAACAGTGTGGTAGCAATGAGGTTAGTGCCTTGCTTTTCCAGGGTTCCATTCAAAGTTTGATTTTATACAATAATGCTTTGGGTGGCGTATAACTCTAGCATACCCCATTAGAACTGGTCCAATAAAATATATGTTCACCAGAGTAATCTATCAATAGGCTTGAAATAGTATATGATTCAAGGACATAGAATATTGGACCTGAATTTTCTGTAAACATAAAAAACATAAGAAGTATCCTCTCTGTTGCCTCAAGTCATCTATATCAGACAAGAGAAAGCAATGGCCAATTTGAATACTGGGTTGGATTTTTTCTTTTCATTCAACCTTTGTGCATGCCCCAGATTATCATAAAAGTTATTGTAATCGAGGTCATCAACATGCTTACTACTCATTCATAAGAGGACAAATGCAGTGGCAAGGCTGTGGATGTACCAAGGGTAGGATGGAAAGGGATTTGATGTGTTAAGGTATCATTTTTGATGGCCTCCAGTTCTCTTAATGTGATTTTTATTTATCATGGTCAAACTGATGTCGTAGGAAGTAGCTGGGCTCAGAGTTCCCAGTGGGTGGGACAATGACACAGCAGCCATTCAGCAGACTACATCTGTAGAAGAACCACTTTGGCTCTTGATGTTCCAAGTCTATTCACGCTCCTGGATAAGACACCCTGAGGCCAGGGGTGGGGGATCACAGGGCTAATGCCAAGTCCTACTTCTCTGGGGGGTTAGGGGGGACAAAGATGTACTTCAATGATCACCACCATGTTAACAGTTGAAAGTGCCAGGCAAAAGTGCCATTGGTAACAAAGATGCACTGCAGGTGGATTTCTTTGACTCCATCTATGACTCAGTTTTTGTCAATGCATCTGATTTACAGTGAAAAATTTTGCTAGGAACCAACAAGAGATACTGCTTACTTCTCTTGCGCTCAAAAAATTAAGTTCCCTGTAGAATTAAAGAGACCTTTGCTTGGTCTCACAGGCCCATGCCACTTGGGAGAGGGATTTACTGTGGGACTTCCATTTTTCTAACTGCTGGAGATTCCCATTGGAAAAATAAAAATGAGGTAGAGAAGGAAAATGGTGATCAAATAGCCACCTTAGCTAATAAAAACAAGTTTTTTTCTCTGTAAATTATTTTCATGGTTGTAATCTTACTATGTGTCAAATATGTACTGATTTTTCTTACTATTTTAAGCATAACTTGCCTAACCATCATCTTGATGATAGTAGATGAATATAGAAATACTTACTGTGCTATTTCCCTATGATTGGTCACAAAGGACTTCCATATATATATGTATGTATATATATTATTTTTATTTTTTGGTCGGTTGTGGGGCTTGAACTCTAGGCCTGGGCGCTGTCCCTCAGCCCTTCAGCTCAAGGCAAGTGCTCTACCACTTGAGCCATAGCACCACTTCCGGTTTTTTGTGTAGTTTATTGGAGATAAGAGTCTCATAGCCTTTCCTGCCCGGGCTGGTTTTGAACTGTGATCCTCAGATCTCAGCCTGTTGAGTAGCAAGGATTAGAGGAGTGAGCCACCAATGCCCAGCTAGGACTTCCCAATATTTTATACTATCATGAAAAAAGTATCAGGAGACCATCTTCTTGTATAGAGAATTTTCTACAACTAGAATTCTCTCCACTTTATTTATCCTAAAACAAATTCCAACAAGTCAAATCTTAGTATTAATATTCTAAAATCTAGTGATATAAAAATGGATCTCATAAGATGGTTTTTCTAAAGGGTTTTTGGTTTACACAGCCTTTCTTCCCCCCATGCACCCATCACTCCATCTGTGTACATACATATACATGCATGCACACATACACACTCAGTAAAAATAAAAGCCATTCAATAAGTAGAACATATCCATCATTAATCTCATTTATAGTCAATATGGTGGTGACAAAAAGAAGAGCCATTTGATTTGGGCACAACAATGTTGCCACTTTTAAGTAAGATTAAAAATTTTTATTATGATATTTTAAAACATACAGACACACTAATGAAACAGTGTAACTGTTTCCACATATCTAACGTCATACTACAAAATTAGCTGGGAATTCCTAATGCTTGGTGATTCCAAACTTTATTAATTGAAAGACTATTAGGAGTCCCATGCACATCCTTTTCCTATTAGTGTTTTATCAGTATCTTTGAAAGCATTTCAAAGTTTGCCTTTTTTGAGAAATGAATTCTGGCACACTTGTCCCCGGGAAGACTCTGTACCAAAATTAAGATGAGGCTTACAAGTTATGAGTCCCTTCAACTATGAGGTCATCACCATCTTATTTTATTATGGATGAGAGAATTCACTGAGTGATGGAAATTGCTTTGATGTTTCATAGCACTTAAAAATTGTCTGTTAATAAGATGTACAAGACACTATGTTGAAAACAAACTTTACAGCTTCACAACTTCTGGTGGGAGGGAGGGAGGAGTTGGGGAGGTGAGGAGGGAAGGGATAGTAGGGGAAAAACAAAGGAGGGGGTAACAATGCTCGATAGGAAATGAACTCATTACCTTACTCATGGAACTGTAACCCCTATGTACAGTATCTTTACAATAAAAATATTAAAAAATAAAAAGTAATAAAAAATAAAAATTGTTATTATTTGTTTTCTTGATAATAACAGGTGCTGGTGGGGATATGGCTTAAAGGGAATACTACTACACTGTTGGTGGGGATGTAAAATTGTTCAACCACTCTGGAAAGCAATATGGAGGTTCCTCAAAAAACTAAACATACAGCTTCCCTATGACCCAGCAATCTCACTCCTAGGCATTTACCCAAATGACTACAAACCAGCCTGCACTAATGCCACCAGCACATCCATGTTCATTGAAACATTATTGACCATAGCTAACATATGGAATCAACCTAGATGCCCCTCAGTGGATGAATGGAGCAAGAAGATGTGGTATATATGCATAGTGGAATTCTATGCTTCCATCAGAAAGAATGATATTGCCCCATTCATAAGGAAATGGGAAGACAGAAAAAGTTATATTAAGCAAAGTAAGCCAGGCCCAAAGAAACATCAGCCGCATGCTTTCCCTCATTTGCAATAACTAGAATATATCTATAACTCTACAAGTGAATCCACTGGATAGTAAAAGACAAATAATTACACTTGGACATGATTAATTAAACAGCACTCTAAGCATTGCACAGTGAGAACAAAGGAGGATATTTTTAGGAGAGAACCAAAATGGCTCAATAGCTATGTGTATATGACCATATAAAATGGTGCTTTATTGAAATGAACTCCAAGTTATTTATTTATTTTTCTTTCTTGTCCCCCCTCCCTTTGGTCTATTCCCTGTTGGCACTGTTTTTGATTTGTCTTGTATATAAGTTTATCTGATTTGGGGAAGGGAAAGGGAATGAAAGAAACAGTGGGACAAAGTATGAACCAATTCAACAGTGATACTTACTAGACCCCATGTTGGAAATAAACTATACTACTTTGGGGAAAAGAGGAGTTGGGAGAAAGAGTAGGGGAAAATGAAGGAGGGGGCAACACTGTTCAAAAGAAATATACTCATTACCTGCCATGTAACTGTAACCCCTCTGCACATCACCTTTACAATTAAATTTAAATTAAAAAAAGAAATCAGGACACTAAAAACAATTGTGTGAATGGCTCACAATGATCTTCAATCATTGGTTTCCCACTCAAACTAGTAAAAGTATGAACAGGAGGAAAGCAGAATGCAGGTGAGGAAACTAGACGGTTTGAGGCAGTAGGTAATTGGTGTACATCACAATGCCCTAAAAGGTAGCTGGAACCCAGATGACTAGCCTCTACCTCCAGAGTTTCTGACCCTGTAGGCCTGGAATGGCAATCAAGAACATGCTTGTTTATCAAGTAGCTGGATTCTCACACTTTGAGAATCACTGAATTAAGAGTTAAGTATCTGAGAGAAGAGAACCTGGAATGACAATGGTGTCTTGCCTGATGAAGCACAGGATAAGAAATGCTGGCTGATGCTAATACGGAAGAGAGAAGGTTGCTTTAAGCTAAAGAAATGGCAAGAATCAGGATGTTGAGTTTTCTAAATATGAATCTTGGAAGTAAACTTGGCAAAAAAAATAGATACCAACCTATGCATAGTGGCATGCCCTTGTAATCGCTTTGGGAGGCTGAGGCAGGAGGATGGCTTGAGCCCTCAAATTCACTGCCACCCTGGGAAACAGAGTCAGACATCAACTTGGAAAAAATAAAGAGCTAGGTGTGGTAATGCATACCTAACGCATACCTCCAACAGGAGGCAGGAGGATTGTAAGGCTAGCTTGGACTACATAGTCAGACTTAACCTGAAAGGAAGGAAGGAAGGAAGGAAGGAAGGAAGGAAGGAAGGAAGGAAGGAAGGAAGGAAGGAAGGAAGAGAGAAGGGGGAGGGAGATAGGGAGGAGGGAGAGAAAGAGAAACATGGACAACTAGGCTGAAAAGAGCAGTCAGGTGAAGTGGAAAAAAAAAACAATGTTAGCCAGACACAAGATGACATGTCTAACAAGGTAGAATCAGATGACAGAAGTGGCAGAGAATGGTATGCAGAAGTTGGTGCAGAACATTGTGAATTTTAAGTGATGAGACATTGAAAGCTATAGGCTTCTGTCAGGTATAAATGTGGCTGTGGAACTTGCACCAGTCTTACTCTCCTCTTTCTGTGACACTTAGGAATGAAGATGTTGGTTGGGTCAGGTTAATAACAAATAAAGGAGAGTGAGGACTGAATTCACTCAATTGACAAAACACTTGTTGAGAGACTATTGTCATTAACCACATATCTGAAATCACCAACTCCTACAGTTTCCTCCATCTTGTGAGGAAGGGCAAGGTTTGCTATTGGCTCCTGACAATTCATGCGGAAACTACCATTCTGTTGGATCTCTCCAGAGCCAGCATCCCTGCTGGTCCTTCTCAGGCATTAGGCAGAATGTTAAGCAGAAGACAGATGCACCTTGGGTAAAGAGAAATGGACAGGCTATCATGAAGTATTGTAGACCAGAGAAGAGTCAGCTTGAGCCAGCAGGTGTGAGAGTTAGGAAAAGTAGAATAAGAGACCCTGAGAAGCAGAGAAACAGTGTAAATGGCGAAAAAAGGTAGAAATATACATTCACGATATATAGAAACCATGTCCTAAAAAAAAAATTGAAGGTTTAGTCAGATTTTGGTTTAGAAGACACATTTAAATTTATGTTGTTATCTTTAGGAAGTGTACCTCTACAAGACATTACCATTTACCATTGTGGCTGTATTCCAAATATTTGGTGGGGCGGGGCGGGGTGTTAAAAATGGTTTGCTGTTTATCATTTGCTTTGCTTTAAGGTTTAGAATGGTTTGGATGTTGAATGGCCTACAAAGGCCCAGGCGTTAAAAGCTTGGTCTACAGATGGCGCTGCTGGGAGACTCTGTGAGCTTTTAGAAGGTGGGGCCTAGAGGGAAGTCTTTAGGTCATTGGGTGTGTCCTGAAATAGGACTGTGGCCCTCTGCTTTCTTCTTCTCTCTTCATCTTGGCCCACAATGTAAACAGTTTGCTTTGGTATGTGCACTCACTACTGCTATCTGGACATGCCCACCAGAGGTCAAAGCAGTGGGTCTATGGATCTTGGGCTGGAGCCTCCAAAAGTGTGAATCAAAATAAACTTTTCCCCTTATAAGTTAATGATACAGTCATTTTTTACAGTCATGGGAAGCTGACTGATGCAGGGATACTCCCTTTATTCAGTATAATCAACATCAGCTTCTGATCCAATTGATTTTATTAAAGCATACATTTAGTTGAAGTTGTTAGTTATAGATGAATATCACCATGGAAAACGGTAACAGAAATTCCTTTAGGTTCTCCTGGACATTTACATAATAACAGGTAGAATTAAAAAAAATCTTTTCAACCCCCAAGTTATGTGAAAAACAGACATTTTGTTTTGAGAATATGCAGTTTGTGGTCTTTTACGATTTAAGATAAAATTGTCCGTTCTAACTCTAAAAATAAAAATGCTTTAATAAAGTTAAGCTCACCATTGACTCTGATTTTCTAACATACAAATTGTGGTTTATAAAAAAAAGTATGTCTAAAATATATTTCTCATGGGACAAGAAATCCTTACTGGATAAATAGCAGTTGAATATGAGTATAAAGAAGAATATTGTATTTACATCCATATATTGAGCAATTATTGCTTTAAATTTTAAATATACCAAAAAGCTAAATATAAAAGCCCAAAGGAAAATAAATAGAAATATCAAAAAAGAGAACAGTAGAAACAACTATTAATTGTTAATTCAGACTGCACAAGAAGGAAGCAGATGGATAGTTTTGACTTACCTATAAAACTTTCTGACTTTTTTAATTTGCAAAAAGTAACAGGGTACACCAAGAGGAAGACGAAAAGCAGCATAAAGGAAAAAATAGGAGCTAAATATAGCTAGTAAAAGAACAGAATATTCTAAAGTAGGATGAGTGCTTGTTCAGGTAAATAAAAATCAAGTTCTAAGTGTCACTTGGAAAATGGAAATGAGAGAAATGCAAATGAAATGACCGTGTGGGTGATACTGATACATTGAAGATGTGTTTGCAGTCCTGTCAAGCACAACAGTAGGAATGTAGAACAATATGCACATATCAATGATAAAGACATCAGAATGAAATCTTTGTGTGCCCTGGCAGAGTTCTGAAGGAATTTGGTGAGATGGAAGCAGTTGAACCATCATTAACATTTTGCTCTATAAAGATGCACATATTTGTTTTATTTAAAAAATACAAAGGAATTACAGGCTGCCTCATTAAGTGAGAAAAAAAACAACAGTTTATGTTAGAGAGGAAAACCCATTCCTCACTTCCTTGCTTCTCTACATGATCCTGATTTTTGTTCAGTTCCTGACTTTGTACAGTTAGACCATGGCCAATGTGCAGCCATTGGTGCCTTATCCTGCAATGGGAGGAGAATCAAACTATCCTTCCCACCACAGGTCAGTTAACTCAGCCCTCACACCTGATGGGCTGATTCCAGGCGATAAGGATGAGGAGTCGGATTATCAGGCCCATTAGCAACTTCCTCCAAATTGGTAACAATTTGGAGCTCCCATTCGTCTCCTTTCTTAAATGCTTTAGAAACTCAGTGGTGTAAAAAAAACAAAAACAAAAACAAAAAAACAACCAAAGTGAACCCAGTAGGCTCCTCAAAAACTGTAGCAATCTGGAGAGCCAGTGGAAGAGGATGCTTTCCCCATCTCGGGTAAAAAGAAATAAAGGGAGCCACCAACAGGTGACAGTGAGGAGCCATACTCTCCTGAGAAACCCTAATCTTAATCAGAAGAGGTGTGTTGGCGAGCACCTGTAACTTATTCCCAGAGAGACAGGTGAGAGGGGAGAAGCAGCAGGCACAATGGGAAGAAGCCAGGACTTGGCATGTGAGGGTGACAAGCTGTCCCTGTCATCACTAGCTGACAATGAGTTCTTTAACCTTTCTGTCCTTTGGCTGGGGGATGGGAGTGGAGGAGTAACTGCATTTTTGGGGGGGGGGTGTCAACCTTGGTCTTTATTTTTGATCATATTTTTATTATTTAGTTGAACAAGAGTAACAACTCAACATGTCAGTTTCTGAGTACAGTGCATCTTGATCAACATCAACTCCTTTTGTTCCTCTCCTCTATTCCTCCTAACTCATCTATCCCTGCAATTTTCCTGGTTTCATGAATACCATGCCTGCATTCTCTTCCCACTCTTCTTCTCTTCATTCATCTCCCCTCTTCCCCTTTACCACCCTGCTAAACATCTCCAGTACCAACTTCCTGGTATTCATTTGATACATGTCCAACCTCCTTTCAGGTCAATGTTCTGCATGAGGTGCTGGGAGAGAGGAGAAGAAGCTTCTTATCTCCTCTAGACTTGCCAATCAGCCTGAAATAACATGTGAGCTAAAACAGCCAAGCATTTTATAGGGGGTTTTGTTTTTCTTGATTGTCTTATCTATTTGGACATACTGCAGCAAGAAATGGGAAGTAAACAAATGGATAAATGGGATTTTTTGGGCAGAGAAAGAGAATGACATAGAGAGAGGGAGGGAGGGAGAGGAGGAGGGAGAGAGGGAGAGGGAGAGAGAGAGGAGACAGAGAGACAGAGAGTATTAGGTGCTAGTCCTAGGACTTAAGCTTTTTAATTCAAGGCCAGTGCTCTACCACTTGAACTACAGCTCCCACTTCTGGCTTTTTGGGATGTTAAGTGTAGATAAGAGTCTGAGTTTTCTGCCCAGGCTGCTTTGAACTGTGATGCTCAGATCTCAGTCTCTGAGTAGCTAGGATTACAGATAAGTGTGAGCCACCAGCACCTGCCAAAGTTGATAAGTAAAGTTTTAATGTAGACCTAGAGGTTGGTAGCCCTTAAATAAAAGCTCTTGCATGCAGCAGAAATCTGGGGAGGAAGAAAAGAATGCAAAAATAAATGATTCTGGAATATCTTTATTGTCAAGTACTATGTTGTGCATTCTCTTCATGACAGGAATGGTAAGAACTCCTGAAACAATATTTCAGAATTCACTACATGCAAGGTTTATGTTTAGATCTCCTTCTCTACCTACCATGCACATGCACCCACCCATCCATGACATTGGCAACTTATCTCAAAATTTAAATGCTTCAAGGATGGCAAAACAATATAGCAATTCTCTATAAATAAGACATAAACATAGAACACACTCTTGTAATCCCAGCACTCAGAAGGAGCAGGAAATCAAAAGTTCAGGCTAGGCTGGTTGCTACAGAGAGGTCTTATCTCAAAAACCAAACCAAATCAAAACAAAAAAGTACAACACAGGAACAACACACACACACACACACACACACGTACACAATACTCATGTAGTTGTAATAAATTCTGTTAAATATTTGACCTTGTAGCAGAAAATAATGAATATAATGAAATCAACACTTACATTTAGCTCCTATTGTCAAGAGAAATTACAGTGTTACATGACCATTTTAGACTATGTAGAAACGTTTAACTAAACTGAATCTTTCCTGGTGATGAAAATGTGTAGAATTTACACTTGCAAAAAAAAATCAAACACATATTAAGTTACTGATGATCACCAAGGGCAATAATTAAAGTACAATTAAAAAGGGAAGCCACCAATGTTAAGGCAAATAATTAGCCTTGTCAAGACTCATCCAAGGATGCAAGTATCTTTTTTTCCTCTGAGAAAAGAGCGCTGCTGCTTAGTGTGTTGGGAGCACTCATTTTAGCTTCCCAGACACTCAATGAGCAAACAGGGTGCCATATCAAGAATATGTAAAGTGTCTTCTGTGGGAATGACACTAGATTATAGTGATGTCTTAGAGGATAAAAATCAATGAGCCATGATATAGAGATTTTGTCCAGTCTAATTCATTCATTCATTCATTCACTCACTCACTTATTCATTCATATTGATGCATTTTCACTACTAGAGTAGGAAAACACCCCTACTAATTAAGAGGGCATAGTCATTGCTTGCAGCCCATGAAAGTATCATATTAGCAACTAGCCACAGAGCTTTGCAAGGCTGGTCAGCTCCAATAAGCTTTTATATCACTGGAGTCAAAGTCACCAGCACCTCCTTCGTCTTCAAAATGAGACCGCAAGCAGGAATGAGTTAAGAAAGAACTCATCTAAGAATTTCCAAAAAGAGAACTCAAAACTTGAAACCTAAGAAGTAGAAAATGGCTCCCTGGCATTTTTCAACTTCGATAAGAGATGTTTTCTTCAATCTACCTGGGAGTACATGTGATTAAACAAAGTGGTAATTAAGGAAGAGAAGCAGTACATTCTGATGAAACACTGCATATTTCTTCATGGATATTATTGCTGTTTGATTCCTAAACACTTAAAAAACATGACAATCTTATTGATTCCTAAACACTTAAGAAACATGGCAATAGGTGGGAAGGTGGCTCAGTGGTAGAGCGCTTGCTTTGCATGCATGAGGCCCTGGGTTCAATTCCTCAGCACTACATAAACAGAAAAAGCTGGAAGTGGTGCTGTGGCTCAAGTGATAGAGTGCTAGCCTTGCGCTGGAGAGCTGAGGGACACAGTCCAGGCCCAGAGTTCAGGCCCCATGACTAACAAAACAAACAACCTCCCCCCCGCAAAACAAACAAACAAACAAACAAACACACACACACACACACAAAAACCCCATGTCAATCTTATGTTATTTAAGAAAAGAGAAATGGAGGGACAAAGGGTAAACAAATGCAGCAGGGGTACTCACTAGATGCTACGTTGAAAATGTGCTATACAGCTTGTGAGTGGAGGTAAAGGAGGGAAAATCTGGGAGAGAGAGAAGGAAGGGGTGATTTTCCAAAAAGAAATGTACTTATTACCTGACTTATGTAACTAGAATCCCTCTGTATATCACGTTTATAATACTAATTAAAAAATAAATATACAAAAGAACAAATGAATGAAAAATGGTGGTAGCCCTTCAGGTACATTTTTGTTTCCAATGAGGAAAAATCACTTTGGTATTGCATGTGTGTGCATGTGTGTGTGTGTGTGTGTGTGTGTGTGTGTGTGTGTGTTCTGTGTGAATCTGTTTCAGAGTGTCTGGGTTCCATCAGGATGTGAACACACATGCAGGATTTCACAGAACCAAGTATCCTATATTTTTAGAACTCACAGTCAGAGAACTTTTAATATTTTCTCTCTATCTGCAGCCAGAAGTCTCTGGGTTGGTTGAACAAGCTGTCTACAGGAAGAACGTTGTGAGATTGACAGGCTCTTTACACATGATGAAGATGTCTTTGAGACTCATACAATCTTTTAAGCTCACTGCCTTGAAGATCTATGCCAAATATATTCAATCTCAAAATTTCATTGATTTTGTGATACTCATGTGATTTCGCCCATGGGGAGGAATGGCACATGTTTTTGAATTGGAAAATCTTTTACTTAAAAAAAAAGTTGAAGCTATTACTGTGGACTTAAATCATCCTTTGATTTTAGTAGTCTTTTCTCTCTTGTTCAGAGGCCTTTGCCTAAAATAGTAACTGTAAGTGCCTGTGACTTCCCATCACAAAAGTGACAAAGACATTGACCTTGGACAGCTGGCTTCAGCTACATTTCCTGTGGCTATTTCCTGTTGCATTTATCAGTCTTTGCTGCTTTGAGCTATACTTTGTGGTCCACAGACCCCCCCTCCCTCTCCCCCCCCCCCCCCCCCCACACACAGAGATAGTCTGCATTCTTTTCTGTCTTGGCACCTGCTGCCTTGACTTGACAAAGTCAAAAAGTGACATCTACCTGTCAGAGGTGTCCGGTTCAGTCCTGGATAAATGCTTCTTCAGCAAATTTCACACCGAGGGCATTGATTGGTCTGCCTGTATCTATTCTGATGAGCTACGGGTGCTCTGACCACTATTTCTAAATAGTGACTCTGCTCCAAAATGTATAGCTGAAAGAATCTTGCTATTTATGGATGTTTTGATATCAAACATGCAACTGGGACTGTGTGTGAATATGAAATGAACTGCATATCAGTGTCGGTCCCTTGCAATAGGACAGTCTGTGTGTCACACTATCATTGTGAAAGGGGCTTAAAAAAATCATTACTGGGGTAATCCAGCTGAAAGAAGATCCCAAGATTTAAAATACTCCTTAATGGTTGGAGAGGGGTGTGGGTAGTAGGGACTAGCTACTTCCAAGTTTAAGCAGCACTGGTGTTCCAGCTGAGCTCTTGAAATGGGCCTGGTCACTGCATACAGTAGTTATTCAAGGTGGTTAGGGTTTAAACTATAGTTTATCAGTCAGATTTATCCCACTTCAAATGCTCCATGACCATCCATGACTAGTGGCTACTGTTCTGACCATTGCCTATGAGAAGACATGTTCTTCACTGCCATAAAGTAGATTAGAAAGTAGAGTTGAGAAATTCCTAGCAATAGTCTCATGTTATTGGCAAAAGCAAATGTGTTTTTGCAACTGCAGAGTTAAATGACACTCCTCAGCTGGCTCAGAGGGTGGGTGGCGTGCAAAGGATTATGGGAGAAGATGCTGGGGTGGAAGCCTGAAGCCCAGGAGAAGGAGGAGCTTCAGGGTGTGTGTGTGTATGGCAGGACCCCTGAGCAACACAAAACTGGGTGGGTGGCAGACACAGCCTTGGGAGGGGGAGAAGTTCTGACACTTCCGTGGTGGGACTTCAGCTACCCCCGAGTGCATTTAGAGAGGGTGGAGAGGATCCAGCAGGGGGTGGCAGATGAGAGGAGGGCCAGGGGCAGGACAGGGTTCATGTGTGGGAAGAAAAAAGCCCATGACTCTTGAGCTCCTACATTAGGTGGGTAATGGTCTGAGTCCAGATTGGATTATGGACTTTTATCCTCTGATAATCCTGAAGTGCCAGTTGGAGTTGGGAGTTCATCATCTGACAGCATCCCCAGAGGACCACTAGCTCGTGACAAGCAGCTTGAGGGGGCCAGAACTACAAGGCAGGGGATGGGGTGGGGGGGGTAGGGGGCGGTTAATAGGAAAGCATGACTCTGCTACCTGATACAGACTACAATCTGGGGTTTATGTTCAGCCAGGAAGCAGAATTCTAGAGAGAGGAAAACATATTCCCTGCCTTCCACACAAAGGAAATGAGACGCCAGGGACCAGACCCCAGCTTAGAAGTCTTATATGAGTACTGCCATCTTGTAGGTATTTCTGTAAGGCTCAAGGCCCAATGTTGAGTGGACACGTCTAACTCTAAGTCCTTGGCAAAAGTAGGAAGTCGGGAACCTGTTGGTAAGCTACAGGCAGCTTTCCTTTTATTATCTACTACCCTCCCATCATTTGGTTGGCCATTCCATGATGAACCAGTGTGAGTCAGTGGCTGGATGGAGCATCCGAGACCAGGTGCTTGTGAGTGGCCAGTGATACCCTGCTCTGAGTTCATAGGGGATAGCCTGGGGGCTGACAACACCTAGCACGTCTTCCAAAGGGAACTCACCAGGCAGTAGAGCTTTGGAAGTAGTTGTAATACTTAAGAGATTTATGAAAGCATTTGTCAAAAGTAAGGGAACAAATAGCTAGGGTTTATCAGTAAGCGCTCTTGTGAATGAAGAGCAGGGTTTTCTTGTTACTAGATTGAGATAGCAAGAAGATATATCCCTCTCCCCCTACTGTGGGAACTGTGATGCAGACACATGATGCTGGAATTGCTGCAGCCATCTTGTGATCATGAGTAGTTAATAACTTGAGGATGGCACCCATGAACTATGTCAAGTAACTGATGAATTAATCAATCCTACTACTTTCCTATCATTATGTGACATTCATTCCTTCTCTCATGTTATAAATATTAACTAAGCACAAACAAAGTAAACATTGGTTCAAGACATCTACCGTAGAGGACAAATAAACTAAAGTTATGGGCTTTGTCAGTGTTCCAAATTTTCCCATTGCTTCAGTATCTCTGAGTTAATTTTTTTATGTCCTGTAGGCAGAACATCTTTACTTACAGCCTGCTGACTGCACATTGACTTCACAGGTAACTGAACTGTATGCTACAATTACACAGCAGAAAAGTACTTGAAGTGCCCCTTCATGCTCCTTATTTTTCCCTCGTACATTTGACATTTGTGGACCATTTCCCCCAGTGAGCCAGAGTCTCTTACCTTGGTTCCCATAATGCTATGTTGTTTACTGCCATCTTCTTTGGCCTCTTCTCAGTCTCTGAGGGTTCTTTTAATTCACAGATTACTTTGTGAGTGTCTATGTGTGTGCTAGTCCCTGGGCTTTAACTTATGGGGCTGGGCACTAGTCACTTAGCTTTTTTTTTTCACTCAAGACTGGCACTCTACCACTTGGCACTCTACATCCGGCTTTATTGTTACTTAAGTCTCAGGACTTCACTGCTCAGGCTGGCTTTGAACTGGGACCATCACATCTCAGCCTCTGACTAGCTAGGTTACTTTAGTTAACATTCAGAACATTAACTATTGGGGTTCTGGCGTATTTTCTCCCACTGTCACCTATTTTCTTATTCTACACTTTCTGAAAGATAGTCACTTATCTGGCTTCACCACATATACACAGACGATGCTAAGCTATGTCCAGCACAGAACTCCCTCTGGAGCTTTGCATCTGTCCAATGAGTGATCTATTTAGACACTTGCATAGCTCAAAACCAATGGAGCCAAATTATCTCAATACTGTGTGTACTAAATTCACTTCTCTTGGGCTCCCAACACAGTGAATACCTCCTAGATTGGTTCTTCCCCAGCTGTTCAAGCTCAAATCCCAAGTATCAGCCTTGCTGCTTTCCTTTCCTCATGTCTTTCTCCAAATCTAAGCAATCCCAGAGCCCTCTTGTGTTTATCTCCTATGTATCTTCAACTTGGTCCCTGCCCCAAGCCTACGTTCCTCATTCTGTACTCATCATCTGAACCATGGAATCCACCAGCTATCTGATCTCTCCGACACATGTCTTGGACACTTTCCAAGTCATCCTTCCCTATGGGCAGAGCAATGAGGCCGCACATCTCATCATACACAGTGCCCCCTCACTCGAGCTCCTCTCCTCTTTTAAAAACAGGAACAAGCAGTGAGAACCGTTCTCTAGCCTGTAAGAACTGTCCTGGCTCTCTTTACCAAAAAGACATGTTGGACATTCATTCTCTCTTTCACTTTCAATATGGTGCCTCCTACTGTGTCTAGCCTTCATCTTGGGATACTCGCTTTTCATCTTTGCTAGGATAATTCCTTGTCATCCCTGAGGAATTCCTCTAGGAGACAGCTCCTTCCAACACATCTTCCCTGGATTTCCAGGCTTGGATAGATGACACTTCCATCTAAAGTCATCCATTTTTCTCCACCATATCTGCCAGGATTGCGAGCATTAGCCAGGATCCTAGCTTGTCCTTGCAGTACTTCTGGCATGCAGAATGGTACCTGCCACTTGATGGATTCTCTGCCCATATACAAGGAACCAATGCATGTACTAGGGAGTACTCACTGCTATAACAACTTCATTAATTCTCCTTGCATGGGACAGTGCTTTTCTGAGAACCTGGGGTTGCTCAAGAGAATTCTTAGTCATAATTCTTTCTTGGTCACTTTACTGTTTAAGCCTCTTTGCATCTGTCTCAGTTTGATACATTTACATTTTGAAAAGAGGATTTTGTTTAGAAGATCTAAATGAATGAGTATAGTAGGCAAGTCCATTGTACTAAGTACTGGAGTCCATACAGAGGACTGCACTCTGTGAAGAAATGGCCATCACTCTTCATTTTCGTTAATTTTTAAAAGAGTTGTTCTTGCTGGCTTTCGAGCTCCATTTGCTTGTAATACCTTTGAAAAATTATTCTCTATTACCTTTCTTTTTCTTTCTATTTTTGGATCAGTCTTGGGCTTGAACTCAGGATTTAGGTATTGTCCCTGAGTTTTTTTTTTTTTTTTGCTCAAGGTAAGTGCTCTACCGCTTGAGCCACAGCTCTACTTCTGGTAATTAATTGGAGATAAGAGTTTCACAGACTTTTTTGCCTGGGCTGGTTTTGAACTGAAATCCTCAGGTCTCAGTCTCTCAAGTAGCTAGGATTAAAGGCACAAGCCACTGGCATCTAGCTTCTGTGTGTGTTTATAAGGAGAACTAATACTTTCAAAAAGTTATGCTCCCCCGACTGAAGGGGAAGAAAAACACCCCAGTGCAGTTCATAGTCTGGGGTGCAATACTATCTCTAATATTGGAAAGTGACATTGTGCATGGGCACTTTATCCCTCCCTCCTGCAAACAGATGTCCTCTGCTGACCTCCTTCCTCTTCATGTGGGACTCTCTCTTGCCCCAGGCAGAGGGAGGCTGCAATGGAAACTTCTAGATGAGTTGCAGCAAGCCCCAATTACATTACTTCAGGCTGCTACACAAAGGGCACAGTTCTGTCTGGCATGCAGGGGCTGCCACATTGTCAGTTGGTGGTAGAGAGTGGTTCCTTTCGCTCCCTATCTCCTCCTTGTAGGAAACACACTCGTCCAAATTGGATAGACCTGTAGCATACGGAGCAAGTGAAGTGGTGATAGGATTGAGGTTTCATGGGAAAATCCAGTGATAAGAATAGCAGCACAGCCAGGCGCTGGTGGCTCACGCCTGTAATCCTAGCTACTCAGGAGGCTGAGATCTGAGGATCGCGGTTCAAAGCCAGCCCGGGCAGGAGAGACTGTGAGACTCCTATCTCCAATAAACCACCAGAAAGCCGGAAGTGGCGCTGTAGCTCAAGTGGTAGAGCGCTCGCCTTGAGCTGAAGAGCTGAGGGACAGCGCCCAGACCCAGAGTTCAAGCCCTCGACCGACAAAAAAAAAAAAAAAAAAAAGAATAGCAGCACAGGGGCTGGGAAGGTGGCTCAGTGGTAGAGCGCTTGCCTTGCATGCCAGAGGCCCTGGGTTCGATTCCTCAGCACCACGTAAGCACAAAGAAAAAAGCCAGAAGTGCACTGTGGCTCAAGTGGTAGAGCGCTAGCCTTGAGCTGAAGAGCTGAGGGACAGCGCCCAGGCCCAGAGTTCAAGCCCCATGACCAGACCCCCCCCCCCAAAAAAAAAAAAACAATGGCAGCACAATCGTCATGCTTATCCTTTAGAGTCTGCATTATATTCATTTGTAGGGCTCATTTGCAGTAACTACTGACTGCAGTCTTCATGAACGTCCTCTGACTACCAATCTGCAGAACTTTCTACATGGTGTTTGCTCCAGCAACCTTGGGATAGTTTCTGTTAAGTCAAGAAGCCACCTTGTCAGTATTTCCCTCTTCTGTGATGATTAGATATAATGACAATAATGAATGTTACAGTAAAATCAAGTCTCTAGGGTATCCCTGAGGTGTTGCAGAGAGACCTACAAAAAAGGAGGGAGGGAGGCAGGGGAAAGCATTATTTAACTGGATCTGAACAGGGTTTGGTCTGTGATGGTATTTATTGCAGCATGTGGGTGCTTATTACACAATATTATACCTGTAGTCACACATCCTCCTTCTCTCTTGGGGAATGAATATGGAGAAAGGAGCTTATGAGGAAACACAGTTGGGGGACTGTGTAGAAAGGAGATATTGGAGAAGAGTGATAAAGTTATAGATTGCTTTCTCCTGCAGTGCTCAATCAATCAAGGTGTTATATTCTGCCATAGCTTTCCCCATATGTAAGTAGATCGTGTGGCTCACCGCAGGGACTCATGGGCCCAGGAGGCTCTGACAATTATAGGATGTAGGTTGAAATAGTACTGCTTTGCATCCCTCTAGGATTTCTCACCACGAAGGCCGGACAAGAGCTGAGCTGATTCCTACTTGTATCTTGGGCTGGCAATTTGTGCTAAGAGAGAATGCTTCAAAAAATACCACTGGGAAGCTTCATGATAACAACAGAGGAGGCAGGATGCACCAGAGGAATGAAGCCAGATTCACAGGATAATCACAGGTGCAGCAAGATCTAGAAATTCAAACCACCTCTATGTGTCAGAGCCCAAACCTGGCCCACAGGAGAGCTACAAAAGCATGGTAAAAATGGCTAAATGATTGAAATGACGGGAGCCTTTTGACCATCATTTTGCATCTTGATGGTACTGTGGTTCAAAGTCAGGGCCTTGCATTGGCTACACTGGCATTATATACCATTTGAGCTACACATCCTCATCCCTTTTCACTTTTTTTTGGAGGGGGGGGGAGAGGACATGGACTACGACTTCCTATTCATACCTCCTGGTTAGCTAGGATTATAAATCAAGTTCCTGTGCCCAGCCATGCAGTATCTTTCAAGTAGAAAATATAATGCTTGGGTCATCCAAGTAATATCAGTCTTCAACAATCAACAGACCTGGCACAGACAGCCAGTACTAATGACCATAAGATTACTTCAGTGACAAACTTGAGACAGTGTCACCCTCAGAATAGGAGAAAAAGGAAAGGAAGAAGAGAGAAGAAAGAAAATAGTAGAGTCAGAGCTCACAAATATAACACACACACACACACACACACACACACACACACACACACACACACACACACCCTCTCCCTCTCCCTCTCCCTCTCCCTCTCTCTCTCCTTCTCCCTCTCCAGGTAGCAAAGGTCCCAGAAAGGAGGAATAAGGAACTGTTAATATAATGCCTAAACCATTGCAAACATGCCTGTTTAAAGAGAGTAATAAGCAAAAGACACATGGTGGTGTTCATTGGCCAACACATTCACAGAACATTTCAATCACTGTCAATATTTTTGTTTAAAATATCCTAAGTATATAGTTGTAATTTTTTCACTTCAGTTTTTTTTCTGTTGTATGCCAGGTATGGGGAGGGGAGACAAAACCAAAACAAACAAAACAAATAACTATTAAGAAAGTCCTAGATCTTGTGGATTTTGAGCATGCATTTTGGGGAGCCCCCAGGGGTGGCACAAGCCTCAGTAATTACATTCACTCCAGCTGTGCATTCACACATCAGCCCTACATCGTTCCTCAAGACAGCCTATTTTTCTTAGCATCCTGTGGTTTGTGTAAGCAGGGGAAAGGACAGCTCTCCCTCCTACAATACTGGTGCCGTTAGCACCCTTTGCTACATTCTTTTTTTTCCTCCTAAATCATCAGATTTTAAGTCCTTGCATTCTAGTGGAGTTATGCAGAGAAACAAATGCAAGGCTGGGAAGTAGGTGAAGAGTCCATGTGTGCTCCTGGGCCTGTGGTCTGAGGATTGTCTCTTACCTTTATCATAGATTTCCTTCAAGACCCCTCGCTTGATAAGCTCCTCTCTGCTTTGTCTCATTGAGATCTTCCTCTCCAGAGCTACAAGCAAGAGAGAGACACAGTTGTCAGTAGGTAACACCAACACTACTTTTTTCTATCCAAAGGATCTTTATATTAATAGGTACTGTAGTTAATATTTACATGAGATTCTATAAAATCAACATCTTAACAGTTCACTAATGATATGTGCCAGCTATGTATTATATGTTTCTGTTACTATGGTGTGTGTATGTGTGTGTGTGGGTATGTGTGTAGTTTGTGTGTGTATGTGTATGTGCCAATATTGAGGCTGGAACTCAGAACCTTGTGCTCTCACTCTGCTTTCTCATACTTGGCTGTCCTACCATTTAAGCCATACTTCTACTTTGAGCTTTTTGCTATTAAATTGTAGTTAAGAGTCTAATGGATTTGTCTGGCTAGGTTGACTTCAAACTAAGATCCTCAGATCCCAGCCTCCTGAGTAGCTAGGATTATAGATACAGTCCATCAGTGCCCAGCATAGATAAGCCTTATAATCTGATGACTTTGTTACATCTTCAAAATAGTCTTTGAGTTAACTATATTGTATGCCTATGTACTGAATTGGAATTAACCCTGATTTATGGTGTAGCTTCCTCGCAGGAAGCTACAGCACAGAGAAATCCAGTCATAGGATTCCACTCTGTACTGAGTGGAATCAGTACAGAGAAAGATACAGACCTCTGCTCTGAGCTTCCTGCGAGGCCAGGTGAATTTTCACAAGGGTGATCCTGACTTGGTGTCAGGACTGGTTTTTGGCTGAGCTAGCTCAGATTCACTGAGGAGTTTCTGAATTTGCAATGACTAAAAGCATGAATGCTACAGTCGCTCTTGAAAAGCACTTTGGATTGTCCTTTTGGGGCTCTGGGGACTCTCTGAGGGGCAGTGGGTGACTTCATCAGAGTGCCCACCCCCAGGCCTTCTTGTCTCAGGTTCCGCATGGGAGCAGCCAGGGGAGGAACGGATGGCTTCTCTAAGCTGTGCACCTGAGCCAGATGCAGGGGAGCGGGGCTTCCCTCTGGGAACAGTGGGCACCACAGTGACCAATGAGGCAGAAGTAGAGCACAGGGATGGTGGAGGAGGTGGTGGGGGCAGCATGAAGAGCTCACAGGAGGCAACCAGGAGCCTGGGGGTAGGAGTGGGACGGAGCTGCTTTAGTGCCCTCATTTCAGTCTCCTATCAAAACTGTCGATGAGGCTGTGACCGAGTATTTTAGTTGCTTTTGTCGGTCTGAGACTTTCCACATCGTTTAGAAGCCTAGTTGTTCAGGGGGGTAGAAGTCAACTGTAAAATAGAAGAACCACTCTATGCAAATTCAGATACAGATAAACACACATACTCACATCTCTGCAGGAAACACAATTTAGTCTAAAGACTATGAATAAGAGCCAAAAAAAACCAAACAGGGAACATGGGATGGTGATGCTTAGTCTGTCACCCACTAGCTCTGGGACATAGTCAAGTTACTTTGCTCATCTGGGTAAACACAGATGCCTCAGCCCAGCTATTGTGATTCCACAGATGGGACCGGCACCTCAATTGTGGTAAAGAGCTCTCTGGCTTATCCTTAGACATAGCAAGGCTGAGGGACACTGATGATATATTTGAAAACCTATTATTTAAAAAATGGCAAAGCTGGACAAGCCTGCAAACCCAGTTACTCAGGAGGCAAGTGCAGAAAGATGAAGAGTTCAAGGCCAGCTTGGGCCAAAAAAAAAAACAAAAAATCAAACAAAAGGGCTGGGATAGAGCAAGGAGTGATGTGTGCTAGGCCTTGGGTTCAATTCTCAGTACTGGAAAAAATGATTAAAAAAAAAAAAAAAGAGCCAGGCACCAGTAGCTCACGCCTGTAATCCTAGCTGATCAGGAGGCTGAGATCTGAGAATCTCGGATCAAAGCCAGCCCGGGAAGGAAACATCTGTGAGACTCTTATCACTAATAAACCACTAGTAAACCAGAAGTGGCACTGTGGCTCAAGTGGTAGAGCGCTAGCCTTGAGCTGAAGAGCTGAGGGACAGCACCTAGGCCCAGAGTTCAAGCCCCATGACAAAAAAAAAAACCTCCAAAAAACAAAAAAGAAAAAAGTTATGTTCTTTTTCTTAAGTGGGAATGAATTAGGTGGATGAGAGAGAAAAACAAATACCAGAACAGTTGCACTCACCTATGGCTTATAGAACAAAATAATAGACACCTATGAATGAATTTCAAGTTGCAGAAGGAAGCGCAGTGGGGTTGTTCATACCAAAGTCCACAAGTAAAGGTGGGTGGAGGAAACACTGGGCGGAGCTTGTCTGTGGGAGGAGCATCAGGAGCTATACAGAATGGCATGAGATGGCATGAGTGCAGAGGAAGACTGGGAGAAGGGCACCAGGACTACAGCTGGGGGCAGGGGGTAGGGGGCAAGGGGTAGTGGCTGAAATGCTCTGCTTGATCAGAGAAAATTCTGGCAGCAAAGTGAGAAAGGTCTGGATAGCAGGAGAAAAGCACAGGTTTTAAGCAAAACATTGCCACAGATCTTCTGGGTGACATTACGTCTCCACATGGAAAGAGATGCTCTGCCATCCTGTACTCAAGCCACATAAATGGAAGAATATAATGTTTCCCAGAACTTCCCCAACCCACAGACATAGTGATGAGGATGTGGCTGCAGGAAGGCAGGCTGAACCCCGGGCTTGATGGTCCAAGACTACGAGCTGTGGATTAAATGGGCCTGGTCTCAGGCCACCACTCAGCTTTCCAGAACCTGGCTGTCCCACCACACTCGTGAATAACAATGGAGCCACTGCTCATGCTCAAAGGGACTGGAGACAACTAAAGGGCCATCCGGCCCTCAGGGAGTCTACAGCTTCCAAGGCTCAAGTCATCATCAAATAATAAAATTATCTAACCTACAATTACTAACTGAGATAAGTCTGCCCTTTTGTGGTGGTATGAGGTTTGAAATCATGACCTTGCAATTGATAGGCAGTCATCCTATTACTATTACTGGAGACATGCTCCAGCCAAAATAAGTCCTCTTAAAAGGTAAGTGCATGAGCTGGGTGCTTGTGGCTCATGTCTGAAATTCTAGCTACTTAGGCTGAGATCTGATGATTGTGGTTCAGAGCCAGCCTGGGTAGAAATGTCCCCATGAGACTCTTATCTCCAATTAACCACTCAACAACCGGAAGCGGCACTGTGGCTCAAGTGGTAGAGCGCTGGCCTAGAGCACAAAGAGGCTCAAGGATAATGCTCAGGCCCTAGGTTCAGGTCCCATAACCAACAAAACAATAAAAAAAAGGAAAAGGAAAGTGCTTGGTCCCATGACAAATATCATTCCTTGTTGGAATGTCATGGGTTTTCTGAAGATCACTGAACTGAGATATGAAAGATAAAAATATATCTTTTTTTCCAGCAAAGTGCTGTTTGGTAAAGCTGAGGAAACACTCTGAACAGAGGAGCTGACCTGTGGCTCCTCATGGAGGAATCATGGTACCATCGAAGAGCAGAAAGAAAGTTGCTACGGATGCTTTCACCATCCAAATGGAGAATATCTGAAAGAAGACTGGAGAGGAGGAGGTTGGGCTGTGCAGATCTTCACAGACCATGCTATTCTAAGCTCAGTGGAAAGAAACGATCAGATCTGAGTTTTAGATGGACAGACACTCACGTGAGTGTGGCGGGCGGGCTGGAGCAAAACCTAGTTACTTGATCTGAGGTCACAGCAGGCAGAGGACAATGGCAACTTAGATGAGGGATGCATTAATGATATAATAGGTGGTCACACAGACACTAATGGAAGGTAAGAACTGCGCCAAATGCGTGCATAAATGAGAGGCGTCGAGACATCCTTCCTTGAATGAATGGAGGTGCTGTCAATGTCTGAGAAGCATGTTTGGAAGGGGGTGTGGGATAAGCTCAAGGTTAGCCAGGTCCAAGAGGAGAGAGCCAGCATGGGCTTGCAGTTGGACAGCTCATCAAACAAGAAGGAGCAGTGCTGTGTAGCACAGATTATTCCAGACTCCCTTGCACACCAGGGATTCTAGAATATTCTTTTTCCCACAGTAATACTCCTAATGGAAAAGGAGGAATTCCAGGGCCTCAGGGGGTATGTCTTGAGTTTGTTGTCCCATGCATGCCATTTCCTTGATACTTTTCTTTGAAAATTATAGTAAGTAGGCTAGGAATGGAGCTCAGTGGTAAAGCATTTGCCTAGTATATTCAAGGCCCTGGATTTGTTCTCCAGCATATCACATACATACATACATACACACACACACATGCACACACACACACAGAGCAGATAGCACAGAACATAATCAGTTTATATAGGAAACTATCCCTCCCTCCTCTACCATCCATTTCTGAGTTAAAATGACAACTTTGCCAAGTCTTTCAGGACTTTCCTAGAGCGGATTAGAAGATCAGGAGGACTCTTACCTAATCAATGGTTCATTGACTGTGATCAGCCCAGTGATGGTTTTCAAAATCTGAATAGACTACTGGAAGACGGTAGGAACTGGAGGAGGGAACTAGCTGGAGGAAGTAGGTCACTGAGGGCATGGCTTTGAAGGGAATATCTTGTTCCAACCCTGTTCTGCCTCTGCTCTGCTTCCTGACTGCCATATTGAACAACTTTGTTCCACCCAGTACCTTTGCCGCCACTTGCCTGCTATAATGGAAGCCTCTGAAACAGAGCTAAAAGGAGTCCCCCAACCCTTCAGATGTTCTCCCAGGGACTTAGTCAATCAAGGCCATTGTCAAGTTCACCACTGCTCCAGAAAGTGAAATTAAGTGAGCTGTCTGGTATAGGACACCTCAAACCATTTGACTTTGTTTCCTACTGAACCACAAACACAGAAAACATCATTCTTGCCTTTTCACCAATCAAAGAAATGCTCCGTGTCCTTCTCTCCCTTCCCTGTATTTTATTTGGCCTGGGGGAGAAGGTGGAAATGGATGGAAAGAGGAGAAATTATGAAAAGTCAAAGAAGTCAGGAGGAAAGAAGCATCAAGGAAGACCAGTGTGATTCCTATGGCCACCTGCCTGTAGGAGGAAGGAAGGGAAGCCAGGTAAATAGAGTCCAGGCTGCATGGGGAGCTGCTTCTCTGGGGGGCTTTGGAAGGTAGGAAATAAAAATAAACAGTACAGAATCATTTATTGTTTTTAGAAAACATAACAAAAAATGAAAAATGTGTATTGTTGGATAGATAGCAAAGACATGCAAGAAAACATTTACTTTTATCTGTATGCTGGATACCAGGGCTTGAACCCAGGGCCTCTAGCTGTCTGTATGCTTTTTCAATCACAGCTAGCTTTCTATTCAGCCACACCCCTATTCTGGATTTTTGCTGGTTAATTGGGCATAAGAGTTTCATGAATTTGTCTGCTTTGGCTGGCTTCAAACCATGGTCCTCAAATGTCAGCCTCCCAAATAGCTAGGATTATAGGCGTGAGATAATGCCCAGTTTAGGAAGGCATTATTTTCATACAAAAGAACAGTAGTCAGTAAAGACTGATTTTTTTTCTTTGTCGAAACGACTTTAATGGCTATCCACAATCCACGGATTTTATTACAGAGTTTTCATTCTAAATGATCACTGTCTATTTTTTTTATTGTGAAAATACTGTACAGAGGGGTTACAATTACATGGGCAAGATAATGAGTACATTTCTTATCAAGAATTGTTGCCTCCTCCTTTGTTTCCCCTTCCCATCCCATCCTCCCCCCACCCCCCCAATCTTCCTACCCCCGCCCCCCACCAAAGTTGTAAAGTTCGTTTTCGACATAAAGACTGATTTTAAAATAAGAAAATCTGTTTTAAAATGTGAGAGTCAATCCAGTATTTTCCAATTGTGACAGAAAGGGGCAGTATAAAAACCACTCATGGAATGCTTTGGAGAGAATTTTTTGGTTAGAAAACTGGACTGTGTTTCAGTACTCGAGAGGACCAAAAGTTCACGCCAGCTTGGGCCACATAGTGAGATGCTAGCTCAAGAATCAAACAGAAAAAGATTAAAACAAAAATCCTCTGAATTGTGGATGTAGTTCTACAACTCTAAATGCCCTACAATTATGGAATTATGGGATTGTACACTTCCATTGGTTAATGTTTAGTTTGTAAATGATGACCAATGTTCTTAACATATATGTGTGTATGTATATATACATATATCTGTATATATACATACACACATATAGCAGCATGCCTATGGTCATGCCTGTAACCCTAGTTCTCAAGAGGCTGAGTCTGAAGATCATGGTTCAAAGCCAGCCTAGGCAAAGAAATCTGTGTGAATATTTATTTCCAATTAACCACCCCAATAGGCCAGAAGCAGAGCTTGGCTCAAGTGGTAGAGCACTAGCTTTGAGCTGAAAAAGCTCAGTGACAATACCCAGGCCCTGAATTCAAGCCCAGAAATGGAAAAAAAGGAAAAGTCAGGGGCTAGTGGTTCATGTCTGAAATCCTAGCTACTTAAGAGGCTGAGATCCAGAGGATGTAGATTTAAAGCCAGACAGAGCAATATAGTCAGCAAAAAGTCATGCCAGAGTTATAGCTCAAGGAGTGGACTGCTAGTTGAGCAAGCAAGCTGAGCAAGCATGAGGTCCTGAGTTTAACCCTGCAGTTCACATGTGCAGCTCACATGCACCTGGAATCCATCAGGGTTTCCCGATGTCACTGTGGCAACTGATACATCAAAATAGAAAGAGGAACAGCAAACTTGTGTACACTACACTTCTAGAAACATCCAGCTTGCAAATCTAAACCACAGAGGAGCCATCTGAACAGGGAAAGGAAGAAGCAAATTTCGATTTGTACTTACATGCTGACAGTGAATTAGCTGGGTCAATCCAAACACATAAGCCAAGGCCACACATATCCCCTCTTGTCTGCTGTACAAGAGTGGGAGGAGTATTTCTCAATTACTGTATCAAAAGGGGCCCCAAAGGCTCCAAACAAGCCAGCTCAAAGGTTACCAGCCTCACCCGCAGACTGCCTGAACAAAAGAATTAGGCCTACTTCTTCTTGAATCATTACCACTGAGCTTCAACTGGACATACTCAAGCCGTAGTTCTGATGCTTGGATCTCTTGAGGCCTTGTTCAACCTGGAAGAATTGTTTCTAGAGACAGGAAAAGACTTGCCCTCCAGTGAACATGCTTTTCATAGGCAAAAAGGCCAACCCAGAGCCTAGAATCCCAGCCACCTTTCTCCACCCTAATCACCCAGGTATCTAGACAACCAGAGGCAACCTCCAAGCTGCAGAGCCTACAGAAGTATCCGCATTAGCCAGTCAGAAATCTGCCTGTCTTGCCACTTCTTTCCATGGGAATCAGTCAGATCTCCTCTGCCCACACAGTCTCCTCCTTCCTAAACAACCTCGAGGTTTCCTGGTGGCATGGTGGATATCTTCTCTTACCATCTGGGAATATAAGAAACTGTTTTTCTTTTTAAAGGCACTGCTCTTCAGCTCATGGTTTTACCAGAAGTGAATAATAATAAGGCTTAAATTTTACCCACTTACTTGGCAGGCAGAAAACTGAGGGGATTGTGATTTGAGGCCCGACTTGGCATAAAAAGAACTAGGCTCTACCTCAACAAATAAGCCAAACATGTGAGTATATACCGGTGATTCCAGTTACTTGGAAGTATAGGGAGAAGGACCGTGGTCCCAGGCTGGTCTCAGCAAAAGCTATGAGAACCTATCTGAATCATAACTAAAGCAAATGAATAACGGAGTGTGGCTCAATTGGTAGAGCTCCTGCCTAGTAAGCATAAGGCTCTGAGTTCAAATCTCATTCTGTAAGGGAGTAGTCATTTGAAAGAGAGAAAAGCAAATGAGAAATAAAGTAGCAATTTACCGAATAGTCTTCTATCTTTCGTTCTTAAAACAGTCAACTTGCAATTGGAATCTATATCTTTCACCTTTTAAACTCTACAACATCCCATGAAAGGGAAAATTAGGCTAGAAATCTACAAGTGACAAATGAAATGAAGTTCTAGAACCTAGAACATGTCTTCCCTTGTTGTCTGCCTTCATAAATAATGGGGGTTGTTAATATATGCAAGAGCTATAGGCAAAGATGACCACAAACCAGACACTCAACCCATAAGTAAATCTGATGCAACAAGAAAACCAGGTGTATTGGCACACATCTGTAATCCTAGCATTCAGGAATGAGACAGGAGTATCATGAACGTGAGTGCAGGCTGGTTTACATAATTTCACCCCAAAGTGGGGTGAAAATGTTGAAAGGGGGTGACACAGATCAAGATGAATTGTATTCACAAACTGCTTTGTTAAATGGCAAAAAAATCTCCCATAATTCAACACATATCCTACAAAATTAAGTGAGGGGAGGGGTAGGTTGGGAGGGATGGGTGAGAATTGAAAGGGGTGACACTGATCAAGACACACCGTATTCATAAACTCCTTTGTTGAATGGCAACTCCTTTATATAACTACTTAAAGATAATACAGATTTTTTTTAAAAGCTAGGATAGGATTACAATAAAAATCAGGAAAGGAAATGCCTTGAAAAAGTGATATTAGGGACTTATGAGTACTGCCAATATTTCCTCCTTTTGACTTATGGTTATGGTTCCAGGCTATTTACACTTCATAACCATCAGACAAACTGCATGTGGATACTGATCCCAGTTTTTCAACTCATATTTCATTTGCCTAAACAAAAACATTCAAACAATATTCATGTTCATTCTGCTTCTCTTTGTACTGTTGCAATAGACTCCAAAAAGCTTAGTCACTGAATAAAGAAATTGTGCAGCTGACTGGTGAAGTTGTCTGTTGAGGGCAGAAAGAGTGATCAGAAGTCAATAAAGGCACAAAGCATCTTTTCTTGGCTATTTCTTCCAGCAGGTCACACAAGTACAGAAGGGTTGTGCTTAACATTTACTCAGTCATTTCCAAAATCTATAGAAAGCAATACTTTTGGGTTAAAAAAGCTAGTAGAAAGTTTTAGAATATTACTGAGTACGAATCTGAATTTGGGGAGAGATGGAGAGAATGATGAGAAGGTGACATTGATCAAGAGGCATTGTACTCATAAACTGACAGGTTGAATTAAAACCCCTTTGTACAACTACTTGAGATAATAATAGCAATAATAACAATAATACTATTATGAATTTAGAAAATAGGATGGATGATTCTTGGAATCCATCCTAAGGTGACATGTCAGAAGCAAAACTTGAGAGTGCATACTCCAGTTTTGCTTTGTCTATTCTAATCTGCATAGGAAACTTCAAATCAAATGCCAACAGAATAAGCATCGTTTGCCACTTCTGAGATCGATGAGGTGTAAAAGAAATAATTTCTTCTCCATTTATTGGCCCCGGTTACAGGAACATAATAGGACATGCTTAATAAAACGAAGAATGGAAAAATAATTTATGAGAAGCCTCATTTACAACCTTCATTTTTTTCCCGTCATTTCTCCTAATGGATTTTTTTCCTCTGTGAAACAAGAAACAGGTGAATCTGTGGTGATGAAGGATGTAATGAGGTGAGAATGTTGATGTTAGAGACATGGTTGGGGCCTTGCTTCTATTACTTGTAAGAGTGTAATAATGGCTTTTTGTTTGTAATTGTACTCAGAGCCACAGTTTCTATTTCCACTGTGTTCTCTGTTGCCTTTAACACTACCCCCTTCCCCAGGAATAAAAATAAAATTCATTAATTTAGGACGACATAAGTGAGTTTATCCTTCCAAATGCAGCCAGCATAATGGTGCACTGTGTTTCATTCCAGACACCTAATTATTATTGATCGCCTTGTGATAGACATGTACTGCTTCAAGTTCTAAAGAATGGAACTCTGAAATTCTGCCCAGAACAGCTTAATAGCCCAGCCACCACCTGTTACCTAAAAGATAATAAGGCTCTTGTTTGATGGGTTTTGTGGTGCTGAGTTCAGGAAAGTAAACTTGTATGTTCTGCTGCATGCTTCTCTGCTCATGCTCAGAGCAACCATGCTGCAACGAATTCTTGAAGACAATGTTAATATTTTTAGGGCTTAAAAATATCTTGGAGATAGAGAAAGATAGCAGCATAAGACTGAGGGGTTTGCTTTCTGGTTATTTTTTGGTGCTGGAGAGGGGATCTGGGGCCTTGCACATGCTAAGTATGTACCTCTAATACTGAGCTACACTCTCAACCCAGATTGAAGAATTCTGTTTTTACTATATACATTCATAAATAAAGCATGATAATAATTGCATACCATCATTTAAAAATTCATGAAGCATACATATAGTTATATCATACATCATATAAGCACACAAATCAGTTACTCTGCTCTGTCCCAAGGGGCATTTCATATGAAGGCTTTGGTTCACTCCATCATCACCATGCATTAGGAATCATATTCTGTGTGTTTTCTATGCCACACTTTTAAGTGACACAATAACTCCAGAAGGTTGACACTATTATCCACCCCAACCTGGTAGAGTTACATAACATGAAGTAATTTCCCCAGAGTGAAGTTAGATGTGACTTGAGCCATATGACTCCCCAAGCATGACTGTACAAGTAGACAGGCTACAGCAATTATTTGCTATTATTATTATTGCCAGTCATGCGGTTTGAACTCAGAGCCTGGGTGCTATTCTTGAGCTATTTTTCCCAAAGTTAGTGCTCAGCCACTTGAACCACAGCTCCACTTCTAGCTTCCTCCTCCTCCTCCCCCTCCTCCTCCCTTCCCCCTCCACTTCTTCTTCCTCCTTCTCCTCCTCTTCTTTCTCCTCCTCCTCCTCCTCCTTCTTCTTTTTGAGATGAGTCTCAGACTTCCCTGCCTAGGTTGCCTTCAAACCATGATCCTCAGATCTTAGGCTGGCTTGCTCATGGCTGGTTATTTTAGAGATGGGGGCATAGGGAGCCCATACAAATTTTTCTGCAGAGGTTGGCTTCAAACTGAGATCCTCAGCACTCAGCCTAGTATTACATGCCTGGGCTGCTGGCTCTGGCTTCATCTTTAAATCACTTTCAGTTTTTATTTCTTTATTGGCACTATAGGGAAAACACTATAGGCTAGATTGTCAAGTATCAAATTGAGGAGAATAAATTACAGTCCTCTTACAGTGAATATTTTTTGTTGGTTGTAGGTCCTGCACCCTGGGCCTGGGCGCTGTCCCTCAGCTCTTCAGCTCAAGGCTAGTGCTCTACCACTTGAGCTACAGTCCCACTTCAGTTTTCTGGGTAGTTTATTGGAGATAAGAATCTCATGGACTTTTCCTGCCTGGGCTGGCTTTGAACTGCAATCCTTGATCTTAGCCTTCTGAGTAGCTAGGATTACAGGCATGAGCCACTGGCACCCAGCCCTTACAGTGAGATTTTTGACTATTTCACAATTCCTACATATGGTGGAGTTCATTTGCTTGTTTATTTTCTAGCAGTTACCTTATATTAAAGTTCAGAAGTTCATTCTTACTTCCACATTGCTTAAATCTTAAATGCAGTTTGACTAATATTAAATTTTTATATGTACCTGAATTGATCTTTGGATGGTAGTATTAGTGATAGTGATTTTCATCATCAGAAAATGCAACTTATCTGTAATATATTATCCTTTTCAAGATATTATTGAATTTAATTTCCTAAGACTGTATATATAACTTTTATGTTTATATTGTAGATATCAGCCTATAAGTTTCCCATAATATCATGTTACAATATCAAGACTTTTAAAACAAGTAATAAATTTCTTTTTATTCTTTTGCCTGGAGTCAGTTTGTACAAAAATGATACTGTTTCTTTATTAAATATTTGAAAGAATTCATTAGTGAAGCCATCTGCGCCATCTCGTCCCTTTTGGGGAAGTTTTAAAGTCATCAGTAGAATTTGCTCAGCAGAACAGTATTCATTCTATTTCATTTTCTATTTCAATTAAAAAAATTTTAAAACTGTATCTTGACTGGATAACAGAATCTTCCAAATTTGAGAAAATGCCAGGTAATTTAATGAGGCCTCTTCCTATGATTTATGGTACACATATTTTGTGTTCTGTTTTGGTCTTCTCTTATATGATAAAGTGCTTCAATCGGAAATAGAGTATGGGATTGGTGATATCTCCTATATGCACCCATCAGCTAATGATAAAAATAGTATGGCCAATACTCATTATCTTCAAGTTGGAGAACTGAATTGTTAATGTTCATTAAGGAAAAACCCTCCTTTGGTATTTGCATACCACCCATGAAAAAGAAAATCTTAGGATATTTAAGTGGCAGGTTTGTGCATCCAACATGTATCCTAATTGCAGTCAGAAAAACAGAAAAAGACAATCACCATAAACAAATAAGCAGGAATCTACACTGTCCAGGACAGAGAAGGAAGTCTAAAATCATAGAGCTATTCAAGGCTTCCTCTAGAAGGGGGTCATTGTTTTCTTAAACAAATATAGAGACTTGCCACTAGTTTATAGTAATTGCGACGTCTGAGCTTTGTTTCTCATGGATGTTTCTGTGCTGCTTTTGAAGTAATTATGGCATGCACGGTGCGTGCAACTATATCTGCAATCCTGAATTTGCAAATAAGAATCACAGGGGTCGTTTTCTTTCTTTTGCCTGGGATAGGTTTTCATGACTTCACAAAGGGTATACTTTATCCCATAATCTAGTCCAGCAAAGTCTCCTAGTTCTAGAGATGCATTCCCCTGGATTCCAGTTGGGATGACTGGAGTACAGATCTGGGCTGCAGTGGTATAGAATTCCGATTCTGATTTTTAGAACAACCTCCGCTGGTGTGAGTGGGGGAATAAGGTATTTGCTCAGGATGGGAATTTGCTGATCTTGAAGGTGTGCAAAGCAAATGTAAACCTTCGTCCCATTGTTCTCTTTTTGGCAAACTCATCAAAGGACTGTGCTGACTCTCATCACGAGGTTAATAGAAAATCTTGCCTGAGGTTACATCCACAGCATCACACAGGCACAAGTGATAAAAACAGATCTAGCAACCCGATTTGATTTTTTTTTCTTCCATCACCTGGAAGAGATAACCGGGAAAACTAATTGCTGCGAGACTGAAGATGGGGGCTAGAGTCACCTGGACTCCATTATACATCACATCAAAATTATTAGCTAGGTATCACCATAGCTACATTATGCTTTAATTGTTATTTTAAAATATGCAACATAAAGCTTATCATCAGAACATTTGTGATGTAGCTCAGTAGTGTTAAATATATTCTTTCCTTTGTACAACCATTTCCAGAACTTTTTAAACCTTGAAAAACTCAAATTCTGTACCACCAAACAGTAACTCTCCATTACTGCCCCCCCCCATCTATTTTAGGTACTAGATATGAATGGACATGTATTATTTGTCTTTTTTTTTTTTTTTTACTAATTTATTTACTTAGCATAATATCCTTGAGATTAACCCATGTTGCACAGTGTATCACATTTTCAATGTTTTTCAATTAATTAATTTACTTAATTAATTTGTGTGCCAGCAGGGAGCTTGAACTCAGGACTCATGAACTTCCTTTACTTTTTTCACTCAAGGTGAGCACTCTACAACTTGAGCCACATCTCTACCTCTACCTCCAGCTTTTGCTGGCTAATTGTAAATAAAGACTGATGGACTTTTATGCCTGGGCTGGCTTTGAACCTTTATTCTCAGATCTCAGCCTCCTTAGTAGCTAGGATTTCAGATGTGAGCCATTAGTGTCTGGCTTCACTCTGTTTTGTTTGTTGCTTTTGGTTGTGGAGCTTGAAGTCAGGGCTTGAGTGCTGTCCCTGAGCCTCTTTGTGCTCCAGGCTAGTGCTCTATCACTTAAGCCACAGAGCCATTTTTGGTTTTTGAGTGGTTAATTGGTCTCACAGGGCCTTTTCTGCATGGGATGGCTTCGAACAACGAACAATGATCATGCTCTTTCAAACCATATGTCAGTTCCTCAAAACCATAAAAATAATCAGGCATAGTGGTGCATTTCTGTAATCCCAGCTACTTGAAAGGCAGAGAAGGGAAGATCATGATTTGGAGCCACCCCACACAAAGTTACAGTTTATCTGAAAAATAAACTAAAAACAAAAGGACAGGGTTCATGACTTAATGGGAGAGTGCCTGCCTACAGAAAAAGCAAAAACATATTGCCATACAATCCAGTTATTCCTCTCTGGATAGGTATCTAAAAGAACTGAAAGCAGAATCTCAAAAAAGTTGCAACCCCATCTTCACAGCATTATACATAAGAGCCAAGAAATGAAAGCAACCTAAGTACATTTGTTCACAGATGAATGGATAAAGTAAAATATTATTCATCCTTAAACACAGAGTGGTGGGATGCCATTGCACAGGGCTGCAATCCTAAACTACTCAGGAGGCTGAGAAAGAGCACGGCACCATTGTACAGTCCCACCAGCAGCACAAAAGGATCCCCTTTCTCCACATCCTCACCAATATTTATCATTTATTTTAACCACCCTGCCAAGAATACAATGACCTCCATCATTTTAACATGTTGAATGAAACTCAAAGAGAGGAACAGTAGGAGAATCTAGAATTCTAGCATTTGGTTGTGAGCTTACATATTTTTGTAGAAGTTGGCATTTTCTCACCCTAAGCCATGGAAATAATATCACAAACTAAAGTCCTCCTTTGACCCTTTGGGATAAGATTTTATTTTTTCATAGCAGAAGTAGGCATGAGTTTTATAGAAATAATAAGTAAAAGGGAAAGGCAATATTCTCAGTAAAAGAAATGTTTTCTTATTTTCAAAATTAGGCCTTAGTCACAAATTTCTTTAAAATTAATTGACTGTGGTTTTACTGCAGAAACATGCATTTTTTTCTCCATTGTGGGTGATGAAAGTCTTTATTAATTATGTGAATCTATCAAGCTATTTTATGAAGAAACCTGGTTAGTTGGCATGGACTTGGATCTCCTTTGGGCTTTGTTGGGGCTTAAAATATTGATATTGTTTCAAATTCAACCCCATAAAAAGAGAGTTTTGAAATACAAAAATGTAAGGATTCTGTAAGCTTTCTAGCTCCATGATTCAAACAGATAGAAAAGATTAGTTAGATGCTAGTGGCTCACACCTGTAATCTTAGCTACTCAGGTGGCTGAGACCTGAGAATCATGATGCAAAATCAGCCCAGGAAGAAGAATCATGAGACTCTTTTCTCCACTTAACCAGCAAAAAAGCAGGAAGTGGAGGGAGCTGTGGCTCAAGTGGTCAAGTGCCCCCCTTGAGTGAAAAAGAGCATACGGCCCTCAGTTCAAGCCTTAGTTCAAGCACCAAAAATTAAAAAAAGGATAATTGGACAAAGTAATTAAAATAACTAGTTTGTGAGCAAAGAGAGCAGGTGTTGGCAAACCTCTATAGGTGGCCAGCTAGCCAATCCTTTTGGTTTTACAGGCCACATGGTCTCTGTGGAAACCACTCAAAAAGCCAAGCCACACCAGCCACACACAGTGCACAAATGTCTCAGCTCTTTCCTAGTTCTAAAGATGCACAAGATAAAAGTTAAGCGAAAACAAGTAGTGGGATGGACTTGGCCCATTGGCCACAGTTTGCTAACTATTTTAGAAAGATATTTAAAATTGCAGCTTTATGTTGTTGTTGATGGTGGTGTCATTTGTGTACTCTTTTTTTCCTTCTTCTGCTTTTTAGCAGGGGAAAAGTGGGCATGAAGAAAGAGAGGGAGGAAGGGTGAATAAATGCAATCGTGGTACTTAGGATACACTATGTGGAAAATGATCTATGCAACCTATGAGCAAAGACAGGAGGGGGAAACTGGGAGAAAGAAACGTACCCATTACCTGAATTGTGACATTGTAATTTCTCTGTGCAGCATCTCAATCACAATAAAATCATACTAAAAAACAGAGCTTCTCTTAAGCATAAAGAGGTGCAAGGCTTTGAGCTCTGTAGCAAAAAAAGACAAATAACAAGCATTTTATGTGATTTCTTAAAAAAAAATAAGTAAAAGGCAAGCATGGTGTTCCATGCCTGTAATCCCAGCACTCAGGAGGCTGCGGTAGGAGAAACTTGACAGTTTGTGTTGCATCAGGAGACTCTGTCAAAAAAATATCCTCTGAAGAAATGGATGAATGAATAAACTAAGAACAAAACTGGCTTTCATGTAAAAACGAAATGAATCTCATGGCTCCCTGTCATCAAGTTCAAGCTTCAGAAAGTCAACATCAGCCTTAGAGACAACCACAGTGGGTGAGGACGGAAGGTAGAGGCATCGAGCAGAAATTATGGGAGAAAACTATTGCCAAAAAGCCTGAACCTTGAATATAGGATGAGCTAAACAATTAAAAGAAGACAAAAAGGACAGCATGAATAAAACACCGTTAACTTATTTAAAATCTGCATGGAGATTTGACACACAGCAGATAGTTGAGGTCTGGCTTTAAGATAGTCTAGGCTAAAGTGTTCCATGTAAGAAATACTACTGACCCACTTCACATAAGCATTACGGAATTATTGTGTAAGGTGAACATGAGCATCACTACACTATGGGAACTGCCTTGCATGATGGAATTAGTGTGAACAGTATACTATCATGGGATTTACTCTATTATCAGTACAAGTCTAATTTTTGCATTTTCCAAATGCTTGTTTTATAGGCAATCTCATTTTTAATTTACATAGATGAGAATAGGCATTTTAATTTTGCAAATTACATTAGACAAACAAGTATGAACAAAGGGCAAGCTAATGCAACAATGGTACTCACTGGACACTATGTTGAAAATGAGCTATACAACTTGTGGGTGGGGATTGGAGGGAAAAACGGAGACGGCCAGGGAAGGGGTGACATTGAATAAAAAGAAATGCACTCTAGACCTGTCTTATGTAACTAATCCCTCTGAATATCACCTTTATAATAACAATATATTTTTTAAAAATGGCATAAAGATTCTATTTGTGAAAACTGTCAACAACTGCCTTAGAGAAAATAATTTCTTCTGTTACAAAGAATATAAGAAACAAATTTGTAAAGAAGAATAAAGGCTTCAGGAGGAGGTGGGGGCAGAATCTATGTCTCAGCTTAAACTTAGAAGTGGGAATTTGACAGGAGTAGCTTTTGTCAAACCCTGCCAAGGCTTTGTTCATGTTGAATGTTCCTAAAGGTTATGTAAAAATGCACCTGTGCACAATCACAGCTTGGATTGTCTAATGAGGTTATTAAACTATCTTCAAGCCATGCGTTGTTGGTTTATGAGAAAGTTCAGCTAAAATTTTAATTTGCCTCAATGGAATAGCAAAAAATAAAAAAGTTTACATTGGGCTCATGGTTGTTTAGCAAAAAATATGCAAGACAAAGAAAAAGTCCTCCAGATTGTGAGCTGTGGCCAAGGGAAGAAAAGACCTTCCACATATGTCTATTTTTATTTTCCAGTTCAGAGATACCACTGGAATAGGGATCCACTTAAGTTGGAATTACATTGATAGTTTTCTTTATGGTGTTCAGTATTTTTATTATTAAAAACTATTTGTGAAACAGAAGGGTTGCAGTTAGATATGTAAGGCAAAGAGTACATTTCCTACTAGTTTTTCCCTCCCACCTTACCCACACGTTCGAATAGTTTATTTTTTTTCCTTTTTTTTTCTTTCTATTTCTTTTTTGTCAGTTTTGGGGCTTGAACTCTGTGCTTGGGCATTGTCCCTAGCATTTATCTCAAGGTTAGTGCTCTTGAGCCACTTCTGATTTTCTGGTAGTTAATTGGGAATAAGAGTCTCATGGACTTTCTTACTCTGGCTGGCTTTGAACTGCAATTCTCGGATCTCAGCCTCCTGAGTAGCTAGGATTACAGGTGTGTGCTGTTGGCACCCAGCTGAATAGTTAATTTTCAACATGGTGAAATATATTGCTGTATTTTAAGTTAGAAGGACATCACCTTTATCAATGATTTGAAACAAACGAAAGGACTAGATGTGGTTCAAGTGATAGAACACTTGCCTAGTAAGTACAAGACCCTGAGTTCAATTGTCAGTATTAAAAAAATCCTTCTCTATTCCAGGAAAGTAAGATTTATATATATCAAGGGCAGAAAGTGGAGACTGAGGGAAATCTATATAAATTAATCCTGGCTTCTTTGTCACTTCTCCACTCAATTAACGACAGTTGCTTTTTTGTCATGTCACATTTCCATAGTTAACTACTCTTTGTCCAGCTGAATCTGTGTAAGTATTCATCACTAACACATCTTTGTGTGTGTGTGTGTGTGTGAGCTGGGGCTTGAACTCAGGGCCTGGGTGCTGTTCCTGAGCTTTCTCTGCTCAAAGCTGGTACTCTACCACTTGAGCTACAGATCCATTTTTGGCTTTTTGGTGGCTATTTGGAGAGAAGAGTTTCATAGACTTTCCTGCCTAGACTGCTTTCAATCACTATCCTTAGATCTCACTCTCCTGAGTAGCTAGGATTATAAGGATGAACCACTGACACTTGGCTCTTGTACATTTTAAAAGATTAAAAAAATAAACTGATATATAAAACAAGAAGTATCGTGTGACATTATGATATGAGAATACACTAATTAATATTTAAATCATATTTTATATCCTCAAATAGCCATCATTCCTTTGCAGCAAAAATGTTCAAAATCTTCCCTCCAGCTTTAGGAGATCTACAGTAAGTAGATGACTATTGTCTACAATTTCTTGCATGTTTTCAAAAACAACTGGCTAAATTCTTCCATTTTTTTCTTTCCCACATTCTTCTAGCTCCTCCAAAATAGTAACTTGGCACTTATTAAGATTTCAGATATAGCTAGGTGCTGGTGGCTTATGCCTATAATCTTAACTACTCAGTAGGCTAAGATCCGATGATCACTGTTCAAAGTCAGCCTGGGCAGGAAAATCTGAGAGACTCTTCTCTCCAATTAAGTGCCAAGAAGCCAGAAATTGTGCTGTGGTTCAAAGTGGTAAAGCACTAGCCTTGAGCACAAAAGCTCAGGGACAGTGCACAGGCTCCGAGTTCAGGCCCCAGGACTGGCATACACATATAACACAAAAGATTTCAGCTACACTGGTGTTACTTAAATATAAAAGCAGTAAACTGTCTTTATAAATCAGGGGACTGACTGGCAAATTTTAATTCACACACAGCCAATTTAGTCAGATCATTTAAACCATTTCTGTTTTTTTTTTTAATAAATTTTTTTATTCATGGTTATTTAATCTGAGTCCCAAGAAGAAACTCTTGCTTAAATGTTTTCAAATATTATAAAATTCTTAATATTAATTCCAAATGTTAACCATGTACAGATGCACCACCTGGACACTGTCCACATGGAAATACCTACATACACAGGGCCTCTAGTGAACCTGGGCTGTGTTCAACATAATAACATTTCAGAGCACAAGAAATATGGCACTATGTAGAGAGGATTTCTAATTTAAATTCTTTAATACAGCATGACATATTCATGTTTTTGTTTGTTTTATTTTTAAAATTTTCTTTTATTGTAAAGATGCTGTACAGGGGGTTACAGTTACATGAATAAGGTAATGAGTACATTTCTTGTCAAGCATTGTTACTCCCTCCTTTGTTTTTCTCCTACTGTCCCTTCCCTCTCCATGTTCCCCATTCCTTTCCTCCCAACCCTCAAGTTGTAAAGTTCATTTCCAACATAGTGTCTTGTGAGTATCATTGTTGCAATGGGTCATCCTGTGTCCTTGTTTCAGCATTTTGTTATTCCCCTTCCCCTCCGCAAATTAAATAAATGTATATACAAGATGCAGGGTACCAAAGAGACTTAAAGAGAGACTTCTGTGAAGAGGAAATAAGAATGATCAATAGACACACGAAGAAATGCTCAACTTCCCTAGCCATAAAAGAAAGGAAAATCAAAACAGTGAGATTGTACCTCACCCCAATTAGAATGGCTATAATCAAGAAATCTAATAACAACAGATTCTGGAGGGGAATGTGGCCAAAAGGAAACCCTACTGCACTGTTGGTGGGAGTGTAAACTTGCTCAACCACTCTGAAAAGTAGTATGGAGGTTCTTCAAAAGACTCCATATAGAGCTCCCCTATGACCCAGCAATCCCACTTCTGGGCATTTACCCCAGTGATCACAAACAAGGCCATACTAAAGTTCCCAGCACAACTATGTTTATTGCAGCATTATTCACCATAGCCAAGATACAGAACCAACCGAGATGTCCCTCAGTAGATGAATAGGTCAAGGAAATGTCATATATCACATATATATGTATATATTCTATGCTTCCATCAGAAAGAATGACATAACCCCATTTGTTAGCAAATGGAAAGACAGAAAAAAATCATATGAAGTAAGCCAGACCCAAAGAAATATAGGTCCCATGGTCTCCCCTATTTGCAATAATTAATATATATCTAGGATAATCTTATCAGATGAGCAGAAAAGCTCAAAAGGTATGTTCATATGACCATATAAGATGATACTAAGTGAAATGAACCCAAGATATGGACACAAGGGGTTTTTCTTTGTTGTGGTTGTTTTTAATGTACTATGAGATTTTTTTCTTTCTTTTGTATGTTCTTCCCCCTATGGTATATCCCCTGTTGTAACTGTATTTGATTTTGGAACCCGGCATCTTGTATATTCACGGGTTTTTAGGAAGGTGTTTCTTTGTTCGGAGGAACCAGAGGCAAAGTACTAGGAGAAGAATTCTGCAGTGCTGTTTAGAGGCTTTGTTCTACCCAAGGCAGCAGCATAAGCCAGTTAACAGTAAAGGGAGATCAGCCTCAAATAGTTTCAGGGCTTGGAAGAGAAAATCAAGTAACAGGAAAAACAATACAATAGAAAGACTGCTACTGTGTTTTAGGTTAAGGCCTCAAAATATGAATATGAACTAGAAAAGGAACAGGTGGCCACTTGCATGGGGGAACTTGGGGCTTAGACAAAAGGTTTATGTCCTTTCTGTATGCACAGGTTATGGGAAGGAGATCTAATCCCTGGTGATAGCATTTGGAGAGGGGATGTTAGCAGATCAGATTTGGTCAGTTTCACACGTCAATGGTATTTGGAACTGGGCAGGCCGTTAGAGTTAGATGAGGCCACGAGGGTGGGGTCTTCTTGCTGAGAAACAGCGCTGCTATTCCTACTTTATAGATGAGGAAACCAAAGCACAGGTGCTGAAGTACATTCCCAGGGTCACCAGCTGCTCAGGGACAGGAGTGGGAGTTGAACCCAGGCAGCTTAGCTTTGGAATCCATCCCTCCAGCCAGACCTTCCTCTAGGTGCCTCCAAGAGCCATCCACCCAGCATTCTAGAGGAATTCTCTGGTGCATAGGCCTTCTGTGCCAGCACTGCTTCTTTCGCCCAGAACAAAACACCCATCTCAAGCTAGCATATATTCTCTCTCCAGACCTCTGATGACCTCATATAACACCCCTCTCCACATCAAGAGCGCCCACACCTTCATTATACACTTTACTCTCCTACACTGCTGGGAGCAGAGCCCTAGCAAACAAGAGAAGTGTCATCTTGGGGCCTGACTCACTGGCCTTGTGCGGTCATCCTAAAGGAACAGAACAGCCACTCTGAATAGTTGGTTCAATGCTGGGATTCCTAGAACTTTATTAGGAGCTCAATGTTTGAAAAAAAAAAAAACATAGCAGGGGAAAGAAGAAAACCTGTTTTTAAAAAATGAAGTATCAGGAGGAACCCCTGCCAAAGCTCTTAGACAGTTTTCTTAGTTGCTGGTAAAGATTCAAACATCTGTCAGTGATTAAAGAGACTGACTCTCGGTATGGACAACATGTCACCCACACGAGCTACCTAAGGGATGGGGGTAGGTGGGCGGGGATGGTTTTTGTCAAAATGCAAATTCCATCATTCTTTACCTAGGTATAAATTTCTAATTTGGTCTGTTGTCAAAGGGTTTCAGAGCACTGAAATGATATAATTACACACCTAAGGGCTGGGATACAAAAACAAAATGAAAGAACAATAACAACAAAACCCAGACAGACTTTCTTTTGGAGTTCCTTTGCCTTGATGAAGATCTGCAGGATGGAATAGGAGTCTTTGAATCTTCTGAATTTTAAATTGCCAAAGCCAAGACACCATGACTCTCAGTCAACTGAAGGATCTGTCACTACACACCAGCTCCCCTTTGGTGAATTCACTTTTGGCTCGCCATCTCCATTTTAATATTTTGCTTGACTAGCCAGCCTCATTTGAAAGTTTTAATGTAAACACCTTTGAAATATGATTCAAATTGCAGTTAAAGAGTTGACATAGGAGGGCTTTTAGCTCTCTATCATTCAAAATCTACCTATATTAAAAAAGGCTTTTTGCTTATATTAAACTAAATTTGTCATTTAAGGTCCATTAGAGGCTTGTTCTTTCAGCTACTCTAAGCTAGAATGCGTACATGTAAGAATTATCTCCTACTCTTACCTGGGACTCAGAAAAAGAAGGGTAAGTTGCTGTGTGGTAAATGTTCTGACTATGTCTGACCAGTGAATCATGAAGTACATTGCTTGACTGGTCTGGTCCATGGGACTTATAACACTGCAAAGGAAAAATCTGAATGGTGGACTTAACTTATCCCACCTTTTTCTCAGATGCTATTTGGATCAACTTCAAAAAAGTATCTGGTAAACGTATATGACTATATCACCTTGTCTCATGACAAAATTTGGTCTTTTCACTCATAGAGCTTAAATCCTCTACTTGCTCATGCCTGTCTGTGCCTGACTGGAGTCTAAGAAGCAAATTTAATTTCAGTTGTAAACTGTAGGTATAAGGATGTACATATTACTAAGGATAGAACTGTTCTATTCTTTTAGTTGCCTTGTTTGCTTAACTTGTATTTTGGTGTGGGTTCCTAGGGAATTGTCAGTATTTTCTTGGTTATTTGAATTAGGAGTATCTGGGGAGAATACAGTCAAGAATTCAGTGTATATACCACAAAAATTAAGAAATGTAAGGGAAGGGGTGGGTCGAAGAGGGGCTGAAAAAATTGAAGGGAGTGACACTGATCAAGTCGCATTGTATCCATAACCTGCTTTGTTAAAATGGCACCACCTATGTACAGTTACTTAAAGATAAATTAAAAATAAAAATCAATTAGGACTATCCATTTTATTACTCTTGTTTGTGATTCATTTCATAATCACATATGCTTCAAAATGGTGCAGTAAAATAACTGCACAAGGAGCTCTATTGTTAGTGTTACTGACAGCCTGTAATAATCCTAAGACCTATCTTGTTTTAGTATCAAGAGTCTCACTCTAACTACTGAAGTATGCCATTCTTATTCATTAGGGAGTCATCAGGGAGTAGGTACTGAAGAATAATCTTCTTAAATCCACAGCTCTTAATTTCTCCAGTATACAAGGGGATGATGATGAAGGGGGAAAAAATCTCAAGTCAATTCAGACATGAAATAGTTTCTCAACAAGTGCAACAAGTTGAAATTAATCTCAATGGATTTTCATAAATCTATGACATGATGCCGGCCTCTGGCCATTTCACTGGAAGAGAAGATGTTCTTAACACTCACAAGGCCTAATTTATTATTTTTACTATTTAAAAATGCTTGGAGGACAAAAAACCAAAACAGTCTTTCTCTGTTTATTATGAATTTAAACTAGAAACAAAAAGAAAGCCTGAAAAGAGATGATGAAGAGGCAAGGAAGTCTCTTGTAAACCTTCCCATCCTAGGAGAAGAAATGCTTATTCAGAGCCTATATTATGAGAAATGCTTTTCATTCATATTACCCTCATAAATAACTACACTGTAAGAACTGTAGTTCCCATCCTAGAGATGAGACAGCTGAGATCTGAGTTTTATAGTAATAGTCCCTATAACAGGGTTTTAGTACTTTGCTATGGCTGCTCTTCTTAGAATGGGTCCTGCACTAGGCAAGTAGCAAAGAGATGAACTCATGAAATTGCCAAAAGGATTTAATGAGCCACCAGGATTTGGGTAAATCTTCCAGACATGCGGCTTCTTTATTCTACCACTTGAGCCATGCCCCAGCCCTTTTAGCTTTTGTTCTTTATTGGATCTGCAATTCATTCTCAGGCTAGCCTCATATGATGGTCCTCCTATTCATGCGTCTCGCATCACTGGGATGGCAGGTGCGCATCACCATGCCCAACACTTGCCACTCTTAATGCCCATTTATAAAGTCCAGGTATTTCTGATACAATACAATATGATGGAAGCAGAGAACTCACCAAGTGTCAGGGGCTAACAAGTAGATGTAATGCTTCCATCACTAATGAACATAATGGAGGTAGAAAATGATGTGTTCTGTGTGGACCGAAACTATAAGGTGAACTATTGCAAATTATGTTACATGACATTTAAAAACCCTAGCTCAGTGAGATTTAAAATATGCGCACCTTCGCATCTTCCTGACCAAAGACCCTATTTTTGTGAAGCTTACAACATGTGTTATTAACTAGTTGCAAATCAAGTGCCAAACAAAAATCTTGCTTGACTGAATCAAATACATCAGATGGTGGGCTGAGATTTAAATTTTAGCCTTTAAAGAGCTAAGGATATATTTTAATATGATATTTAATGCCATTTATTAATAGTTCTTTGGGATTCTACAAAGACTTTCACTTTCTAAACATGTGCACATGACAGAAGCATGAAAGAACAGCCCAAGTTCAAAACCATCCAGACTTAACATGAGATGGGAAAGATACCAATGGAAACAAAACCCCAAGGCCATTAAACATGGCGTCTTTCCAGAAGTGGTCTCCTCTCTTTGCTGCTACAAAGAACCAGTGACTTAATCTAAAGGGAAATCCTAGAGATGAGAAGTAATGAATTTCAATAGAAAAATGTCAGCGGTGAGAAAAATAGCATGGTAGCCAACTTCTTTCTACTGTGTACTTGGACTCTGAAGCATTTAGGTTTCAAGGCTCTGAGGTTTAAAGCTCAGCCTGTGAGTGATTGAACAAGCACAGGCCTCTCACAGGCTTGGAATAAGCCAAGAAGTTGAAGCGCACAGTGTCTCATATCAACAGGTCTGTTCTGACAAGTGTAAGGTGCTATGTATACATATTAAAAATGTATCTCCTACCAGCAGTGTAACTTGTGATAAGTAATTTAATCTCTGTATATCTCTATTTCTTCATCTGACAATGATAATACTGTCATCATTTCTCAAGGTATTATGAGTATAACATAAACAGAAAGCTTAAAAGTTCCTATTACAAGTTGAGTATCTTTTATCTGAAATACTTGAGATGTATAGAGTTTCAGATGTTAGATTTTGGAGAGGATTTTTGAATTTTGAGTACCTATGTATACACAATAGGATAATTTGGATGGGATTGAATCAAAGCCAACACAAAAAATTAATTCATTAACATCCCATCATTATAGATACTTTTGTGTGTGTGTGTGTGTGTGTGTGTGTGTGTGTGTGTGCACGTGCGTGTGCATGTACCAGTCCTAGTGCTTGAACTCAGGGCTTGGGTGTTGTCGTTGAGCTTTGTGCTCAAGGCTGGTACTCTACTTCTTGAGCCACAGCTCCAATTCTGGCTTTTTAATGGTTAATGTAAGAGTCTCACTGGACTTTCCTGCCTGGGCTAGCTTCGAACTATGATTCCTAGGTCTCAGCTTCTTACGTAGATAGGAATATAGGCATGTGCTACCAGCTAAAGATGATATTTTTAGTGTACCTGCACTCTTTTCTCTCTTCCTTTTCTTAATTGCATTCATCGATAATTTCACTGTGATGTGCATCTGTACTTTGACTGTGACTCTTCACCTGTACCAGGTCAGCACTCCAGCATATTTGGGAGTTTGGGTCAAGGATGCTCAACTTGCATTATCCCAGCACTGAAACGTTTCTCCATTAACTCATTAAATAACCCTTTTATTACCTTAAATGTTCAAATCTCATGGACTTATAGAAAGTATATAATGAATAAATGTACTACATAATACAAATGGCATACCCGTGAAGCCACCATTTGGAAATACCTCCCCAGAAGCCCTACTGTGGCTCCCTTCCTGCCATTTTCTCTAAAAGCAAACACTGTTCTATCTTTTAAGACACTTTAATAATCTTTCAAGGTGTCCATAAATGACTTAATGTATGATAAGTGGTCAATAAATATCTGCTTTTTTCCTTAATAAAAGGTTTGCTTCAGCTGTTTTCCACTGCCTCCTGTCACATTGCTCTCAACTGATAATCACCCTTTTTGTAAAGCCCTTCCCTGTCAACCTGTCCCAGGGCATGTTACTCTGAACGTGGTTTTATGCTGATTTGTAAAGCTGGCTCCTCCCTACGAAATGCACATGCCTCCCATTTCTGTCTTGTTAACTGCTTATTATTAGCTTCCTTAACCTGCAGCCTTAATGACTATATCTTGTTGACTGGATCTTTCCACAACTTATAGAGAAAAACAAGATAATCATCCCAGCCTCCCTGGGTGCTAAGTTCAGGTTCCGCTTTCAGGTAAACATTAAACTAAGTCATGGGAGGAGGAGGTGAGTCCTCGAAAGGCATTCATTTGAGAGACAGAATTCAGTGGCATAGGATGGGTAAGGGGCTGAGATATGGAGAGAGGAAGAGGGAGAGGAGGAAGAGGGAAGGGAAGAGGGAAAGGAAGAAAGGAAAGAAAAGAGGAATGGAGGAAGAGATGCAGAGAGGGAAAAAGAAGACAAATGGAAAGGGGGAAGAAGGGGACCGTTGTGGGAAGAACATGGTTGATGGAAGCATTCTTCCTTGGTTTTCCCTTGTAAAGAGGCAGCCCCTAATTTGGTGCTACTGAGAGGTAATGAAAACTAAGATGTGGGGTTTGGTAGGAGGAATTAGGTTATTAGGGCAGTAGTCTTCAAGGGGGCAGTAAGATTCTAATTCTTTTTTTGCTTATTACTTTCATCTCCTGGACATACATTAGGCAGCTTTGCTACACCATGCGATTCCTGCCATGATGTCTTGGCCCAAAAAGCAATGGGGCCAACCATCTAAACCCATAAGCCAGATTTAACCTTAGTTCTTCTTAAATTACCTCAGGCACTTTGATCTATTAAGGGAAAGCTGTGTGGCTTTCAAGAAATCACTTTCAGTTGAGTTAGACATAACAGTAAAATAAGGAAAAGACATACAATTCTTCAATCAGTTTCCTCTGATAGGATAAAAATGTCTGCCTGTGGTCATGATAGCATTTAGTTATAATGATTGAAAGAAGAATGAACCTACATTAAGATCCCCTATAGTCCTCTCATCTACAAATCAGGCATTGATCCTAACTTGGGAGGCAGCTTAGCCTTGCTTGATTATAGTCTTCTAGCCCTGGCATGACATGAATCAGTTTAGACGTCAGCTTTATACCTTTATGTCACCTGGTGGCATACATAATTTTTAACCTCATTAGGCTTATATGGATTTTCTTAACTTCATCTAAGCGGAGCTTCCGTGGGAATAGGTGTGAAATGTAGCACTGTGCTAAATAAATGCTCAATAAGATGTGCACGTCCTGTGCTGCCATGAAGATACTGATATAGATCTGCAACTCAGGGAGGAGGAGCACATTTGGAACAGGGTTTCTTAACTTCAGCATGATTGACATTTTGAGACACATAATTCCTGATTGGAGAGGGTTTCATGTCCTGGAAGATGTTCACCCTGAGCAACTGACACCCGCAGTACCTGCATGATTTTAACCCTCATATTGTTAATATTTACTGGAGGGAGGTTGGGGAGGAAAATGCCCCTGGGTTGAAAACTCCAGAGCTAGACAACTTTGTTTCTAACCCTAAAATGTGGTTCTTGATGATGAAATTCATCATGCGACAAAATGCCGTTCAGTGATAGCGGTGTGCATTTGTAGCTTTCTACTCAGGTATTATGAGTAATATTCCTGCCTTCTAAAGAATACTTTCTGGGGAAAAAAAAGAGGTTTAACCTGATGTTCCCCGGCAAGTCAGAGGGAGCCTTGTACCCAGAAGGCAGTGAGTGGCTCCTGGGTCTGTGTCTGGAGGAAGAGCTCTGGGCCTGGGCTCAAACCAGATGCTTCACACCTTAGACACTTAGGCTCTGAGAGATCTCAATGGATATGGAGTTTTTTTAGGAAATGAAGATCTATAGTCTTTTCTAGTCTTAAACCAGAAAAGAAATCTCCCAGCAGAGGGGGAGAAAGTAAAGCCACCAGCCCCAGCCCAGCAGCAGTTCCATGGAGTTAAAACAAACAAACAAACAACAACAACTCAGGGCTTCATGCTCTCACTTGGTTTTTTCTCTTCAGGCCTGGTGCTCTACCACTTGAGCCACAACTCTACTTTCTTAGTTCCTCCTAGACTCAGCCTGAAGCTATGGATGGCAGGTCTTTTATTTCCATTTTGAATTTCCTTGGTGTTCTATTTTTTTCCAAAATAAACAAGATTTTACTGCTTTTATCCATTATGATAATAGCAGTATTTCTAATAGTCATAAAACTGTGTTTTTCCTTACCTTAATTTTATGTAATCTGCAAATGACTACATTTGTTTTCTCATTTCCAATCCTTATAATTTTAATATATTTGTCTTAATGCACTGCACTGGCCAGGACCATTGGTATGATGGACAGACAGAAAGCTAAACAGTAGAAAGAAATTGACTCTCTCCATTTTTTTGTCAGTTGGGGCTTGAATTTAGGGCTCGGGTGCTATCCTTGAGCTTTTTCACTCAAGGCTAACACTCAACCACTTTGAGCCACAGCTCCACTTCCAGTTTGGGGGAGGTTAATTGGAGGTAACAGTCTCATGGACTTCTCTCCCTGGGCGCGCTTCAAACCATGGTCCTCAGATCTTAGCCTCCTGAATAGCTAGGGTTATATGTGAGCCACCACACATGCCACTCTGAGGCTAACTTTGAACTTTGTTCTCTTTTCACTTATGTATTTTATGTGCCTTTTCAATTATTCTCCTGATTTCTTCACCAGGGGTTCTATTTGTGGAGCTTCTGCGGCATGTATATTTTTCTGTTTCACAAATTGCTGTCACTATGTCTTGGGTATCTCTTTCCTTCTATTTTCTTTAGATGTATTCTTCTGAACTTAGGCTAAGTTTTCCCGTATGAATACTTCTAAGGCTGTAAATTTTCCTGTATCTCACAACTACTAACACAGTCTTTTAGTTAATTTGCTCTGTTTTAATTTCCGTTGTAATTTATTCTTTGACCCAGGAGTTATTTAGATGCATGCTTTTAAGTTCTACACACACAACAGTAATTCTTTAATTTTTTTGTTGCTACTTTTGATCAGTATTTGCTTTCATGGTAATCCTCCCTCTGCTTTTTCTTTGCACTCAAGTCTGGTTTGGGTGTCACATAAAGTATTTGATTTGATGCTGTGTTTCTGTTGTACTGGTTGCTCTATCGTGGAAAGAAAGCTTAATCTAAAAAAAATCATGCCTGAAAACTCAGCAGTTATTTGTAATATACTTTATCCCGAACAAATTGCTTGGTAGCCAAAGGGTCCTTTAGAGAACCTAGTCCGAAAATATCTGAGAGAAGAAAATAAAAAAAGACTCAAGACCTTACAAATAGGCTTCAACCAAAAGTCATCTGAGATTTGAGGAGAAACTGTTATGTGAAATAGAGATGCCATGTGAACAAAACCAACAAATGGTTCTAATGAAAATAAATAATACAAAGAAGAGAAGCACATCTGTGTGCACGCATGCGTGCGCGCGCGCACACACACACACACACACACACACACACACACACACACACAGAGTCCTTTAAGTGGAAGTGGACTGTGTGTTGTAAAAAACGAACAAGGCATAAGCTCTTGAAAGTAAAACTTAAAGTTTATGCATACAAGTTAGAATACAAAGAAAGCATCCCAGGAATCAGAAACAAAAGATGAAAAGATGCGCAATGTAGACATAAAGAAATAAAATCACTTAAAGAGTCTAAAAAATTTTCATAATGAAAGAGCAGAGAAAACCAAATGGAATACAATTTAAAAAGAAGAAAGCTCCCAGTACTGAAGGACAAGTCTTCAGATAGAAAAGGTCAACCAGATGCCAACCGCAGTACCTATTAAAGTTGACAAATATGACATTCTAGCACATCAGGGGTACAGAGAGCGCACAAAATAAAATATTTTGATGAATAAAAGGTTAAGTCTGGCAGAAGAAGAATCACAATGCATTTGACTTTTGAAAACCACTCAATGCTAAGACAAAAAACACAATATTCAAACTCTTAATTGTTTTTTCAAGTCCTAGTCCTGAGGCTTAAACTTAAGTCCTGGGCTCTGTCCCTAAGCTTTTCTTCTCAAGGCTAGGACTCCTACCACTTTGAGCCACAGCATCACTTTTGGCTTTTTTTTTTAATTTAAATTTTGTTGTAAAGGGGATGTCCAAAAGGGTTACGGTTACATAAGTCAGGTAATAAGTACATTTCTTTTTGAACAATGTCACTTCCTCCTTCATTCTCTCCCAGTTTTCCCCCTTTTGATCCCCCTCCCCCACAGGTTCTAAAGTTCATTTCTAACATAGTGTCTAGTGAGTAGCACTGTTGCATTACTTCTCCCTTTGTCCAACTGTTTCTGTGATTCCCCTTCTCAGTTCAGGTAAACATATATAAGACAAAGGGTACATTAATCAAAAACAGTGACAAAAGGGAATAAACCAAAGGAAAAAGAAAAAGAAATAACTGCAAACAGTGTAACATCCTGGGTTCAATCCCCAGTACCAAAAAAGACCAAAAAAAAAAAGTTAACAAAACCCCAGAAACAAAAAGCAAGAAACAAACAAGCAAACACCTCATTTCCATTTCTTGGAGTTCATTTTGATAAGCATCATTTGATATGATCATACCCATTGGATTAACTTGTAGATTTATAGACATATTCTAGTTCTTAAAAATGAAGGAAACCATGCAGTTTCACTTCTGGCTTTCTGGTGATTACCTGAAGAGTCCTGTGGAATTTCTTGCCTAAGCTGGCTTCAAACCATCATCCTCAGAGCTCAGCCTTCTGAGTAACTAGATTTAAAAGCAGAGCCAACAGGGCCTGGATAGGCAAAGTTACTTTAAGCTTAGAATTTTATATAGAATCAGGCAAACTGAGTTTATTGTTCCTCAAGATAAACCACAGAGACAAAGTAAAGTCATGTGACCTAGAAATCCATGGACTCCATGAAAAGAATTGACTGGGGAAGAGTTTCCCGTTGATAAAATAGTAGATGTGAAATAATCAATCTCTGAAAGAAGTGAAGTAGCCTCAGAGAAAGCCAAGATCATTTAATAACGATGCTGGGAAGAAAGAATATTGTAAAACATGACATTGCAAGAATAAAAGAACAACAGTTGAAAACAATTAAGGACTCTGGGAAGGGAAATAAGCTACATAAGAACAGAGCTATAAGAACGTATTAGCTCAGCATACAGACAACACTGAAAGTGGTCTGTCCTGATTCAATTACATGATACATTGAAAGGAGTAAGAAAGGAAATCGAGGACTAGGGCAAGAGTCTCACCCAAAGAGCAAGATGCAAAGAGTAAATACCTCAAGAACTGAAGTAGCAGTGTGTAAGATCGAACTGAACATCTAACGGAGTTAAAATTAGTTTCTTGTGAGCATCAGGACTGGAAAGCTGAGGAGTGGAATGGCAGTGGCTATATTTTTCTTTGTAAGATTTTTCTCTACTATTTGATATTTTACCAACATATTTCACTCCACAGAACTTAAATAGACAAATGCAAATGACAGAAAAGACATGATGCAAAGACGACACAACAAATAAGGAAGCTCCAAATCAAGTCCCAACACGAAGGGAGCTATTATTAAACAATTTGAACGTTTATAAAATATTTTTACATCTCGTATTAGCTAGGTCATGGTGGCATGCAAGTGCCCTTCAGTGATGCTGAGTTAAGTAGAATGGTCTTTCTGGATAGCAATATGGTCATTTGAATAAGGTGCCAACCAAATGTCCACGTCTTTTGATATAGCGATTTTATCTTGTCCTATGGATATAATAAGAAAGTACATTAATATTAATGTACATCAATTGGGGGGGTCTATGTTTCATTTAAATTGTGAAGGATTCTTATGTAAACTATGGTGTATGCATTCACAGGACTATTCTCCTGTCGTTAAAATATAAATCTCTAAAAATGAGGGAAAAGATAGTGTATAAAGAAAGAGAAAAAAAACAGATACAGAATTCTGCAAGAAGGACAGAATTTCAACTTCAGGCATTGATAGGCTAGATTGACTTGACCTTCAGCTGCAAAAAGCTAGAAAGTACTACAAAAAAGCCTGAAAAAATGTTTCTGGACAATTTGGACCAGCAGAACGAGACTGTGAAAAGAGAAATGAATGAAGTGAGCCCTGTGATCTCCATAGTTTTACACTGGAGATGGTTGCAAAGTGGTGCACAGTCAAGGTACCACACAGATCTTAGCTGCCTTGTGTTGAAGAGCTGGAGACTGACGCTCATAGGGAGGCTGAGTAACTGCTGTGAGCAACAGAGTTCTAGAGAGGAGAGAGCCAGAGACTCTGGCTGCAGAAATCCAATTGAGTTTTAGATGAGATACAAAGCTGTTGAGCAGATGATAACCCCTTAGTAGGAGAGAGAGAGAGAGGGGGAGAGAGAGAGAGAGAGAGAGAGAGAGAGAGAGAGAGAGAGAGAGAGAGAGAGAGAGAGAACCAGAAAGCTGAAGGCATTCAAATTCTGTCCATGAAAAGTGAAGAAACCCTACTAAATCTGCAGCCTCCTATACAGACACACAAAGGCTCTAGTCTAAGGGCTAAAGGAGTCCATAGGGAAAACCTACCCTAGAACTATCTGAAATAAATGTAAAACAAGCTACAAAAAAAGGCAAAATATATCTTATTTTGGAGGTCACATGGAACATTCAGCAAGTTACTCTGTCTCCAGTCATAAAAGTAGTCTAACAGTAAATTTAAAATAGCTGAAATCATGCATTATGTCATGTGACTGAAAAAGTAAAAAATCCATACCAAAATTATTGGACAATCATTTGTATAGTGCCAAATTATACAATAACAGTATGCATAAACTATGGGTCCAAGAGAAGAAATCATAAAGGAATTAAGAAAATTTTTCAAAGGGGTTAATATGAACATGTAACTAATCAGATTTGTGGGTACTGGAGGAGGAGATGCTCAGTGATAGATATGAGCTTAGCATTCTGCAGCCCTGGGTTCAATCCCTAGGACTGGCAAGAAATATTGTGTTTTATTATTGAGATAGTGGCTCTGTTCAATTAATCTGAATGTGTATTTTGCTGAATAAAACCAAGCTATCTTAAATCATTACTCTATTGGTAAGGTCTCTATATTATTTCTCTTTAAGAAAATGTTTCTTGTTCAATTACCATGCCTTAGCATACCACACACACACACACACACACACACACACACACACACACACACACACATATACAATCTCTCTCTCTTCTTCACACACATACATGCATTCTACCAAATACACATTTGTTTTAAGAAACTTTTTTATGAAAGATTGATTTTTAAGATACTAAGGACAAAAACCAATTAAAAGAATGTCACTTTAATGGAATTCTATTTATTTTTCTATTAATGTTCATTTTTTTCTGGATCCTACTAGGACTTCAAAGTTGAATTTAGTTGATATTACTCTTTATAATGTTAGTCTGTAATGATCAGTCTGTACTGTGGTTAATAAAACTGTACCAATATCAGTATTCCATCCCTGATTACTGTACTTTAGTCACCTAAAATGGCAATACTGGGGTGGCAAATGATAGACAAAAATTACAGGAGTCTATGGCTCTGGATTATGCTTCTGAACAAACCAGGCTAAAATTCAAAGCAGAGTCACCAAATTGAATCTAATTTTTATCTGACCTTTCAAGAAATCATTAGAGAGACAAGCAAATTTTCAAAACAGGCCAATTTGCCTGGCAATGAAGATCCCTGTCCTTAATCATTACCTAGAAAAGTCACCTTAAGTAACTTGATGTTAACCACTCAGTTATTGTTTTACTTCTAGTGTTCCCTACATTACAAGGCAAGCAATTCTTCCAAAGATTGGTCTCCTTTTGTTTTTCTTCTTTAGCCCTTTGCTGTCTCCAAAACCATCTTCCTCTGCTCAACTCCTCAGACTACTTAATCTATTTTATGGAAATGAAGTGTTGCCTTGGTTTTACAATTAAAAAAGCCAATTTAAGATCTTTAACTTGTAATTTATCCACAAAGATTAAGGGTATAATAAGGTCATTATGTTCTGTTTCCACATTATTGTAAGTCTAAACTCAGTTCAATATTAAGCATGAAAGCAATAGTTTTATCCCATACAAACATGTTTACATTCTTTTAAATGTGTAGTGTAGAAAGAAAACTAAAGTCCATTTTGAGAAGTTACTTCAGAAACTGGGTTGTAAGGGAAATAACGGGGTTCTACAAACTGTTGACACCTGCTATTTTTAGTGTAATTTCATGTTATGAAAGTAACATAATTACCATTTCAATGCTGTTGAAAGTATTTGCAAATTCTCACAATACTTAACCTCCTTTGGCACTTTGTCAGCATCTTTCTTGTTTCATCTTGGAAAAGAATTCAGATGTCTATATCTGAAGCTGGTAGAGAGCGTGTACGGAGCAGCCCTCATGTCTAATTTATAATATGCCTCCAATTATATCTACTGCTTAACACCCATATGCTTGCCAAGAAAGTAATACAGTTAACAGCATGGCACTTTCTCCAACAGGCCAAAGTCATCTATTTAGAATGTTTCCAAAGCCATATTTGTGACAAACCTTAATAGGTGGAAATAAGTAGAAATTTATCCCCTCTATTTGATGGCATCATAAAACGAATTCTGATCACATGAGAGGCAGGCAGCTAAGTTTTGTGAAGAAACTAAATAGCACAGCTCAGACTGCCTTATAAGATACAGTATGTTGGAAATGATCTGTACAACTTGGGGGGGGGGTAGGAGATAGGAAGAGGGAGAAAAATGAGGGAGGGATAACAACTTAGACAAGAAATGTAATCACTGCCTTACTTATATAACTGTAACCCCTCTGTACATCACCTTGACAATAAAATTAAAATAAAAAAATAAAAAAATCAAATCATGAGCTCTTTTACAAGCATCTTCTTGGTAAGAGGTTGACAGACTATAAAGAAAGTTATCGAGGTTTGTATGCCACTTAAGAAATTACGGCTATAACATGATTTGCACATGGACAACATGTAATGCACACGAACAATATACAATATGTATAACTTCATTTTGAAGGTCATGTACACTCCTATCATACCAGATGTTTATGTCAGCTTGGCCAAATAACAATGTTCACTGCTGAATGCAGGGACAGACATGGAAATTTTGTTTCTGTCAAAGACATCATATACATCCTGTGGTTATAGCAGCCTACTTCAGCCACCAGCAACACTCTTTGCAACAGTTCTGTAATGCTTCCAAAGCCAGCAAAAGTGTGTGTGTGTGTGTGTGTGTGTGTGTGTGTGTGTATGCATAATCCAAAAGTGTAATTGCCACAAACCAACAAGTTACACTGCTAGATGCTGTAATTCTCCTTGCCCTTCATTTCTAATTGTAGAGCCCACTGTATGAATTTAGAGACTTGGTATATTATATTTTTGGTTCTTCAGGAGAATTCCAAATTGCAGAACCATTCTTTTTCATGCTATCTATAACCTATTGCCCAAATCCAGAAACTGCCTTATTCTGAGCCAAGAAGTGGGATTTTTAATGACACCCAGTACAACTTGGTCAATGTAGAATTCTGATGATTAGTCCAAAACTTAATTGTACTTGTTTTTCCTCTAGTCCAATCAATAGCTCCTTGCATGGGGCTTGTTAGAAGCTGATTGCTAAATACTTGGCAACTGCTTTGCCCTTAGGGACAACAGAAAAATGCCACTAATTGCAGGGGTGAAAGTCTGGGTCAATGAGCAATACAAGGGTATTAACAGCCCAAGTTTGACAAGTATTTTCTGGCTGGTAGGGAAAGCCTTTGCAGAGACTTTCTGGGCCATCTAGAGTGGATGCCCAGTAAGGCCTATTTGAAAGTGCAGTGATAGTAACCAGAAGGTAGCAGGAACATCCCAGGGAGAGCCAGCATCCTAAGCATCTAGCTTTTGCACAGTTCCTCCTTGGCTAGGGAGGGTCTCCACTGCATAAAGAAGTTTTATTTTTATTTTTGTAAGCAGAGTAAGATTACTTGAAAGTAAAAGGAAATCCATGAAAGAAAGTAGTGAGATTCTCCATTCTGAGAGAAGCCCCAAAGAGGAGTTCAATGGAATCCTTTTGGAGAGCTGTTTTTATAATATGGGGCTCCTCTCATATCTCCTCCCCTGAGCTTTGTGCTGATTGCTTGATGGCTCCCACATGCACTGCCCCAGCTGTTTTCATCAGTTGAGTGGGCACCCAGGGCATTGTGGGAAGCAATAAAGAGTTCCTCATTGACTCTAAGACACAGAATTGAGTTTGAAACTGGTATTCTAATGGTAAATGTTGAGTTTTCTTATTTCTTTTCTTTGGTCCCAGTTCTGGGGCTTGAACTCAGGGCCAGGGTGCTGTCCCTGAGTTTCATTACTTAAAGCTAGCACTCTACCACTTGAGCCACAGGTCCACTTGCCGCATTTTTGCTTAAAAAAGAACCTCTTCAGAGATATCCTTTCCTACCTGTTCAAGCACCGTGATCCCATACTTTCTGCATGTTGAGTACATCACACAGTTTCTACATATTTCTCCCATTGTCAGCCCATGTGCTGATTGGATCAATGATGACGTACTGCTAACAAACAAGGCATTGAATTCTACATCCATCATTTTCTGACCACACAACTCTGGGCTACATAATTAGAGAACTGCTATTTTCTCAGTCAGTCTACCCTCTCTTTTTTCTCATAAATAACATAATTTTATTAAAAATAATTGTATTTTCCAAAAAAGTGGGAGGAGCAGGAATGTTTTTCCTTATCTTTGCAAATCTCTTTGAAATGAAGGGGCAATTTTAATTAGTTGTACTTACTTTGTCTTCATCACCAGCTTTAGAGGTCTCCTTGCTAAGTGATTATTTCTAATAGTTTTGCTGTAGACAATACCTCTGATCTATGGGTCATAATGGAAACAATCACTTAGGTTATGCTCCAGGAACCGAGAGAAGCCACTAACCATGCAGTACATGAGGGGTGAGCTTTTTCTATCAGAAGGTCCCAAATTCATACTACTGCTACCATTTTCTGAACATGCCTCCTGGAAGCTTTACAACTGCACAGACCACCTTTAGCTCACTTTTCCCTACCTCTAATTACTTTCCCCCTTGCCTCAGACCAGGAGGAAGTGAGCTGAGACTTGGAACTCTTGTCCACTGATTAGTTCAACTCTATAGAGGAAGGATTTCCTGAAGCTAATGATCACACCATTTAGGGAAGCCAGCTTCTGCCAACCAGTCAGCTCATAACATGAAGATGGTCCTACATAGATAGGAAGACAAAGATTGCCCCTGCAGGCTGGGAGAGAAGGGGAATAACTAAGTGAATACAGTGCATTGATTTGGGTAGAGGTATAGGGACAGGGAGAAGACTCTGGAGGAAAATGGGGACTTGAAAAGGCTTACTTTTCCAATCCATACAGTATATCTCCATAGGTTTTGACCTACCTACTAGAGGCAAATTATTTCAAGTTCAAGTACTTAGAACTGTATACATCTAAAAAAAAACCCCAACTGGTGGACCACATATTTGAGGCTATAATTCTCTTTTAAAAATTCTTGAAATAAATTATTACCATAAGATTCTTAATTCTAAAATGTTTTTCCATGACTATTCACTTTACCAAGTCCAAGTCCAACAATACATTAAAATTTGCTTGTTAAGCTTTGGGTCTTCATCTCTGAAAGTTCCTGTGTCACATAAAATTTTATCTAAATCAATGAATATGCTTTTCTTTTGTTCATTCATCTGTCTTTTGTCATAAGAGCATCAGACATGAATCTCACAATGAGCAAGGACAAGATGTCTTTTCTCCTCTACAGTGTGTGTGTATGTGTGTGTGTGTGTGTGTGTGTGTGTGTGTGTGTGAGAGAGAGAGAGAGAGAGAGGGAGAGAGAGAGAGAGAGCACTGTCACAAGGCTATTAAATCCTCATCAGGATTTCATAATCCAATCAGTATGTTTGCTTGAATATTGCTAAGTATTATAAGCTGAGCAGAGTAAAAGTGGTCCCCCTTAGAACATTACATCTTGTGTTTACCTTATCACCATCCACAATACTGAGAACTTAGTCATCTAACTTTAAAGTTACCAAAAGTTCTAACTTTAAAATGTGTACTTTTCCCTCCTCCCCATTTAAACCTAAGCATATAAGCATATAAACTAACACAGTAAAAAGAAAGCTGAGCAATGTGAATGTTAATGGCCTCTACTAAAGCAGCCCAAGGTCATCTTATTGGGTCAGTAGAAGTTTGCAGTTTAGTTGACAAAGTGTCTCTTCCTGTTGGAGAAACAGGATGGCTAGGGCAGAGTCAGATCCCATTGAGGCTGTGGGTTGACAGTTGGGCCACTGGCCATGCTACAAGAGGAACTGGGCTATTAACTACTTGGTGCTCAATCTAGAGAGAGGGGTATTCTTCCACCTTATTTTTTCTTCTTGTATCCAGTCAAATGGTTTTTTGTGCCTGAAAAGTACAGGAACTTTTCCTCTGTTCTAACAAACAAGAAAAAAAATCTCACAATGTTACTACAAATAGCTTAAACTATTTTAGAGGAAAATAAGTCATTTATGCTATTTGTGGTAGCCCTGGAGGGAAGAGGCGGGGAGAAAGGGGTGCCAGGAAGGCCTAGGCATGGATTCATTACATCACTGTGGATAATACTTTTCTGAGAAACAAATCCATATTTAATAAGTACAATCCTTTGCATTTTTGTCAGGAAGCAAAAAGAAACTCTGGAGACAATATAGGGATTTTGAGCCAAGATTCCTTAGCTAGAACACCACGAGAGCCTAAAGAATTCAAACTGAAGTCTGCAACCATGTGGGTTGAAGGAGTTAACTTCACTCTGTAAGCCTGACTTACAACATTTTGTAGCTATGGGAAACTCAATTTCCAATCATTTCCCTTCTACCTTATTAAATGTTTCCAGCAACAGAGAAGCATTTTTTTTTCTTTGAAAAAAATCCCAACAGATTGATTCTTGTCCAACCTTAGCGACTTTGGATTGGGGATATAATTCAGTGGTAGAGGATATGCTTTGTATAATAGAAGCCTTGGGTTCGACACCAGCACCATCAAGCAAAACAATCCTCTTGCTATTCTTTTTTATACACCATCTTTGCTTTATTTTTCCTATTTTGTGCAAGATCTCAGAATCCAGAGGCCATGGCTGATAGTGGGGAGAAACCATAGGTCTTTTGAATAGACACTTGATCTAATTCAGATCAGAGAAAAGATACAATCCTTAACCTGCTATTTCCCCCCCAGAACCTATGGAAAACAGAGCGCTTCCCTAAGTGTATCTTACTTTAGTTTTGTAAACCAGTTAGTTACAATACTGATTCATGTCTAAAAATATTTATTAAGTAGTTCTACAGAAGGGTTTCAATTTTAGAAGTGACAAGTACAATACATCTTGATCAATGTTACCAATTCCACCATTCTTCTTCATCTTTCCCCATCTCATCCCTTATCCTCAAGTTATGTAGTTCAGTTTCCATAACGTGTGCATTGAATATGATGACTGCATTTTCTCACTCTTCTTCCCTCCATTTGTAAGCTACCTCACTTCATTAGCCCTCTCTCCCAGCTTCCTGGTATTCATCTTGCTAAATAAGTCATTTAGTTGTTTGAAGGAGATGCACTGATGGACTCCTCCCCTAGATAAACAACCTTTAGTCAATTTGTCTGTATATGCATATAACCCTGTGTATGTTATCATGTATGTTTCTATTTTAGATCGAATGTCCAAGCTCTGAAGTTTAATTAGCAATACCAACCTGCATCCATATAGTCACCAAGATTAGATTTGCTTCCCTGCCAAGCTCCCCAAATATATTTTCCTGTTAAAAAAAAATGTTGGCAATAGTAGGGTTTGAACTCAGATCCTCAAGCTTGCTAGGAAGGTGAGGTACTCTCCCATATGAGGTATGCTTCCAGTCCCTAATTTCCCTAAATTTAGAGAATCAAAAAAGAGACATATGTAAGAAGACTTCCTTCCTAAAGCTTTGCTTCTAAGAGCTGTCTAAGCTATTTCTACTTAGCTTATGTATTTGACAGATCTGAGGCATTGGTTTAATCTCTAATCAGAAGAGCAGTTTCTCTTTTATCTTTAGGGACTCTTGTGAATAAGTCAATCCCTTGTTTGGCTCCCAAGATGCCACAATTAATACCAGGGAGTAGAAAAGGAAGGATCTAGTTTATTTCCCTTCATTTTCAACTTGCTTCCCATCCAGTAAAATGTGCTGGCAATACAGGGAAAAAGCAAAAAGAACAAATGTGGGCTGGAAACATTCTCATTTTCACCCCGTAGGCTGCCTGAATCCATTGGTTGAGGAAAGGAGTAGCAGAAAAAGTCAAGTTAGTATTGTGTGTGGGGATGAGGTCGAAACAAAAATAGACAGTGTGAAGGAGAAGGGCATCATTGCCAGTTGTGATTCAGAGCCTAGCTACTGAAAAGTACACAGTTCAAAGAAATGACACACCAACCAAGAAACCTCCTGCTATCTTCCTGGTTTGCCAAATCTCCACCGTTCCTATCCACTTAACACAGAACAGGAAACATGTTAAACCAATGGATCAAAATGTGATTCTTTCTTTAGATAGGTTACCAGCTTAGCTTTAGGGTCTTTAACAGAAAACTTCAAGGTAATTCACTTGAGTTGTTGAAGTTTAATATTAATTATGGTTCTAAGCTCAGGTTACTCCTTCCACTTTCCACCTTCACCTCCATTTTTTCAAGTCTTTGGGTGACCTTAAAGTTATGGGTATGTCTACAGTTTTTTTTTTCAAGAAACAATTTTTTTCTAGCTTTAACTCTAAAATAAAATAGCTCCTCCATATCAGATTCTACCCAGAAACGGAGCCTATCTATCCACTGTATTTTAACTTCAGTTGTCATATTTGAAGCAATGTTTAGTATTTTGTCTTGGTTGAATGTAAGTACTATATTCATAGTAAGTGTAACATCATTAGATGAATTAGACACAAACCCACTACTGATGATACAGGATGGAACACAAATGAGTCAAGAACCTGAGAGGAATTGACTTGAGCCTGGAGCCCTTGTTAGCAATCTTCTGAAGCTTTGCTCAAATGAGGAAAGAGCTGTAAACTAAACGGGCCTGAAATGTGCAACACAAGTGGCTGCTTTCTTGTCATACTGCTTTGTGGGCATGCTGGCCAGAACTGAAATGCTGTGACTGCTCTGAATGATCTACCAACCATCTGGCATATGTCTCATTGTATAGACCTGAGTACATTTAATATTCTTCTGACTACATAAAGCTGAATACTATCATACCTTAAGCTATTGAAAAAAATTATGCACATCAAACTACATGGGTATCTCCGAAGATTATATTATTATTCCCATTAATGTACTAAAAATCAAGTGCAATAAAAATAGATGCTTTTGACTTCTAGCTTGCCCTCAGTTTATAAATCTAGTACCATTGTGAACATTGTGGTTCTCAGTCTAAACAGCAGTGTGGGTAACATAGTCTAATATCACGAAGCATCATTCAACCATGTTAAGGCCTGGGCTGACTCTTCCCTAATCTGTCACTCACAGGCACAAATAAGACCATGGCTAAACCCCATAGCCAGCAGGTCTATTTTAAAGATCAGCAGATGAGGATATTTGAGAATCTCCTCTAGATACCTAGTTCCTATTCTACACTTTTTTTAAATACATGTTTATTGTAAAAGTACTGTATAGAGGGGTCACAACTTTCAAAATAAAAGAATATCTCCCTGCTTGAACCACTCAAGCTGTAGTTCATTCTGTTCTCAATGAAAATCATCAGCTATGTGCATACAGTAAAAAGGGATCTACTCCAGCATTTCTATTCTAGTTGGCTAACAGTGTCCCCAGGGCTAGGGGCCTCTGTCAGGGGCCACTTCCTTTCCCTCTTGAAGGTCCTATATGATTATCTCCCATAAGACTGGAAGTCACTTATGGGTAGGGACATTGCCATATTCACCATCCTACATCACCATGATGCAGCAAACAAATCTGGCATATATATCCCCAGACTTACAATAGAATAACAGAGCACACACTAATAGTATCATGAATTAAAAATGCATTGGTGGCTCATGCCTGTACTCCTAGCTACTCAGGATGCTGACATCAGAGGATCATAGTTCAAAGCCAGCTCAGTCAGGAAAGTCTATGAGACTCTTATCTCCAATAAAATACTCTGAAAAAGCCAGAAGTAGCACTGTGGCTCAAGTGATAGAGCACAGCCTTGAGCAAAAAAAGTTCAGGGACACAAATAGCAAAAACTATCCTCAACAGAAAGAATGGTGCTGGAGGAATATCAATACCAAATTTCAAACTCTACTATAAAGCCATAGTAATCAAAACAGCTTGGTACTGGCACAAGAACAGACCTCAGGACCAATGGAATAGAATTGAAAACCCAGAAATGAACCTACACACATAGAGCCACCTAATCTTCGATAAGGGAGCTAAAAAAATAGAATGGAAGAAAGACGGCCTCTTCAGTAAATGATGCTGGCAAAAATGGTCAACTACTTGGAGAAAACTAAAGCTAGATCCTTCTACATCACCCTGCACCAGAATCAACTCCAAATGGATCAAAGACCTTGGAGTCAAAGCAGACACTCTGAAAACATTACAGGATGGAATAGGAGAAGCCCTAGGTCTCCTTGGCACAGGCTGAAATTTTCTTAATAGAGACCCAGAAACACAACAAATCAAAGAATGGTTGGACAAATGGGATTGCATGAAATTGCAGAGCTTCTGCACGGCAAAGGAAATAGCTAGCAAGATCAATAGAAAGCCCACGGATTGGGAGAAGATCTTCACTAACCATTTAACAGACAAGGGTCTCATATCTAAAATATACCTGGAACTCAAAAAATTAAATCCCCCAACAACAAATCTTCAAAGAGACAACTGCCCAATAAATAAGTGGGCTAAAGACTTAAAGAGAAACTTCTCTGAAGAGGAAAGAAGGATGGTCAATAGACACATGAAGAAATGCTCAACCTCTCTAGCCATAAAAGAAATGCAAATCAAAACAACATTGACATTCCACCTCACCCCAGTTAGAATGGCTAAAATCAAGAACTCTAATAACAACAGATGCTGGAGGGGATGTGGACAGAAGGGAACCTTACTTCATTGTTGGTGGGAGTGTAAACTTGTTCAACCACTTTGGAAAGTAGTATGGAGGTTGCTCAAAAGACACCACATAGAGCTCCCCTATGACCAGCAATCCCACTTTCCCACTTTTGGGCATTTACCCAAATGTTCACAAACAAGAACTAAAGCTACCAGCACAACTATGTTTATTGCAGCCTTATTTACCATAGCTAAGCTATGGAACCAACCCAGATGCCCCTCAGTAGATGAATGGATCAAGAAAATGTGGTATATATACACAATGGAATTCTATGCCTCCATCAGAAAGAATGACATTGCCCCATTTGTTAGGAAATGGAAAGACTTGGAAAAAATTATATGAAGTGAAGTAAGCCAGGCTCAAAGAAACATAGGTCCCATGGTTTCCCTTATTTGCAATAACTAGTATATGTCTGAGTCAAGCAGAAAAGGTCAGATAAGGTGATGTTAGGGAAATGAACCCTAAGATATGTATTCAAATGTTTTGTCTTTCATGCAATTGTTTCTAACACATTTATAAGATTATTTCTTTGTTGCTTTGTATGTCCCTCCTCCATGGTATAAACCCTGCTTTCACTCTATTTGATGTTGTTATAACTTGTGGAGGGGAAGGGAAAAAACAAATCGTTTAAATAGAGATACAGGTGGACCCATTGCAACACTAAGATGTACAAGTCGAAACGAACTTTACAACTTTGGTGGTGGGGGGAGGAGGAAAAGGGATGGGAAGGGGAAACAAAGGAGGAGACTACAATGCTTGATAAGAAATGTACTCATTACCTTGCCCATGTAATTGTAACCCCTCTGTACAGTATTTTCACAATTAAAAAAAAAAGTTCAGGGACAGTGCTCAGGCCAAGAGTTTGAGCCCCAGGACCAGCAAAAATTAAAAAAAAAATCCTAGCCTAGTACCACAACACCCTAGCAGGGAAAGGGAGCCTTATTTCTACCAAGGTCCATCTGGACATTTATAACCTCATTTGTCAGCCATACAAAACTATCAATACAGGAAGACAGGCCATGAGTAGCCAATGAGAAGCGTTACACCTGTCCTGTCCTATGTGAAATGATTTCTTAGACCTTTTATGGCCCCTGGGGTGGATGTGGTGGCAGCATAGCTGGCTTGGTGTGACCACAACATTCACAAGTGCTGCGACACCCCAGCATCTATGAGAGATGATGAGACTACATTTAATGGCCTAGGAAAAGACTTAAACTCAAAATCTGAAAGGAAGTTTCCACTGCACGCAGGTTGTTTCCATACCATTGTAAAGTTAAAAAAAAATCATCAAGGTAAATAAAGTCTTTAATCTGTAAAGGCAAACTATTGAAAAAACATTTGTGAAAGAAACAAAATCTCTGTTTAAAAAAAGAAAAGGGAAATACTCCCATAGTGTTTTCACCTGCTTTTTGTGCTTCATTCCAAAACAAGCTTGGGACGTTACAAAGTTGTAGAATGCAAGGGCAAAGGATGGAGACCTGAGAGTCCATGTGGAGCTCAGTACAGTTGATTCAGTGGATTCCAGTGGAGGGATCATGGAGGAGATGAAACTGGAGAGGTGACGTTAAACGATGATAGCAATGTCACTCTGCTTTCTTCTGCGGTCTGGCTTCTGTTGCTTCACCTGACCTGATAGCCCGATGCTGTCCATGTGTGATTCTAACAGTTTCATTCTACAGTAACCAAACTGGAACCCTAAGGGTATAGCTGGAAAAAGGGCCATCCAGGAGCAAGAAACGAGTTCACTGTTACTCATCTAGTAGACCATCTGTGGGTCAGTCCATTTACTCGGGTCCTGGTTTCCCAACCTAATGAAAAGTTTGGACAAGGATTTTGAAGGTTATCTCTAAGTTCTTACATGTTAGGATTCTGCTGGAAAATGACAGTATGTCAGGTTAATGAATGTGTCAGGTTTCTCCACATTGTCTATTTCCAGCTGCACAAAAGCCAGGAAAGCCTCCCTGAGCTTGGTAGTATGAAGCCTCCCTGTAGCTCAGGCCTCCGTACAAGGTGAGATGTCTGAGCAGAGTGTATGCTGGCCAGGAACTTACACCTCTTTCAAAACTGCGTTGTGGGTACTGGGAACCTCTGTATTGCTTCCAAATGGTAAATAACTTCTAGGGGATAAAGCTTTAGCAGCTGACAGGTTAGAAGCTTCCATAAGAAGGGATGGGTGTAGGGTCGGATGAAATGAATGAAAAAGCGAAAGGAGGCTGAACTGCAATTGTTCTTTCGTTAATGGCAATGGAGTGACAGATGACAGGGACAGTGAAAGGAGAAGAACCAGACAATGCAGCTCATTACTACTCCCGAGAATCTAAAATAAATTGCTTGGCGTTCTGAGAGTTTGAAGTGTCATATAAGCCATTACCAAACATAATTGGCAGGACTGTTAGGCTCAGAGGATACAAAGCTGAATAGTGTGGTATCTCTGCTCTTGAGAGTCATGAAGAAATATTTTATTGTCTATTGCATTGCACTCCCAGCTTTCCTGCAGATGAGAGTCATTTAAATGTCATTGACTTGAGAAGGGTTCTTTTCAGGATGACCACGGAGAAGTCCATAAGTATGAGAACCAAATGTGAGAAAAAAAGAGAAAGGAATCAGAACTAAGAGTATCTGATCTGTGTTTAGAGGGCTCTTGAGAACACTCTAGGGAAGATTCCCTCGCTGCTCCCCCCTCCCCGTATCTATAAAAGGAAATTTGTTAAATAGAAACTAGTTGAAATGAAGTGTCTTTAGTACAGTAATTACTTAGTACAAGTTAAAGAGAATACAATGAAGAAGTGAACTTGTTCAGAGTACACTGTACACATTTATGAAATTGTTACAATGAAACTACCTTGTACTATTAATGCACAAAGGACTAAAAAAACCCAGATGGATCAATACAGACATGGAGGAAGGCATCACCTAGGTACAGATATTTGTGAAGGGGTCAGATGGAATAAGGACAAATTAAATTTTTCATAGGAGGCAGTATGAAGAGGCAAGCCTGTTAAGGGTGAAATGGAGAGTCAATTATATCGCAACCGAGCACTGAGCTTTGCTGTGTTTGGCTTTTGTTTTGTTTTATTTAGGGCTATCAAGTATAGAATCTCTGAAGGTTTACATTTTCTAATCTCTCTTAACTGCTCTATATGAATTCTACTTATTAACAATTAATTTACACCCATAGTTACACTGCCAAACCTTCCAGATTTGTCCTGTATGTAAAGATTGCCTTTTGTCTTTTGTTTTCTGTGTAGACAATGTGCCTCATTTTTGTGAGTCAAACCTTCAGAACTATGTGAAATAAGGGTGGTGAGAATGAGTCCTTTTCATTGTTATCTGTGTTTTACCATCCAGTGTGGGTCTTCTAGATGAATACTTTACTGAGCTAGAGATGTCTACTTTTAGAGGCAGAAGATACAGAGCATCCCAATTTGAACCTAGTCCAGGCAGCAAATTTCCTGAAACTCCATCTCCAAAGTAATCAACAAAAAAATCCATATTTAGAAATTTTAGTCCCAGTTATTTATCCCACCGAGATGAAAAACTGCTTGAATGGATGAATAGAATATTACTCGACAAGAAAAAGGAATGGACTACTGATATGCATTGTAACATGAGTGAATCTGAAGTGCATCCTGAAAATGCTATATGCTATGTGATGGTATTTCTACCACATTTCAAATCAGACCAAATTCTAGGTGAAGAAAACAAATCAAATGTCTGGAGCCCAGGGTGAGAAAAAGAACTGAACAAAGAAGGAAGGACATGCGCAAATTTTCAGGCACTAAAATTGTCAGTGTATTGATTGTGGCAAGGGTTTCCTGTCTACTTAAAAGCTCATATATCTATACATAAAAATGGATGAATTTTACCCTATGTAAATTATACCTCAATAAAAAGTTTCAGAAAGAACAAAGTTTCTGAAACTCCTGATTTAACTTGTGAATACCAGTTATACGCCGTTGAGCTTTTCCATTTCTACCAGTTCCCATCTTGGCAGTTGATATTAATTTCTATGTAATTGTGTTTTTAAGCTTAGATTTTCAAATCTGGGCATAAAATTGCTCTCGGTTCTTCTTTTGATGCATAAAAATGATTATATTATTTCCTAGCATTAAAAAAACTGTGTGGCCTTTCAGGTGATTACTTTGGCTAGACTTTCTATTTTAGAGGTCTTTTCCAATAACTGCTTTTAGGTTTTATGAGTGTCCTCATTGCTTCATTATTTTCTGATCCATAAACATTGGGTCATTTCAATTTTTTTATTCCCTAAGGAATGCATGTATAAAACTCCTTCTATTTACCACTTTAGCTTTATTTTTATTTGTGTTTGATATGCAATATATTTATGTCTAAGTCAGTTCCAAAGGCTTATTACTATCAGGCTTAATTTATTCTTGAATCCATAAAACATTTATTCACTTTGAAAGTTCTAAACTTTGCCAGGTGTGAGGCTCAGAAGCAGTCTTTGGAAGGTAGAGGCCAGAGGATTGGCAATTGAAAGCCAGCCTGAAATACCTGGAAAGATCCTGTCTCAAACTCAAGTTAAATCAAAACCAAACATCTTTGTTCTAAATTATATTCCTCCTCATTTCTTCTAGGGATTATCTCTTGGAGGTAAACTTTTTTTAGATGCTGATAGTTACAGCATATCTTCATCACTCTTGGAAGTGATGGCTGGCCTGCATGCATAATTGCTGGTTAACAGCCCATGGCAGCCATATAATGAATTCCATTGGCCATCTCTAGGTGCCAAGAGATGCTCACTAAAGCCCCTGGTGCCACTGTGGAGAAAGAAAACAGATAGGAGAGAATAAAGGAAGGAGAGAAGGAAAGGGATGAGGGGATCATGATAACCACAAGTAGGAGGCAGAACAGTTTGAAAAGGTTGAGTGAGGGAGACTATCAGTGGACTCCCCAAGAGTCTGTGCCTACACCTCTCTGTCTTGGCCATGATAATTCTTTCTGGCTAAGTATGAAGCTCTTCTCTTGTTGCACAGAATGTGTGCTGTCAAACTGTGAAAGAAAGCAGTGTGGCTGAGAGGGACACCATTTGGTCATGTCTTCATTTGGCTTCTTATTTAATGCTTTAGACAATATCATGAAGGTCTTTCAAATAATCATATCTAGGAGCAGCAGTTTGGGAGGGCATTGTACAAAGAGGGATAGTTCGGTAATAGAATACAGTACTTATTATTTCTGCTGCTACTCTATATAAATACAACTGAAAAAGTACTTAATAAAATTTGGCATGTTCTTTCCACATGTAATGATATAAAACCTAAGAACATTAGGGCTGGCAGGGCCACGCTGAAACCATCTTTGATGAACCTCTCATTTCATGGATGAAGTAAACAAACTCTAAGGGCACTGGTTCGTCGATAAGGAAAACCCACTTTGAGAAATACAATAGGGCTAAATTCCAAGGACCCATGTATGGATAGAGCTACACTCACAGTATGTATTGCTTTTGGAGTACATAAAAGAGTGAGAAATTCTTAGGGTTTCCATATCTCAAACATTGTATTCTGCTCTCAGGAATTAGGCATTGGCTACCCAACACATTCTAACTTAATGCTGATGTAACAAATGGCCCATTCTTTAAATGTCTGCCCTTAGTTTCCTTATTCTCCTATTTAGCTCATCCTAAAGATTCCTTTGGTTTTCTATTCGTCATAAAAAATGTTTTCTTTGATAAAAAGTTCTCACCACGGATGACACAGAATTTAGGCGAGGAAAATGCAACCACTATTGTACTACTTAATCCTAATACCTATTTTTTTTCTTCAACAGGGTTTTCTTTTCTGTTTTCCCTCTTATGGCACTGTTTATTGTCCTCAAGGATAAGGTAAGGGCTTGTTTGACAAAGATATTGTTTCTGACTCCTGATCCAGAGTTCACTTCTAAGATAATTACTGCCAGGTAGCAGATAGACAGGTCCTATGAGGTGGATGCAATCAGCTTTCTTCACCTGTTTTGTTCATGGCACATTTGAATGGTTAGTTCTTAGAAAACCATCTCCTATATTCAGAAAGCTATCTCATTTTAGAAGGTCTGTGCAGAAAGTAATTGAGTGCACTATTGATTTAGCTGGTAAGAAATCAGTGCAAGTCTCCTCTCTCTGACCCAAATACACACCTCCGTTCCAATTCAACCAGCCACATAAAAATTTTGAGAAGGTTAATTTTCCAGCTGGAAATGTTCATGGATCACCAGGACCTAGTCTCAATTACAGATGTCTCTGACACTGCTTGCCCTACAAAACCCTAAACTCCAATACTCACACTGACCTTTTCAAAGGTCCCTAAAGAAATACATTCAACTCTTATAAATCAGGAGTGATGCTTGTGTGGGGTGAGAGGGTCAGTGGAAAGATGAGAAGACAATATTAAGGTCAAGAGACATTATCCAAGGTCATGATAGACAGCTGGCTATAGCGCTGTTTTAAACAGATGATATCCCTTGTGGCAGATATCTTACATAAAGCTGGTGCAGGTAAAGTTTTTTAGTCTCTCAACACATAGATCCTGGTTTTAGATAGAAAAACAGTGGTGACAAGGAAGTCTTGTTAAGTGACTTTCCTTTGTAGAGAATATCTGGCCACTTTCAACATGAGAGGAAAGTTAGATGGAACAGAAACCTAGAGATGGTCTAGCCTTCAGACACACATCTTGAAGATGAAATGATAAAGGTTCAACAAGATGAACTCATTTCTCCAAGGTCATACAACTGGTTAGAGCTCCACCAGTGACACTGCTAGTGTATTGCCCTGCTCCTCTTAATTTAACATCCAATTAAAAAAGAAAGAGTGGCTGGTGGCATATGCTGCTATTAGGACATCATGGAACTTTCTCAAGGGCTCCTGGAAACCCCATTAATTAGAGAGAGCAAGCAACTACTGGGCATTTTACCTGTCAAAATCCCTTGAGGTATATTTTTGAAACTTATTGCTGGATGCAGGGGTGGCTTGCCAAGTATTCTTTGGCCTGCAAACCTAGCACTGCAAATCTGTGAGTCTCCCACAGCGAGAAGAGTGAAAAATTAATGAGAAGCTCAGCAAAGCTCATTTTCAAGGCTACAGAGATTGGAAAGGCAATGAAAACTGGAAGTGAAGGAAAAAGGCTTTCAGCTCTCAGCCTCCATCCAGCACTGGCAGATCATACAAATGGGGTGTGAATGTAAATAGACCCACATGAAAATGCACTAGCACTAAAGAGCTATTTAGGGGAAGGACTGCATGTGAATTATAAATGCTCAGGGCAGGACTCTCATTCTACTCATGGGCATCCATCCATCTCTGTGATGCCCAAACCCAAACTCCAGCCATTTGACACACACAATCCAGTCCAGGTTTTCTTGAACAAGTATATTTTACAGGAAGGACCCTGTACCTTGATTTCAAATGTGCTTTTCTCTGATTCTATTTGGCCACTACAGCTAGAAGTTTGACAAGGATAAAAATGAACTTGGAAGAGTTAGGTTGTTTCCAATTTTTGTTGTTGTTATTTTTGGAAGACTTAATTCCATTTCAACAGGTGGATATAATCCATTTCCCAAGAAGAAAACTTCAAGTTAAAAATAAATGAAGTTATCTTACTGACAAAGCAGAAGGCCACACCAGAGCAAAATGGACATAAGTCACTTCTGAGTGAGTACCAAATTTAGGATGTTATCTGCACTTGAACATCTTGGGGACCCTAGCTCAGGCTCTAACCTTTATCAGTTGTTCCTCACAAGTAGTTAAACCCCAAAGGAGCTCTCCAGCAGACAAGCCTGTGTTACTGGCTGGGGATCTACTTCTTGTTGTTGGAAGATATTATTGGAGGGAGAGTCATTCATTCTCTAGAGATGGCAATAATTTAGGCCATGACCTTCTCTGCCTGATTAAGAATATATGCAAGTCTTATCAATGAGTTGCCAATGAACCTCAGCTCCACTGATTTGGTAGCAGTTTTAAAGCCAATGATAAATTGCTGTCAGGCCTCCAGAAGATGCCTAAGAAAATGGCAAGAAGCTTGATTATGTTTAGAAAGCAATCAGCCTTCATCTCATACACAGTTATCATGGGCTGAACTGTGTTCCATCAAAATTTACATGTGGATGTTCTAATTCCCAGAATCTCAGCCTATGACTTGATTAGGACTTAGCGCTGTTCAAGATGTCCCTAGTTAGATTAGCATGAAATCATGCTGGAAGTATTACTAGTACAATATGAATGATATCCTCACCCAGCGCTGAGCAGACACACACCTGGGAAAGAAACCATGTGAAGATGAATACATTGGTTTCAGCATGATGCAGCTACAAGCAAGAAATGATGAAAACTGCCAGCAAACAATGAAACAGCAGAAGCAAGGCATGGAATAGATTCTCCCTTATAGCCTGGAAGGGGACAGCCTTAGGAAACGCATATAACTTCTAAAGTGGATTCGGCTACTCCATCTCCTTTTAGACATGATGCAATGTGGCCTGTGTGGTGGGGCTGTCCTGGCCAGGAGGGCTTGTATTGGTTATCTTTCCATCACCATTATACAATTCCTGAGAAAGTCTGCTTTAAAGGACAAAAGGTTGTTTCTGGCTTAAAATAGTTGGAATCAGAAGTGTTGATCCATAGTTGGTTCTGTGGCAGAACAATACACATGTAGCACAGAAAGCCCTATAGTGGCTAGGAAGCAGAGACAGGGGAAGGGCCTGGGGTCCAATCAGACTTCACTTCTTCAAGTTAACAGTTCGCAGCAGTGTCTTAGGCTGGTGATCAAGCCCTTGCAGGACATTAGAGATCCAAACTCTAGCAAGGCTGTTTGTCAGAAACAATAACTATTTCTGATCTAAATGCAACACATCTCTACTCCAATTACCAGTCACAAATTAACATGGTTCAAACTGCTGAGCATTCTTATCTTTTCTCTCCCCTTTTCCATCACTCCTATATTTTCTTTCTCCAGGCCTGCCATGTCTACCTCCTCCATATCTCTTCTTTCTTCTTCTTGTCACTTTTGATGCCAGCACCTTATCCAAACTCTAATTAGCTCTCTGCTAGCCTGTTATAACACCTCCTAACTGGCCTCCCCTGCCAGGCTCCCCACTGTCCCCCTCCTTTGTTATATCTATAACCATGGGTGAGTCACCAGCAAGGCCAGGTGTGATTGTGTTACCTCCTTGCTCAAAAGCCTCCAGTGGAATGTAAGCTCCACTTGACAACTTCCCACGGTTCTATCCCAACTTCTCTCTCCAAGCACTTAGCTATTATGACCCATGTCCCTACTAAGTCATACCTCTGAAGAACACTCCTAACTTCCTGTTGTCAGGGGATCCCATTGGCTGCATCCAGAAAGTCTTCTCCTCTGATTCACTCAGTTAGAACCCTGGCCATTCTGCAAGGATGGAAGCCTCGGTACCAAGGCCAGGTCTACAGGCTGTGGAATGCCATAAACCAGATCCATCCCAGCTCCCGACTCACTCAGATACAACGCTGGGAAGTTTTCACACACCTGTGTTTCAGGGTCCGTTCCTGCAAGCTCAGGGTTATAACATCTCATGGGGATATGGTGAGAATTATACCATAGGTCTAAATACAAGTGTATGAACTTCATTTAGGACAGCACCTGGCATCTTAAGTATCAGTAATTCCAGCTTGTGCTATTACATGCTCCTTTTATCATTCCTTCTGGACCTGCCCTTCCTGAAGGCAAAGTCCACTCAGAACTCCATTGTTTCCTTTGCTTCTGCTTCAACTGGACCACATCCAAGTGTCTCACAGTAAGGAGTTATAGTTTGTCAACTTCATGTTCTAGCATCTAACCCAAGGACTAGTATTCTGTAAGCACAGAAAATGAATTCTTACAGAGCAAAGCAAGACCACATGTTGAACCTCCAGAAGACCATGAATGTGACACTGCAGTGGGCAGGATCTACAGTTTTTTTCTCTACATCTAGACAGCCCTCCAGTGCCTGCATTGCCAGTGGTCACCTGTTGGTTGCATTTATCAGTGAACAGACAAGGGCTGAGACAACCCAAGGCATTAGTAACTGCCTGATGGACAACTGGGGTCATTTCCCTGCCCAGGAATTGTCACTCAGGACTAAAGTCAAACAATCCAAGAATCACCTGATTTGTCCTTCCAGAGCATGGTATATATACCTCAGGGTCACTTAGCTCTCAGCATTGTAATTATTGGTTGTTAGTTCTGTTCCTTTCACAAGTGTGCACTCAGTGTGGGTGACTATCTTTTAAAGCTCTTAATTTTCTCTGTATGGAATTTAGGAGATCTTGGGTATGTGATTGATGAAAAAGGCATTTTCAGAAGAAATGCACAGGGAATAATATGGTAATATTACCTGTTAGTAGAAGGAAGGAAGGAAGGAAGGAAGGAAGGAAGGAAGGAAGGAAGGAAGGAAGGAAGGAAGGAAGGAAGAAAGGGAAGGAGGGAGGGAGGGAAGGAGGGAAGGGAGGAGGGCGGGAGGAAGGAAGGGAGGTAAGGAGGGAGGGAGGGAGGAAGGAAGGAAGAGAGGAAGAGAGGGAGGGAGGGAGGAAGGGAGGGAGGGAAGAAGGAAGGGAGAAAGAAGAAGGAAGCAAGCTCTTTTTCATTGTTTCCTCAATTTATTGCTAAGAAGGTACTTCTCATCAAATACCATTATTGTCTCATAACACAATTCCAAAAAGAAACAGTTCTTAGCTGTATAAACCTCATCACTTGGGACTAGGATCAATTTTTGACTCACCGTATTTTGTTTTCACAGCCTGATGCAGTGAGTCAGAAGCCAGAAAGATCCCTTGGCATATGACCTTGAACTACAAACTGCTCTGCAATAGCGCATTGGGGAGCCAGGGCTGGGATCTTATAGTTCCAGATCAGAGAAGAAAGGAGCCATGAATGTGTTCTAGACAATGCCTGGTCTCATATGGCTTACAACATAGACAGAAACAATAATTCCTACAGTTAATCCTATGAGAACAATTTCCTTACGGAAAACAAAACAAGGACCAAAAAAGAAGGAGGAGGATGAGGAGGGGGAGGAGGGGGAGGAGGGGGAGGAGGAGAAGGAGGAGGAGGAGGAGGAGGAGGAGGAGGAGGAGGAGGAGGAGGAGGAGGAGGAGGAGGAGGAGGAGTTGTTGTTGTTGTTGTTGTTGTTGTTGTTGGAGTTGTCCCAAGCAGCAAGCCTTAGCTTTCTATCACTGTAACAACATACCTGAGACAAATCAGCTTAGGAGATGAAAGGTTTATTTTGGCTCCAGTTTTGCAAGTTTTGGTCCATGGTCAAATGATCTTGTTGCTTTTGGGCAAGGACTGAGGCAACACATCATGGCAGAGGCATCTGACAGACAGGACAATCTGTCACTCCAGCTGGCAGCAAAGCAAGAAGAAACAGGAGCTGGCAGGGTCTCAACAGCCCCTTCAGGGACACACTTCTAATGACCTAACTTCCTCCCTCTTCAAAGTTCCACATCTCTCCAATAGCATCTCAGGCTTCACCCCATGGGCTTGTGGGGGCATTTAAGACCCATATTACAGCAGGGCACTCCTTCCCCTTTATGAAATGTCTTCTGAATCTCCAGAAGAAGCCTGGATGAACTCTGTACCAAAATAAAGGCATCCACTGGAGATATGGGCCATTACAAAAGACATTATTCAGCTGTGTGTCAGTGGTTCACACCTGTAGTCCTTGCTACTCAGGAGGCTGAGATTTTTTTTCGTTGGCCATGGGGCCTGAACTCTGGGCCTGGGCTCTGTCCCTCAGCTCTTCAACTCAAGGGCAGCGCTCTACCACTTGAGCCACAGTGCCACTTCCAGCTTTTTCTGCTTGTGTGGTGCTGAGGAATCGAACCCAGGGCCTCATTCATGCAAGGCAAGCGCTCTACCACTGAACCACCTTCCCAGGGCCTAGGAGGCTGAGATTTAAGGATTGTGGTTCAAAACTAGCCCAGTCAGGAAAGTCCATGAGATTCTGAACTCCAGTTAACCACGATAAAGTAGGAAATGGAGCTGTGATTCAAATGGTAGAGTACTAGCCTTGAGCATGAAAGTTCAGGGATAGCACCCAGATTCTAAGTTCAAGCCCCAGGCCTGGCACAAAAGAACAAAAAAAAGACCTTAGTCTATGTAGTCTATGAAAACACTTCCTGTCTGAATTATGAATAACCAAAAATAATTCAGCAAAATTATAGTGAAATGGGATGCTAGACTACCAAAGTTCAAATCCTTCCTCTTTTCTTTTTCTTGTTGGTTCCAGGGTTTGAACTCAAGGCCTTGACCTCCTGCTCAACTTGCTTGCTCACAGCTAGTGCTCTATGACTTGTGCTGTATCTCCAGCCTGGGTTTTTGCTAGTTAATCAGAGACAGAATCTTGCAGACCTTTTGCTCAGACTGGCCTGGAACCTTGATTCTCTGATCTCAACCTCTTGAGTAGCTAGGATTACAGGCATGAACCACTGGTGCCCAGCCTTCTTGCTGTGGCTTTAAGATAAGGTCTCACTGTAGCCCATGCTGACCTCAAACATGGTATGTAGTGCAGGTTTCAAATTCATAATCCTCATGCCTTAGCCTCCTGAATGCTGAGACTGCAGGTGTGAGCCAGTTTTCCTTCTGAGCTTAAAAGCTATGAGCCCTCCGGGAAAGTTGCTTCACCTCTTTGGGCCACAGTTGCTCCATCATAAAAATGGGAATAAAATAGAGCTGGTGTTCATGAATGTCTGTGATGATTAATGACTGATCTGTATAACGATGTAAAAAGCATGGAATGGTATGACACATAAGTAATACATGGGATAAACCAAGATTAGATTAGGCAAAGTCTATCTATACAGAGTCGATCCTCAGTGAGATATGTTTGATAATCATTTAAGTAATTCTAATTTGAATACCCTAATTCAGGTTCCCAAAGACCACCACACTCTCAAATGTTTCTTCCATATATTTTTTTGCAGAAAAATACATAGGCAAAAATGAATATTTTATTTATAGATATTTTGGCTATGTATATAGATATATTATATAATCTATTATTTCAAATGAATTCCAACAGTATCTTAGCATATGTACTGTTGTACAGCTCAGTCTCCTTTTCTCATTTAACTATGTACCTAATGTTTTCTCCATAACTGAAGCTATAAATCTTCCTTGCACTGTTTGCTAGCCTACTGGCACTCCATGGTAAAGGACAGCTGTGATTTATACAACCCATCCTCCACGGATGTTATTTACTCTGCTTCCAACATTTTTGCTGTGATGAATGACCTTATACACCCTCTCACTGTGCTTCTGCAAGCATCCATGTAAGGTAGAATTCCTGACCATTCATAATTTCTTCTGGACAAGCTTTTCTTCCTACTTGGAACTTGATTTATTGGTCCAAAAGCAGGATTTGAACTTGGTATCTAACATTTTCTCTCATTGGCTGGTGCTGTACTGCCTGAGCCACAACTTCAACCTCTCATAATTGGAACTTTACAACATATTTTTTTTTCTTATGCCCAGTGTGTTCTTCCTTGCTTTACCATTCTTTGCTAGGTTGGTGCACTGAAAGAGCATTTACAATTTTGGTCATTCTTGTCATACTGGATGTAAAAAAGCCTGCATCATGTTTACCTGCTGTCAGCAACACTGTATGACAATGGTTGTTTCCCAGTCAGTTCCCAAACTATCTAAAAAATGGTATCTTACAAATTTCAACTTGTGTTTCTTAAATTATCTGTAATGTCAAGACCATATACGTATATGTGTAGATAGATATACACACATATCCACATGTATATATGTATATAGACACATGTACATATAGATACATATGTATGCACATAGGGCATATTTTCCTTTTCTTTGATTTTCTGTTTCTCTGTTTAAAACCTTTCATACTAGTCTATAAAGTCTGCATTCCCTACTATAATTTTTTAAAAAAACCCAAAACATACAGTAGTTGGTTCCTTCTCTGCTACTTCTCTCAAGTGTTTCTCCCCTGCCTAAAAAAAATGTGCTGATGTAGTAATGGCTGTGGTTCCAGCTTTAACTGTGTCATGTTCAAAAAGTTATCAAGTAACTGGTTGATATAATTCCAATAGTCACATACCTTACCTTAAAGTTATTATGAAACAGTTGATTTATTTCCCCCTGTGTTTCTTTTCCTGTGAATCCTATTATCAGTGACCATTTGTAAACAATATTCCTGCTATGGTGTTGGTAGTTTAGATTGGTAAATCTACCCAAGTATCTTTCAACTACTGAAGTTCTGTTATTACAATGGGAAAATGTTTAGATTTCAGTGGATGGGACATCTGTAACATTCACACCAGGAGTTGGTAATAAATTACAACAGAAAAAAATCAGCTTATATTGAGGCCAAGGATCCGACCTTCTGTGAGCTACTGTAGTCCAGCTTTGGAATACCTGGGGAAAAGTCTCATGGCCCTTGCGTGATTTCTCACTAACAACTTTCACTTCACACCACCACACATCTCCATCTCTTCCCCACAGAGTGTGAAGTCATTACTCTCCACATCACAGGTGGTGCAAATTATCACCACCTTCCCATAAGCAAAGGCCACAGAGCTATTTCACACACCAATGCACCCCTGAACCAGGTCTCTATCCCAAAGAAAACACCCTAAAGAAAGCAATGCTACCCACACAGATGTTTGTAGCAGGGTTATAACAACTCATGTTAGGAAAGGAGCTCCTGGCTATGAGCAAAAGTTTCTATTATTACATCATATTAAATGCAAAGCTAAAACAAGAGAGATTTATATTTATTTCATTTTTGAAATGATTTCATCTATGTGAAATTATGAAAGCAAGAATGTATAATCATAATTTATGACTGTCAGCATTGAGGATGTTCTGTCTCTACATTCAAGCTTTAATAGTATCTATCAATAAAAGGAAAAAAATCCTCGCCAGACGTCAGTGGCTCACGCCTATAATCCTAGCTACTCAGGAGGCTGAGATCTGAGGATCGAGGTTCAATGACAGCCCGGGCAGGAAACTCTGTGAGACTCTTCTCTCCAATAAACCGCTAGAAAACTGGAAGTGGTCCTATGGCTCAAGTGGTAGAGCGCTTGCCTTGAGCTGAAGAGCTGAGGGACAGCACCCAGGCCCAGAGTTCAAGCCCCATGACTGACAAAAAAGAAAAAGAAAAAAGAAAGAAAAAAAGAAAAAAATTCTCAAGTTTTCTATTTAGAGTCTCCATACAACATTATGATAGCATTGGCCAGGAGGGTAGAAATGAACAAATGAAGTTACTTAGAGGTACTTAGGATCGATAGGTGGAATTCAACATCCAAGAGCCCACTGGTCTTTCTGGACACTGATGTGGCCAGTAGGAGGAGACTCATTATTTTGAATATCTCTAAATATCTGGTCTAGATCTCTGAAATGATGTCCCTGTCATTCATTCATTAGGCAGGTGAAATTCAGCCTTCTGGTAATAGCAAATCTTGCAATGAACATTCCAAACTGTCTGTGCATGAAATACTTTTGTGCTACCTAGATACATTGTATGACTTTCATTACATAGCAATATGTAAGTGTGAAGCTGCAGAATTACAGTTCATGGTTGTTTCATATATTCTTCACGGAAACATTTGGAAATGTAATTAGCATGATGCTCAGATGATGAAGTTAAACAACCCTCTTCCTATACACCACAAAGTATTAAAAGATCCTTTTCTAGAAAACAATGATAGCAAGCAACTTTGGATGTGTTAGCAGAGCCTTTCATGTCCCCCAAACAAACCAGAGACTGTGGACACAAAAAAATGTTGGTATTCCCGAGAAGAGACCGTCATTCCCTTAGAAACTTACACTTGGTTAGTTTGAGAACAAAAATACAGTGAATGTTACAACTGTCTTCTGTGCCCCAATTATATCTCATCTGGGCATCATTAGTGCTCCTCTGACTTCTATTCACAAAAGCCTCTCACTGCCTGCCCTTAATTATCACCCATTGTGATTACACAGGAAAAGTCCTGGGGCTATGTGAGGTTGTCCCCCTCCCAGCCTCTCAGCCAGGCTCAAACAGCTCAGCCCAGCTCAGTACACAATGCCTTCTTTCACTCCTGTCATTCCAGGAATATCTCATTCACTTTCTATGCCCAGCTCTCCCTCAGGCTGATAAAGAGAAGGTGGCCGTTCTAATGTGTCAGAGCTGCTGGATTCGTGGGAAGCTTCATGTCTATTTTTCTCTATAGTACAATGACTACATATTAGTTGAAGTCACACAAACCTCAACGTGTAATGGATTAGTGTCATTTCTGTGTCCCCTATGCCATAACAAAGAATTCAATAAAACTAACCACAAATTATGTATGTGTGTGTGTGTGAGAGAGAGAGAGAGAGAGAAAGAGAGGGGGGGGATTGAGAGTCAACTGAGTGAGTGAGCGTATAGGCGTTAAACTAAGGGCCTCACACTCTTGCTTAGCAACTTTACTCATGGTTGGTATTCTGCCACTTGAGCCATTGCTCCAGTCTGACATTTTGCTACTTATTTGGAGATGGAATCTTGCAGACTTTTCTGCCAGAGTGGCTTCAAATGGTAATCCTCCAGATCTCAGGCTTGAGTAGCTAGGATTACAGGTATAAGGTACTGATGTCCAGTGTAATCCCTATACATTTATTTATTCATTGTGTGTGTGTGTGTGTGTGTGTGTGTGTGTGTGTGTGTGTGTGTGTGCGCGCGCTGATCCTGGAGCCTGAAGTCAGGGCTTGGGTGGTGTTCTTGAGCTTTTTTGTGCAAGGTTAATAATGCTCTACCCCTTGAGGCACAGCTCCACTTTTTGGGAGTTTTTTTGGTGGTTAATTGGAGATCAAGAATCTCAGGGACTTTTCTGCCTGGGCTAATGATCCTCAGAACTCAGCCTCCTAAGTCACTAAGAATTACAGACATAAGTCATCCACTTGGCTCTCTCCTCTTTTTATTATTATTATTTTTATTGTGAAAATACCATACAGAGGGGTTACAATTACATGGGCAAGGTAATGAGTACATTTCTTATCAAACATTGTTGCCTCCTCCTTTGTTTCCCCTTACCATCCCTTCCCATCTCCCCCACCCCCCACCAAAGTTGTTAAGTTCGTTTTTCGACATAACATCTTGTACATCTCACTGTTGCAATGGGTCCACCTGTATCCCTATTTAAATGATTTGTTTTTTCCCTTCCCCTCCACAAATTATACCAACATCAAATACAATGAAAGCAGGGGTTATGCTGTGTGTGGGGGGAAACATACAAAGCAACAAAGAAATCATCTTATAAATATGTTAGAAACAATCCCAAGAGAGGAAAAACATTTGAATATGTATCTTAGGGTTCATTTCCCTAACATCAACTTATCTGACCTTTTCTGCTTGACTCAGACATATACTAGATATTGCAAATAAGGGAGACCATGGGACCTATGTTTCTTTGGGCCTGGCTTACTTCACTTCATGTAATTTTTTCCAAATCTTTCCATTTCCTAACAAATGGGGCAATGTCATTCTTTCTGATGGAGGCATAGAATTCCATTGTGTGTGTGTGTGTGTGTGTGTGTGTATCACATTTTCTTGATCCATTCATCTACTGAGGGGCATCTGGGTTGGTTCCATATCTTAGCTATGATAAATAATGCTGCAAAAAACATAGTTGTGCTGGTAGCTTTAGTGTGGTCTTGTTTGTGATCATTTGGGTAAATGCCCAAAAGTGGGATTGCTGGGTCATAGGGGAGCTCTATGTGGAGTCTTTTGAGGAACCTTCATACTACTTTCCAAAGTGGTTGAACAAGTTTACATTCCCACCAACAATGCAATTCTGTCACATCCCCTCCAGCATCTGTTGTTATTAGAGTTCTTGATTATAGCTATTCTAACTGGGGTGAGGTGGTATCTCAATGTTGTTTTGATTTGCATTTCTTTTAAGGCTAGAGAGGTTGAGCATTTCTTCATGTGTCTATTGGCCATCCTTCTTTCCTCTTCAGAGAAGTTTCACTTTAAGTCTTTAGCACACTTATTTATTGGGCAGTTGTTTCTTTGAGGATTTGTTGTTTCCCTCCTCTTTTTAAAATAGACAAGTTAACACACATCATAGAGTTACCTTTCCCAAGTATAAATATCTGCAATCACCAAACCCTATTTCTATATTCTTTCCTACTACAATCAGATTTCTGAAGTCAAGTATGTTGAAAACTTACTACCTAGATATTTATATATCATGACCTTTTTACACATCATGATTTCAAATCACCTGTAAAGGTGATATTTCTAAGGAAAGCCCAGAATGCTTTGTAATAGTGTTTTTACCATTTATTTGCTGCATGATGCTTAGGAATTTACTGACACTTCCTGTGTCTTATTCTCCTTGTGGATAACCCAAATATTAGAAGTAACTATTTCACAAGACCATTGGGACATAAAAAGCCCATGGCAGCTTGTTCAGTATTGGTAATACTAAAGTATATTACGCAGTAACTATTAGGTCTGAGTGAAACAAAACCAAAGAGAAACAGCCAAAGATTTCTGAAGGGACACAGGAAATCCAGAGCAATTTACATCTAGATTAAAAAGCAAGCGACGGAAGAGATAGGAAGTGGACTGGACCTGGAAATTATATTGAGACCTGATTCAGAAGTATTCTCCAAGTGATTCATTTTCACATCAGGATGCTTCTGAAGGGGAAGTCAAACAGGGTATAAAGGAAGCATCTGGTGTACATAACCTTACGATGGTGGATCCCTTACAACCCACAATGTTTATACATATATATATATATATATATATATATATATATATACATACATACATACATACATATATAGCTGTTTTTGTTGGTTGTGGGGCTTGAACTCTGGCCTGGGCACTGTCCCTCAGCTCTTCGGCTCAAGACTATCACTCTACCACTTGAGCCACTACCCCACTTCTGGTTTTCTGGTGGTTTATTGGAGATAAGAGTCTCACAGACTTTCCTGCCCAGGCTGGCTTTGAACCACAATCCTCAAATCTCAGCTTCCTGGGTAGAGCCAGGATTCAGGTGTGAGCCACTGGTGCCCAGCCCACAATGTAATACTAATTCTCGTTTAGGAGACATTAGATTAGACCCAAGTAGATCTTTAAGAGGTACCTATAGTCCTGAGCTCATATAATTAATGAATTAGTGACTTAAGGTTTAGAAAGTTGTCTTGAGAATAGTTCTCAAGAATAGTCAGTTTGGTGCATCTTTTGAGCACTTCCTGCCTTTTGCCATCTATTTCCCTCTGCTACCTTGGGAATATACCAGTAAGAAGGCCATTACCAGACTTGGCCTATTGACCTTGGACTAGTCCCAAGGTCTGTTTTTCTTTTTGTTCTACCACTTGAGCTACTACTCAAGTCCATTTTGTTTTAGTGATATTTTTCAGATAGGAGCTCCCATTTTTTGTTGGGGAGCTGGCCTCAAAGCATTACCCTTCCAAATTTTACCTCCCAGATAGTTGAGATTACAAGCACAAGCTACCATACCTGGCTTAAACTTCTTTTCTGTATAACTTGTTTAGTCTATGGTATTATGTGATTAGCAGCAGGAAGTGAACTCAAACAATCTATATTTTAAATTCTGCCCAAGGCTGGTTCTGTCATCCACCAAGGACACAAATTAGGCCTGTAAGGAGAGCTAAATCCAATGCTGCTGCATGAATAGGAAACAGCAAATGTTCATCCAACTGGATGAACCAAGGAGCTTTACATGAGATAAACATATTCTAGGAGGAAAGGAGAAACAATGGAAGAGAACTATGGTCACCTATCATTTAACTAGTGGAATTCATTTTGAAAGATGCATCACTGGGTGATTTTGTTGTGAAAACATGCTAGGATGTACAAACTAAGATGTCTACAACAGTCATTAGAAGATGCAACTTATGATCCACCTAGAACATCATGATAAAGAGCATGACGAGATAGTAGAGAAAGAATAAAGAAAACTGAGTTCAAAAGAACTCAGGGAGAGTCAAAGGTGATTTTCCCATGCCCCAGTGAGAGGCAGCTGTAACAATTGTGTACTGAGTCCTCCGGAGGCTTTGGAAGGGGTAAAGGTGTCCAGGCCTAAGTGGGTTGAAATGAAGACAGAAGCCACCAAGATTTTTGGAGAGTAAGACATGCTGAAGGAAGACAGAATATGGTGCTGGTGGAATACTGCACTGGAGCAGAATTTCTAATCAAGACCTTCAGCAGAAGAGTTCAGGAGAGGAGGTGGACAAAGAGGACTGGGGACAAAGAAATCTAATTCTGCAAAGAAGCAAAGGGAATGACCCAGAATTCATGTCACTGAAATGCAGGGGAGGAGAAAGAGAGAGGGAGGAGGGAAGGGAGGGAAGGAGGAAGAGAGAGAAAGAGAGAGAGATAGAAAGAGGAGGGGAGGGAGAGAGAGAGGCCATTCTAATGTGCCGGTGAATTCAATTTTTTTCTTGAAAGAGAGCAGGCACTTCTGTTTGTAAAACGGAACTGACCTCAGGAACAGCCATTTCTATTTCCATGGCTGTGTATAGGGTGACCACATTCCCTGCTTTGCCTGGCATAAGTCATGATTTATACTTTCTAACCTGCTTCAGTAGTAACTACACTCTGCTTTATGAGACATGAAGATGAAGCACATGGGCCATTCTGCTTATGAATCTTCTCTTTTTGAGCCTTCTGACTTGCCATAGATTTTCAAATGGAGACTTTGGACATACTGACCCTATTCCCAATGCATGGCTTTTTCTGTCATGTGTATTTTTGCCCATGACTTACCAAGGGGAAACAGGATGGAGCACTTCCTCAGGGTCAATGTGTCAGTTCACTTTAACAGTGATTCAGAGAGGGGAGGAAATGCTTTAATGAATCTACTTGTTGGAACTTAAGAAACCCGGGGATAACTCCCAGCTCTGACACTGTGTGTGTTTAAAAGCAGGCTTCCATGCTCAGTCTTTTAAACAAATACTGCCTAGATGTCAGAGAAGTGGATCATCACCAGCAGACTCAAAACTTAAAATAAAAAGTCTTTCCTTATTCTGGGTATATGCCTAGAAGACAACAATGACAGACAAAATTGATTGTATGCAAAGTACAACCCTAAAAGTTTGTCTGCAAATTATTATCTTTCTGAATCCTCACAACAACTTCCTGAGGTACCAGTTTCAAGTGTATTTCAAAGATGAGAAAAACAAGGCAAGGGGAATGTATGCAACCTGCCTAGGGTTAACCTTACAACCAGGTTCCAGTGTCTAGGCCCTGGCCGTTGTTCAACAACACCTCTCTCCTTGAAAACTTTTTATCATTGAAGTCTGTGGCCACACCTACTTCTTACAATGAATGCTGTATGCTTTGTGTCCTTTTATACAATTAGTACTGTATCTATCCAGCCCCAAATCTAGTGACCCTTTTAAAGGCCTGTGTGATTGCTACCTGCTGACCTCAGAACAAAATATGCTCCTATGCCTGGTATAGGGAAATGAGGCCGAGGTCCAATGAAAACATTAATGCCATGATTCTGAGCGGTACTGGCTGAGAGAGTATAGATTAAGTAGTCCTTAGCTCAAAATTTGGATTTTGGAGCATTCTGAATGTCCAGATTAGGGAAGTCCTATCTGTACTGACTTACCCATTCAACAACTAGAACACACCCATCATGAATATGCCATTTGGAGGGCAAAGATGTATAACAGGCTACGCTCTGCCTTCCAAAGCATTTGAGAAAGACTCATACGATGACTTCCATTGTCAAGTTTGATCACTGAGCTTCTGTTCACATTTCAGCTTTAGAAAGGTATGTCAGAAAAAAAGCATTTTCAAATGCCACTGGTGACATTCTTTAAATCACCTAAATTATTAGCTCTAGACTCACAGATCTGACATGCAATATCATGTAGAAAACCGTAAAGCCAAATTCAAATCCTAGCTCTGTAATCTCTACCAATTATTCTGTCTTTCTGAGCCTCAGTGTCTTCACTGGCTAACCAGATCCTGTAGGTCTACTGTAAGGCTCAAGCCCTGGAGGTATGGAAAAAGTCCTTCATGAATGTTTCACATCACATGACATAATAAACGTAACATGATGGCTTCTGCTGTTGTTACTGTCAGTGTAAAACTGCAGTAGTATATTCTACCTGAGAGGAAGGAAACAGGCACCATCTGTTATTTGATACACCTTGAATGATGGTGCAGTTGGCTTCCAAGGAGGATCCTGGCATCCACATCATAAAGTTCACTGCAGCCATGAATCTAGGTGGTCTTGTGACTTGCTTGAACCACAGGCACATTGTGAATATCATCCTGGCCCAGACATAAAAAGGTCTTGCCCCTTCTACTCCTAAGATGATGTTGGAGACAGACCATAGAAAGACACTGTGCAGAAGGTCTTGAGACTGTATGGAGACTATATGTCTTGTTTGCTTCAGATGATTCCAATTCCATCTACTTCCAAATGTGTGTAAGATTCCCAATAAGACCAACAGAAGAACTTACTGGCTGAACCTGGTCAATCCCCAAGACATGGGAGACAATACAATGGTTTTGTTACATTAAATCACAAAGTTTGGGGGATTTTTAAATATCAGGTGCTAACCCAACCAAGAGTCCTATCCAAATAATCTGACCTTGAATAAATATTGTTATTTACCCTAACCTCATATAACTGTGATAAATAGAAAAACAACCAGAAATGTGCCAGATCCCTCAAAGGCCAAGTAAGGCTTTCCATCTTAAGATGCAACAACTGCTTTCTCTCTTCTTCTTGATTGTGGTTTAACTACCAAAAAACATCTGGCTAGCCATCTGACTTTAACTTCAATATGTGTTTATTGGGCATCTACTCTCTACCACGTGCAGTGGCCTTGCTGAAAGATAAGGGAAAGACTTACAAGCAGAGAGTTCTGGGTACAATTCACTTTGAAATCAACTGCCTCTTTTGTCATCCAGTAGAAGGTACTGATTTCCACAGTAGCCTGAATCTATTACAGTTTTCTTTAAAATAACTTAGGCCAGTATAGCTGCCTTGCCTTGTAACCTGTATGTATTCCCATTGTGGGTTATGATAGCTATACAAGTAAGAACACATGACCTCTTTTTAATTTCATTTTGGTTCTGGGGATCATACCCAGACGGAATGCTCTACCCAATCACCCAAAGGGAATGTGGGATCCAGCTACATGTGGAAAGCCACTCACTTTTGTTGGACGACTTATTAAAATCAGATGCTAAATAACACTTTATTTGCATATTTGTTTTCCCTAGTTTTGAGTTTTGGTGACTGCTGGAAAACGTGTGAAAATGTTCTTCTTCAGCTTTGTAATCACTCTGCTGGTGACTCAACTTCCCTCCCAATGCCAAAGCCCCATTGAGGCAAACTCGGAAGCTTGGTAATTGGATTATTCTTAGTACCTCCCTCAAGCTCACAGCCTCTTTTGGGTTTACTCTGTAGTACTCCACATTTCTCCAAGTCCAAGTTCCTGAGGAAAAAATTATCCTAATCCCTCCCCTTGCATTTACTTCTTAACTCTATGGCAACTAAATCCCAGATTCCTATCTGGCTTCCTCCAAACTGTTATCCCCCAAAATGTTAAATGCACTGGACATCTGTCCATCCTTACTATCTTTTCAGGATGTGTCAGCATTTCTCTTCTCTTTCCTTTCTTCAGCTTTCTCCACCTTTAGTTTGGTAGTATCATTGCTCCACTGGAGTTCCTTCCCAAGGCCCCAGTGAGTCTATCTGCCATTCACTGCCTCTGCTCATATCTTCCAACAATGGGGGTCCTACTGATGAAAGTGAACTGTACAACTCATGGGTGGAGAATGGAGGGAGGGACTGGGAGGGAGTGGGGGAACAGAAGACACTGTATGAATGGAAATGTACTCATAACCTGACTGTAATCCCTCTAACTGTAATCCCTCTGTATACCACCTTAATAATAACAAGTGAATTAATTAAAACAAATAAATAAATATTACAAAATGGGGGTCCTAGGGGATGCCACAACTCTTGTGATTCACACTTCGTATTTTGTCACTCCATGCTTAAGCGACATTCTGGGAACACAGGACTTGTAGTATGGATTCCTAGACGCCATTTTCTGTCCCCAGGGGGCTCTCTAGAAAACTGAAGAGCGGTGATGTCTTGAACACACACAGAAGTCAGCATGCCCCCAAACTGATCGTCATCTTCAACAACCTTCTCCTGTTCAGTGACCCTGACACAGTAAGTGGTACCTCCACCCACCATACTTCTCAGAGAGAAACCCAAATGTGGCTCTATATGTATTCTTTCTTCATCCTCTCTCTCACACACACACTGTAATCAAGTCTTGCTCATTCTGTCTCCTAAATATCTCTTGCTCTGTTCATAGACTTCAGCTCCGAATGTCACTGCTACTTAAGTCTCAACTGTCTTCCTTTCTCCTCAACATTATAATCAACCACCTGCTACTGGTGTCCTTGTGACCAGAATCAATAGGAACACTTAAAATTACATTTGATCTGACAGTAATGAGCCGTCTTCTTAATTCTAACACAAGTAAATCTTCTCTTATTACAGATAAATACATAGATGTTATAAATTTGAAAACAAAATTTTGCTCCATTCCAAGGTATTCCCATGGTACAGACAATGATTTTTCCTAAAATGCAATCCTCTGAGAATTTTTTTTATCCCATTGGGATAGCGTCCAGACTCCTTAACACACCTCTATGCACACACAGAGAATTTCACAGCTGACCCTTGCCCACCTAAACCTAACTCTAACCCTAACCTTCATTTCTCTACTCTGTGTCTCCCCACAAGAGGGTTCTTTTTTTTTTATTGTGAAAATACTGCACAAGAGGGTTCTTTTTAGGCTCCTGTCCAGGCTTTGTGGCATCTATTTTGTCCTTGGTTAGGATATATTTTTCTAGACAACTTTCCTGGAAACTTGTACCTCTCTGCTGTGAGATCTCAGAGCCTCTGTGCATCTCCTGTCTTATAGGACAGGCTTTAGTGTGTCTGCTAGAGTCATGAACACCAAGTGGCAGTGGCCACCAGTGCATAGGGAACCATGGGAGACAGTCTTCCTCGGAGCTGCCAGGAGCATCTGCTGACGCCATGACTTTATATTCTGGCCTCCACATTGTGAAAATAAATTGTTATAAGCTACTGAGTTTATGGTAATTTGTGATAGCGTTCTTGAGAGAATAATATAAATACCCTAGGTGATGTCTAATCACACAGGCTGGTACACACACACACACACACACACACACACACACACACATACACACACACAAGAATTTCCTTCCTTCTGAAAGTGTTTTCGGTCAGTAAATATCCATGGATCCTCACCCCACTCCACAGCCATAAATCTTTACTTTTTCAGAGTTCAGAGGGGAACTGCTCAATCTTTCCTACTGTAAGACCCATTGCAGAGACCCCTACATACCTATGCACTGGTCCTGAACATTTCTCCCTCACCAGCTTCAACAAGTGGCAGAGAATGAATTTTCTTGAACAACACACACACACACATATCAGACAGATATATACATATGGACTAAAACCGACCAACCAATTAGCGTTCCCACAATCAAACAATCCTCTTGCAGTTTTTCTGTTCTCTATGACTCATATCCACACACAGGAGATTTTCTACTTTATTACTTGAAGCTGTGTACAATCTATCATGTTGAATATCCTTATGTTGTCAAATTGTTACTTTGGGCTAAGGAAAGTTTCTCCTTTGTAAAAGTAATACAATATTCTGGGATTCAATTAAGAAGTGAGCGTGACACAAGGTAAGACATTAAATGAATTACAGAACAAAAGACACTAGAATAGCATCAGGTGTATGATGTCCTCACTCATTTCCCATGATATAAAGGTATCCATAGGTATCCTCTACCTTCTCTAATTCAGAAGCAGTGTCTTAAACCACCATCACGAACACAGAACATTATGATCAGCTGCCAGATGAAGCAAACTGGCTGTGGAGACCACAACACTTGCTAAGAATAGTTAGTAAGAAAAATATAGAGCCAGCAACTGGGCCTGTCACATGTTTGGATCCTTTCTCCCTGAAGAGCTAGAAATGAGTACTTTTCAGATTTCTTAGTGACTCATGAGTAATTTGACACCATTGTATCTGTATCTCTCAGAGGGACAAATCTTCCAACGTCTTTAAGAAGTCAGAACAATCGATCACAGAAGAAATCTCATGCTTTTCCCCTATGGCTTGGCCAAAGATGTTCAGCGAAGCCTTTAATTTGCAAGGAGGCATTGTGTTTATCACCCCGTCAGCCAGGGATTCATGCTGACACTTGACAATTATTTGAAGACGTGTTTGTGTTATTACAAAACACTTTGCATAGCAAAGTCAGAAAGGGCTCTTGTAAAATCTACTATTATTATAGCAGCAGCAGCATCTTCATCACTACTAATGGTAGTAACAGAATTTAAGCTGAGGGCCTCAAACTCACTAGGCTTGTGGGCTCACTTGGTGCTCTACCACTTGATCCATGCCTCTAGACCAGAGTTTTGCTAGTGATTCTGGATATGAAATCACACAGACTTTTTGCTTGGGCTGAACCTCAATCCTCTGAATATTGCAAGCTAGGATTACAGGTGTGAGCTACCAGTGCCTTGCTTTATTATACTCCCAGTTTCTTTCCTGTTCGTGTGGCTTATAACTGACCTTGAAGACACTATATTACTTTGAGATTTCTCCTCAATGAAACATACTATGGACATACAATACTTGCACATGATTTTGGTGGTAATTTGGTGATAATTTGCAGTGATAATTTGATACATGTATAGAAATGTATAATCACCAAATCCGGGTAATTAACATTTCCTTCTTAAACAGTAATCATTTCCTTATGCTGTGAAACTTCAAATACTTTCCTTTTAGTTCTTTATAAAATAGATAATAGACTGCTGGATGCTAGAGTCCCCTACAGTGCTACCCAACACTAGCATTTATTTCTTCTATGTAACTATTTTGGTTTCTATTTATCCAACAGTCTAGCCGCCCTTTTCTGTCTCTCTCAGTGGGGAATGTCCACTTGGCGTTTTGCTTACGTTTACACCACTCTGGGGATTTTAGGAATGCATGAATGACCTATATTACACCTAAGGCAATCCGTGCAGTGTTAGAGGAAGGAGGATACAGAGTCAGGGTGAAGGAACTCAGTCAGAGAGGCAACAATTTAGTGGGTCATGAAGTCATAAGGTCATTCCTCTCCAAGGAATTAACAAATGGCAGCAACTGAGTGGAGGGTTCCACCTAAAACAAAAAAGCCTAGAAAACATGGACTGGGGTGCAGGGATCTGTTCTGAGCACATTTCAAGATTTTCCCAACTTTATTATGCGTTTGTTTTTCTAGAGTGATTGTCATGAAGATGCTCAATTCTGTAGATGTTCAGGGAATAAAAAGGGGATCATCGATTTCCATGTTAAACGGGGTTGAGGCAAAGGGGGAAAAGCAGAGGAAGTGGTCATTCTGAGGGAAGGAAGCAGATTGAGCTTTTGAGGACATAGAGGAAGAAGGAAATCCAACTCTTGAAGAAGGCCTGGGCGGAGACTGAATACATAAACAGACACAGTGCTATTGACTGATTTGTGCCACATCCAACTTCATATGTTAAAATCCAAAGCACAGAGGGAAGGCATTTGGAGACAGGAGTTAGTCAGGGTTAAGAGGGTGATGTGATTAGTGCCCTTATCAGAAAAGACCCTAGACAGCATTCTCTAACACACACAAAGGAAGATTTCATAGCAGCAACTTGATTTCATAGCATTGATTTCATAGCAAGATTGCAGAAGTCTCAGAAAGAAACCTACTTTGTCGACACATTCTTCAGTCTCTACTACTGTAAGAAATACATTCTCTTAATTTAAGCCACAATTTGTGGTATTTTGTTATGGCAGCCCAGGAAGACTAAGAGAAAACTAAAAACTATCTGTAGAACTTCCCTATCATCTCATTGCAAACCAGCAGTATGCAATAACTCTTTGTCTTTTCCTGTAACATTTCCTTCCTCTGAACCCTTACTTCTCTAAAATCACCTATCTACTTCATCAGGGAAAATCTCCACAAATATGAACTTATGTAAAATACGAATTCTTACCCCTACTTCTGCAAATGATATAACTGAGGCAGAGAGTTAAATCAACTGAAAAAGCCATACACTAGCAAGTATCTTAGCTGGGATTTGAACCCAGGCAGCCTGACTCCAAATTGACAAATCTCAGCTGTGCTGACTTTCCTCATATTTCCTGGCTGGTCACTAAGCTGTGAACAGCATAGTTATCTTTATCATTCCAGAAATGACTAATTTCTATTCTTTGTTTTCCTGACTTGTCCAAGAATCATTTTTTCATGATTTTTCCTCCATGAAATAACCTATTCTTATCTGCCAACCACCATACATAACTCATTTTCTGCTGTGTGTTGACTTTTAGTGAAGCAGTGAAAATAAAACGAATAATAAGAAATGGATTGTCAATGCCAGAATGAAAGCATTCAATTATAGAAAAGGTAGAGTTCCAAGTCCAGATTATTTATAGATCAAATAGTAGGGGTAAGTTTTTAAATTAAAAGACTATAACCTCTCAAAAAATCCTCTCATGAGATACAAGGGAATACAAAGAACATAAAAGCCATTTCCAAGCAGATTGAGGAATTATTATTAAAGACAAGAGCAATTCTAAAGCTTGATTTTTTTTCCTATACTTTGGCCAGCTGGTGGTAATTTAATTCTCCAAATTAAGATATGAAGTTGAATTAAGCAAACACCCAATGAGAAATAAGGAAGCAGCCTTCTTACCTGCTGATGTGTGTTTGAACTTTTCGCTTTTCTTCTTCCTCCATTTCCAAGGCTTGAAAATCCTCCCCAGGTTGGCAAACTTACTTCTCCTCCGGATGGGTGGGGTGTGAGTGCCCGGGACCAGGGAGTCGGAACGCATCGCCGCCAGCCTCTCCACTTCCTCAGCTTGTTTTTTCCAAGAAAGAGATGGAAATAAAAGGGGGGGGGGAGAGAGAAGTGTTAAAATGGGAGCTTCACAGATGGCTAGCGTTTTCCATGGTTACAGATAACAGCAACCACGTGACTCGAGCTCCATTTGCCTTTTGGAATGGAAGTCATACTGATATGTTCCAAAGACTGGGGACAGTAAAACAAACCCTAGAGATTCAGAACATCCCAACTACATTTGTGTGCTTCTTTGTTTCTTAAAGAGACAAGGTCTCACACTGACACGTGCTCAAGTGATCCTCCTATCTTAGCCTCTGGAGTAATTTGGATTACAGATGTGCACCACCATGCCTACCTACTCTAACCAAATTTGCCCAACCTTCATTTAGATGGCATGAGATGGGCAAGAAGAAGACAGTGCTCTCTTGACATGTATCAAACTCCCCACGAGGCAGGGAAATGCCAACTGAAGATTCAAATAAAAAGTCAATGGGATTATTGGTCCAGTAATTCTCAACTTTGTGGAATCATTATGGCGCCGTCTAGTGAAGGAAAAGGAGAAGGAAAACATTTGCCCACCATCTATTCTCCAATATCTCCATTACCCAATTCCTACTGCTCAGATTTACCAAGATGCTCAGAAGCCTGCCATCTACCGAGGGTGGGACTCTAGAGTTACTACTAACAGACATTACAATTGCTCGCACTTTACTAGATTTTATGATTGCCTTAATTTTGCTGGATTTCTTTAACTCCTTGAGTTTTACTTTAAAGTATTCTTAGAAAACTGGCGGGGGTTAGGGAACAGCTAGACTAGTTTTGATAACTGAACATCTTGAGACTGCTATGGTTTGGGTTTGGAATATTCTCCAAAGACCGTGGGTTAAAAGCATGGTCTCCAGCTTGGTGTACTATTGGGAGGTGGTGGAACCCTAAAGAAGTGGAGCCTAATGGGAGGTCTCAAGTCATTGAGAGTGTGTTCTTGATTAAAATTGTGAGACCCTGATCACTTACGCTTTCTTTCTCCCTTTTTCTCCCCCATTGTGTGGTGTGTGTGTGTGCTTTGCCATATAATTAATACCCATCATAAAGTATTGCCTCACTCTAACAATGGGTCTAATTGGTCCTGGACAAAAACCTTCAAGATAAACCTTCCATTTTTTTAAAAGTTTATTTAGCTCAAGGTGTTTTGTTTGTTGATGAACACAAGGACATTAAGCTTTTCAAGTCTTCTTAAGGGAGGATGATGGACCTTCCTTGAATGCCACAATCTCACCAGCCTCTTTTTACTAGGTAGAACTAAAGAAACTGTTTTCTAAGTTACACAAGTATTTACATTGTCCAGTGAGCTAAATATACCACCATTTGAGTGTCTAAGACAAGAACATTCAGAGTAAATAACTTTCTCAGCAGAATGGAGGGGCTGACATAGAACTTAACTTTCCAGAACACAACACTGCATCTAACTCTGTGACAAACCCAAGCCACTGGATTTGTCTGGCCTGAATAACTATCCCTCCAAGGAAAGACATGTGCACTTGTACACCATATACAGTCCTGAAGAATAAGATCTTATGGACTGAGAGATTTTCTGTTGTAGTCTGAACATGATTATAACTTAGGAGGACTCCTTAACCTACAAATAAAGACAGGATTATGACTGGATGGCAGTCGGTACACTGTGGCAGTTATTCTGGTGACAGGTAATGAGAAGCTGGCAAAGGCTCTTGGCAACAAGATTAAAGGGAGGTCGATGGGCTTGGGAGGTGTGTAGAAAGCAAAGTCAATTCACGGATTCCTGATCGATTGAGTGACCTGAAGGACAGGAGGCAAAGCATTCCCAGTTCCAGCTCAGCAGAATGACACTCTTCTGTCATCAAGTTAAAAGATAGCAGGGTGGCACAGGCTGGAGAGTGAGTGCCACAACCATCTGGCTATTGCAATGAAGATGCATTGACCATAGATGCTCCTCCACTCCAAGATGGAGGGACAGAATGCTCCCAAGGTAAGCAGCTTTGCCCCACCCAGCACCCTCTCCATGACATCCTGCCTTCCTCAGGAGTCCTGAAAGTAACAAGTCTGCCAGATGATGGGCTGGAACTTTCAAAACTGTGAGCCTCAATTACACCTTTCTCCTTTATAGTTGATTACTTTAGATACTGGTTATAGTAACAGAATACTGACAGCCACATAAGCTAGTGACAATTGTGAGAAACCAGAGCCAGGGGGAAGAGAGAAGAAATGTCAACGTAAGACACAGCCATTTTGTCTTTCAGCCTCTTTCCCTGGCCCCCTGCTCCCACACCATTTCTTCCTTTAGTTTACAATGTTATTATGGCTGGCCCGGATTTCACAGGCCTCCAGGCCTATGCCCCCAAGCCCAGTCTCCTGCCTTTAATTCTCTCTTTTACTGTGCCACTGTCTTTCCTGAAGTCTGCTCAACCCAGAATTTTACAAAGCTTCCCATAGCTTGCAGTAGAAGCTTCAGATTCCCTGCCTTGATCTTCAGGGAACTGGACCTGTGTTGCCTGGCTTACATAGCTCTTCTAGTACTTCCCAAACACATGCTGCAGTGAAGTGAAAAGAGGTCTTGTCACCACAGCTCATTGGGGTGTCTGCCTCCCAGTAGCCTGTAGGCAGCCTTCTAGCCACTAAGACTATGCAAAACAATTTCCCTATGTTAGGTATCTGCATTTACTTGGAAGAGTTTCCATTTTCCTTTGGTCTCCAATATAACTTAGGATATACAAATTTAAAAATAATGAATTTGAATGCTCTTGAGGCCAGCCAACCTAAAATATCTGTTAAAGGTTAAGAAGGGATTAAGAGACAGACTCCTAGGAGGAAAAATGAAGATGAAAATTATTCAGGATTGATACTGAGTTTCTGTCTCCTGGCTCGGTACTCAGTAATGACTTATAAAATAAATGAGTTGATTATTTCAAATAAAGGAATGAATCACACACATTCATCTATGTCTTAACAGGGACAAAGTAAGTATTACTATCTGTCTTGAGAAAAATAAAAGTGTACCCATGGTTCCCGCTATTCAGGAGGCTGAGGGAAGAGGCTATATCAAACCTTATCTTTTAAAAATAGATTAAAAATTTCTGAAGTTGTTGCATTAAGATCATTATAATCAATTAGGAGAGCTTTGTTAAAACCTAGAGTGGCAAGGAGCAGAGAAAGCATTATAAAGGCATAATTATAACTCTAGTTAAATGAATCCTTAATAAGTGTATTATTAAATTCAAGATGGTTAGCCCATAAGTGCAGTAGATTATTGAGCAGACTAGATTACACTAGGCTTAATTGATTTATACTTTAATCACCCATATTGCATTTTTTCACCAGTTCATCTGATGGCAGAGGCTGGCTCTCAATCTGATGGCTCTGCTACCAGATAATGGAAGGCTGAAGGCTGAGGCCGGAGGCCAGCTTGTGAATAAAAATTGAAAAGGAAGAAAAAGCAAAGCAATGCAGGACTCGGAATCCAGTAGTCTCGCAGCGCAATAACGTGAGAAAGAATTGTGTTCTGAGAAGAAAGCTAAATAGAAGGGAAGGGGCATACGTTAGAGGCATTTTGGGGATGTTTTCATTGGACACAAAACACATGGAGACTGCTTTGAGCAAGCTTTCTGTTCTCAGTCCTACGGTGGCTTCCTTACAGCTTGCAAGAGAAGATGCTGTCTGGGAAAAATGCTCACTCAGACATGATTCAGCTTGAATGTCCACTACTAGGAAGGGCAGTGTGAAATCACGTGGTAGGAAGCTGGGAAGCTGAGCAGAGAAAAGTCTGGGCCAGGAGTGTCCCAGGGACTGTCTAGTCCTGACATCCAAGAGAATGTTCTTTATGAGACTAGACAGTGTGAGCTAGGTTGTTGTATCTGTACGGGGAAAATAGGGAATGCTTTTTCTTTTCCTCTTTAGAAATACCAGAAAGATAATAGTTGACTTGTAAATAATTTGAGTAATCATGGTCAAAGTACATGTTCTTGCTGGTACTCTGAACCCACCCTTCATGAAATTGCTTCTGGGGTGGGAGGGTCTGAGGCGCTTCAACTGGCACTCTTACCAGTTCTCAAAGTGACTTTGCGATCCAAAGACTTCTCTAAGGACAGAAGCAACTAGCTCCCCTTGGCCTAAGGAGTGTATGGTCTCCCACTGGGCCGCTAGAAAAGAAGGAAGCCATGTGCTTATGCTGCTGGGTGTCTGGCTGGAGCCAGCAATGGGAACACAAGGAACAGGCTATTTGGGGCTCCTTTGTAGCTAGTCCCATGTGCCAAATACTCCTAGGAATTTTGGAGAAGCTGAATCCAAAACTGTAGCAGGTTTTCAGATTTCCCCTCACAAGAGGGGACATTCTAAGTAGGCTAAGGCTTTCTTAGGCATTGTTATGGATGATAGCAACAATAATGCTGCTGTTAATGTTTGAGTCTTAAATAATCCCTCCAAGATGAAAGCTAGGCTTGTTCCTAGGTCTGTGGTGTTATTGGGAGGTAGTAGAACCTTTAAGAGGCAGGGGCCTAGTGGGAGAGAGCTAGGTTATTGTGGGTGTATCCTTAAGGGGGATATTAGGATCCCAGCTCCCTACTTTGTACCTCTCTGCTTCTTGGCTGCCATGAGGTGAACATATTCCCATGATGGGTTGTGGCTTTGCCACAGACCAAAAGCATCAAGGTTCAGAGACTATGGACAAAAATAGACCCCACCTCCTTTCAAGTTGACTTATCTCGTGTCTGTCACAGCCATGGGAAGCTGACTTAAACAATGACAGCAATAATGGTAATGAAGCTGATGATGACAGTAAGAGTATGAACAACAGCCACCACTTTTCAGACGCCCTGTCTGTACCAGACACTGACCTAAGCATTTACAATACATTACCTTAGGCAACCTTCAGGTTTCTCTATGAGATAGTGTCATATACTGTCCCATTTTATACTTGGGGAAATTGAGGCAGAGCTAATAAATAGAAAAAAAGTAACTTCTCAGAAGAAAAGGAACACATGCTTTTTAATTAAGATGTGTCTGTTTTCAAGAACATCTCCCTACTGTGTGACCATCTGGCTATTGAAATCTCTGTATTACTGACCAAGTAACAGGACAGCTTCAGGGATGAAGGAGGAAGTAAGCTTCCTTTTGTGAAAAGATTATACAACAGATGCCAACATAAATGGATCTGCTCTATCAACTGAAAAGAGGGGCAGTCTGATGCTAAAACATATAAATATGCATACACTCGTACACAGGTATGCTGGGGCATCCCCATCCTAGGTGAACAGAAAATCAAGACATTTTACCAAACACTTAGGCCATGGGCTACAGTGATGAACTCAGTGGGCACCAGTTAAAGGCTAGAATAGGCTCAAATCTACTTCATTTAGCGAATATAATAAATGGTGTAGAGTGAAAAAGAATGTTAGTTTTAAAATCAAGAGGATGTGGGTTCAGAGCTAACCTCCTGATTGCTGCTGACAGATTCTGATGAGTTCTTTTCGGCTGTTAGATAATAGGTGGCATGTGCTTCCTGACTTTCTCTAACCCTCAGGACTCATTTCCTTTCACCTCTAAGTCTAGGGTGTTCAGGAAGCACTTCCCTGGACCTAGACACTAGAAGTGAGCATGCCACCAGTGCCAGCCAATCAGAACATTTCATTTTCCCTCTTTTTTTCCTCCCATACCCTGCAGTGACTCTGTTAGGGATGAATAATTGAGCTTAGCCAGTCAACGAGACTCAATTCTGGATTTCTTTGGGATTATTGGTAGATAGGCTGCTTCAACTGGGATTGCAGATTAAGACTCAAAATCTAAACCAAGTAGGGACCATAAGCCTTTCTTTCAGTGTTGGTTAATATTAAAAAAAATATCAAGGTAATCACGATGACAATTCATAGGCTGAAAGAAGACACAATCTGAATAGGTCAACTAGTTTGCATTTCCTAAATGCTGCATTGGGAAGATGGAAGACGAGGGTATTTCTATTCTATGACTAGAGGATCACTCCTAAGAGACCACACAGGTAGGAGGGAAAGGCACTATTTAAATGTACAATCACGTAAGTACTATGCTATATTTATTGACATTGTAGATGTTATTGGCAAGATTCTTTATAAGATATTCAACACAAACTGCCTGTTTCGTCTCAGGAATCTAACCTCCAAGCACTGGCACATACAAGAACTACAAACGCTGATAAAGTATTCCATTAGTTATTTAATCTACAGAATATATGTGTACTGGGGAAAGGAATGTGTTTATTTAAATTGTAAATGAACTTGTAAAAGTGTGTGTTAATCCAAAGCAACAATCTTTAAATAATGTGGACTCTTTATTCATCCCCCAAACCTCAGACCCCAGGGTCTAGTGTTCTTGTAGTTAAATAAATAGTGCCATTCAGATACAAATCAACCCTAAAAAAATGAAAGAAAGAAAAAAAAACCCTGCTTTCTCCTGCAGGGGTCAGTAAATTCTTTCCTTTAAGTCAGCTGTAAACATCGTAGGCTGTGTTTACATAGTAGCATTTATTATATAATATGTGCTCAACTACCACACCATGAAAGTAGACATACAAATGGGCAGGATTATGTTCTAATAAAGTTTTATTTACAAAAACAGACAGATATCAGGCCCTTAGGGCCATCATTTGCCAGTCCATAGCTCCATAGCATGGAGCCGCTGGTAACTTTTCTGCCACTTTGAGGGGAGAGGCTGCCTGAAAATTCAGCCAAGGCAGAGGAAAAGACAGCCAAAGATGACTCAGGTGAGAGAGTGGACTCATTGTATCATTTGGAGCTGTGGACCCACCTCTGCCATTAAAACACTGGGCACTTTCCATATATGAGCAAGTAAATTCTCTCTCTTTTATTTTCTTTGAGTTAGATTATGTTAGTTGCAACCAAATAGCAAAGTCACTGATGGTCTTAGAAAAGTTCTATCAGTTTCTTCCCTGAAAGATGCAGATAATATTCACTTATAAAAACAAATAGGCACCATAATTTGGATTTTAAATGTCTCCCAAAGGGCATTTTTGCAAGGGGTATTCCCTAGCTGATGATCCAATCAGGAGGTGGTAGAACCTTTAAGAGGTGGGACCTAGTGGGAGAAAGTTAGATCATTGGGATCACAGGGCCTTCTCACTTTTCTACCACCCCTACTTCCTGCTTCTCCAGGTGAGCAACTCTGTTCCATCTGTATTCCCCACCATGACGCTCTGCTACCAACTTACAAATTCTGTTAAGTTTCATTTCACAGTTGCAGTAAAAGAGTCACAGGGCGTTAATAGGCTTGCATAGAATGCACCAGTAAGATGGGGAATTAAGGTGGCCCAGGATTACTGAGGCTAGAGATGGTTCACCTAGTTCACCATCACACACATATCATGTCTTGTGGGTGGCCTGAGAGGGACTCAAGACCAGGCTGGGATGGCTATTTGACTCAATCCTTTGAAAGCCATCTTTCTTCCATTAATCCTGTTAAGATTAGTATGGTTCTAAGCATTTCATCTCCCTTGAGCACATTCTAACACTTCATGATATTAGCTGCTTGGTTCCCTGTAGCATGTAGGATGCTGGACAATTACGGAGTACCTTGCATGCCACTGAAGACTCAGTTTTGGAATATACTTCTTTTTTGGTTCAGGGTTCTTGTTTTCTTTCTCTAATGACACTATAGTTTCTTTATGTAGCTCCTAAACTAGTTTTCAGTGCCACTTGTCATTTGTGGGGGGACTATGCAAAATTTAAACAGTACTTCTGGGAAGTATATTTTTGCTAGGATGTTGATCTTTGCTAAAATATCCTTGTTTTCTTTTTTTCCTCTTCCATGTGTGTATTTTAGTTACTATAAATAGCTTTCCTTTGGGTCTGCTCTGTTGCTCAGAAAATAAGAAAATCTGCTTTTATATTTATTGAGATTTTTTTTACAAGTTATTCTCTGTTTCTTTTGAAACTGAGTTTCACTGGTCATTTTTCAGGAGCAAATATCTTTATTATTTTTAAACTCTGTAGAGTCTCTTAATTATTTCTCTGCATGAAAGATGTTACATTTGTAAAACTGTTAACCGGAAGTCATTAGTTGACTTTGCTCCCTATGTGTTCTGAATTCATCTTCAACTTAGTTCTCATTTTAAATTATTACTTTTTTATTTTTAATTATTATTTTTAAGACAAAGTCTCATTATATATCCCAGGCTGGTTTTGAAGTTACCCACTAGGTGAACACACACTAGTGACATTTGGTGGCTACTCTTCATTGCCTGGATTCAAATTTAGGCTATCGATTGCTTATGCCTGCTGCTTTGTCATATTCACCCTGGATTGTTCTTGAATCTCCTCTGACAGACTCTACTGGGTAAAGCTCAGTGCTGCTAATGACAGTTCAACAGGACTCACTGCAGACAATCACTGAGACTTACTGATTCACACAATCCCCAGTAGGGCTCTGCTCTAAATTGCTCAAGAACAACTGTTTGCTTAAATTTATACTTATAATCTGCCATTGTTTCCTGCTTTTACTAGAAATGTTTATTTAAATATCTATAACAGCCTTTCTGTTTTCTTAAGGTTATAAGTTTATAAGGTTATAAATAAGCTTCACAAAATTAGTGCAACTGGAGCTAGGCCTTCTGGTCCATTCAATAATAATTATAGTAATATTGTGTTTATTACATCTACTATCATTTGTAGTCCTGGGAACAGAACCCTGGGCTTCACACATGCTAGGCAAGCATTTTACAACTGAGCTACACCATGGCCCTCCTTTCCAATATTTCTCAAATTAAAAAAATATAAGAGATGTCATAGGCAAGACTGAGATCATGACTCCTGCCCTCTTATCTGTCTTTTTGAGCACTGCTATAAAGTATAGCTGGCCCACTGTATCAACAGGGGCCACATCTGGGGGTCCAACTTACAATGGGGTGAAATTATTTGAAACAAGTTGTTAGGGCCAGGTGTTATGGCCTGTAACTACAATGAAGGCTGCCCAGGAGGCAGAGACAGGAGGATCATGCTCTGAGGCCAGATAGAGGAGAAAAAAAATTGAGCTTCTATCTAAAAAGAACAACAACAACAACTAAAGCAAAAAAGGGACTGAAAATACAGTTCAAATGACAGAGTACCTGCCTAGAAATGCATGACTCTGAGTTCCGATCCCAATACTGCCAAAAGAGAAAAAAAGGGAAAAGATTGCATTATACTACATATTTGCTGATGGCTTTCTTGGCATTCTTCCATAAACAATATAGGGTAACAATATGTAACATTTATACTGCATTCCATTAAGTGACCCCAGTCATCTACAGATAATTTATAGTATATAGATGGGTATGCCTAGGTCATAAGCAAATACATACGGGACTTAAGCATGGAAGAATTTTGGTATCCACTGATCTCATGGCATTAGTACCCTATGGATACCAAGGGATAGCAATACCAAAGCCCATGAGACTATGAGGTTTCAATACACTGACCTGAAAACATTTATTGTTTAGTTCAAATTATGGAACCAAGGTTTTGAGGAAAGCGAGGAAGTTCCTAGTCTAAAAAATTCTAAAACAGAGCCATAAAAGAAAACCTGACCACACATACAAAAAGCAATCCCTATTTCATCTTTAGAGGACTTTGAAACTGATAGACACTTAACAAAAAGACAAACCACCCTCCCCCCTCCAAAAAAATCCACATGTACATAATAAAAGGTTACATACAGAAAGTCAACCCTGCCTGATAGAATAATCATAAAGGTCATTATTTAAAGTACTATTTACTTCTGAAGCCAACTTCCAAATTTAAAAAGAATATGAATATTCACAGATATTTCCTGACTAGCTTAGATTTATTTTAAAGGGAAAAGAAAGTCCCTTTTACGCACGCCCAGGAATTGTTCAATTTTTTCCTCGCTAGGGTATAGAAGCCCTGCCACCTTCCCATCCAGCTCCTATAGAAACCCAGAAGTTAATTTCCCAGTGATAAAGCCCCTCCCTTCAATACCACCTGTTTGAGGGACCCAAAGTAGAGCAGGGTGAGTTAATGCCAGGAACTGCTGTCTCTACACACTTTATCTACCAGAAAAACATTCCATGGAGGGTGGAGAGCTCAGCAGAGAACAGGAAGTTCTCCTGCAGAGCTGATCAAATACTTATCCTGGAGATTATGAAATTGATTCAGAAAGCCAAGGAGAGCATCGTCACTGAATGGTTCTTACAGACACATTTTCTGCTGTTGACCTGACATATTAGGAAAATGTGTCATTTTTCCAAGAAAATCTTTTTGTGGTGGTCCTGGGGCTTGAACTCAGGGCATAGATGGTGACTATCCTTGAGCTTTTGTGCTCTATCACTTGAGCCACAGGTCCAATTCCAGCTTTTTGCTAGTTAATTGGAGTATAGAGTCTCACGGACTTTCCTGCGTGAGCTGGCTTCAAACTATGTTCCTCAGATCTCAGCTTCCCGAATAGCTAGGATTACAGATGTGAGCCACCAGCACCCAGCTTGCACTCTTTCTTGTTGAAAACATATCCAAATGCCCACAATGGACACATGGCTACAACCGCCTGGATGTATTTTCTCAGTATCCATCCCTTGCCTCATTACCCTATCACTAGACCCTCCAATAAACCAACAAGTGTGGGGAGTGGAGTATGTTAAATCCTTTTTTTACAAAAGAGCAAATTCACAGTGACAGAGAGGTCTGGCTGCCTGCCAAATACATTTGTCTCTTCCTCTTTAGTGATCACAGATTGATTTTTGTCCTACTGAAAATCATTTCCCAGGCTTCTCTGACTGTAGTGTGGCCAATATTGCAAGGTTTGACCAACAAGATATAAGTTGAAGTTTGTGACACCTGTGAGGTCTATGTAAGGGGAAGAGATGGGCGGGTTTGCTTTTCCTTTCATCCAAGTTTCTAGGGCAGAGGTGTGATGGTTGTATGAGAACAAGGGTCATTTCATTGATAGGGGCTTTGGCCTGTAAAAATGTTGCAGAACACCATATTTGGCAGCCTTGAAATGGCCACCTTTGTACTTCTTGAGAGAGAAATAAATCCTTGCTTCCGTTACTTTTTTTTTATGCAGTGAAACCAAATTCTTTTTTTTTTTTTTTTGTTTGGGTTTTTTTTAAAAACTGTATTTTTTTTGTCTTTTTTTTTTTCGGTACTGGGGATCGAACCCAGGACATTGCACTTGCTAGGCAAGCTCTTTGCCACTGAGCTACATCCCAGCCCCAGCGGAACCAAATTCTAATACAAAGAAGTGACTTACCTGAGTTTATTCAAATGTATAGCTTGTAACTGGCAGAATGCTGAGTGGTAACATACATGTTTACATTCTACTCTCTCTCTCTGGCAGAATTTCAAAACCTTTTCATAGAAAGCTATTTCTGTTTACATAGGAGCCAGATTCTTTCAGGATTATTATTTTAATACTTGACTTATTTAAAAGAAGCGAAAAACTGGGTGCTGGTGGCTCATGCTTGTAATCCTATCTACTAAGGAGGCTGAGAACTGAGGATTGTAGTTTGAAGCCAACCTGGGGCAGGAAAAACTGTCAGACTCTTGTCTTCAATTAACCTCCAAAAAGTCAAAAGTAGAGCTGGGGCTCAAGTGGTAGAGCTCTAGCCTTGAGTGAAAAAGCTAAGGGAGAATGTTCAGGTCCTGAGTTCAAGTCTCAATTCTTCCAAAAACTGTCAGAAGGTTTTTGTAGTAGGCAATATTCATTGCTGACTGAACTAAAAAACACCCTGGAGGGCTTTAACTTACTCAGTGGATTAATCCCTTTATGGAGTCATAATATGATCGCATTGTTAGGAGGTGGCAAAAGGTAGGAGCTAGGGCAAGTGGAGGAAGCCATTGGGGGCATGTCCTTAGGGCATGCATACTTCCTATGTTTCCTTTCTCTGCTTCGTGGCCACCATGATGTGATTTTTCACTTCTATGAATCACTCTTTGTGAGCCAAAATAAATCCTTCCTCCTTTAAGTTGTTCTGTCAGGCACCTTAGTTACAGTGACGCAAGTAATACAGATTTCCTGTTTCGCTCTTCTGTCCTATGCAGTACTTTTGTATCTCTTGGGACTTGATTTAAATAATAGAGTTCCTTAGGGCTTAGCTCTCCCCAAACCATTTTATGGGCTCCTGGACCTTCAAGTAGCATTGATCATCAAAATATTACTACATTTGTATTTCTGGCCTTGAAGACTCTCTACCTTATGCAGGACTAGCTGTAGAACTCGGATCAAATGGCTTTCTTTCTCTGGTCTCAGTTAACATTCCTGTAAATCAGGACTAATAAGATGATCTGTTTTATGGGGTTATGGTTAGCATTCGATTATTTCATACAAATGAATGGTGTGAACCAATGTCTGAATTACTGCTAGGATTATTATTACTCTTCATCTCCAATTCATAGTTCATAAGCAACTTAAATTCATTGTACTTAGTGTGACATATATTTTTGCACTGTTCTTCAGTAATGGAAATGCCAGTTATCTAACTGCTCAGAAGGGAGATCATAAATTATTCTTGAAGCCTTTTCCTTTACCATTTTCCCCCATTGAATTCTTCACTAAGACTTGTCAAAAGTAATCAGTAGTCCTTAACCCTCTCCACTTTCCTCTTCTGGTAGACCAGTTATTTACATCTTAATTTCTATGCCTTTTGTATCTGCCCCTAAGTCTTCCACACTGCAGCTGGGCATGTCTCTCATTAGAGGCATCCTACTGTTCTCTAGACTCAATAGGTCTTGTATGCTCTTAGTAGAGGGCCTCAGTTTTCACATCAACCCAGAAAGGGTTTTGCCCATCAAAAACCATTCACTGAGCTAAACATAGTGGTTCAAGTCTGTATTCCTAGCTACTTAGGAGGCAGAGGAGATTGGGAGAATCATAATTTAAGGCTAGCTCAGGCCAGAACTAAGTTTACAAGACTCTATCTTAGATTGATTTTTGTTAGATTCAGTGTCATTTGTCCGTCATCCTCAGTAACATATAGAAGCACAAATAGGAGGCTTGCATCCCAGGCTTGCCTGATCATAAAGAGAAATCCTACTCTGAAAATAAGCCAAGCAGTGCAAAAAAGGATTGGAGGCCTGGCTAATGTGGTAGATTGCTTACCTTGAAAGCATTAAGGCTCTGTGTTCAATTCCCAATATTATGAGAGAACAACAAAAACCACTTACTGCTTCATCAAAATGGACAAACAAAAAGACATTCCTCTATTTTTCAAGAATGGAGAATGCATAATTTTCTGTAAGAAATAGATTTTTTTTTTCTGCCCCCAGGTCTTTCCACTTGCTGCTCCCTCTACCTGGCTAATTAATCATTAATGTTACTCCTGCATACCCCTTTAACAGTCAATGCTGTACCCTTCCTACCCTTTGTATTCCTTAGCAGAGCCCACACGCTACTCAGAAGGCTATCTCTTCTCTCCTCCAGTTTACCAGCTTCCTAGAAGCCGACCCATGTCAGTTGGAGAGGGGAATTCTGTGGTCATTGATTGGTTCAAAGCCAGCTCTGGCCAATGAGGTCTGTTAGGGGCACTGCTAGGTGGTAGGGCCTCTTACAATGGCTTATTCCTTCACAGAGAGAGCGAGCTATTGAGAGACAATCCCATTTCTGTACCTTGTCACTGATAATAAGGCAGGGAATGACTTGTCAATGCAATCATTTGCCTATCTGCAATGTGAGATAGTATATAAACATATTTAGAACAACATGGAAGAAGGCTTCAGTTGCTTTAGCCAGAATTTTTCTAATTGACCTGCTAATACTGCATGGGTTACTCTGGAGGCAAGGATCACTTATGATATGGAGGAAGCAATCCATGAATATACTTTTAAATAAATAGATGAACATTTCCTAGAAAAAGACAGGACAGGCTCTGGCTTGGGTCAACATCATATTAATAATCTTAGTCTCCTGGCTTGTACACAGTGATATCAAATAATAGTAGTTAAGATCCATTCTGAATTCATTACAATAGCTGGTGATGGGGCTACAGAACACTCCAAAGTCTAGGTAAGAAACTGTACACACAAGGGAAAAAAATAGAGGCTATCATGTTTCTTTAAAAAGTTGTCATGGTGGGCTGGGAAGGTGGCTCAGTGGTAGAGTGTTTGCCTTGGATGCATGAGGCCCTGAGTTCGATTCCTCAGCACCACATAAGCAGAAAAAGCTGGAAGTAGAGCTGTGACTCAAGTGGTAGAGCACTACCCTTGAGCTGAAGAGCTGAGGGACAGTGACCAGGCCCAGAGTTCAGGCCCTACGACCGACCAAAACAACAACAAAAAAAAGTTGTCGTGGTCGTATTTTCTAGAGGCTTTGGGGGTGAGCTGACCATTGGCTTCTAATTCATGCCATCTGTCCCATGTTCCATGAAAGGATTTGCTGATTGGCTATTATTGAAGGTGAGATCCCAAACTAAACATGCATATTTTAGTACAAAAAGGACAATAACCCAATGATCAACCAGGAGGGACTGATTAAATAAAGGACCAGCCATCTGATGATGCTTGACTTTGTGGCCATTAAAATGATGGACAGCCCTAATATTCAACGTAAAAAAAATCACTATTCATTGTTCAGTGAAAAATAAGTTGCCAAATACTGTATATGGAACAAATCTATCTTTCTAAGACAGTGACTTGCTTGTCTATTTATCATGGGGTATGGGAGAAGATGCTTAGCTGGGTGCTGGTGGCTCATGGCTATAATCCTAGTCACTCTGTAGGCTGAAAGCTGGAGGATCAAGTTTCAAAGACATGGGCAGAAAAGTTCTCTACTTTCCATCCTCAAAATAACAAAAGGCAGGGCATTAAGGATGGTTCAAGTGGTAGAGCACTAGCCTAGCAAGCATGAAGCTCTGAGTTCAAACCCCAGTGTACCAAAAAGCAAACAGAAGGGGTAAAATTAGGGGATATTTTCAAAGATGGACCATATTAAATTTAGTTCAACTTTAATTAGATGCAAAATTCATCTTTATCATTTGGGATTTAAATTTCATAAATACAGTATTCTAATAAAAAACGGAGGTGGGGTATTTAAACTAATTAAAAACAACAGAGCCCATTAGCCCATATGTCTAATAAGACATATCTACAATTAATTTTAATCTTGAGGATATATGATAATTTGGGTTTAATATTACAGTCAAGTTGACAGGAAAGGCAAAGAGTTGTGCCTTGCACAAAGCAAGTACTCTTAAGTCTTCAAAGGTTTTGGATAACGTATTTCTATGGAAATTGCCTGAGATAGGTAAATCCACTAAAAAAAATGAGGCCATTGAAACCACTATTTTCATAGGTTTTTCAAACAGCATTTGATAGTAGTTGAGCTTGATCTATTCCTGATTTTTGCTACCCAGAAATCAGGAAAGGAAGCATTTTCCTCATTCATACTGGCTCAAATGCAAATATAATTGTTTCCCTTTGATAGTTATTTAGAAAAAAAGATGCACTCACAGCGTTCTGCTGATTCTAGAAAGAATCAATTCAGGATGGCAAAGCCAAACTAAGGGAGCTTGTATTTGCAAATGAGAAGTTCCATCAGAAAACAAGTCCTCAATGTAACCTCAAACCCAAAACCAAACAGGAGCAATTATCTGTAGCCCTCATCCATTCCTCCACTACTGATAGGAAAAGCTGACCTCTTAGCTCACCAAAGAAGCAATAGCTGAACTTCCAAGAGATAAAACACAAGGGGAAGTGGTTTGGGTAGGGGGGGGGGGGGGCGGGTGTGTGAGGCATGGATATCTTTATCAAAGTTCTTTAACAATAATTGTTTCATCCCAACAAACCACTTTTTATGAATTCAATTCAACCAACATTTACTCAGAATCTATGGATTAAAGAAAGATGACTCTCACTCTTCAAATACAATATTGCAGGACACACACACACATACACTCATACACACACCACTACCATCATCACCACCATCATCATCTATTGGCTTAGACAAGATATAGACAAAATTGTTCTCAGACTTTCTTGAGAACAACATTAGACAGCTATTTTAGAATTACTTGGGGGACCATTTTGCTCTATTTTAACTGATAAAATGTATGGATGCTTAAAAAAAATCCACCAAAAACATAAACTAGCTGTTTGAGGTCTCTGTAAGGCAGGAAGAAGGCACGTGCATTGTATTTGTATAGCACCAACTAAGTTCTTTTCTAGAATAAATCATCTGTCAAAGGCAGAAGGCATTTTTATACCAGCAATCATGGCTATGTGAATTAAGTTTCAAGATTCTGATGGACTGAATCTCATACAGCATTTTTTTCTTGGTTCTTGGGCTGGCCAACTAGGATAAATAACTATGAATAAACAGTATTATATGGTTATCTTAAAAAATCTTTATTGAATTTCCAATAATAGTTACATACAAGCAGTGCTTGTCAAAGGAATCACTGATATAATGGTACATTTTAACAGCACTCTACACAAGACAACTTGTCCATAAAACTACCCATAATACTTTTATATGAAGTACTCTCATGGCAATAGTAGCTAGATTATATCAGAGATGCAAGGTTATTGCACACTGAAAATGAAAAGTAACCAATCTGTTACTTCTACAAATTCAGCTGGGGCTGAAAAAGAGGTAGATGAGGAGGGGAGATGGAGAATAACTTTATTTAAAATAGGACCTGTGTCAAAATGCAAGGATGAGGATTTTACTGATACTAAGCATGTAATGCTTAAGAGTTTGTAGGTAAATCTGCATTATTCCTAGTATTTTGGAATCTGGGGAGAATTTTTAGTAATGGAGTCATGAGTCCTTTCTGTAGAAGGATCAATTCTGTGTGTGTTCTATTGTGTAGAAACTTATGGCTAATATATTTATTAATGAACACCTGCCTTCCATTGCTATTTCTCCTTCTATAGGTAATTTCAAGTGAAGATTTATGACTTAGGAAATGGAATGCAGTGGTGAATTCTTGTCACCTCAGGTATGTGGGGAGGCTAAGATTGAGAGGCTGGAGATTCTAGGCCAGCCCAAACAAAAAGTTTGGGAGACTCCATCTCAGCAGCAGAAAAAGCTGGGCACAGCGGTACATACCCATCATCCCAGCTATGATTGTAAGTATAAAATAAGGAGTATGGTCCATGTGTCTGTACCTTGGGAAAAAGTGAGATGCTGCATGAAAAATAAAAAGGCATGTGACTTAGTGGTAAAGCACCAGTCGGGCAAACCAAGTCCTTGGAATTCAAAACACCAGAATAAAAACAATAACTGTTAGACCTGCCCAGAAAAACAATGTTCCCTTCTCTGTTTGCTCTCCATGTGAAACTGCATGTAGACCCCTTTTCTCTCTCTGTGCAAAACTGCACATGGTTCTCCCCAGAAGTCCCTGCCCAGCACCTGTCACTGCCAGGTAACTGGTCACAGGCACTTGCGGGTCAGTGGGAGGTCCCTGGGGCTCTGCGGTCACTTCCTCATCCACTCAGGTCATGTATCTTCTCCTTCCCTGTAGCTGCACCCTACTCTGCAGTACAACCTGGAAATTTGGCTCTCCCAATCAACTCTTTTCTGCCTGAACCACATGGTGGTCTCCTTTTGGCACCCCTAACCATAATGAAGCTTTATCTCATTATCATCTATATTCTAAAACAATTAGCATATCACAATGAAGTACCTATCACATAAGCATAAAGGCAAGTACAAGGAATGTTTTGTACATGTAGAAAGGTGACTCTGGAAAATACTGTTGTGAACAAGATGATGTATTCTACTTGGAAGGACTGAGAGCTCAAAAATAACCAAAATGATTCATATTTTATTTTTATTTTATCAGTTGTAGGTCTTGAACTCAGGGCTTGGATACTGTTCCTAAGCTTTTTCTCTCAAGGCTAGTGCTCTACCACTTTGAACCATAGCTCTACTTCTGGTTTTCTGGTGGTTCATTGGAAATAAGAGTCTCACAGACTTTCCTGCCAAGGCTGGCTTCGAACCACAATCCTCAGATCTCAGCCTCCTTAGTAGCTGCAATTACAAGTATGAGCTACCAGGTGCCTGACTGCTTAACATTTATGTGTACAGCTCTTCTATAACCAGATAAAATAGGGGAAGGAATGAATGTGAATCATCCCATATGTAGATTCAAGGAAAAAAACAGGGTGAGTTCAAAATACAATAATCATGTTTTAGGAAAACAAATATTTGAAATACTATGAGCCATATAATTTTTCAAGGTAGTGAACAAAGTGATTCCCAGGCTATGTAACATCAGAAAAATATTTCATCCAGAATAGTGGGTGAAACAGTGTATTTCAGAACTGCTGTTCATGACACAGAAAATGTAATGTATTTATTATTAGACTAGTAAGTCCTCAAAAGTCTCAGAATAGTAATATAGCAAACTGTGGACAGATCCTATTATATATGTTTTAAAGATACAATCTAAATACTGACCTAATTCTCCATATCCCCTATAACTAGTTTTCCTACTATGTTAAATGACCTCATTTCCATGTGGCATTTAGCATAAGAGTAAGAAGTACAAGCTTTGACTTCATTTTTCTTTCTACCATTCTATGTCTTTGGACAAAAGTCAGTAAAAAAAAGGGCTAATTGTGTGTGTGTGTGTGTGTACATACACATTCATGCACCCTGCTACTAGAGCTTGAACTCAAGGCCTTAAGGTTCTTACTTAACATTTACTTCAAAGGCTGGCACTCTGCTACTTGAACCATGTCTCTACTTCTGACTTTTTGCTGGTTAATTGGTAATAAGAGTCTCTTGGATTTGTTTGCCTATGCTGACTTTGAAATGTGATCCTCCAATCTCAGCCTCCTGAATAGCTAGGAGTACAGGTGTGAATCACCAATGCTCAGGAGAAATGGTAACCTTGGGTAGTTGTTTTAAAGACATGGATAATATTAACATTATCTTATAAAGGAAATGGCCTCTTAAAGACAATGAATGTGCTTCTTAATATAACCAGAATTTACCTAGAAAGGTATCTGGTAGACAGCTTGAACAATACAACACTCTTATCACTCCAAAATGCCATCTCTGCCTACCAATATAAAACAATCAGTGATTATATTCTTCACCAACAAGTATAACCATAACGCAAACATGGGAAAAATCAGACCAAAAAAGCTAAGATTGCTCTGCTTAAAGTTTTAAATGAAATTTGTTACCATTAACTGGGTGTTTGACTTATATCATTGTTGGGATAGAATGGCATTCAATGTCATTAACTAGTTTGAAAAGTGTTAACTATTTGTCTAGAGTTCATAAAGATTGAAAGCGAGTAGTGATATGATTAACGCATCCAGACTTTTAAGGCAGGCTTTGTATGGTGGATGGTCATCACCATATTTTCAAATTAAAAAAATTAGGATACATAGACATTCAAAGGTAGGCATAGCTATCAAGTCAGTGGGAAGACATGTGAAATTAGGACTGTCTTCTGAATATAAGAAATCTGACAGGAATTGTCAGTTGTACAGATTGCAAAATACCATCTCCAGCTATTCTGGAATCATCCATTTATATTGGTGGTTTTTGAGCAATAATAATGTTGAGCCCAAGAGAGACTTGGAGTTATGGGGAGGTGTTATTGACTCTCAGACCTGGAGGATGGGCTGGTCGCAAGCATCTCGTACACAGTGGCCATCATAGTGCTAACCATTCTGCAATGCCCAGGACAGACTCACAATGAATTACCCACCTCAAATGTCAATAGTGCTAATGGTGACAAATCCTGCTAATGGTACCTTAGGACACAGGGCTTGTAATAAGCCAGGCCTCATTACATAAGTTCCACTTTGAGCTCCACTGTGTATTGCTGAATGAGTGATCACTGCTTGAGCACATGAATGGCTTGTCTGTGGTGAGTAACCTCAATACACAGAACAGAGACAATTCTTCATTACCCACAGACAGCCGTTTTGCATGTGTGATTTATCTTGATTCAGCTATAACATAAATAGAGCATTTTGAAAAGCAAATGCTTCCACTGTTTACTCAACGCTCCTGGTTTATGAGCAATAGACTTCACTCTAGGGACTCCCTAATTAACAAAGCAATCAATCGATTCCACATGTAAAAATCTAAGCTATTTATGTATACTTAATGCTAAAAATTTTCCCCATCAGATACTTTCTTAGTGGAAATTCCACAAGACATCTAAACAATTTCTTTGTGCTTTTTCACATAATTCATTTAAGATCATCTAATTTTGTTGGTGGTGGTGGTTATGGGACTTGAACTCAGTGCTGCTCCTGAGAGCTCTTTTGCTCAAAGCTAGTGCCCTACCACTTTGAGCCAGTGATCTATTTCTGGTTTTCTGGTGGTTATTTGGAGAGAAGAGTCTCCTGGACTTTCTTTCCCAGGCTGACTTTGAATAGTGATTCTCAGATCTCAGCTTCCTGAGTAGCTAGGATTACAGAGGTGAGCTACCAGCATCTGGCATTTTTATGTCTAGTTTTTAGCTTCTCTTTTTATTAGTTCTAATAGCACAATACACTGAGTGCCATGTGCTAGACATTGTAAAAATTCCCAGGACTTTTGTACTCTTTAACAGTTCTACTTGGTAGAAACTAAAGGCACTTCCTTATTATTCTTCAAGAAATCTGGAGATAAGAAGAGAGAGCTATAAATAAACACCTCACATTAGTTCATATAAATTCAATGTGAATTCCTTTAATGCAGTGGAAAGCAGGAAGGAAAAAGGAAGAGATAAGCAATACTTGTGATAATAATGGTCAATACTTATTGACTGCTAATTATTTGCTTGAGACAGTGCTAAGTGCTTCCTATTAGAATCTCATTTAATCCTACCACCAACCCTACATACAGAGGTTGCCAAACTCCCCACTGTACAGATACAGAAACTGAGGTTTTATGTGATGGTAGTCATGGCTTCATTTTACATAGCTGGGATCTGTGACCATTCTGCCACACCTGACAACAGACTGGGGATAGACCAGTTGTAACTCTTTATTTCAAAATTAGTCTGTTGCCTCCTTTGTAAATAAAGTTTTATTGGAACACAGCCATGATCACATTTATGTACTGTGCATGGCTGTCCTTGCACTACAACAGCAGAATTGAGTCAGAGACCATATGGGTGAACAGGAGTTGGAAGTATTTACTATTTGCTGACCCTTGATAGAAAAAGGTTGCCAACTCCTGTTTAAACTCTTCACTAGTATTATCAGTTTGCTATTTTATTACCAACTAGTTTTGTTTTCATTTAGCATAACACCTGCCGTTATTTTTTTGTGGCCCTCCTGAAGAATAGTAATTTAAAAATTAATTAGCTAGGTGTCACTGGCTTACAGCTGTAATCTGAGCTTCTCAGGAGACTGAGATGAGGACCATGGTTTGAAGCCAGCGTAGCAGGAAAGCCCATGAGACCCTTATCTCCAATTAACCAGCAAACAAACCAGAAGTGGAGCTGTGGCTCAAGTGGTAGAGTGCTATTATTGAGCAAAAACAGCTAATGGACAATGTCTAGGCCTGAACTCAAGCCCTAGTACAAGCCTGCATGCACATGTATACACATACACACATACAAATGTACATTGAATTTTTAATATGTTTTTATTGTAAAAATACTGCACAGATGGGTTACAAGTTACAGGAGTAAGATAATGAGTACATTTCCTATTGTAAGTTGAATTTTTTAATGGTGGTACTGGAATTAAATTCAGGGCTCCATGCATGCTTATTTGCTTGCTTGACAAGCTCTCTCCATAACCCTTTTAGTTTGATTTCAATGTCTCATGAATGCTAACTTTATCTAAGTCAGCCTTGGACCATGATCCTCTCATCTCTGTCTTTAAGGTAGCCAGGACCATAAGTGTTTACCAGTAGTGTATTACTGACTCACAAAACATAAAAAAATGGCACATATTAATGGAGTGCCATGTAATATATTTATACATTGTCTAGTGTTTAAATCAGGCTACATATATATGCATACACATATGATCATGACTTCATGATAAACATTCTCTTTTCTACTAGCTTTTTAAAATGTATGCACATTATTGTTGTCTGCAGTCAGTATATCAGAAACCCATATTCCTATCTAACTATAACTTGTGCTCACTGATTAATCTTCCCCATACCTCCTGGCCCCTAATCTCCCAGCCAATGGTAACTAATGTCTTTTCTTCTAGAAAGATTTTACCTGAACCATGGCAGTGGTGTACAATGAAATTTATTACATCTGATTTCTTCATGGTGAGTAATCATTAAACAAAATGAAACAAACGCAAAGCATTTATTGATTTACTCCTGGTAATAGAATGTGGGACAGAAATACAGAAATGAAAGCAAACAAACAAACGCAGTTCTAGCCTCAAGGACCCAGGTGAGAGGGGGAAACTGAGGCAGGCCTAGCAAGAATGGCTATGAGCTGCATTCAGTTATTGCTTATCTCAGGTTGAGAGCAAATGATATGGAGGCTCAGAGGAATTAAATAATGTGCCTGAGTCTCCCTAATCATAAATGTTGAGGTTAGGGTTCAAAATCAGGTCTTTTCATACAATGATGGGAATTAGAAATGATACCAGGTAAACACACTAACGCATGGTAAGTTTCGGACAGGTGTGTCTGGACTTGATGATGCTCTGCATAAGAGAATGGCCTCTAACTCAGCAGCAGCAGAGGGACAGAGTGAAAAGATCACATGGGAGTCACTAAGCAGCACAGGACTCTTTGGAGGGTTAAGGACTTTCGGAGGTGAGCTGTTGGCATGGAACTGAACAAGCCTCTGCTTCAGGCTTGGAAGACCACTGAGCCTGGCCGAGTGCATGCGCAGAGGGATTGGAGTGGAAGAGGAGGTCGGAGGGACATTTCCTCCCTGGGGGAAGCAAAGTGTACACAATAGCCCGGGTGAATGATAAGGCGCTTCCTTACCCCTTCCCTTACATGGGAAGGGCATACAAGTGACAGGAAGGCAGATGGACCTTGTTTTGTGCAAGGTGGTTGGTCGTGGAGTGCTGTTTGAGCCTGGCCTTACTGAGGAACTCCAGTTGTCAATATATTTATACATTCCTACATTCCTTTCCTAGTCACCTGTTATTTATTTATTTTTTGCATAGCTCTGTTAACCAACAATCACTGAGTAGAGATATTCTGAGACAGCATTTCTTCTCAGTTGCTAGGGTATAGTTTGAGCCAACAGCATTTGCCAGGAAAGAAAAATTCACGGAAGAAACCTCGCTGTTCTGTTTCTGTAGCTCTCCTGAGGGGGAGCATGTTCCATCTATATAGTATTATACTTTCTATGAGATGATTCTGAGGCAGTCCGTTCATTTCCTAGGACATTCATTGCTTATAATACTCGAAGAAGACGAAGAAGAAGAAGGAGGAGGAGGAGAAAGAGAAAGAGGGGGGTGGGGAAGAAGGAAGAAGGAGAAGCAGCAGCAGCAGCAAACCAAAAACCACAAGAAATGTAGGGTAAGTTCTAAGTTTAATGGTGCACATCCATAATACCAGCTACTGGGGGGGCTGAGCAAGAGGATCACTGGAGCCCAGCGTTCAAGGCTGGAAAACATAGCGAGACCTATCTCTAAAGAGAAAAGGGAAGGAAGGAGAGAGGAAGGGAGAGGAGGGGACTGAGAGTGGGATTAGGAGAGGCCAGGCAGTGACAGGAGGGATCTGCACTTCCTAGAGGACCTCATCCCAACCCTTCTTGTTTAAGAGCTTGCAGTGTTGTCTCCCTGTCAGGGAAAGGGCATTGCCAGGTGTTCAGAGTGCAACAGCAGCGCCTTCAGGATTCTGTTCTTCAGAGTTGGCTGGAACTCTGTGACCCACACAGGCTGAAAAAGGCTGGGCCAGGCATGCGGATACAGCACAGCCAGAAGCATTTCTGCCATCTGCTCCTCTGGCTCAGGGGATCCCTCTGTGCTGTCACCTTGAGCTGAAACAACTCTCATCCTCCTGGCCCTGGGAGTCACACCACAGACTGTTCAGGCTCCACCCTTATGGCAACCCTTGCCACGAATGGAGGTTAGAATAGCACAATAGCAGAGAAATTCATCTTCCTCTTGAGAGAATCCAGGCAATAGGGATCTGGTAGGTGCTAGATAGAAAAGCATCACAAAGCATAAAATACCATGTTCTTACTTTTGAATGATTTCCAGATTCCTACTTCCTATATCCTCTGGAGACCCTCTAGAAATAAAGTTTAATAGTTCTTTCTTACTTGTGCCTTTTTTTTCCCCACAAGAAGGAAACCAGGTGGGCCTTGGGTGGTGGCTGTCTGAGGCCATTGGAAACAAACTGAGCTGAAGGCCCCAAGCTGCTTTGCTTTCCTAAGCCTCCCCTAGAGGCTGGATAATTCCTTCTCTCTGGTAAACAAGGCCAGGAATGGCACTCCTAGGATTACACCACAAAAACACATTGTATTTGCTTTCTCAAATTGTGGCGGAGATCCTCCTGGCTGAATCTTGCTAGGGGACTAGCATGATGAGATTTTCCAAGTAAATTTGTACCGTTTCACTCATGGCTAATGATGCACTCGGAGCTAGTAATGCATGCTGACCCATTTGTCACGGGCAGGACTTAAATGCTAAATGCTGCTCTGGTGAATTTGAGAATGTTAGCAGTGCTGAGATAGAAGCAGAGAGACTATATAGTGGATCCAACTTTGTTTTAAAGAGACTATATAGTGGATCCAACTTTGTTTAAACTTTGTTGCCTTTTTAATTTAAGTAATTAATAAATGTTGATGAGATTAAGTATGCCTCTTGGAATAATCCGAATCTAAAAATGCTATATTGCTACTCATTTATAGATGATGTAATGTAAGTCACCATATAAACATAATACATGTTATATACATTTTCCTAAAAACAATTGTGTATAGGATGTATCACACACTCATACCTTATGGGACTTAGTTATACCTTAAATATGTCACAAGCTACCAAGACAGATTTATCAACATCTTTGTAGAATTAAAATTGGGCTGAAAAATGGCCCCTGGAACGAGGTACTGTTCATATTCAATATATAATTATCACTGGTGTTGGTGGCTCACACCTGGAATCCTAGCTACTCAGGAGGCTGAGAGCTAAGGATCACAATTCAAAGCCATCCCAGTCAGGAAAACACATGAGATATATATCCATCTATCTCCAATGAAACACCAAAAAAAGCCAGTAGTAGAGTTGTGGCTCAAGTGGTAAAGCATTAGCCTCGAGCAAAAAGACTCAGGGACACCTCCCAGGACCTGATACAAGCCCCAGGACTCTACAATGTATTGGCTGTTCTCTAAATGCATACAACAGAGAACAAATGGAAAACCACAGGACCCTAGGACAGACAGGGCCATCCCTCTGACCTCTGCCACAGCCATGTTCCTTCTCCTAAGTCATCCAGGAGCCCCATCCAGGGTACCAATATGTTTCTTCTTCCAAAGAATAGCTGCTCTATTATGTTTAGTTCTTGAATAAGTTTGCCTTTTTTAAATATGCGTTTCTCTTTTTGGTTTTCTAGAAAAACACAAAATACTGACCCAGACACACAGCCCAATACCTCTGACACTTTAAGATTTCAGTGCACTGATTCTCAAGCTCAAAGACCCAGGGCAAGGATGGAAGTGGGCCAGGAGCCCATCCATCCCTCTTCCCTGCAAAGGGTTCTTTGAGCTGTTGGATGTTCAAAACTCTCCTTTTGCATTCAGGCTCCATCTGGGGAGTGGCATTCTGGCCACAGGCTGCCTAAGAGTACATGAATAATTCACACCAAGACAGCCTAGGTACTACTCCTTCTCGATGGGAATTCCTGAGAGCTTTGGGTGTGCAAATCAACTGTGTGGTCACTTGGGAAATGAAGGGCACTCCACCCATGATTTGTTTGGCTTAACAGTGCCTCACAATGAGATTCTTGGATCAGAGTCACTGAAATTTAAAGAGCTCATCTCTTAAATGTGTAGTAGATCCATCATGCAGCCTGCTGCCAAGATCTGTTTGCCTCTTTCTCTCCACACACACATATATGTATATGTATATTATATATTATATAATAAAGATGATATAATATATACCTATGTAGGTATATATACAATCATGTATGTATACACATCATCTTTTCATCATGTGGAGGATAGTTCTGCTAATCCGACCACATCTAAACATAAATAAGCATTATTTATAGTACCTGCTGGATCCATTGTCATACACTTGCCTACCAACAGATTTTAAGTCTCCTAAGAAAGGATCTAATTCTGCTATATGCTCAACCTGCCAAAGACGGATGGTTGTTAACCGTGCAGCAAATTTCATTCCTCAAATTATGCCAGGAAATGTCGGTGCCAACGCTTACTGAGAACACCTTTAGAATCTCAAGGCCTGGCCACAATAATTCCAACCAATCAATAATCAAGTCTGGTAGGATGATCCCACCGATTCTACTTTGTTTTAAATTCCCCATTTCCAAGAAGATTCATGTCTTGCTTTCCACTTTTTCTGTCTAGTCCTATTTTTCTCTTGGAGCATGGTTACTGGATTGAGACATATATATCTCAGAAGGATCTGGGGTTCATTAGTAATTGCCATTTATTTAGATGACATCAGCAGTGAGGCCAAGGGGGCAAGGAAAGCAAAATACTGTAGCCCTAAAAATGAGACTTACAAAAAAGAAGAACCTCCCCCCCGCCCCAAGAGAGCCATTGCTTGGGGTTACAGCTTGTTTAGAAGATAATTATTTGATTTTATAATTACTTTTGTGGGCTGCAAAATAATTACTGTGCAGGCACATCTCCATGTGCCAAAATAGCAGAGACAATTGTTTTAAAGTTCACGCTGCAACAATAATAGAGTTGAGATGGTTAGTGCTTAGGTAGAGATTATAGAATCTATCTCCCTTTGTGGAAGAGCCAGCCTGAGGCCTACACAAAGGTCAGGGAAGAGGTGGGGCGCCAAAGATACTCTACTAACTGAACTCAGACCAATTTGCCCTTTCTAGCATAATTTCCACTTTAAAGCTGTTCATCTGAACACAGTAGGATGTCTAATGGCTTTTTTTTTTCTTATATTTTTTTTTGTCTGTTATGAGGCTTGAACTCAGGGCCTGGGCACTGTCCCTGAGCTTTTTCACTCAAGGATAGCACTGTACCACTTTGAGTCACAGCACCACTTCGAGCCACAGCACCACTTCCAGTTTTCTGGTGGTTAACTGGAGATAAGAGTCTCAAGGACTTTCCTGCCCCAGCTGGCTTCAAACTGCAATCATCAGTTCTTAGCCTCCTGAGTAGCTAGGAATGAGCCACCAGCACCTGGTTACCTAATGGCAAAAAAAAAAAAAAACCAAGTCTCTGAAAGGATAGAGGTAGGAAGATCATATTCAAGAGACACGGTCTAACAAACAACCTAAAAGCAGGGATTGGGGTATGGCTGAAGTGTTAGAGGTCCTTCCTAACAAATTCAAGGTTCTCTGAGTTCAAAACACCAGTTGAGGAAAAATAAACGTTTGAGCGGAACATTAGTGACCTGTGACACTGCCAAAACAAGACAAAAATCCACCACCACTACCCCTACCAACAAAATCTACCCTGAAACCTGAAACCAAATAACCAAGTATTTGGTAAGCCCTGGGCATAGTGGTACACATTCTTGTCACCACTGCTTAAGAGGTTAAAGCAGGAGTTACAGGCCAACCTTAGCAATGTTATTAAAGCACAAAGCCACAATTCACTTCTATGATCCTTATGTTTAACTGGAGACCAGATCACCTGTAAGATTCTCCTTACTTCTTAAGATCAGATAGGGTACTAAATGTTTGGGGTGGTATTATCTAATGATAGAAACTGTGATGTAGCCAAGGATCAACACCATTTTTCTGTACAGGGCTGGACAGCAAGCATCTTAGGCTTCACCAGTCTCTGTTGCAACCTATCAGCTGTGCAGCTGTGGTTTGAAAGCTGTCATAGACAGTATGTAACAAACATGCATGGCTGTGTCCCAGCAACAATACAGTCATGGGAACCCACGTGGGAATTGCCTGTGCCTGTGTCGTGCAACATTATTCTTTTTTCTTCAGCCATTTGAAATTGCAGAAAAGATTCCCAACCTACACACCCAGGTGGAAGGTCCATAGATCACCTTTTCCTAACCCTGAGTTTAGAAACCCCAGCAAAATTCATTTTCCAGGTGGAAGAAACGGGGCAGGAGGTAGGGGTCGGGCAGGTGTGACTCAAGAGCATGCAGAGGGTAGAAGAGGTCCCACAGGAACCTCACTTCCAATCAAATGCCCTCTTCTTCAGACAATTCACTTCACTTTTTAATAAGCTGGCAGTTTGCTTTGCAGAGTTTGGATTTATTTTTTTGCCCAAATTTTACTGAATGATTTTCACATTCTTCATCATGCGCGTGCGCGCGCGCGCGCGCGCGCACACACACACACACACACACATACGCATTCAGTTATAAAATGAAAATGTAATTCTGATCTGCGCTACAGGATGAGTGAGCCATCAAAGAAGCCAGGCACAAGGAACCCCATATGGGCATGATGCTATTGGTATGAAATATCCATCAGAGGGGAATCTATAGATAGTGAAAGTAGATGGTGGTTACTGGGATGGGAGAGGAGTTATAGGAGGACAGGATAACTAGGTTTAGGATTGTGTGTGTGTGTGTGTGTGTGTGTGTGTGTGTGTGTGTGTGTGTGTGCCCACATGCATATACATGTGCATGCTGCTCCTGGGGCTTGAACTCAGGTCCCTGAGCTTCTTTGGCTCAAAGCTAATGCTCTACCACCTAAGCCACAGTGCCACTTCCAGCCTTTTTCTGAGAAGTTTATGGTAGATAAGAGCCTCATGGACTTTCCTACCCATGCTGGCTTTGAACCTTGATCCTCAGATCTCAGCCTCCTGAGTAGCTAGGATTACAGGCATAAACCACCCATGCCTGGCTAGGCTTAGGATTTTCTAAAGGGAGTAGATACTGACCTATTCTGAACTGGATTGGTGATAACTTCACAATGCTATGAATATACTAAAAGCCACTGAATTATATGCTTTCAATGAGCTAACTATGTGGTGTGTGAATTATTTCCTAACAAAGCTGCTAAGAAACTCCACCTAGGGAATCTATTAAACTGTCAGAGAGCAAGTCCCACTCGCTTAGCACTACAGTGAGGGCACTCCTGTCTAGCCTCTACTCACTTCCCATTGCTCTGCAGCTTTTAAGCTCTGCTCCTGCCCCATGAAGCCACTACCCTTTGTAGTCCTGTAATAAGTGGGTTACATTTATCAGCTGGGTCTATATTGAATGATCACATATACTTATGTCATGACATATTCTATTACATGGTAGGGAAGAATATACTGTTGATGCTTAGTCAGACTGGCTTCATACTACAATACTCCAGGTTTCAGCCTCCTAAGAGGCTAGGCATACAGTGGTGAGTCACTATGTTCAACGGGGTACAGTGGATCTTTAGTACTTTTTTTATTTTGTTAATCCAAGGTCTGGCATATGCCAGGCAAGCTCTACCACTGAGCTGGATACCCAGCCTCAGCCCTTGGAAATTTCTTTTTTTTTTAAATTATTATTGTGAAAATACCATACAGAGGGGTTACAATTACATGGGCAAGACAGTGAGTACATTTCTTATTAAGCATTGTTGCCTCCTCCTTTGATTCCCCTTCCCATCCCGTCCCCTCTCCACCCCCTCACCCCCCTACCCCCCTACTCCCCTCCCCCCACCCCTGGAAATTTCTTGAAACCTCAAACAGCTGGTCAAGTTCAAGAAAGTTCTTACCATAAAAAAAGGAATGTTTAGGGCTAACAAGCAAGTGCTGATCCTTTTTCCCCACCCATAAAGTTTTATGCATATATTCTTATTTATGAGTGTTTTCAGTTTGATCTTATGTCCTTCAGACATTTGGATCTATTTGAAAGCTACTTTTCCCCACAGATTTTCAACATTTCTTCGCCTAAAGTAAGTGAATAGTTACAGATGTGTATAAAGTGTCAGAAAGAACAGAACAGAAGGAGAAATGATTAGCAAAATTATATGAGTGAAAAGTTATGCTAAAAATAAAATCCGAAGATTCTGATTGCTTGTGCGTGGAAGCATATTGAGCACATTTGAGCCCATCCCAAGGTTGTAGAATCTGTGTGTGTGTGTGTGTGTGTGTGTGTGTGTGCGTGTGTGTGTCTTTTTTACTCTTGCTTCTTGAGGCCAAGAGCTACCCTTTTCTGGCCATGGGAGTTGAGTTCTTCTCTTTGTTGGGTCCTTAGTGGGCACTGACAGCAACAGCATGGTAATAAAACAACAACAAAAACCCAACTCACCCCAATGTGCCTTGAAATGATACAGGAGAGAGGAATCTGGGTGATGAGTCTCGTTTTGCAGAATGTAAAATTTCTCATAATAATTGTTTAAGTGTTACTTGATTACACCACCATTGTGGCTGATGAAACGTCATATTTGTGGTGCTTAGTAACCAGAATCTGAACCCTTCGAGGCTATTCATGTCCTCTTTCTTGCCATGCTTCCCAAGATATGTATGTATGTGTGTGTGTGTGTGTGTGTGTGTGTGTGTGTGTGTGTGTGTGTCTGTCTGTCTGTCTGTCTGTCTGTCTGTACTGGAACCAGGATTTGAACTCAGGGCTTCATGCTCTCATTTAGCTTTTCTGCTCATGGCTAGGTCTCTACCACTTGAGCCATGTCTCCAACCCACTTTTCCATTGCGTAATGGAAGATAGAGTCTCATAGCTTTTTCCTTCCAAACCTGCTCCTCATATCTCAACCTCCTTAGCTAGAATTACAGGGGTTACCCATGTCCAAGGAGTTTTACCACTGTTGCTTCCCCCAGACACCTAAAACCTTCTCTTGGACATTTCAAACTTCTATGCACATCTGTGTCTACCTTCTTTCTTTTTAAAAATAGTCTCTACTATTCACCTTCTTTCTTTTTTTAAAAATCCTCTGCTATTCTATTATCTTGATGGCTTTTATTCATTCAGTGCTCAGCATAATACATTAAAAATGCTTCACAAATAAACCGGAAAGGCTGAACTGTCCTGCTTGTTTCTGAACTAACGTTATATCCTACTGCATTCTACCTGTTAAACTTGCCCTTTTTCCTGAATGCATCATGTTCTTTTGCATACATGTAGGTATGTATATGTGGTTTTTTAAAAAACAAAACATACTTCCTACTTTACTCAGAAAACTCCACCTTCAAATCCAATTGCAAATGGTCCTTCCTTTGGGAAGCCCTCCTGCCTTCAGCATATAATCAACAGTTTCTTCCAGCCATCTAACAAACTGTTTTGTTGCTGCTGTCACTATAAATACATTAAAGGCAACAGCTGGTTGATGTATCTCTTAGTATCTACCCTCAAACTAAGGTGACCTTGTTCACAAAAGCTGCTAAATTTTACAAGCAACAGCTCAGATGTTTAAAGATACCACACCATGACAAAAAGAGTCCATCTTTATTAGAATTCTCTGGCTCTGTACACTCCTTTCTAACCTCCAGCTAAGTCCTATTATTGTTATTATTGTTGTTATTCAGTACTGGGGATTGCAAATACTAGAGAAGTGTTCTATATTAACCTGCACCACAGCCTTGTTCGTCTTTCTAATACATAACTAGACCTTAAACTTGCCTCCCTTTTTTGATTATTCAATTGATCAAAAACTGCTACAGCATTAAAAAGTTGGGCATATATGTGAGTTCTCTTACCTGGAACTATTACATGCTTACATTGTGAGCTACAAGAAGGTTGCTTTCATGTTGGACAGAATTCAAGGGATTTAATTATGGAAGAGGCAAAATGGTACAGGATAAGCAGTAGGAGAAAAACCCAAGGCACTGTTGGACTTGGTGGTAGCCATACAAATGACAAGAATCACAGCTAATATTTTTAAGCACTTTATTCTGCCAGGCACCATACTGAGTGCTTTGTATCCATTATCTCATTTACTCTTCACAACTCCATGAAGTAAATAATATTGTAATGTCCGAACGTCTCCCTCCTCCAGCCCCAGCCAGTAAGTGGAGCAGCTCTTATTTGAACCCAGGCAGGAAGGGTTTTAGGATCCAGTTCTGAACCACTGCTGGCAGCCGCTTCTCTCTTTGGGGAAAGTTCTGTTCAGGAATGGATTGAGCCTGGGGGAGTACCTGCCTAACCTTAGTAACCCACAATTTTCTCATCTGCAAAAGGAGGAAGTGGTTCATGGAGACTCACAAGGTATTCTCGCCTAAAAGGCTGACATGCCCAGAGAGTGCTGCCATGTGTGTGACAGAGAAATAGCATGACAGATTTTTCTCACTCCAATGATATGTATTGGGATCCATTTCAAAAATGTTAAATAGTTCTAATCTCTAAAACAAGGTTTGGGGACACATCCAGTAAGTCAATGGATTACTGACGCTGTATGTGAGCGTTCAAAGAACAGAATCCATATTTATGTGAAATGAAGACAACCTTGAAATATTGATCACACATAAGAGACAGTGAGTAGCAGTCACAATTGATATGCATTGTTTCTAAATCTACCATTCTAATATTTACTTGGTTTGTTTTTAGTGCTGGGATTTGAACCCAGAACCTTGAACACATGCAGGGCTGGGTAATGTCTAGTCCAGGACTGTATGAGGCCCTAAGAATCATCAGGTCTGGCCATATCAAGGCTATCACTGGTAGAACTTGAAATTCAATATAAGTACGAGATATTTTTTCATAGGATCGTAACATCAATACCGCTAACATTACATACTAACTGGCCCTTGGCAATAACAGATTCCCCACTCCTGAGTCATATATGCAACCTTCTGCCACTGGCCTACACCCCCAGCCCTTGGCTTTTTGAGGCACAGTAGAGCCCTGTCTCAAATTCAGGATCATCTTGTCTCTGCTTTCCAAGTGTTAGAACATTTTAAATGTCACTACTAAAACAAAAAAGTCAAGAGACTTCCAAATATTTGCAAAACTGTTAAAGATATGTTCTATTTATGTGAATTACATTTTTATACTAACATATCTGTATATGTGTGTGATGCTGAGCACTGAACCCAGGTCTTCATGCATGTGAAGCACATGTTCAAACACAAAGTCATACTCCTAGCTCACATCCTAATAATTATTAATGAGGCTGTATTTCTTAAAATAAGTCCCCACTATTAATAGGCCTGAAATGAGCTATGAGAATAGAAAATGTGGATAAATTATATGCAGAAATATCTTGCTTTCTAGAGTACATTTCTTTTTAAACTTGAATTTTAACCATTTCTCTTACTAACTTCTAATCTAAAGGTGTGGTAATAATTTAGCTGTCACTTGTAGTTGAACCATGACTATAATCTCTATTGCATCTCCTCCCATACATGTCATTTTCTCTACCAAGCAGGTAAAGGAAGGTTAAACAATTATACCAGGAAATTCTGCAATTCTTTCTCATTTCTTACCCTAATAAACTATTGAAACTATCAATATATTCAACATGTGCATGCATACGCACGCACACGCACACACACACACAGAGATATCCAACTTTCTACATCCTAGGTAGATACAGAAACAAATCCATTTTTAAAAAGTCAAAGCCAGGTGCTACTTGGGAGGTTGAGCTTGGGAGGACTGTGGCTCAAAGAATTCACCAGTTGCATTCTCACCTCATAGATGGGAACAATTAGGTGCGCCTACCATCTCAAATGACAGAAATTGGGGCATAGGTGGGGGAGGTGGTCATGGTTCCAGGCCAGCCCAAACAGAAAGGTCTGTGAGACTCCATATCCACAGAGGAAAGCTATCCCAGAAACGATAGGAAGCCTAAAGTAGGTGGGTCAGGTCTTAAGCAGGCACCCAAGCAAAAAGTGAAGTCTGATTTTTAAAAACAACCAGCAAAAAACAGGACTGGAGGCATGGCCCAACAGTAGAGTGCCAGCTTTGTGAGATGCTCTGAGTTCAAACCCCATTCTGCCAGAAAAAGAGAAAAAAATCAATCAATTTGATGGCATAATAAGAAAATACCATGAATCTGTGCCATATTTTGTCATGTGGACTTTAGCACTGGAGTGTGATGTCAACTTGTCTCATCTGAAAATGGCCTCCCTATGATACCCACACAGTGAAAATGGAAGAAAACAATTTGGGCCATCAATGAACAGTGAATTGTACAGCATAGTCTCTTTAAAGCAGAAATTTACTTAAACTAAAACCAATTTTTAAAAAATCTTTAATACTAGTTCATAAATATTAAGAACGAGCAAAAAAGATCATCGCTAAAATGTAACTTCACCTTTTACCCACTGCTTAATTAACCAGGAGTATTTTTTTTCTTTTAAAATTTATTCTGCAGCAGCTAAATATTTTTTTTTTAGCTGTAAACTGTCTTTAAAGGGAAAATTATTGGAATATGCTTTAAATACGTTTCAAATAACTGACATTTCGTGTATATGTCTGTAAGTAAGTAAGTATTCCCACCGCAGAAATTCTGGAGAAGGGGCCTATTGGTAGAGCACTTAACTAGCATGTGTAAAGCCCTGGGTTCTATAACTACAAAAACAAAAAATTTTCTTCTCTTGAATGTTACCAACTAGGTACACTGGTAAAATGTACCATCAAAATCTTGACTACCACTACACATTTCCTGTAAAATAACTGACCCCCAAACAAACAAACCACAAAAGACTAGAATTGGCCCTCAGTCTTATTTCCATTAGTAAATGAGTATAGTACACACAGAGGCTTATTGATGTACAATTAGGCACTGAAACAGAGCATCCCCTTTTTATCATGTCAGGTGATATGCCAACACGCAACCACACAGCTAAGTGCATTCAGAGGTGTTGGAGGCGAAGTGACATGCGATGCTTTGGGTTAAAATACATGACTACCTTCATACACACAGCACCCAGTCTGTGTTCACAAGTGATAGAGTTCATAAGCACATTATGTAAACACACATCCTTGAGTGTAGACAGACACCTTTCCTTGTTATTGCAGCATTTAGAGAAAGTAATTGAAACAAGCTTTTGTGGTTAGGGAAGCAGGCCATTGGGATGTGATTCAGTCAGCAGAGGGGCAGACATTTAATAAATGTCTTGGCTGGCAACTCATGCTCTATTATACTAGTTGGGAAAGGTCTGCCTTTGGATCATCTCATTAATGTATTTGTCCTGGTGCCCTCGGCTTATTCAGTAATCACAGGAATCAAACACATATCAGGTGTGCCTCTCAGAAACGAATTTCCTTGCTAAAACTAAATGGAGCGGTATTGCTCCTCCCTCCTGCCTCCTGCCCTGCTCGGGGGTGCCTCTCTCATACCGCACAGCCTCACATGCCTTTTAATCAAAGAAAACTATAATTACTCTAGCAGGACTCTAATTCTGAAAAGACATTAGCCAAGACAATCACTTCATTACACGGCATTTCAGAAGCCCACAAAGAAAAGGATGGCTCCTAAGTAATATGTGTTCTTCCAAAGAGAACAAAACAAACTTGCCTGGTTGATAGGAAAATCTGCCTGCCCAAGCAGGTGGACATGTCCCAGAGGGACAGCCCGAGTTCCAGCCTGGCCAGCAGCGAATACATCCCCTGGAAAAATCTGCTGCCTAACAAACAAACAAGAACTTTTCCTGCGACCTTCAGCGTGGCCTTCTGGAGTCTGCTCCAGGAGCTGCTTGGGGGTTCTTGGGAAGACCAGGCCGCCACAGAGGCGCGTCCACATCTGCAGAGGCTTCAGCCTGATCCACGCCAGCTGTCTCTCATTCTGGGCTTCTTCCTCTGCCCATTGCAGCCTGGCTGGCACCCCTTTACCAGCCAACTTCCTATCAGATTGGTGGTGGTGGTGGTGGTGGGAACTCTTTGACTTGCAAGTGCCCAGCTCACCAGAAGGAAGGTTGGGCTGCATGCCCTGCCCCCCACCCAGCTCCCCACATTTTGCCATTAGGCACCTTTCCAAGAGAGACTAGCACCAAGCCAACTCCAAAAACCACAGCTACGTTTTACTCTAAACAGGCATTTTCACGAACTCCACAAGTCCTTGGGGGGGGGGGCGGGGCAGGGAAGGGGTTGCTGGGCGCCACCGCCCCCAAATCAAATCAACCTCTCCAAAGTAAACCCACCTGAAGGGAAGAAGGTGGCACCCCGGTAACGCAGCCCAGAAAAAAAAAATCCTGTATCCCAACTAACTGCCTGGATGGAGAATCCGTTAAAGAGCCTCCGTTAAGAGAAAACAAAAATCAAGTCTAACATTCCCCCCCGCCCCACCACCACCTCCAAAGGCTAATAATGTTGCTGTTCACACATCCCCTAACACCCCACCTTTCAAAGACAAATTCCAGACTTGTCCTTCTCCGTCACTTCGAACCCCCTGGGTTGGGCGAACCTCTACCTCCCCGGGTTCTGGCCACTAGCCGGGTTTGGCTCTGGATGGGTGGACGGTACCCTGCAAAGTGCCTGTCGGACGAGGGTCAGGCTCGGGTAGAGGGCAGACGTTCCCTCAGATCTCCAGTCTGCAGTCTCCGCTGGGGACCCAAGTGAGGATCGGGGTTGGGGGAGGGGAGGGGGGCCCGCCGAGCCGCCTTCGCGCCGACCCCCGCCACTCACCGTCCCGGGCGTCCTCCCCACGACTGCAGTTGCTGCAAATGTGTTTGATCTCCTTGCCTAGTTGACAGTGGATCACAAAGGACACGTTGCTGTTGTTGTTGGGGGCGGGCTCCTTCCGGGGGGGTTTCATTCTCAGCAAATAAAAAGCTTTCTTTTTGGATTTCTCGGCGCCTGGCACCGCGCCCTCCCTGCAGCGCGGCGAGCGGAGCGCAAACCTCCCCGGCTCCGCGGTGGCGCGCGTGGGATCCGCCATCGGGGCCCCGGGGCGCCCGGGGGCCAGCCGCTGCTTGGGTCCCCGCGCTGCCACTCGCGCCCCTCCGCCTTGCCTGCATGCCCCCCGCCCCGGCTCCGCCCCGCCCCGCCCCGGCCGCGGGGCGGCCACGGCGAAGGCGCCCACGGAGGGGGAGGGGGGTCTCGACCTGGCCGACCTCGCGGTCCCTTGCCGACCTGGATCGCGAGGTCCGAAGAGGAGGAGGAGGAAGAGGAGGAGGAGGAGCCTCTCCGCTCGTACCTGAGCCTCTCCACCCGCACCTGTGCCGGGCTCTCCAGCGCACCGCCTCCCGGGCAGCCCCACCCCTCCGAAAAATCTCCGCACCAGCCCTTGGGGAGCCTGCGGGGTTGGAGACTAAGGCTTAAAAACGACCACCGCTCTTGAGTTCTGGGGCAGAATGCCAGTCTCTCCCGTCCTCCCGCCTTTCTTGGAGCTTCACCCTGCCAAATGAAAGCAAGATGTGCCGCTCAGAAGGCAGCGGCACCCCCCCCCCCCCTCCAGCCCTTGGGGAGAAGCGCCTCTCAGACCAGAACAGATTTCCAATCCTCTGGTGGGTGAACCCCGCCATCCCTCCACTTGCCCTGGGGTAGACAACCTGTGACAGTACAAGGGACGTTTCCAAACCTTCCCTGAAGGGAGGGGACCTTCACCAGGGTCATGAACATCCTCAGAAAAAACAGCAACTTGCAACTTTGTGATATCAGCGAAATTAGCGGATCTCTCCAGCTGTCCTAACACAGCCAATAGGGCAGAAGCAAGCCAAAGACATCTACCGAGAACCGGGTCTGAAATAAGACACATCCATGGCTCAGGAATAAGATTAGCCACAAGTTATGGAGCCCTGACTCGCTCTGCGTTTACCACACATCTAAAGAGCCACCCATCCGCAAAAGTACTGTAAGACCCACCTCTTAGAAAATTACTTTTTTTAAAGCCAGCACAGACTTAGAAAAGACCCCTTATTATGTTCGCCTCGAGTGCTCTTTTTGTTTTTGCTTCTAAAATAGAAATTTGGGGCTCCAGCCCCAAGATCCTGGCGTGGTTAAGTCCGGAATCTGTAGCTTTAACAAGCTCCCCAGGTGATTTTAATGCAAGGCATCAACAAAGAAAGGGAGCTCACAGCCAGCTGTGTCAGAAGCCAAGCCTGTGCACTTTGTACCACTTTCCATCCCTCTCAGTCACAACCGTTAGTGCTTTTCTGGTCTACTAAAAGAGTGCCCTCAAGAAAGCATTATTCACCCATGGCTTGCTCCCAGAAACCTAGCTCTTCAAGAAGCTGGGCTCTGAGGGTGGTGGTTCGAAGCCAGCCCAGACAGGAAAGTCTGTGAGAGTCTTATCTCCAAAAGTGGGGTGGGGAGTGGGTGGGATTGAAATAGAGCTATGGTTCAAGTGTTAAGAATACCAGCTTTGAGCAAAAACGTTACAGGACAAAGCCTAGGGTCTGAGTTCAAGCCCCAGGACTGGCACAAAAAAAAAAAAAGAAAGAAAGAAAGAAAAAAGAAAACAATAGGAAGGAAAGAAAGGGGGGGGGGAAGAATAGAAAAAAATAGAATGCATTATCATTACCAGTGTTGATTTCCCAAAGCCCCGAGACAGGAACCTCCACAAAAGTTGGGTCTTCTCTAGCCTCTTCAACTGCGCAAGTTGTACCTACATGGGCCTTCCAGGTTAAAGGGTTGGCCATCCACTAGGGATGCTATCACAATATGCTTCCTAGCTCTCCAGCTGTACCATCCTGTCATCTACAAAGGCCTCTGGCCAAAAGGAACCCTGCTGAATTGTTGGTGGAAGTGTAAACTTGTTCAGCCACTTTGGAAAGCAGTATAGAGGTTCCTCAAAAGACTCCACATAGAGTTCCCCTGTGACCCAGCAATCCCACTTTGGGGCATTTACCCAAACAATCATAAACAAGGCTATACTAAAGGTACCAGCACAACTATGTTTATTGCAGTATTATTTACCATAGCGAAGATATGGAACCAATCCAGATGCCCCTCAGTAGAGAATGGATCAAGAAAAGAAAATGTGAGATATATATATATATATACATACATACATACATACATACATACATATATATATATATATATATATATATATATATATATATATATATATATGAATTCTATGCCTCCATCAGAAAGAATGACATCACCCCATTTGTTAGGAAATGGAAAGACTTGGAAAAAATTATACTAAATGAAGTAAGCCAGGCCGAAAGAAACATAGGTCCCATGGTTTCCCTTATTTTCAATAACTAGTATATGTCTAGGACAAGCAGAAAAGGTCGAAAGCTATGCACATATGGCCATGTAAGATGATGTTAAGTGAAAGGAACCCCAAATAGGGGGGACATAAGTGTTTTTTTCTTTTTTGCTATTGTTTTTAATGTATCTAAAATGTACTATGTGATTTTTTTTGTTTCTTTTGTATGTTCTTCCCCCATGGTATAACCCCTGTTTTCACTGTATTTGAGTCTGGTACCCTGCATCTTGTATATACATTTTTCTAATTTGGGGAAGGGAAGGGAAATAACAAAATGCTGAAACAAGGATACAGGCTGACCCATTGTAATAATGAGATGTAGGAGACACTATGTTGAAAATGAACTTTACAACTTTGGTGGCGGGAGGGAGGGGATGGTAGGGGAAAATCAAAGGAGGAGGTAACAGTGCTCAATAGGAAATGTACTCATTACTTTACTCATGTAACTGTTAACCCCTCTGTACAGTATTTTTACAATAAAAACATATATAAAACAAAAAACAAAAGGCTCTGGCCAAGTCAATGTGGTCAGAGCTCCACTTTCATTTTGCCACTCGGGTTAGGGAAGTGAAGAGTCCAGGCACCATTCTGTGACCTTAGCTGTGATGTCAGGGAAAAATGGAAGGCAAGAGTTGGAATTGTACACTCTTTAATTGGATCTCAGGCCCTACCAAGGCTACCCTCTGGCTTCAAGTAACTCGGTCCTTCCCACCTGAATTACTAGCCACAAGTAAAAGTCCTTTCATCTGTTCTTCCCTGGGCCCTGGTGTAATTATAAACTCTGGTTTAGAGAGCACAAAGGTCCATTAGTAATCCTGGCTGGAAAGCACTTTTTGCTTTGTGTTTTATGTAAACATGTGTCATTGTTTTTCTAATCTTCAGGCCCCACCTCCAAACTACATCTTTTGTTATCCTACCCTGAAAAGTAAGAAAGGAGGGAGCCCCTGTGTGTACAGCACATGCCATCTTTTCCTGACTGTTTATAAAATTGCATGCCTTTTCTACTTTCTTCTCTGCCCCACAGGTTGGAACAGGAAGCCTGTATAAACCCCATATAAATCCCATCTGGCCTTATTGAAACAACTGAGCTGGTAGCAAGCTTTTATTCACTCCCTGAATACTAAGCCTGACCTAAGGGCTTTGCATTTCCCTATCTTAATTTGCCAAGTATGGTTATGGTTGTAGCAGTAGACAACCAAGCCATAGTCACCAGCTTGAACTTAGATATCAAAAAATATTCCTTGCAGGGTAGGGGGCTTTCATCTGAGTTAAGTGTGTAAAAAGGTCTGTGGTTTGCTTGGAAAACCTGTTTTCCTTGTAATCCATTTTACTAATCTCTCCTGGCTGGATTTGCAGCTCCTAAATAAGTGCTGACCAATATGGCACCCGCTTGCTATATGGAGCTATTTAGATATAAATTAATTAAAACTCAAATCAATTAAAGTTCCTCAGTTACACTAGCCATGTGGTCGATAGCTACGCATGGCTAGTGGCTACTATAATTATAGTAGAGCGTGTCCATCACAGAAAGTTACAATAAATCATGACGCTCTTAGAGGATATATGGATTTCAATGTCTCTGGCTGATTTCAGAGATGATTAGTTTCAAAAGCAGAGAAATAATTGTCTCCTATCACCGAAAGCAGTTGGAGAAAGGACCAGGATGTAAGGATCCCTAGTGCCGGTGGCAGTTTGGAAGGCAGTAGCTGTATCTGGTAGCTGTAGACACCACTTTGCCTTAGGAAGAGAGAAGGACCAAAGTGCACACATATTGGCATTTTCCTATTTTTTTCAACTCTGGGTTCTGTGCTTGTTAGGCAGGTGCTCTCCGACTTGAGCCACATCCCCAGCCCAGGCATTTCCTCTTGACCCTACTCTGTGCCCTGTGTGCTACCTCATGGAAGCCTGCTTCTGGTGTCCATTGTCATAGTGTCCTTATAGCTCTTGATGCCTAGATGTCTTTTAGAGAGCTGTATATATATATATATATATATATATATATCCTCCTGTGTAAGAACACAGGTTTTATTACTTGTAATTAGGACTCATGGGATTGTTGGCATTGATGCTCATTTCTCTGCATTGAGAGTGCAAGAAAAAGGCTAACCTACATCAATGTACAAATATATAAAAAAATATATATATTACAGATTATTTTCACCTTTCAAAGACAGGAAGAAACTATCAAAGGGAAGAGCAACCCATTCCATTCCAGTGCTCATAACCGCGTTTCTTAACACCAAGCTTATGAAATGTATATGGAATTTTAATCCAGACAATCTACACAGGAAACAGATGACCTCTGTGATCACTCTCAGTGTCTCGTTCAGCTGGATGACAATCTCTCCATCTCTTCTTTAGAAATCAATTAACTTGTAGATTCCCTTCTTAAAAACTATTTTGGGTGTTCTAAGTCTAAGGGTGCTCACTTACCCAAAATGCTCAAAATAGATGCCAGGTACAAGAGCACTTATTAGAAGTGCACATCTAAAGTTCTGCCCCAGAATCTGCATTTTGACAAGGCTTCCACGTGACTTGGATACACAGTAAGGTTTGAGAAAGACACCCCCCCCCCCTAGAAATTGGCCTCATTAATAGTTTATCAGCAGTATTGATGGTAATAGTATTAGTTGCCTACCAGAGAAAAACAGTTTGGCTCTAATGTCAACCATAGATAGGACTCCTCATCTCTTGGATCTTATACCTTAGTGAAAGAGAGGATGCGCTCAATAGAGGGACATGGAAGCATAACAGAACACACCAGTGGAAACATCAAATTGTAATGAGGGACAGCTGTGCAGAAGAATGCATTTAATATGTGAGTGGGGGCTATGTGCAAAGGGAGTTTTGCAGGAGTTAATGAGAAAACAATGGAGGAGGAGCCTGGGAAAATGTGATCAGCAGCAGTTGGGGCAGGAGAGTAATGATGGTAGTGGTGGTGATGGCAGTACAGAGAAAACGTGAGATGTCAGGTGAGAAGAAATTTTGGTGAGGCTGAGTAAAGGGCCAGCAGCCATTGGCTCGGAATCCCAGTTACACCAGCAAGGCACTAGCTAAACACTGGGCTTTCCAGAAGACTCCATTATTAGGGGAAGGCAACCACAGCTCTTGACCCCAAATCTGAATGTGAGTAGCAGTAGGTGATCTTTATCAAGCCCAGCATTTCTTAGATATTCAGGGAACACAGTCAAATGTGAAGGGTAGAAAAAAGAAATGCTCACAAAGTTCTTTAACTCTTATATAAAAAGGAAAATAGTAGAAAAACAGCATATAAAAGTGAATGTAGGATAAAGATGGAACCATTTGAAGAAGTGTATTTTGATGAAAATCACTACACATACTTGATATAAGAAATGACTTTAAAAATCCTTTCTTTCCTTAGTGATTTGGTTTTGTTTTCATTTCTGTCTTTTTTTTTTCAATTTAAATGCTAGTTATCCATTTAATTTTCTACTTGTTCCTGTGATGCCTTTTTCTTTCTTGGCTTCTGTGTAACAGGTATAAAAGTGCTCCAACCTTCAGAAAATTGCCCGAGTCAAATCTCAGGAAAAAGGTGAATGGACCCATATTTGGAAAAAGAATCTTTGCAGATGTAATTCAGGATGGATCTTGAGATGAGATTATTCTAGATTATCTAGGCAGGCCCTATGTTCAGTAGCAAGCACTCTTTTTTTTTTTTTTTTTTTGTCAGTCATGGGCCTGAACTCTGGGCCTGGGCGCTATCCCTCAGCTCTTCAGCTCAAGGCTAGTGCTCAACCACTTGAGCCACAGCACCACTTCTGGCTTTTTCTACTTATGTGGTGCTGAGGAATTGAACCCAGGGCCTCATGCATGCAAGCACTCTACCACTGAGCCACCTTCCCAGCCCCCAGTAGCAAGCATTCTTATGAACGACACTCAAGTTAGACTCAGATAAGAGGGGAGGGGTAATGTAAAGATGGAGGTAAAGACTGGAGTGATGCAGACCTATGAATGCCAGCAGACACCAGAGGCTGAAAAAATACTAAGAATGAAATCTCCCTCAGAGGAATCACAGCTCACCTTTAACCGGGACTTCCAGTTTCTACAACTGTGACATAATAAAACTTTATTGTTTTAAACCAATTGTGGCAATTTGTCATACCAGCCCTTGATAACAAAGACACTCCATGAGCACCAACAGTGTGTGATAATCTTAATACAAGAATAGCAGCTATTTTCAGGCTTGATCTAAGTGTGCAGTGTGTTAAAATAAGAACTGTAAGCTCTATAATCTGAAAGCTAAGAACAAGGTTAATAATTACTTTCAAGTAGTAATGCACTGCTGTTCCTCTTGTTCATCACACATAGGTGTGCACATGTGTATGGCTGTGTGTATGTAGCGGGGATGCTTTAGAGTATTTTAAAAATTGTTTTGGCAGATGCAAGAATAAAAATGTGTCGTGGAACAGAGGTACACTGACATTAAGAGGAGATACAAATTTCAGGCTTCTGCATATTTAGTAAGTAGTTCTCCCTCAATACCCACAAGATGTATGTTTTAAGACATCTACTGGCTATCTGAAGTCACATAATACCAAGCCCTGTGCATACCACTAAAGTTCTTACTGAGAAGGTTAGCAACTTCAGCATATGACTTTTTTTCTGTCCCTATTAAGAACTTTTACCTTTTCACATAAAGGAGGCTCCTCTTTGGCGTATCCAAATTGCTAGCCTCATTATTTGTGCACTTTGGGACCATTATGAAGTAAAATAAGATTACTTAAACAAGAGTGCTTTGATACCAGGACAGTATTGTTCTAATAACTAGATGTGTAGTAAATAAGAAAAGGATTGACATGATGAGTGAAAGGAAGAGTCATGTCTAAGGTAAGACAGTGTGTGTGAGGGTACAAGGTTTCATCTCACCGTTCAGAATGGCATATGATACAAAATGAACATTTACTTACAGAACTGTTCATTTAAAAAAATGTTAGACTGTGGTTGACCATGGGTAGCTGGCACTGGGGAAAAGGGAATACTATACAGTCCATTTATATTCTGTACAAGGAGATGTAATCAGCACTAGATGTTAGGAGCCAGAGAAAATTCTGTGTGCAATTCAGGCCTGTGTAAGTAGAGATCATATTGAGCCCTCATACACTGGACCAGCTGTATAGATTATTTGCACCTGGCATCTCTTCTATAGGCTGAGCTATCTTTCAGATGCTTGCAAGTCTAATTATTAAATCCTTTGCATGTCATTCCTACAGATAAAGATTAGAAAGCAGCTATACAATGGGGGAGATTTAATTCTCTGACAAGTTAGCTTTTCCATCACACTATTTTTTCTTATGTTTTGGAAACTATAACAATGTTCTTCTTTGTTACTGTTTCTTACTCTAAACTGGCAAGTTTTGGGTGTAATCCAAGGGCAGATCTGTGGACAGCAGGTTTGTAAAAACAAATTTCATGTTTGCTTTTTGCAGCTGGAGTTCTTAAAAATACATGCAAGACAGGTAAATGGTATGAGCATATTTTTGGTATGTTTGTAGGGTATTTGGGTGATTTTTTAAGCAAATTTTTCCCCCTTAAAACTTTAGGTAGAAAGCAATTTTACCTGTAGGCTTATGATAATTCTGCTTAGTAAGGGATTGTTTCCTGCAAAGAATTCTGCAAACATTTAGCAGAGAGCAGCATAAGGAGAAAACATGGAAGTCATTTATACAAAACAGATGGATAGGGCACTGAGAGAGACCCTCCAAGGGTATCAGTCCTGTAGTTCCCTGACTGAGGTTATACTTTGGAAGTCTTCTTTATCTTTTTGAATTGTCTTGGAGGGGAAGAGGACTAGAACAACCTAGTTTTTGAGTCCAACTCTAAGGATCTTCCCCATAACAAGCTATGTTGTCAGAACAGTTATTATTTTTGTGGCTGTGACAGAAGAAAAGAAAAGATCAGATCTGGTGGAAATTTCTGAAAGATCTTGTATCTGGAAGGTCAATGATTTTTAAACTCTACATTGCTACTATCCAAAAAAAGGCTCTCATTCTCAATTTAAAAAATTGGGTGTTAGGTGTTGCTGCTCATGTCTGAGGCAAAACAGAGGATAGATTGGGTTGAGGTTAAGAATTGTTCAAGTTAAAATATGAGAATGAGAATTGCAGTTCCCTCAAAGCATTTAGTTTTTTTTTACATGTTGCTCCAAGTTATAAATCCTAATTTAAAAGCGATTTATAGCTGTTATGTTTTATAAATGTAGCCTTATGGTTTTCCTTTGGGGAATGAGATCTCTCTCTCTCTCTCTCTCTTTCTCTCTGGGAGTGTGTGTGTGTGTGTGTGTGTGTGTGTGTGTGAGTGTATGTTTTCAGATTGGGCACTTTTAGCTATTTATCTCATAGAAATGGAAGCATCAGAATATAGAGGTGTACTAAGTATGTTTATATTGTGGTAAAATAATGAGTAGGTCCACTAGTAAAGAAATGACTGAGCTTGGTGCTGGTGGTTCAAGCCTGTAATCTTAGATACTCAGGAGGCTAAGAGCTGAAGATCATGGTTCAGAGACAGCTGGGGCAGGAAAGTGTGAGACTCTTATCTCTAGTTAAATCACAGAAAAAATGCAGAAGTGGTGCTGTGGCTCAAATGGTAGAGTACTAGTCTTAAGCAAAATGAGCTCAGGGACAGGACTGTGGCCCAGAATTCAAACCTCCAGACCAGCAAAAACTGCAAATAATGTGATACATTATAGCATGATACCACTAAAACATGACTCAGACATAGTTAATGAAGTAATTTACATTATATATGCATATTTGTATATATTTACATACAAATTATGTATGTATAAACACACACATAATTTTTCATTTTTTTGAGACCAGGTTGGCTACCTAATTCAGGGTGGCCTTGAACTCCTGATATTCTGAGATTATAGGCATGTATCACCATGTTCATCTTCACAATGTACTGTCAAGTGAAAAACAAAGTTCAGAGTGTTGGCTATTACCATGATCTCATTTTAACCAAAGATACATTGTAGACAGCCATTTCGTTCCCCAGATATTTCTGATTCACAGCTTTCAGGTGCATGGTAGGACTGTAGTTTGTACAAGAAGATAGATTTCTTCACAGTGGGCAGATCCAAGTAAGCAGTTCTGATGTAGGAGTGAAAAGCCAGTGTTCAAGACAGAAGCTGCTGCTTCTGCTTGGGTTCTAGTGTGATGCAGTGATAAACTGCTGTAGGTTGAATCTTGAGTGTCTTTTCAAGGCTGGATTTCTAGTCTGTGGCACTACTGGGAGGTGGCAAGACCTTTAAGAGGCGGAGCCTCATGGGAGGAAGTTAGGTCATTGCCCTCAATGGGGCAACAATGCTTGTTTCCTGGCTACCACATGGTGAGCAACCTCCTTAGCCACATGCTCCTGTCATGATTATTATGCCATCATAGGCTCAATAAAATCAGGAACCCAATGGAACATGGGCTGAAGTCTCCAAAACCAGGAGCCAGGAGAAGCCTTTTCCTCTATTAATTATCTAAGATATTTAGTCACAGGAATGCAAAACTGACTAAAACATAAGCCACGAGAATGCTCACATGGTATAGAAATAAAGCTTATTGTTGTTTCAAGCTACTGAAATTTTGGAATTTTTACTGCAGCATAAATCTAGTCTATTGGAATAAATGCACTGAGAACAAATGTATCACATTATTTAACCATCAGATCAACTCCCTTTTATGATGGACCCTTAATTTTCATTTTGAACTTCAGGAAACAAAAACTCAATGAGATTACACATCTCCACATCTCCTCCCTAAACCCTCCTGCTTTCACAAATTAGCTTTTTTTTTTTTTTTTTTTTTTTGCCAAGCGGAAATCATACCTAAAATACATTCAACAGCAAAGCATACCTTACCTTTCCCCAAATATCTTGCTGACATTCAGGGTGCTGGTAGGTAGTTTTTCATCAGAGGACCCTCAGCACTATTTTAGGACTGAAGCATATGGCATCATAAAACATGACCAAGAAAGGTTATCAGACAACAGGCTCAGGACACAGAAACCTTGGCTGCCACGCAGAGCTGAGCTGCTGGTGGTAAAGGGGGCAGGGATAAAAATAGAACCACAGTTTCTTATCTATCATCTATATTGGCAAATGGCTGCCCTCTCCATGTTTTAAAGGGACTGCAGTTGTATATTCTCTGATGTGACCCTTTTTAGCCTGGGTTTATGTTTATGTGAGGAGCACCTTGAGACATTTCATAGAAGCTTGAGGTTGGCAAATGATAATTGATCTTTTCATACAATCACAACTATTTGTACAGGACAGGCATAGGAACAAAAGGTAAAAGGATGATGTAACCATGGTCCTTTCTCCAAGTTTGAGAACTTCAGTTATACATAAAACACAATTGCCTGTGTGGGCAGCTGCATTTAGCCAGCTATTGGAGAGTTAATATTTTATCCCAGGTGTATAAAATTGTGACATGCAAATGACTTCTTCTGAATAAGATGCTTTAACCCACCAAGGGAAGCATTAAAATATGCAATAAGACTTGTGAAGTGAATGATCAAAGCAACATCTCTGCTCCTAACAGGTCAGGTTGTATATTCTTTCCAACACGAAAGTATCCTGGGAGCTGGTGAGCTTCCAAGACAAGTTTTTCTTTTTTTTTTTTTTTACAGCAGAGACACCATGCCAAAAAGCGATGACATTTATCTTTGCACATTATATTTCAATAGAGCTTTTTCACTATGGTGCATATGAGAGCCACAGAGATTATTATAACAATGCTTTTTAGCCACCTTACATATAAAGGAAGGGTCTGTAAAGATGAAAGTATAAATTAAAAAGCCAAGAACAGAAAAATAAATTTATGCTAAATATATATATATATACACATTATATATTATATACATGAAAAAGGGAGAGAGAATGTATGAATGAAGGAGAATATATTCTAGAATCCTCCTCAGAAGATCTCAGGATGTAGCTCAATGGTGGAGAAATTTCTTTGCTTGTCAGAGGCTCCTAGGTTCAGTTCCTAGTACTGCCCAAACAAAATCATTCAGAAATAAACATTTCTCTGTTTCAAATCTTGTAATTTATTTTAAAAACTACACATTTTTCTTTGGCAGTAAGCAGGCAGAAAAGCAGAAGAATTAAACATTGGCAAAAATAGTCAGTAGCCAGATATGGTGGTATGCCCCTGCAGTCCCAGCTACTCAAGAGGCTGAGGTAGTAAAATCCCTCAAGCCTAGGAATTTGAGACCAGAGTGAGCAGCATAGCTGATCCCAACTGCAGTTTTTAAAAAGGAAGAAGAGAAAGAGGAAAGGATCAATACTTACAATATAAGTTATAGCTAAAAGTAAAATGCTCCCATGATCTATAGACATTGTCAACATGTTTTTGTATTTTACCAAGTCTAATGCATAGAAACTATTTAAAGGAAATCTTGGTGGAAAGTCCCTTTTCCAATCTCCCTTTTGGTAGTGCCCTTTCTGTTCCTTTCCCCAAATGGGCATAGTGTCAGAGAAACCTAAAGCCTTCAGCTTATGATGCCTTGGTTTCTAGAAGGCAAATCGTACCTTCATAGGTTTGCACACCCCAAAATCTGTCATACTTTTTCAAGGCCCTTATTGAATCTTAATTTTACTTAAAAAAATAAAACACTAGTTTGCTTGCCAGAGAAAGGTAAAGACAATTCTGGGTAGCCTGATGAGCAGAAGTTCAAGTTCTCAGCTGTGCTGCCTAGCATGAATGTATATGACTTACAAGCCATCGCTCACAAAGATTCCTTGCTAATGTTTAGGATCCGTTAGAGGACATATTAACACTCTTGGATTTTGGGTCTGCTAATTTTTTTAAAAAAATGGTTCATATTAATTCAACTGTGAGTTGTTGAGAGCATTTTACACATAGTTTTGGAACTATTAACCTGTCATTGAATTCATTTAAAGTAAACTCCCCATGCAGGTGTTGATAACATTAGGCTTGGCAGACCGTGGCACATGATCAAGCCATCACTGACTATGTTTTGGTGTTACGCAAATCTTCCAGCAGAGACAGGCTTTGTCATTGATATCGTTGTGCTCTTAAGCTTGAGGGTCATGGAGGAGACACATGATAATCATAAAGAAATGCTGTCTGCATAAAAGATTCCTCAAGTGTCCCTGAAGTCCTAGTAATGAGAGAGACATCTCCATCCACATGGGAGTATGAGACATAAAAAGACAACAGAGCTATTTTCCTGTGGAGATATGGATATGATGGCTAACCAGAATGAAAAGTGCAAATGTAGATGGTAGCATTCTGCCAGGTACGAAAGAAATTTAATGACTGAGCTAAAAACAGCAGCCATCTTTTGTCTTTACCTGAGACATGGATATTGTTTGCAAAATGAGATGAGCATTGTGTTTCTGTGCTCTCCAAGATGACCTTAGCTCACAGCTGTATGAAAGAAAGATGGATGACCCAACAAGGGAATGGCCCACTCTCCTACAAATGTATAGTTTGGTGTTAATGGTAAATTTAGATATACTAGATATCACAAGACTTCCCCAAACGAATGAGACCTGGATGATTAAAACAGTAGACAAATCTTCCTCTTTAAATCCAAACTGGTTTGAATTCAAATTAATAGACATATTGACACTAATCAAAGGTCAGTATCAGCTAGACTGAAATCTCTGCTGCGGCTGCTGCGGCTGCTGGCCATATAAATGAGACAAATTCTTCATGGACATTCTACTCTACCTATGGCTCAAATGGGTCATGGAAGATTAGGAAACACAGAGGTTTCAGACACAAGTGACAAAAAGAGAAGGCCACACACAAGACAGTCCCTTGCCTAAAGGGAGGGAAACACCATTTCTTGGATTTCATTGTTTTGGCAGTGTGAGGAATCAACTCCAGAGATGTTAGGCAAGTGTTCTACCTCTGTTATACCTTCAGCCTGCTAGTCATTTTCAAGGTCCACCAATTTCTATTGAGAAAGAAAGAAAGAAAGAAAGAAAGAAAGAAAGAAAGAAAGAGAGAGAAAGAAAGAAAGAGAGAAAGAGAGAAAGAGAGAAAGAAAGAAAGGGAGAAAGAAAGAAAGGGAGAAAGAAAGAAGGAAAGAAGGAAAGAAAGAAAGAAAGGAAAAGAAAAAGAGAGAATGTCTATTTATGGGAGATATTACATTCCAGGACATTACAAGGGAGCTTTGAGGAAGATTTGGTCCTGTTGATTGGCTACTGTAAATGTGTGGGTGGGGGGAGCAATGATGCAAACTGATGAGAATGTAAAGTCACAATCTGAAATTTGACAATGCATTCTCAAACCATGACCTCATGTACAAAGTGTCCTCCTTATAGGGTCACCATTTCCTACCAGACACAAGATTGTGAACCTTCCATATGATTTCTGATCACTCCCTTTGAAACTTCTATATGCAATGTTTCACCTAAGCCAAGCTCCAGTGGCTCATACTTGTGATCCTAGCTTCTTAGGAGGCTGACTACTGAGGATCAAGGTTTGAAGCCTGCCTGGGTAGAAAAGTCCCTGAGATTTTTATCTCAAGTTACTGAGCAGAAAGCTGGTATAGTAAAGTATAGGTATGGCTCAAGAAATAAAGTATCAGCTGTGAGTGAAAGAAAAACAATACAAGAGAATGAGGCCTTAAGTTTGAGCCTCAGTACTGGGAAAGTAAACATAAGATAAAATATGAGGCCTTATTAATTCCTCTAATGATTTATGATGTTAGAAACCTTTCAAGTTGGGGATGGAATGGGAATTCCACCTCGAATTAAAGTGACTTCTTTTCTTCTTAATTTTCATAATTAAAACACTACCAACATCATCTATAACGCCTTTAACACTGTCTGGCTGGATCACAATATGACTTCCATGAAATTTTCTTTTTTTTTCTTTTTTCTTTTTTTTGGGGTCCATTCGTGGAGTCTGAACTCTGGGCCTGGGCGCTGTCCCTCAGCTCTTCAGCTCAAGGCTAGCGCTCTACCACTTGAGCCACAGCGCCACTTCTGGCTTTTTTCTTTTTGCTTATGTGGTGGTGAGGAATTGAACCCAGGGCCTCATGCATGCAAGGCAAGCGCTCTACCACTGAGCCACCTTCCCAGCCCCTTCCATGAAATTTTCTACCTCGGCCCTGACACAGTTTGTCCCTGCTCCTCTTCCAAAAAGCCAACTCAAGTCCACTTGAATCAACCAGAGAAAAACTTTGCCAGCCAAACAACATTCATTGGTTGATTAAAATGAGGGGATTAAACTAGTAGATAATAGATCAGGCTTTCTTGAACATGCAAGTCTTTGACTTTAACAGGTGTTAAACTGCAACTATTGAAAGTATATCTTGGAAAAGGAAGAAGCAAAAAGAAGCTTCAGTTTCCACAGAAGTGGAAACTTGGAATGTGCATCCAGCTCCTCTAAAATATCAATCCTTGACCAAGGCAGCAAGACAGGCTGAATCTTCCTCTGTCTTTGCACCTCCAAAACACCTGGGACCTCCTGCCTTTATAGCTACATCTCCCAGGTGACTTAGCTCACTAGTGACCCTGTGCCTTGACACAGCTTCCCAGCATGCCATCTCATCTTTCCCAGAAACCTCTGCTTCCTTCTCAGCATCCCAGCAGTAAAAATGCCATTTTGGTTGGGCATGGTAGCACACAGCTATAATATTATCTACTGAGGAGGCAATGATAGGAAGATGGTGTTGGTCTGAGGCCAGATGAGGCAAAAGTGTGAGACCTCCCATTTGTGCAAAACAAATGCTTCAGTGGTAAATAATTTGCTTAACAAGTCTGAGGCCCTGAGTTCAATCCTCAGTACTGACACACAAAAAAGTTAAAGCAAATATTTTATGTCATAAGACTATACAATCTTTACTATATATTTTTAAAACGTGTTCTTCTATTTTCTTGAACAATTTGTATGTGACAAAGGTTATATAGCCTCTAGAATAGTTCCTAGAACGCTAACATAAATCTTCCTAAGTGTTTATTAAAACTCACCAGCCAAACCTTTCCTTTCCTTCCTTCCTTCCTTCCTTCCTTCCTTCCTTCCTTCCTTCCTTCCTTCCTTCCTTCCTTCCTTCCTTCCTTCCTTCCTTCCTTCCTTCCTTCCTTCTTTCCTTCCTTCCTTCCTTGCTTCCTTGCTTGCTTGAACTCTGGGCCTGAGTGCTGTCCCTCAGCTCTTCAGCTCAAGGTGAGCACTCTACTACTTGAGCCACAGTGCCACTTCTGGTTTTCTGGTGGCTAATTGGAGATCAGAGTCTCACGGACTTTTCTTCCTGGTCTGGCTTTGAATCATGATCTCTAGATCTCAGCCTCCTGAGTAGCTAGGATTACAGGTGTGAGCCACCAGCCAAACCTTTTCTTTTTGAGGATTCAATTTCTTAGGAATTATAGAGGTACCACTTTTCCTATTGCTTCTGCAGTCTTCTTGGTGATTTATAATTTACCTAAAAAATTCTGTTTTACCCAAGTTTTAAAATTCACTTGCATTCAGCTTATATTATTCTTTCATGATGTTTAAAATTATATATTATCAATTCCCTTCTAATATTTTATCTATGCTGTCTCTTTTATTGTAAGTAATGAATCTTGCTAGACATGTGCTTATTTTATTAATGTTTTCAAAATGTTGGCTTTTTGTTTTTTACTATCATCTTGTATTCCCTTTCCATTGTTAATCTCTAGTTCTTATTTTAGTATTTTATCTTTCTTTTTTTTTAGGATATAAATTTTATTATCTTTAAGTAGTGTGTAAAGGGGTTTTAATTCAACGTGCCAGTTCAGGAGTACAGTGCATCTTCACCTGAGCTAACCCTTCCATCATGCCCTCCCATTTCTCCCAACCCCACCCCCCCTCAAGTTACTCATTCCATTTGTGCATAGGTACATTAAATATTATGATTGCATTTGCCCACCAGTCCCCTCTCCATTTGTCTGCCCCAGTTTTTCTTAAGTTGTCTGTGTGACTCCTTAACTTGACATTTTTTTCCTCCTAATATAGTGATTAGCCACGTAAAGCATTTTTCTTCTTCTATGCACCACTGGCAAATCCAATGTATTTTGTATGTAGTTTAAAATTTCTTTATTTTTGATGTACTAATTTCTTAGGTGTTCATATAATCCCAAACATGATTTCATTAATACTTCATCAACCTACTGAATTTTAAAGAAAATGCTTTGTGTGATATTAATATTTTAAAACTTGTTGATTTTTTCTTTTGCAATTACCAGGGCTTGAACTCAGGTCCTATACCACTTGAGCCATAACTCTTGCCCAGCTTTTTGCTGGTTAGTTGGAGATTGAGTCTTTTATATTTCTGCCTGGACTGGCTTTCAATTTCAATCTACTAGATCTCAGCTTCCGAGGTAGCTAAACGTACATGTGTGAGCCACAGAGGCTCAATTTTATTTACTGCTTTATGATCTAACTTGTAATTTTTAGAATTCTTTTTTTTTTATTGTGAAAATACTGTACAGAGGGGTTACAATTACATGGGCAAGATAATGAGTACATTTCTTATCAAGCATTGTAGCCTCCTCCTTTGTTTTCCCTTCCCATCCCTTCCCAGCCTCTGCCCACCCACCCACCCAATCCTCCCTCCTCCCACTAAAGTTGTAAAGTTCGTTTTCGACATGACAACTTTTATTTCTCATTGTTGCAACCGGTCCACCTGTATCCTTATTTAAACGACTTCTTTTTCCCCTTCCCCTCCACAAATTATAAAACTTGTAATTTTTTAATTAAGTGATTTACAAAGGGGTTATAATTCCATAAGTTGGGTTATGAGTTCAGTGCATATTGATCAATGTCATCCCTTCCGGCAATTAATCTTTAAGTTGGATATATATTTAAATAATATGTACTGTTTAATTATTGCCAAGTTATATCAATGAAAATATGTTATTTGAGTGTGTATTAAGCTTGACTTATCAATTACTAGAAAAACATAATTTAAAAAAACTCTACTTAAACTTTTTTTCTAATTCTTAATGGCTATTTTTTAAATTATTTTTTAAAATTTAATTTTTGCTTATTTGGCATCAAGGAATTGAACCCAGGGCCTCATGCATGCTTGGCAAACACTCTTCCACTAACATACATTCCCAGACCCACCACTTACAAGTTTTAGTAATCAATTTTTACTTGTAATTCTGATTATTTCTGCATTACATATTGAAAAATCTATTGTTACATTTTATATCCTCCTATGAACTATTTTTTATCATTAAGTATTAAGATAATCATTAAGTATTAATAGTGTAATGTTAAATATTGTTTTCATTAAGTAACAATTTTCCTTGTCTGATGATGCCATTAGCTTTAAAGTATGTGATAGTAATTTGCATGCTAATTTCCTTAGGCTAATATTTGTCTATTGTGTTGATACATCATTTTCCCCCTGTCTTTGAGCAGGAAGATTGTAAGTAGTTACAATTACAGTGACTCATTTGTATCATGCTATTTTGTTTCTCTATTTGACTTTGATCCTTTTCATCTTTGATTGATGTAATTTTCTTAACACTTCCTGCCCTCTTCCTCCAGTGTAAAAGTTACATGTTTTGTTTCTGTTTACCATAATCATTAAAACTTTAACATATTTTGGTGTTAACATATCTAATTAATATGCTCCGGAGGCCTCAAACGTGATCCCATTATGATAATCCCACTTTTAGTTTATAGTTTGTTTATAAATCCCCTCTTAAATTTTTACTTACCTTTTGCAAACAAATTACTTTGATTTTTTTTTTGGAGACAGGGTCTTTCTATGTAATGCAACTTGCTATTAAGTCCAGAATGGCAACTCATAATCCTGCTTCTGTCACCTGAGTGCAAGAATTGCAGTCAATTACTAGGAAACATTTAATCTTCCCATCTGCCTCTCGAATCCCTCTCTTCCCCTTATCGTTCACTCTTCTCCATAATCATACCAATTAATTCTTGTAGTAAGGGTCCATGAATTGTATACTCAAGAGTCTGGTCAAGTCACTAGCATTGATCTTTGTATAGTTTAGGAAATTCGTGTAGTTTAAATTTTAATTAGTGGTGTAAACAATATTGTGTATTCCTAACTTCCTCAGAGATAATAATTTCCTGCCTTTTCTCCTATGTAAGCTATTCTTTACCTTTTATCCATGTTTCTAAATAGATATACTCATAATATTCTCTTAATTTGTCAATTTATCTTATTTATTTACAGTTTAATTTGAAGGAAGAAGACTGAGCTCTCTTATACTTTCTTATTTACCTGTTGCTCCTTCATTGTTACATCATTTTTCTGTTAAATATTCTATTATTACAATATTGTGATTTTGCTAGAATGGTTCAATGGAATTCTGTGATTATACTTCCCATTTTAAACAACCTTTTGTTTTTCCTGTAGTTCATAATGACTTAAAATATTTTCATGAGTCTTCTTTTCGTTAATCTCTAATCTTTCCATATCCTCCAATAGCCTCTCAGTGTGACACGCCACACAGGCAAATGTTTTGCCCAAGGAGCCTCACTCCTGGGTGGGCAGTTGTATACTCAAATCCGGGCACACAAGGATTTCTCTTTTCCCATGAGCTGAAGTCCCATCTCCTAAGGAAATCACTGAGAAGTTGTTTTATCCAATCCCTTGGAAACAGACCTTGAGGCACTGATTAATTGCTAATGATTCATTCTGAAGGTGCAAGGTCAAAGCTGGGGAATGAGAAAAGGAAGGAGTTGGTCAGGGGAAAAATAGAAAGGATGCTAAGCAATGCACATTGGGTTAGCTTCTGCTATATAGTGAGCTAAGGTGGGTGTGAACAGGAGTGGAAAAGAGAAAGATGGTACAGGAGACCACAAGTTGTGGAGAAAGCCTTGGAGAAGCTTATAAGGAACAAGTTCCACCCTAAACCTATGTCCTCTCATCTACCTTCTCCATGCATGGAGTTTTCTTACCTGCAAGTTGGGTCATGGTACTCAGAGTGTCATTCTTAGGCTTGAATAAATTAATACACAGGAAATAAATGATGAGTGATTTCCTTATATTTTCCAGTTTACTCATTCTCTATTCACTCTGCTAATAAATCCAAACATACAGTGTTTGATTTTATACATTTTAATTTTCGCTTTTATATGTCTTTTTTGTTGCTGTTCTTTTTAGTACTGGCTTCTCCTTCTACTGTAACTTCTACTTATCCTTGAATTTGCTTTCTTATTGTAAGCACACATATTTGATGTAACCTTTGAATTTCTCTCTTGTTTCTAGTTCTTCTATCAGATCTGCCAACTCTTCTTACTGTAGTCCATTTCCTCGTGTGCTTTAGAAGTTTTTCACTATAACTTTAAACCCAATAGTCTCATTCCTTATATAGTAGTTTTTAATCTGCTTCTATCAATATTCCAGTGATTCTGAAGGCCTGGAGGTAGTGGTGGAGGTGAGTAGACAGATGTTCACATTAGCTTGGAGCTTGGTGAATACTAGAAATTTGTATCAGTTGGCTTCTAGTTTCAGCTTCTAGCAGGGATCATTCACCTTTACCCAGACCCTTCCAACCTCAGACAGAGGGTGTTGATTAAAGCCCCTTGGTACTTCCTGGTCCTTATAGTAGAATCTTTGCTTTGTTTTCCTAATTTTGAAGCTTATCAATGGGTAGATCCTTAAGACCTCTTTAATCAGGAGGTCTCATGCCTCAAGCGAGTCCAAGGCCACATCTCTCCTCCTCCCTGAATTGGAACAGGCTGAATATCCAGCCCTGGGTATTTGGAGGGGATACCCAGGCCATATACCCTATAGGGATGTCACCCAATTTATCCATACTGCTGAAAGTTCTGTTTCTTTATGTATGCATCTCCCTTACTAGTCAGCAGCATCTCAAAGGCAAGAACTGCTGTATTATCTGCCATTTCCACCTGCTCTGCCTCATAGTCTCTAGCATAGCACCTGCATGTGGTAAATAGAAGCTTGCTAAATATTTGATGAATTAATGGATTTAATTTAGGTGGATGTGACATTTACTCAAAAGTTCCCTATAACTTACTGCTTACAAAATAGGTCCAGGTCACAGGCAAGAGATTTGTCAGAAAATAACAAGGTTTGGAGGAAGGCACTTGGAGACCTCTAGGGTCCTGATTGTTCTGCCCTCATCTGGTATGTTCCTCACTGAGAAGTTACTTAAATTAAATAATTAAAAACAATGTTAAGCCCCACAAATAGCGATCAGATGCAAATGCTATAGATAGATCCTGGTGACGAAGTTATGCAGTACACTGAAACAAAGCAAGAAGCGTTTTGACAATTTAATGAACATCTTTTCTAAAACTTCAACTTCTTAAAAACACAAGGGGACTTCATTTTCAATTTATTTACAGTGTAAGAGGAGGGCACTTTGCATTTGTCTTCAACATCCCCCACTGGGGGATTTAGGCTAGGGACTGGAGAGAGAAGAAAAGAAAGGTCCAGTCTTTAACCTGGAATTCATCCTTTACCCCCCATTTACTTGAAGTTAGTTTGTTACTTCTAGAATACCTTAAATAACAACCTATTCCTCAGTGCATTTGGAAGGTAAGAAAACAGCAGATACTAGGGCTAGGGGCATAGCTCAGTGGTAGAGTGTGTAGCATGCACAGGGCCCAGGTTCAACTTCCAGCAATGCAGAGAAGGAAGGAAGGAAGGAAGGAAGGAAGGAAGGAAGGAAGGAAGGAAGGAAGGAAGGAAGGAAGGAAAGAAAGAAGGAAGGAAGGAAGGAAGGAAAGAAGGAAGGAAGGAAGGAAGGAAGGAAGGAAGGAAGGAAGGAAGGAAGGAAGGAAGGGAGGGAGGGAGGGAGGGAGGGAGGGAGGGAGGGAATTAGGGAAGGAAGGAAGGAAGGAAGCAAGGGAGGGAATTAGGGAAGGAAGGAAGGAAGGGAGGGAATTAGAGAAGGAAGGAGGGAAATGCACTTCGACTCAAAATTTATGCTTTACACATTCAGTGATTGATATATTCATTCTATTAAATCCTGACCTAGATATTTTGTTGTTGTTGTTGGTCATAGTCCTGAACTCTGGGCCTGGGCACTGTCCCTCAGCTCTTCAGCTCAAGGCTAGCACTCTACTACTTGAGCCACAGTGCTACTTCTGGCTTTTTCTGCTTAGGTGGTGCTGAGGAATTGAACCCAGGGCTTCATGCATCCAAGGCAAGCATTTACCACTTAGCCACCTTCCCAGCCCCCTGACCCAGCTTTAAATAGAGTGTGTATAGATGATACTGTGTTTGTGAGTCTGTACATACCCTGACAAGAAGATATTATGGCTTAATCTAATTAAACCAAGTCCATTTTCCTGTGCTCACCATAAGAGCCCTGGCCTCTCTCAATAATGTGCCTTCTCATCCAAGTCTCAGCCTACCCCTTGGATGCCAGCCAGCTCATATGGCAACAAAATGCTGAGGTGGGACTTTAAGTTCTTCAGTTATAGATTTTTTTAAAGAAAAAGATATAGGATAGGACTTTGTCAGACAAGAATAAACCAAGAAGGGAGGGAGTATTTTTCATGAAATCCAGAAATCTGCAGGACACTCCTTTTCTGTATGGCTGGCCTCTAATCCAGGAAGCCATCTGTGGGCAGGTCTGCCTGTTATAATGGGATGAGCTGTTTTAATGGGTGAGCACTAATTTACTGGTCAGCCCTGTAAATGGAAAACTTTCTAGAACAGGACAGCTGGGCAAAGATATAAAATCAACTTATTCATTTATTGCACTGCAATAGTATTTGCCCTGATATCGTAAGGCTGCCTCTAAGAGATCAGGGTCCTTGGCAGTAGAAACAATTCACGTCACCCTGGCACATGGGAATTTTCCATTCTAGTCACATGGATGGTAACTCACACTGGAATCCACTTTCACATCCATGATCACTTTGATCCTCTCAAGAACAGGTGGATGGGTAGATGCCTGTAATTATCGTCATTTTATAGCTGAAGACAGTAAGGCAGACTGGCTAAGTGGTGCATTCCTGGTTCCATGCATCAGGGTACTGCAAAAATGTGAGCATGGCTCTTGTGGCTGAAAATCCCACCATGCATTTGTCCCCATGTTGCTGGGAAAATTGCTTAAACCTCCAACCTCAGTATCCTTATATGAAAAGGGGAATGTAATATCCTCCCTATAGTGAGAAAAAAAGATCACAGAATTAAAAGGTGCTTAGGTTATGCAAATATTACCATTTTGTAGCTTGGTGGTTTTCTAGGATTGATGGTCATAGCTTCATTTGTAACACTCCAGTTCTACCAGTACCAGTGATGATGATGTAGCCAAAGAGCAAACATGAACGTTTTTCTCCAATACTTCATTATAAATATTTAATATGGAAGCTGAGCATGTTCCTATCCTTTTGCTATTATGAATAGTACTGTGTGATCAGTATGACATGGCTTCATGGTACATAATACTTTGAGATGGTTTCTACATCATTTTCAGCAATCAGGCTAGATGAAACTGTTCAGTTCACAATTACATGACAATAGCTTCAATCTTTTTAAAAAAGATCTGGAAGAAATGGTTCTATTGTTCCTCTGCATTTTTGCCTGCCGAGATGATAGACTCCAAAGCATTTAATTTCTACTGTTAATTCATGATGATTGCCTTAGTTGACTGATACATGAAATGTGTGAGAGTAGAGTCTAGGGTCAGTTAGTGGTACTGGACTGAGTCTTACTCATTCCCATGGTACAGACCAATGAATACTTTGATGCCTGTGTATCAGGGACTGGAAGTCTCCTCAGGATAGCGCAGGTGGCAAGTCTTAGCCAGAATTCCTGGAAAAACTCCCACGATCAAGATGGGACAATTTATGCTTCTCCTTGGAGTTTTGAATGTGTTTTACCATGAAAGCATCATTAACTCTTACCTATCTTTCAGGCCCCAGGAATTCTTCACTATGAGATTGCTGAAAGTTTCCAGTGCACTACTTCACAGCTAACACATTCTTGTTGTTTCCAGTATCACTGCTTCAGGTAGAAACTGAGTGCCTCTCCCATCTCTTCTCCCTGAAAACTGCTGCCCAATGAGCTTTATTTGCACTAGGACTATTTTTATCTCACCATTCTTCTGCTCAAAAATCTCCATTGGCTAACACAATCCAGCCTTAAACCTTCTTTCTGGAAATAGAATCTGTCTTAATGTGCCATGGCTTTACCTGTACATCCGAGATCTCATTATTTCCAAAGAGAAACATTTGTCCTCATCATTTAGCTCGCATGTACACTTTGCTTTGGCCTCAAATGTCCTTTCTTGTGCTCTGCTTTCCATAAAACTATTATAAACCTTGGGACTGACTGGGGATGTTGCTCAGTGATAGAACACATGCCTAGCATGCAGTAGACCCTGGCTTTAATCCCCAGCACTGAAAAAGAAAAAAAAAAAAACAGAAATACTATGAATTTTTGCAAGCTTAGCTCTGACCTCATGTTATTCCATAAAGCCTTTCATTAAGATTCTGATTCACATGCCATTTTTCATCCCTAACTTTTTGCATATGTTGATGTAATACATTTTGGAGCTGATTCAAATACTGTTCTGAATTGTTCTCCAAGTGTTTCAATTTCAATTGACTATATTATTATGCTGCTATAAAAAGTACTTTCTGATCTCCTATTCACCTATATAATAAAATAAAAATTCTTAGTATTCTAGATCTTTCTTAACCTAGTCACAATAGATTATGGGATACAATTATAACACAATCCTTTTTTAAGTTTCTTTTTTTATTTTTTGCCATACTAAGTTTTGAACTCTGGGTCTTGTACTTGCTAGGCAGGTATTCTTCCACTTGAGCTATAATCCTAGCACAGTTTTGGTTTTGTTTTGTTTTTTGCTTTATTTTACAGATACTTTTTTTTCTTTTTCTTTTCTTTTCTTTTGCCTAGGACAGGCCTGGGACTTTATTCCTATAGTTTCCTGAGTAGCTCACATTATACCTGTGAGCCACCATGCCTGGAAAATTACAATTACTTTTGAAATCACATTTCTGATTGTGAATATAGGATACTATAAGAATACCATAAGGAATATATTTCTTTTCCTTTGTTGTTTTTGCTTTGCTGGTGGTGGGGCTTGAACTCAGAGCCTGGGTGCTGTCTCTAAGCTCTTTTGCTCAAGGCTAGTGCTCTACCACTTTAATCCATAGCGTCACTTTTGGTTTCCTGGTGGTTATTTGGAGATAAGAGTCTTATGGACTTTGTGGCTGGGGCTGGCTTTGAACTGCAATCCTCAAATCTCAGCCTCCTGAGTAGCTAGGATTACGGGTGTGAGCCAGCCAGCACCTGGCAGGAAAATATATTTCTTATTGTCAAAAATAAATGAGTCTGGGGCTGGGAAGGTGGCTCAGTGGTACAGCGCTTGTCTTGCATGCTTGAGGCCCTGGGTTCGATTCCTCAGCACCACATAAGCAAAAAAGAAAAAAGACGGAAGTGGTGCTGTGGCTCAAGTGGTAGAGCGCTAGCCTTGAGCTGAAGAGCTGAGGGACAGCGCCCAGGCCCAGAGTTCAGGCCCCACGACCGGACCCCACCCCCCCCCCCCCCAAAAAAATTAATGAGTCAGTCTCTTATAAAAAGTAGGAAAAATGCTCACAATGTAGCTCCTATCAACATCTTGATAGATGTTCTTCAGATGTGTGCCACCGGGGCATCAGCTGTCACTTCTCTCAGAGCTTTGCTCCTATTATGCTCCCTGACCTGTATCATCCCTCTGAGTCCCCCTTGATAAGCAAGCATACTGATGAAGCAGAGTTAATGCTGAATCACCTACCACTCCCACCCCCTCACCATAAAGCTCTCTTTCAGCTCTACAATAGTTAGGATCTTAAATGTTCACCAAAGGCTTTGTCCCAGTCAATGGGACTACTGGGAAGTGGTGGAACCTCTAAGAGATAGAAAGTATTGGGAGGAAGTTAGGCTATTGAGATGTGCCCCTGAAGGGGATAGTGGGATCCCATTTCCTTCTCTGTCTCTGCTTCCGGTTACCATGACGTGACCAAATTTCCTCTGCCAAGCATTTCTACCATAGTATGCTGCCTCACCAATACAGGCCCTGAAGCATGGGGCCCCAGACCATGGATAGAAAAACCATGAGTTCAAACACACCTTTCATCTCTCTAAGTTTGGTGTCTCAGGTATTTTGTTGCAGGAGCAGAGAGCTGACTAATACATGTTCTACTCGCCCAGGTAAGATCAGTCCTCCCCATCAATCTTTCATTCATTTTTCAGTACTGGCATCATGGTGCATTGCACATACCATTGCATTGCACATATGCAATGCACATATGCACCATTTGGGACAACTCTGCACAGATGTCTACTACCCCAACGAGATGGTAGCTCACTGAATGGAGAAAGGGGGTTGTTCCATCCATCTCTGAATCTTTCACATACTGCCTTGCACAAGATGGGCATTGCACACACTCTGGGTAAAAACTTAACATATCAATATTATTTGTGGTTTCTTAGCTAGTGGTGAAGGTCTAAACCCTACTTAAACATATTTTGTTTTTCAAGTGGAACAGTGGTAGAGACAGAATATTCTGGAAATACTTGATTTACGCATGTTTTCTCCAGCACATTACATTCTTTTAAAATAGAGATTGTGCTTACTACAGAATGAAAGGTCTAGAACAGACACTAGCAATGTGTTACTCACTTGTGTACTCCACATGCAAGGTCTTCGTGTAGACATTACATCACCCATATCAGAACATCAAATGTTAACAGCTCCTTGGGAGAGCTTAGTGTCCCAGCTCAATCACTTAATTCTTCCCCCCCTCCACATAGTTCATTTTTGCATGTTTTTGGACTTCATATTAAATGAGTTATATAATGTGTATTATAGCCTCTTTAATGATTATTATTGCACAATATAAATTTAGCATACCATTGTATGATCAAGACATCCATTTTATTGTTCACAGACATGGTATTCTTCCCAGGTTTTAGCTTCTAATGGAACTAGAAAAACGGAGGGGATGAATGGGGTTGGGAGAAGTAGGGGCAAATGATGAAGGCGGTGACACTTCCCGAGATGCACTGGACTCACAAATGGACATGATGAATGAAAATTCCTTTGTATAACTTCTTAAAGAGAATTTTAAAAAAATTAAAAAATTTAAATGGAAAAAAGTGAATTATATTTATTGATTTTCCTAGTGTAACACCAACTTTGTGTTTCTGGAAATATGTTATTAATCTTCATATGTAAATATATTTATATACTTAACTTTTTCATAGGTATAACATATAATGTATATACATTATACATAAGATAAAGTATATATATATATATATATATATATATATATATATATATTTCATCTGTAGCCCTTTGCAAACTTCTGTTGAAAGACTATGTTGAGTATAAGCAGTAACCACATTTAAATACATTTATGTGCTAATGAGCATGGGTTTTCGCTGGAATGAAAATTAAGGGGGATAGTTACTGGAATAGAGGAAGTCCAATTGCATCTGCCCTTCATCAATTTTAAACCTCCCTCTGCTGCTTTGACTCCATGGATAAGCAGATATCTAGTATCTGCATGTTAATTTCTCAGCTGGAAAGAAGACATTAGGCTTAGATTTTACTTGTAGAGGAAATCTATAGCATAGAAAAATCTGGATAATTTATGGAAGATCAGATGTGAGATAGAGGAATTGTAAATATCATTTTTTTCAAAATGCATTCTATACACATCAATTTGGAATGCTGATAATACTGACTTAGCTGATATTCCATTAATGAAAATTCAATTTCAGATAGCTTCTGTTGGATATAATTTGAAATGTATACATAACTTAAGGAATAACCTTATTTTGCCAAGTATAAAACCAGTTCCAAAATTTGTAAATCAAAAACTTGAAGTGACTAGGTTGGCCATTTAGTCCTGATCAACTTTCTTCTTCTATTCCAGGATTATGCTATAAAATCTCTATGTCTTCCTGTTTATTATATGCTTGAAAACCATAATGGATAGGCTCTCCAGTGTTCAAGACCAGAAGACTTACTTTTTCTTATGAATCAAGCTACTGAGTTGAGGAAGGCTGGCCATGTCTGTCCAGCACAATGAACACATCCCCAGACAGCTGTGTAACCTGCACACAACCTGAGCGTGGGAGGGAGAGTAGGTGGGGCCATGAATACCGATGGGCAAATTTAATTTTAAAGAAACTGTGTAGGCAGGTTCAGGCCTATGTGGGAATATCTGAAAAATGAAAATATTACTGTGGAAAGATGTGACAGAAGTATATAAACAGCAAGACTATTTCCCTTCCCAGCTGTCTGTCTCTGGTCTGCACTAGTTATCTGTAGGATAGAGTTTGTGTATTTAATGTTTAAGATAGATTCTGGAGTGAGGGGCATAGCTCAGGTGGTAGAGTATTTGACTAGCTACAGTATGACTCTGGGTTCTATCACTAGCATCACCAAACAATAATAATAAAAGATAAGATAGTCCTCAATAATTCCCATAGATATAATTTTTTTTTTTTGGGTCCAGTCGTGGGGCCTGAACTCTGGGCCTGGGCGCTGTCCCTCAGCTCTTCAGCTCGAGACTAGTGCTCTACCACTTGAGCTACAGCGCCACTTCCGGCTTTTTTCATTTTGCTTATGTGGTGCTGAGGAATCAAACCCAGGGCCTCAGGCATGCAAGGCAAGCGCTCTATCACTGAGCCACCTTCCCAGCCCTAGATATAAATTTTTAAATGCCATGGCTTCCTTCTCTCTTCTCCTTGATCACATACAAAATTATTATGTTTGTGACTCAAAAAAGGTAAATCTAAACTGCTGGCAGGCAACCTTGGCCCTTACCTCTCTCTTGCCCTCTGTCTAATGTTTATTGAGGACTACAAAGTAAGCGCGAGTCACCATGCTGTTCTATTTGTGAAGACCAAGGAGAGTTCATTGCCTTGAGAAGCACAAAGTATTACAAACACGAGGAAAACAGTAAACAAAGAATGGCAGTGATGAAGGTGGCAGAAAGACAAAATCCAGATGCAGGAAGTAGTGTGGAAGAGAAAAAGGGCAATTCTAGACACGGTGAAAACTGTGAGCCAGAGCAGGAGCTTACAGGTACTAACGTATTCTGTTCTAAGTGGAGCACATGGTCACCTCACGGGATGCACTCCAGATCCTGCCATCTGAGGTCCAGGGCTAGGAGAGTAACAGGTAGTACTTAACGAATCCTCTCATGCTTGGTCACTCTGAGCCGACTGGGAGGGTAGGGACAAGAAGGGTGACACAGGTCAAGTAAGCCTTTCAGCACTTCTTATTTGTCATGTGCACACATGTATGATTGCTTTTTCCCAGAAGCTTTTAGAATAACCAGTGTATTCACAATGTTAGATAAGAAACTTGGTTGCACTGAGGACTTTCTCCAGCTTCAGTTTTCTGTGACACACAGGAGCATCTGGTACTGTATGAAGACTGGGTACCAGTTGCTCGTGTCTCTAATCCTAGGTACTTAAGAGACCGAAATCTAAGGATCCAGGTTCAAAGCCAGCTCAGGCAGAAAAGTCAGTGAGATTCTTATTTCTAATTAACCACCAACAATGCCAGAAGTGGAGCTGTGGCTCGATTGGTAAATGAAAAAACTATGAGAAGGGCCAGGGCCCTGAGTTCAAGTCCCCCAATACGGGTACACACAAAAAGAACACTCCATCATTTGACCAGAACATCATAATTCTGCCAGTTTCACTATCTATAGATCTGACCCTTTCATGTATTGTGACAAGGACTCTCTCTTCTTGTGGCCAATAAATCATGCTCATTGTGAAAGTGATTTCATCCCCATGAGAAGATAAAAGAACAATTTCCAGAGCCAACTCCTGAATGAAAAGCAGATCCATGGAAAGCCAAATAAGCTGTGTTATTTAGTAAGACTTTGACAACACCAGGATAAAAGAACTGTTATCATTTGATTTTGTTTTAGAAAGAAGGATAATATTTTACAGAACTCCCAGAATGCACTGCAACTTTGGCTATATGGTGTTTCTTTCTTTTTTTTTTTGTTTTGTTTTGTTTTATAGGAGGGGGAGGAGGGCTAGTCATTTGTTTCAAAGGAAAACTCACTGCATTGGGTCTCCTCCAAGTATAAAAACACAGAGAGGAAAAGCTGCACTAAACAACATCTCCATGCACAGGCTCTCAGTGCTACACAGATACACAAGAACAATTCTGTATAAAGAAAGCAGAAAGGTATGGACAGGCCAGGTGTCCCATCACAACGTAGGCAGGGTCTCTGGAGGTCTGAACACTGGGGACCCATTGCCAGCTACCCAATAGAGCTCTGAACTCCAAACTCCTCTCGGCTTTAGTTGCTCTATGAACTCCTGCAGATGAGAACTGCTGGGTGATTTGCACAGTTACTCCAATGCCTAGCATCACCCTGTCCTAGTGAGACATACTTAGTGGATCCAGACATATTTACAGTGATTATAATAATGACTAGAGGACATGAACTCAAAGAAAGAGACTAGGAGCCAAGTGAACATGTTCAACTATTAGAAAGAAAGCAGGTGTGCAGACATGGTAGCTCATTCCTATAATCCTATCTACTTGAACAGTGAAGATCAGAAGACCACAGTGTGAGCTCAGCAGGCCCAATATAGCCCATAGCTGAGTATAATGGTCCATTCCTGCCATCCCAGCTATGGTAAGAAGTATAAAAAGAAGGATCTTTGTCCTGGCCAGCCCAGATAGAAAGCAAGACCTTATCTTAAAATAACCACAGTTGAAGAGGCTGGAGGTTTAGAGTGGTGCAAAGCCCTGATTTCAAGCCCAACAACCATAACAAAAAGAAGAGAATAAGGCTGAGGATGCAGTAGGGAAGAAGTATGGAAGAAAGGAAGGATAGAAGATTTAGTCTTTTCTCTCTTCTTCCCAGTGAAAGTCAATACAACAGTGTGTGACCAACAAGGTCCCTGGTCCCTTGGCTGGGCTAAAGGTGGAGAGAGAGAGATGTTGGAACCACTCCCTTTCTCAGCTTCTACTAGTACACAAAGGGGGTTAAAATCAACAACTTTTTTCATGTATCTGCCTAAGGCTTGAACTTAGGGCCTTATGAGCTTGCTTGTTGTGTCTGTCTGTCTGTCTCTCTTACTTCTGGCACTCTACCACTTGAGCCAAGTCTCTAATTTTGGCTTTTTTCTGATTAAGGACATTATCTGCCAGAGCTGGATTTTAACTATGATTCTCAAATCTCAGCCACCTGAGTAGCTAGGATTATAAGTGTGGGCACACAGCTTTCAACCATCATTTTGAGGCTATCCCAGGATACAACAGATCTAAAGTCAGACTCCTTCTCTTTGACATTGGTGACCTTAAACCCTTTGTAAGATCTACTGCAGATCTTCAAAAAGAGATCTAAAAAAAGTCTTTTTCCTTTTCTTAATCAATTGACCTAATGTAATTTTTTTAAAAGTGGTGATCAAATAGAGTAAGGCCTAAATCAACTTTTTCTGAGAATACATTCTCCTTAGTGGCATGGTCATTCAATTTCTACCCTTACATTTTAGCAAATTTTGCTCTCAGTGTTCAACAAAAAGCCAAAATAAACTTCTCTGAAGTCTTTGTTTGACTAAGGATGCTCATACTTTACTTCTAACATCATAAAACTAAGGGGGACCTGATGATAATTTTTGGGTGTGTGTGTGTGTGTGTGTGTGTGTGTGTGTGTGTGTGTGTGTGTGTGTGTGTGTGTGTGTGTGTGTGTGTGTGTGTGTGTGTGTGTGTGTGTGTGTGTGTGTGTAGGGTGGGTAGGAAGAAGGGGGAGGGGAGAATTAGCAGAATTGTAAGGGGCTGGGCAGACAGCACTGGATGAGGTATCAGGATTTTTTTTTCTTGGTCATGGGGCCTGACCTCTGGGCCTGGGCACTGTCCCTCAGCTCTTCAGCTCAAGGCTAGCATTCTACCACTTGAGCCTCAGCCCCACTTCCGTTTTTTTCTGCTTATATGGTGCTGAGGAATCGAACCCAGGGCCTTATGCATGCAAGGCAAGCACTCTACCACTGAGCCACCTTCCCAGCCCCCAACACAAGATTGATCCTAATCTTTTATTTATTTTTTGGGGGGGGGTCTGGTTGTAGGGCCTGAACTCAGGGCCTGGGCTCTGTCCCTCAGCTTTTCAGCTCAAGGCTAGTGCTCTACCACTTGAGCCACAGCGCCACTTCCAGCTTTTTTCTTTTTGCTTATGTGGTGCTGAGGAATCAAACCCAGGGCCTCATGCATGCAAGGTAAGCGCTCTACCACTGAGCCACCTTCCCAGCCCGAGGTATCAGGATAGTTGAATCCACAAGTTCTCTGATCTTTATGGGCAAATCTCTAAAATTTTCATGGTCTTGGTTTCTTCTTGAGTCAAAAGAGACATTCCAATTAAAAGCTCTATAAATTCCTTTCTAATAAATTCTTTCTCTATAAATTTTAGAAGTTCTAAAACTCTGTGTTGGATATAAAGTCAAATCTTATTTCAGATTCACCCAGGGAGTTTCATTTGTTACCAATTGGACTGTTTCCTGAAGGCGCTATACCTGTACTTGGCTTTGTTAGAATGTTCAACATGCTGTTCACAGAGGGCCTCTGAGAAATCCTCATCTCTTGTTGTGAAATATAAAGTGACCAAAGCTACAATCCTTTGGCCAGTGGTCTCCTTCCCCTCCAGTAGCCCCTCCTCCACTGATCCATTGCCAAACATCTTCTGTATATCCTGGGTGTCAGCCCCTCAAAAAGAGACCACAGAATGGGGAAAAGGAGCTGAGTGATCTGATTCTAAATGGTAGATATTTTCAATGGATGGCAGCAAGACCACCTGGCCAATTCACGCAGTGCTTGCTGGCTTTGAAGGAAAGACAGACTCTTGGCCAGACAGACAGAACCTTCAACATCAAGCAACTCAAGAAGAGCTTCTTGTTCATTGAATACCCATAGCACTATGACATCTTTAGTACCACATCTCAAAAATGGATGGATGGAAAGAGAAAATCCTATTGCCTGTTTTCAAAGAATGATGTTGTAAGAGCATTTCCATTCCAAAATCATTCATTAAGCACACTGGTCTTTTCATTCTGGTCAGAGTTCTGTGAACTCTTCCTTAGTGATTGGCTACAAATTACTTTTCTTATCTATGTCCACCATGAGGATGGCATGTAGGTATCACAAAACGTTATGAGCCACGACTTAAAAATCTTAGGAATAGCCATGCCAAGCTTACAAGATATAAAGCCAGCCCATTCTCATTTCCTAAGGGACCACTCACTTCCCACTCTTTCCCCACACTTCACATTCACTGGGCAGGTGCTATCAGCCTCCCTCCAGAACCCAACGGTACTTTCTTCCACGATTAGAACCCTTATTGTGAACACCTGCAACTCAATAAAGGGCTTTGTTTCCTGGCTGTTGGGGTCCTGGGGAACAAGTGCTGGGAAAACAATATCCATTGAAACAGTGCTTAGCCAGAGATGGGAGAGAGGGGAATAGATTAAATGCTCGAATTTCCACTCCACTAACTTGGCATCACTGGGTGGGATGTGGCCCACAGTGGCTGCTGTTTACCGGCCTGTCTTCTCTTTCTTGTCTCATTTCAGCAAACCTCTGCTGGTATTTCCTGAGTGCAGCAATCCAAACGCTGTATTCAATGTCTGATCCCTGGGTCAGCCTTCTGGGAATCCCAAACCAAGATCATATTCACCAAATGTTTGGTGTTGATAAGATATCAGAATTGAAAGCATCCCCTTAAGTAATTTAGAGAATTAGATTTTCCTGTGGAGAAACTGAGATCCAAGTGGATTGATAGTAACCTGACCTTATTAGTTGATGGCAGACAACAGTTCATGGGAATCTCTTCAGGTTCTAAGAGTTAAGACGAACCTAGTTAATAGCCCAAGACACTTCTGAACTCAAATACTCTTTGCCGTAGAAGTTTGTCATGGAATTTGGATATTTTGAGCACAGCTCAGAAATGAAATTGGCTATCAGTGGCGCACATCTGTAATTCTAGCTACTCCACAGGCTAAGACCCTGACGCAATTCTGGATAAAAAAAACTCTGAGGGACTCCATCTCCAAAATAATCAGCAAAAAGTCAGCCTGGAGGTATGGTAGAGTGCCAGCCAAGCCAGAAAACCAAAAGCACAAGCCAAGCAAATCTGAGGCCCTAAATTTAAACCCCAGTACTGACCAAAACAAAAAAAGCTCAAAAACACAGGAGGATGATACATTAGGTAATGAAAATAGTTGTTACAGGGAAAGGTTAATCAAAGAGAGATGAGAACATGTAGGAAAATGGAATAGTAGGTAACAGAATGTCTCAGTCTCTCCAAACCCCAATGCTTAATATTCAATACTTTTGAATGTATTTACATAACTTAAATGTTTTATAGGTTATTTTTTAAGGTCTCTACCTTTGTAACAACAATCTCCTGGAGCCTAGTATTCTTGAATAATGATAGGTAGGTAAGTCTTTTTATATATATTTTTTATACTGTTACTAGGACTTGAACTCAGGATCTGAGCCGTATCCCTTAGGTTTTTTGCTCAAGACTGGTGCTCTACCACTTGAGCCACAGTTCCACTTCTGGGTTTTTGGTGATTACTTGGAGATAATAGTCTCATGAACTATTCTGCCTAGGCTGGTTTTGAACTGCCACCCTCAGATCTCAGCCTCCTGAGTCTCTAGGATTAAAGGCATGAGCCACTGACACCCAGAACAACCCCTCTTTCTTTCTTTTTTCTCTTTTTTTGTGGTGGGGGGGGGTCCGGTCGTGGGGCCTGAACTCTGGGCCTGGGCGCTGTAACTCAGCTCTTCAGCTCAAAGCTAGTGCTCTACCACTTGAGCCACAGCGCCACTTCTGGCTTTTTTCTTTTTGCTTATGTGGTGCTGAGGAATCAAACCCAGGATCTCAGGCATACAAGGCAAGCACTCTACCACTGAGCCACCTTCCCAGCCCCAACCCCTCTTCCTTTTTGGGGGGGGTCCAGTCATGGGGCCTGAACTCTGGGCCTGGGTGCTGTCCCTCAGCTCTTCAGCTTAAGGCTAGTGCTCTACCACTTGAGCCACAGGGCCACTTCCGGCTTTTTTCTTTTTGCTTATGTGGTGCTGAGGAATCGAACCCAGGGCCTCAGGCATACAAGGCAAGCGCTCTACCACTGAGCCACCTTCCCAGCCCCAACCCCTCTTTCTTAATGGTGCTTTTGGTCAGGATTCAAGACCATCCCATAACCTTCAGTTTTGCTTTCCATCTTCTACTCAAGCTTGGTGCCTCTAGTGTCTTGGCTCTGACAGTTTCCAGCTGCTAGAGGAGGGGATATGCCAAGACCAAACTTGCCACCACAGAAACTAAAAATAACACAACACTTTCATATTTAAAAAGTGCTTCATGAGGCTTGTATTTGTTTTTAAAAGAAATCATAGAAGAGAAAGTATGCTTCAAAACAGTTTATGATGCAATATAAATATTATTCTGTATGTGTTTGTTCTCATTTGTCCAAACTTCCACATTCCGCTGGCACAGGACTCTCTGAGGGCGCGACACGCTAACATTGTCTTGTAATTTATCAATGTATAACAATAATACTTCCAAAGGAAAATAATATTCTAATGGCACACGATCAAACTTGTTATTTATCTTCTGCCTCTCAAGTTGCAAGTGGAGAACATTTAAAATTAGAGACAAAGGATGTTTTCGTTACCGGTCTCAACTTCATTGTTATGAATAAAGAAAAAGGCTTTGAGCTCAGATTAAGATGTGGAAGATGCCTTTTACTCTGGGACACAGGTCAAAACCAGGTTTTGAGAGTTGGGGTGTGGTAAGTAGAATGATGGCCTACCAAACCTGTATGTATTAACCTTTGTGAACAGATAGACTCTGCAGGTGTGGTTAAGGGAGGTCCTTGAAATGAGGAGTTTTCCTGGATCAGCCAAGTGGGGTCACAAAGATTGTTAGAACAGGGAAGCAAAAGCCTTAGAGTCTGATCGGAAGTGATGATGGAGGCAGGAGGTTATTATTACTAGGAAAGGGTTACCAGGCCAGGAATGTGGGGGCCTCTGAGAAACTAGAAAGGACAAAAGAAATGTTTCTCTCCAAGTTCTGTCTACATCTTGACTTACAGTCAGTGTGATAGATCTTGGCCTTCTGACCCCCAGAACTATGAAAGGAGAAATCGGTGTTGCTTTAAGCCACAACATTTGTGATGGCTTCTTACAGCAAGAACAGGAAAGGAAAGCATGGAGGATATGTAAGAATTACTTCCGCTTAATCTCCCAAGCAGTGCTACCTCACGCGGTGCTCTTTACTTCAGGGCAGGGGACTGAAAGAGGATCAGAAAAGCTTTATATCAGACAGTCCCCAAATTCTAATCCCGGTCCTGCCACTTCCTGTGCAACACTGCGTACAAGTTACTTCATCTCTCCGGAACCCTGATTGCTTCCTAGGTAAAGTGTTAGTTGCTTATATTTCAGATCCAATCGAATCCCAATCCTAGGGTACAGATTGCCAGATGCAACAAAAGAAAAGTGCCAGGAGTTGCAAAGTCTAAGTGATATAAGGCCTGGAAGGTGTCTCTGCATGGTGTTTATCATACAGTTCGTGCTCAACACAGGTTAGTTCTCCTCACCTCACCTCACTTTGCACACAGAGGCTGTGCAATGCTGATTGGAGCTTTCCAAAATGCAGGTGCAGGAGATCTACAGCCCCATCCTACCTGCTTTACTCCCAGATGCTGTCAAAATGTCTTAGCAGGGTGCTTTTGTTGTTGTTGTTGGTGGTGGTGGTGGTGGTTGGTGGCGGGGCGCTGTCCCTCTGTTCTTCAGCTCAAGGCTAGCACTCTACCACTTGAGCCACAGTGACACTTCCAGTTTTCTGGTGGTCTATTGGAGATAAGAGTCTCATGGACTTTCCTGCCCAGGCTGGCTTTGAACCATCATCCTCAGATCTCAGCCTCCTGAGTAGCTAGGATTACAGGTGTGAGCACCAGTGCCCAGCTACAAGGTGCTTAAGAAACAACAACAGCTTTTCTTTCTTTTTTCTTTCTTTCTTCCTTTCTCTCTCTCTTTCTTTCTCTCTTTTTCTCTTTCTCTCTTTCTTATTTTCTTTCTTTTTCCTTCCTTCCCTCCCTCCTTCCTTCCCTCCCTCCTTCCTTCCCTCCCTCCTTCCTTCCCTCCCTCCTTCCCTCCTTCCCTCCCTTCTTCCTTCCTTCCTTCCTTCCTTCCTTCCTTCCTTCCTTCCTTCCTTCCTTCCTTCCTTCCTTCCTTCCTTCCTCCCTCCCTCTTTCCCTCCCTCCCTCCCTCTCTCTTTCTCTCTTTCTTCTTTCTTTCTTTCTTCCTTCCTTCCTTCCTTTCTTTCTTCTTTCCTTTCTTTCTTCTTCCTTTCTCTTTACTGTTGGGATTGAACCCAAGGCCTTGTGCATGTTATTCCTGCTTGGCTCTAACAGCCTTATTAAGATATAATTTATATACCATCGAATCCACTTTGTTTTAGATATATACATTACAATGATTCTAGGAACTTTAGTGATTTTGACAGTCTTAGCATATATATTGCAGAATTATCATCACTATAATCTACTTTGAGAACAGTTCACCACCCTAGGTTCCATCTCTCTAGAAACGGATCTTTTTGGATCCTGCATGCACATGAAAACATATACTATGTGGACTTGTGTCCTGGCTCATAGTCACCTTTACCAGCTTAACTTACCTATTTCCCATCCCCTCCTTTCACCTGACATGACAGGAGAAAGGAATCTCTTCCATTCTCTCAGTAAATCATTTTTACCGTTTATGTTCTTGTCTGTAGCTCTATTTCTAGAAATGCTCCAAGGTCAGGACAGCTTCTGTATCCTTCTGGAGTCACTTTTTTCTTTATATCATTTAAGTCTTCATTAGGTTCCTTTGCTACATGCTTTCCTAGATCCTTATTATATAATTTCCGGTTTGCATTCCTTGTAAGTCTGGAGAAAGCAGCCACTGTATTTCCCTTCTTATCAGTGTCTATATAATTTGCATAAGACTTCATACTCTAGATATTTAGTGATCTAGTGACTTTGTACTCCAGATATATAGTGATGAAAACATGTCCCTAATATGAACAAGTTCCAGGTTTTCCATTACTAATGGAAATTTGATTGGAGGATTTGTGATCATCTATTAGATACCAAGAATCTGTAGCATTATATAGCATTTTATTTTCCTCAACTAATTTCTGGTTACAATATGGTTAAAGGGTTTACTCTACTTAATCTGAGAAACATTTCTATGTGTGAGGTAGGCTGAGAGACCTCTTCATTCCTAAATCTCCACTGACAGGCATTTTCATTCATGTTTAGAAGATTCTTACTGAAGTATAGGGGAATATAAGGCTCAGTGTTCAGGAGTGAAATTAGGCTGGGCTGTAGCTTAGGGATAAGAATGCCTGTTTTGATATATACAAGGCCCTTTCTATCCCCTGTGTTGCAAAATAGGAATCAACAAAATAACTAATAGCTGTATTTAAAAGGTAAAAAGGAGGGTTGGAAGGTGGCTCAGTGGTAGAGTGCTTGCCTTGAATGCATGAGACCCTGGGTTCAATTCCTCAGCACCACATAAGTAGAAAAAGCCAGAAGTGGCATTATGGCTCAAGTGGTAGAGCGCTAGCCTTGAGCACAAGAGCTGAGGGAAAGCACCCAGGCCCAGAGTTCAGGTCCCATGACTGGCAAAAAAAAAAAAAAGATAAAAAGGAATTGGTCAAATTATATTTTTAAATTTTGTTTAACCAATAGATCTAAAGTATTATTTCAACATGTAATCAACATGGAAACTGCTAATGGGCATTCTATTTTTCTTTCATGCTGTGCTTTCAAGATACAATGGGATTTAGCACAGCACATCATAATTTGCATGAGGCTTACTTCCAGTGCACACTGGTCCCTGTGGCTGATAAATAGCAGCTGGCAGTGGATACAGGATAGCCATAAGCAGACCTGTCCCAAGAGTTTTTGAGTTAGACCAGTGATGTCAGCAATTAAAGCATACTTGAATCATCCGAGGGATATTTTCTAAAGTTCCCATCTCTGTGTCTCATGTCTAGAGATTTCCATTTAATTGGTCTGGGATGAATCTTGTAATCAGTATTTTGAGATTGCTTCCAGGCTATGCAAATGAGACCCTCCAAGAAGAACTGGTCTCAATGACTTAGGTTTGCTACAATGCTGTTGCTTTAAAAAAATAATTTTGGTATGCTTCATTGTATTTTTTTGTGTATGTGTGCCAGTCCTGGGATTTGACCTCAGGGCCTAGGTGCTGTCCCTGAGGTATTCAAGGCTAGCGCTCAACCACTTGAGCCCCAATTCCACTTCTGGCTTTCTGGTGCTTAATTGGAGATTAGAATCTCATAGATTTTCCTGCTTGGGCTGGCTTTGAACCACAGTCCTCAGATCTCAGCCTCCCGAATAGTTAGTATTATAGGTGTGAGCCACCAGCACCTGGCTCTTCAATTGAACCCATGGTCTTAGGCATACCAGATGAATACTCTAGCAGTAAGCTATATTCTCAGCCTGACACACTTCTCTTTATCCCAGATCATTTGGTAGTTTTCTTGAATTCTTACCTACCTGAGATACTCTTACAGGCATTCCAGCTTTCTCAATGGCCTTCTTACTTTTTAGGTTCAGGTTTCTGTTTTTTATTTCCTTAACTTTTTGCCATCTTGCTTGCCTTACTTCTTCATATTGTTTCTGCCAGGTTTTGCATCTGTCTATCCTTTGTTACTATTTGTGTCTAATGATTGTAGTGATTTTGTACTCTCTTCTTTTGGGTAACTTCCTTATTAAGGACCTATCTCATTTAAAACATCTGTTTGATCACTAAAAGCTGAAAATAATCTCTGGTTATGAGAATGAAAGAGTCTATCTCAGGCAGTAGCCTGGATGGACTCTCAAGTATGGCTCCTTTCAACAGAATTGAATTGCAGTTTATATGTTCTCTTCAAGAAGAAAATCCTACTATCTAAGCAAACTGAGTTGTATGAGCTCATTGGCCGTCATTTAAAAATTCTGCAACAGCTTTCTTGTCACCTTAAAAAATGAAAACTGAATCTATCTAAAAATCTTCCCTAAGGGAACTGTGTAATATTGAGTTCCCAGTATTATGAGAAACTGAAACTGGAAGGGTGAATTTTCAAGTCATAGCTTTAAAAAATACACCGTTGGCCTTCCACATCCAGGAATTCCATATCCATCGATTCAGTCAACCACAGACAGAAGCTACTTGTGGAAATGCATCAGTATTGCACCTAAACAGATGGTTTTCCTTGTCATGATTCCCTAAATATTAAGCATAACAACTCTTTAAACAATATTTACATTGCTCTCAGAATTCTAAGCAATGTAGAGATGACATCATAAACAGAAAGACATGTAGGTTCTGTGGAATTACACCATATTACATAAGAAACTTGAGCATTGATGGGTTTTGGTATCTATAGAGGGTCTGAATCCGTTTTTTCCCCAAATACCCAGAGACAAAAAAGAATTGAAGACAAGACAGATAGGATGACTGGCAAAAAATTAAAAAAGATAAGAAAGGAGTTTCAGGATGAGAAAGGAGTTTCAGCCCTCGGACTAGCGATGGGTGGCTATGGAATTGGAGAACAATAAAAAGAGGGATCTTAAATTATTCCCTCCAGTCCTGGCCACACGTGTGGGTTAGGCTAACTTCAAGGGCTAGGTTGGAGTACCTGGATCCTCAAATAGTATAATGAAAGGAAGAATAAAAACAAACATCTCTCTTCATGATTATCCTGACCTTGTTTATTCGACTAGAGACCATTCTACTACTGATCGATCTGATCCAGTTTCAACTCATGGAAAAAAATGATGGATATGACTTCTGATTGATTTTGCCAGTTTTTGCTATACTACAGAATGGAAAATGTTATGTGGCATCAAAAGTTTGTGTTCTTGGGATTAGGCATGGTGGTACACACCTGTGACCCCCAACTGAAGGTAGATGTAGGGGATTACAGCTCAAAGCTGGATCTGGCAATAAAGAGGGAGTCCTACCTGAAAGATAACTAAAGTAAAAAGGGCTGGGGGTGTGGCACAACAGGCAGAGCACCTGCCCAGCAAGTTTAACTCCCTGAATTCAATTCCCAATACTTGGAAAAGATTTTTTTTAATGTCTTTAATCATCACAGTATACTGGCAAAGAAAAGGAAAAGGAACGGGGGACAAGGGTAAGCATTCCTTTTTTTGGAAGATTAAATTTAAGGTCTAAAGTAAAAATACTGTAATACTGTGCAGTTAATGTCTCCTTCTTTAAAATTTAAATTGGAAATTGGTCCGTGTCATTATTAGAGAAATCGGAGAGCATCCATCTGCTAGAACAGAGATCCAACCTTCTCTGTGTTGTAATAGTTTTATTATCGGAAATTAGGAGTGATCTGAAGAAGTAACTGCTATTGGTGGCTAATTATTGTGAGAAAGAGAAGATAATTCTCAATTAAAATAAAACTGAAATGGATGGCATGCATTTGCTGATGTTTAAGTGTACAATATCTAATGGTACCAGCCATCCATAGCACATTCAGCTACCAAGGATTGCAGTAACAGTTTATTAGAAATAAGGATCTCAGCTGGTCACTAGTGGTTATAATCTTAGCTACTCAGGAGGTTGAGGTCTGAGGATCATGGTTCAAAGCCAGCCCAGGCAGAAAAGTCCATGAGACTCTTTATCACCAATAAACTACTCAGAAAAGGCTGGAAGTGGTATTGTGGCTCTAGTGGTAGAGTACCAAGAGGCTAAGGGACAGTGAGTTCAAGCCACAGGACTGGCCAAACAAACAAATAAAGTCTCACAGACTTTCCTGCCCAGGCTGGCTTCAAACCGTAATCCTCAGATCTCAGCTTCCTGAGTAGCTAGGATTTACAAGTGTAAGTCAGCAACATGCAACATGGAATTGTTCTTGAGATGGATGATGGTAAAGGCTGCACAATAATGTGACTGTATGGATGTCATTGGCCTGGACACTTACACTAACATGTTAAGTTGGTTCAGATATTTCATTGTACAATTGTGTGTTTTAGTACATATTAAAATTTTAAAATGAGATTTCCCTGTCCCCCCTTTCCCAAAGTGACTGTCTCCTTTGAAGCTGTTATTCCCACCCCCACCCCCTCATGCCTATTAATGAAATTCTACCTGGACTCTGCCAATGCTATCAGAACTTCAGTAGAGGAGTTATCTTCAGAGTTATCATTCAACAAAAGCCTGTGGGGAAGAGGGCAGAAAACTCCATAAAAGGGAATGAGTTTGAGAGGCCATCATGAAAACCAGTAGTGAGTGTTCCCTCCAGTTATGGGTTCTCTTTCTATGCTTCCAGGAACAGAGACAGGCACAAAGCACTAGTTTCTCAAAGGGACGGGACAATGGGCTCCGCTTGGTCTGGAAACCTTAGTATGCAGGGCTGCTGTCCCCAGAATCATATCCAGATTCTGCTCAGGCATTTGTAAGCTCTTGGCAAAACAGGGCTTCCTGTTTTCAAGATAATGTCTTAAAATGGCTCATAAAGAGTTTCTTGGACAGAACTAGTCCTTGCAAAGCAATATTTTGATGATTGAACTATAAATGAATCCGAAACATATGGAGTGAATTTCCCTTGGGTTTGGCAAAGCACATTTTGGACTTGATTCTGTCCAGGATATTTGAAAGATGGTTTCCAGTGTTTGTTGAATCAAACAAGGCTTCACTTTTTCCACTTCCCTTTTAAGCTCTGAGAGTGTAAAGAAGAAAGACAAAGATTTCAGAGCCTTTTTCCCTAATGCTCCCAGATCTCTACACAAATGCAGAATGTATTCGCCTAAGAGCTACAGTAGAAAGCACATTTGCCAGCTACATTCAGCTCTTTTTTGTCTCTTTTAGCTTCAGTACAGTTCAGGAGGTTTCTTTTTTAATTTATAAATGAAGGGTTTCAGATGGGTTATTTCAAAGAACAGAAACTCCCTTTGGGTGAACTCTTTTGCACTCACTGACAGAGATTCAAGCTCGCAGTTCTTGCAACCCTGGGCATTGAACTCTGTGGAGAGGTATTTTGATGGACTGCCGTGGATCTGTAGAGAGTACTTCCATGTGGCCAGAAAGAATGCTCATGTTCTTGGATACATTGAAGGAACATTTTAGAGAAGGTAAGAGCTCACGATGCTGATGCAAGATTTTTTTCCTTCCCCTTACACATTGTTAAAGTGTCTTTGACTATAATAATCATCTCTGGACTTTTCCAGATGAGATACTCTCTGTACTATTTAGAAACTACTTTGTCCACAAGCACACTTCTATTGCGATGAGTGTTATGAGACTAATATATGTCTTGGGGAATTTTTAATTTCTTACTATCTCAGGATCATAAGCAAATAAGGCTTGGTACAGAGTTGGGAAATTTGGACTGAGATTTCATAGCTTGCTTTTATTTATTTATTTACTGGTGCTGGTCCTGAGCCTTGAACTCAGGGCCTGGACACAGTCCCTGAGCTTTTGTGCTCTATCATTTCAGCCACATTTCCACTTCTGGTTTTTTGGTAGGTAATTGTAGATAAGAGTTTCATAGACTTTCCTTTCTAGGCTGGCTTCAAACTGTGATCCTCAGGTCTCACTTTCTTGAGTAGCTAGGATTTACAGGTATGAGCCACCAGCAACTAGCAGGAGATTTCATATCTTTTAAAAGTTTCATTCATGTCCCAGATGAAATGCAAAATGAGAACCATGACTTTTTATGCTGAGCCTTCCCAATCTAGTAGACAAATAGCAAGCTTCTCCTTTATTAATGATCTCAGCTTCTCATTAACCATAGCTGTAATACCATGAAATGCAAGAGTGACTAAGAGAATAGTTCTTCTCAGAAATGTTTTATATTCTAGAAAATACTGGAGCATTCACACTTATTTTGTTAAATAACACAATTAATAGAATACAACTTAGCATGTCCAATTTGCAGCTACTAAATAATTTTAACCACTACTCTGCAGTATAAAAGGAAGAAAAGACAGGGGAGGAGGATACACAAGGAGGAAGTAAAGGAGGAGGAAAACGAAACCTAAAGACTAGAATAGTAACATTCCTTGGGAGAGAAGAATTTGAACAGTAACATGCAGATAGAAAAAATACTGGGAAAAATTAAACTGAAAACCAGAAAGTAGAGAACAAGATAGGGCATCATTAATATAAATGCTTCTCTTCCTCCCAAACTGGAAACCCAAAACTCTTGGTGATTACAACCTCCCTGGTCATCAGGCCTGGACTTGTATTCTCTGTTCATCGATTCATTGGCAGACGGTCCGTGGGCAAGTTGTGGTATTTCTATGAGTCTTACTCTATCTGCAAAATGGGAGTAATATTTCCTATCTTGTAGTGTTACTGCAAGTATCAAATTAGATCATTTGTTCGGTACCTCTGACTGGGACCTGGGATATATTGAATGCTCACAAAATAAAACCTGATGATTTTATTCTCCAAACCAAGCCCTTAATCACTGCTGCATCCACTGTTTTCTCTGTGACTTTGACCTCCAGCCTCTCCATTCCAGCAATCTATCACTTCCACCAGACTGGAGAGCTGTCTATAGCCCTCTCTTCCCATTTTGCCCTCTAAGAACAATTAGTGGCCAGGTCCTGTTGATTCTATTCCTTAAACTATTTATATTTGCCTTCTGCTCTCCATGGACATCTCCATATAAGGTCTTTGACCTTGTTATTACAAGTGCTCACCATGCAATTATGGCAAGCTAGTCTGGCACATTGAGTTTAACTAGCTGTGCAGTACTGAACAAATTCTTTAGCAATCCGAGCCTTAATTTGCTTCTTGGTGGAAATGAAATAACTAGTGGATTCTTGTACTTCTCACAGATGGCAAAAAACTAGAAGAAATAGATAAGTTTCTAGATGCATGTCATCTTCTAGAACTGAGACAATGAATATAAAGTTAACCATGACAAACCATTTGAAAGTCACTGTGGACAATGAACCACTACTACATTTTTGTGAGCACATTTTCATCAACTCTTTAGCACAATCTGTGTCTCATGCACATTTCAGTTTATACACCCCTTATTCGACAGGCATTGTTGATTGGATGTTCTCACGAGGCCCACTACAGCCTTCTTTGCCGGTGGGAATGCCACATGGTATTTCAACAAAAACACTTGGGGCCAAGCTACACAGCAAGCTCACCAATAATAAAGCACCCAAAAAAAAAAGCATAATACTAAACACAGCATGGAAAGGACACTTTAGGCGGAGCTACTCCGCATTCTACTTCCGTTTGGAATCTGGCTACTTGGAAGAAGTCCATGAAGGTCTAGGGAAGTACCTCTAGAATACGGATCTGCGTTTGTCAATACTACATCCTCACAAAGCAGTGAATTTTGCAAAACATCAAACTTCATGCAAAGTAAGGATCCAATGAATGAATTCCTACCTCCCAGGACTGCTGTGAGGATGAAAGAAGGGAACGTCAGCATTTACTCAATGACTGAGAGCTGATGATGTTCTTTTTTGTTGTTACTGATTGCCATTGTCATGCCTGCCACTGCACTATGATCCCCAATGATCACCATGTCTTTCCATTCATGCCACCCCACACACGCTTTTAAGGTCTGATGGTGTCATTTGGAGACTTGGTATTCAAGTTATGTTTCCCTTCTCTCCTCTTTGCATCTCTCAAGGCTGTTAGGTTAACAACAACTCTGCAGCCTTTTCTCACTGGGATTAACATCTCTTATCTCCATCCATAACCATATTTTTCTGTTCTCATGGAAACTGTCATTTTCTACATTTTGTTAAAACTCTTTGCACATGTTTTATTTCTCTGAATAGATACACATAGATCTGACTCATCTTTGTGTTTGCTGCACAACTCTTACCACAATGCCTTGTTCTTAGTGCAGTAGGTAATAAATGCTTACTGATTAAGCACAATAACAACAGCAAAAGAAAAAAGAAAAAAAGAAAAAGAAAAACCCTACAAGACAGTTAGCTTTTGCTTTATTGAACAAGCCATAATATGCATAAAAAACAAATTTTGACTTGGGAGATTCTACATCTGCACAAACCAACTTTCTTCTTTTTTATTCAAGTTTCTAACTTACAATAAACGCCACAGAAAGTCAACACTGAGTTCTTACAATCTGATGACTTGTTCCCGAGTGCCTGCTTGTTCTTATCACTTCAGTGACTGCCCCTTTTATGGGCAAGTCATGAACCTTAAAATCAGTGCTAAAATATCCAGGCACAAACAGATTCCAAATTACATCACAGTTGCTTTTTTTTTTTTCTTTCAACAATCTCACTCTAATAACCTAAACAAGAACACTTGACACATGGTGATGACATTGCTTCCAAATAGCTTGAAGCTTGGGCAAAGTATGATGCAGTTCCACTCCTCTGCAGTGGAGCTGGGGATGAGGGAAAGTCTGTGTTCCAGTAACCCAACGTGTTCTCATCTGTTCAGAAAGTAAGGAGGGAGGCAGCAGGCATGTAAGGAACTGATCTTTCCTCTTGTGCATGCTTTAATTTTTAATAAAAAAAGGACACCATGGAGTCCTTTGCAATCACTATGTTCTCTTTTGCCTCTTCTAGCATAATTTTTCTTTACCCGTTGCTTACCAGGTATCTTGCTTGTATGATCTTCCCCCATTAGTCGGCATATTCCTATTTGGAAATAACAACTTGACTGTCAACTAGAAACTGGACGTGTGCTGCAGAATAAGCAATAGTCCTAGTAAAGCTTCAATGGTCTCCTCATCAGTGCTGGGAGGGGAAGAGAAAGCAGTGAGTGAGCAGGCTGACCTTCACCTGAGATTACCTGTTCCACTTGGTGCCCCTCTCTGGCTTGTGCCTTTTCATGGCTGTGAATTTAGAACAGGTGTCAGGTTCATTCAACACGTTCCATATTTGTGAGGATGCCTCAGCCAGGAGAAGGGCATCCTAATTCCTCTGACATCAGAAAGGTGAAATTTGGAAAGTAAATCCCACATGCAAATCATCTTCTCTAACCTCAAATTCCATTTCTGCAATAAATGTGCATGCATATGAGAACACATACATGTTTGTAATGAAAGGCGTTATGTCACGGATTATTACTGCTCAAGCTGAATGGGAAAAGAAGGGGCTGGGAACTGATTTGAACAAAAAAAAAGGTCACTATTGTGCATGGTCTTGCAGAAGAAGCAGAAACTTGAATGGCAGGGTTAACCTTCACTTTCCTTTAAGAGAGAGGATATTGAAATGTAGGAGAAAATCATCCAGAGAAATACCAGATCCTTTCTGAGCTCAAAAGAGCATCAAATGGAAAACTGAGTGAAATCCATCCTCTAGGAATAGCTGCCACCACTGAAATGCAATCTTGGTAAAGACAGTCTACTACTACTTTGACAGACTCCCTGATGGAAATCCCTAAAGCAAGGCTCTAACTTTCCCTCTTAGATGCCCTAGCAAGTCAAGCTCTCTTAAGAAACCTGATACAGGCTTACCAAGGTGTCTTCTACGGAAGTCCCCAGGGCAGTTTGAAGATACTATTTTCCCTTATTAAAAAATATAGTAGGCACCTTTATGAATCTGTCTCAGAAAACAAGGATAGTACATTAAGGAAATACTTTTCTTAACTTAATAGCTGTTAAGGACTGAACTGAGTACCCTCTACAAGTTTTATGTGTTGGAACTCTAACCTTCAGAACCTCAAAACGTGACTCCTTCAGAGATCAGGCTGTTAAGCTGGGTACCTGTGGCTTGTGCCTGTAATCCTAGATACTCAGGAGGCTGAGATCTAAGGATCACAGTTCAAAGCCAGCCTGGGCAGGAAAGCCCAAGAGACTCTTCCATTAACCACAAGGAAACCAGAAGTAGAGCTATGGCTCAAAATGGTAGAGTGATAGGCTTGAGTGAAAAAGCTCAGGGACAGCACCCATGCCCTGAGTTCAAGCCCCATGAATGATAAATAAATAAATAAATAATCAGATTGGTAAGAAAGTGATAAAGGTAAAACAAAGTCATAGCAGCCTCATCCAACTTGAATCATATTCTTATAAGAAGAGATTAAGACACAAACAGCACACAGACAAAGGAATGACTGTGTGAGAAAGTAGCCATCAATCTACCAGGAAGACGCATCAAGAGAAATCAGCCTTGATCTTGGACTTCTCATTCTGAAGAACTGAGAAGGAATATGTTCCTGCAACCCAGCTAGTTGAAGCTTATTATGACAGCTCCAGTGAACTAATTAGCTACAGATTATAGTAAGTGATTTTCTTCTTTATTTTCAATAAGAAAAAAAAATCTCAGTTTTTAGTAACATACACATACTTTTTCTTTTTTTGATCTTTTTTTTAATCCAAAATAGATACTAATAGCTGCTAGATAGGCCCAGGTGAAGTTCAAGGTCCCAGTATCAACAAGAAGAATAGGTTCTTGTTTATTCTTTAGTGTTTTTTTGGTTTGTTTTTGTTTTAGTTTTTGCCAGTCTTGGTGTTTGAACTCAGGGCTTGGGCTCTGTCCCTGAGTTTTTTTTTTTTGCTCAAGGCTAGCACTCTACCATTTGAGCCACAGAGTGACTTATAGATTTTTTGTGTATGCGGTACTGAGGAATTGAACCCAGAGTTTCATGCATGTTAGGCAAGCACTCTACCACTAAACCACATTGCCAGCCCTTATTCTTTGGTTTTTGACACAGGATTTTGTTACTCTTTGGCACCCTTGCAATAGGGAAGGAATTATTTTTACCATTTTATAAATGAGAAAATAGATTTAATGTACAGATTTAACCCGGGGCCTCAGACCAAGTGTATAATCCAGATTTTCAAGTCTACATTCTTTCCTGCTTCTTCCATATTCTTAACATTTTTCTTCTTCCTAAGCATTATCATATTTCCAAGTTTGAGGGTTTTTTTACTTCTCAATATTTGTTCTTTGTTTTTAAAACTTTGTCTCATTTTCCTGCAATTCTGTTGGGTTATCTTTTCTGCTTCTTTTAAATTTTGTTATTGTGTAAACTTCCAGTGCATTTAAGAGGATCTTTTTACCCAGTCAATTTCCTTCAGAATCCCAAGAATTCTGTACTTTACAGTATGCTAAATGCTCATGGGATGCAAAGTAAAGGCCTTTGGAAATGTTTAGATTAATTGTGCCTCTATCTTAGGACTTTATGCTATATAATCAAGAGTTTCTTTTATGGGAGGCATTGAATTTCCATGCCAAGGAACTTCAAAAAGAAAAAAAAATCACTGTCCTTATTCCTTCAGGAGCTTCTCTACTCTAGAAGGATTTAAAACCTCTGGCTCCAGACAAGACAAGAGCAGGAACAAAACTCACAGCAGGGATGAAGCAGGAAAACCAAACCTGCCCCAGCAACTGAAAGGTTTCTATGGCTGTCCAGAGACTAGAGCTGTTCTGCTTTTGTAAGACCTCTATGTGGTTCCCAAGCTTACATTATCAGGCAGAAGGTAGAGCCCAGGGAGTCTGGAGAGAAATTACATATCTGGTTGCCCCCACTAATGTTCTGTATGGCTTAAACCAGTTTAATGGACTCTTCTGTCCCAAACACAGTGACAAAGATGACCCCTAATAAAGAGACATACATATGTCAGCAGACTAATGCCAGATATTGAGAAGCACTAGTGCCAAGTTAAAATGTCAGATATGTTCTTTATTTTCTGGTAATTAATTCTTGTTTGTAAATATTTTATGGCCACTAGATATTATAAATAACAATAGTAATTGCAGCCCCTGTTAAGATCTAAGCCAGGCATAACATTATACGCTGTTCTGTTCATGCATCATTTTAGTTACTTCCCATACAATCTGCTATTTTCACTTTTTACAGATGAGGAAACTGAGCTTTAGAAAGAAACTTGCCTAACATTTTCTTACTGAAGAGGTGGCAGATTTGGAACAGGAACTCCGGTTAAAAACAAACAAACAAACAATCATTTAGCCAAAAGCACCAATATTACCATAAGAACTGGATCTTCAAAATCTATTCTATTTCACATCTTTTGGACATTTGTTCCATAAAGTGTTGAACTACCCAGAATGCACAAAACTTGCCATCCAAGCTATAGCTCCCAGACTACCCATAATACTGAAAGTAACACAAAAGCCCTCTGTAAAATACTAAGTCTAGCCTCTTGACCTAGAAAGGTAGATGACAAAATCTAGGCAGGTTACCAAAGTTTAGAAAATTTGAGCATAAAACAATGTCTTCAACTAAAACTACTCAGAGCATCTTGTCTTGCAATGTTTGGAGACCATTTTTATGAATGTCAGGCTCTAGGACATTATATGTTTTCAGCAAGTGTCAACTCACAGAAATCTAAGCAATGCTTTCTTGAGAGGCCATCATAGTTTTAAAAAGGATGTCCACTAGAAGGGAACCCCACTGCATTGTTGGTGGGAGTGTAAACTTACTCAGCCACTTTGGAAAGCAGTATGGAAGTTCCTCAAAAGACTCCACATAGAGCTCCCCTATCACCCAGCAATTACCTGGGCATTTACCTGAATGATCATAAACAAGACCATACTAAAGCTACTAGCACAACTATGTTTCTTTGCAGCATTATTTAACCATAGCTAAGATATGGAACCGACTCAGATGCCTCTCAGTAGATGAATGAAGAAAATGTGATATATATATATATATATATATATACATACATATACATATACAACAGAATTCTATGCCTCCATCAGAAAGGGAAAGACTTGGAAAAAATTATATTAAGTGAAGTAAGCCAGGTGCAAAGAAACATAGATCCCATGGCTTCCCTTATTTGCAATAACTAGTATATGTCTGAGACAAGCAGAAATGGACAGATAAGTTGATGTTAGGCAAAATGAACCCCAAGATAAGGACTCAAATGGGTTTTCTTTCTTGCGATTGTTTCTAAAATATTTATAAGATGATTTCTTTGTGCTTTGTATGTCTCTCCCCATGGTATAACCCCTGTTTTCACTGTATTTGATGTTGGTATAATTTGGGGAAGAGAAGGAAAAAAAACAAATTGTTTAAATAGGGATACAGGTGGACCCACTGCAACAATGAGATGTATAAGAAGTTATGTCAAAAAACGAACTTTACAACTTTGATGTGGGGGGGTTGGGGTGGGGGGGAGATGGTAGAGGATGGGAAGGGGAAACAAAGGAGGAGGCAACAATGCTTGATAAGAAATGTACTCATTACCTTGCTCATGTAATTGTAACCCCTCTGTACAGTATTTTCACAATAAAAAAGGATGTCCGCAAGCTTTTCTAATGTATTACAAATATTTATAGTACCTATAGTATCTATATCTCAAATATATAGGCTCATGGGACCTTTCGGCTTTGTTGTTTAGTTTTATCTGTGGAGCATCAGACTAGATGAAGGGAATAGAGCCCCACGAGAAAAGATGGTAGAAGTCCATGACTCCCTGCCTTCGAAGTCTTCTCAATTCTCAAACGTAGTCTGTGGCCTTGGAGATCTAAGAATCTCAAAATCATTTTTATTCAGAAATTCAAATGTCCTTTCATATGCATAATTGTACTGCTCTAAAGAGTTGTTTAAGTTAGACACATTCAATTTCTGCATAATTTGCCCCAAAATAGAAGTAAGGTGAGAAAGGGAAAAAATGTAACAACAACTTGAATATCTCTCAGTATTGTCAGGATATATTCTCTTTGGATGCTAACATCACCAGATTATGTTTAGGACATCTCATGTGGCCAAGAGAAGAATAACAATTAGAAAATTGTAACAATGAGATGTACAAGACACTAGGTGGAAAAAGAACTTTACAACTTGTAGGGTGGGGGGAGGAATTGGGGATGTGGGGAGGGAAGGGATGGTAGGGGAAAACAAAGGAGGAGGTAACAATGTTTGATAGGAAATGTACTCATTACCTTGCTCATGTAACTGTAACCCCACTGTACAGTATTTTTACAATAAAAAACATACTTAAAAAAAAAAGAAATGAGCTCTCCAAACTAATGCCTGGCCTATTTCTCAGGTACTATACAAACTGTTACAAAACCACCCCATTGAAGAAATTCTTAGGCACAATGAGCTGGTAACAGTTCCTGTGTTGCTGTTTATCTCTATTTCGACGCATATGTCAAAATACGATCCCATCAAATTTGGCCCCTGTATTTTCAAGTCATCTTTCCATTGCCACTTTTCTAGTGTTTCTTTGAGCCCCATTTCCTCAGAAGAACTGCTTTGCCCCTTTCCTGTCTTTTTTTGTCAGTCTGAAACTTCTGAGATTGGGAAGAGCTTGCTCTCTCAGCCTGCATTCCGGGGCTTCCAGTCCCTTCACTCTGCAGAGAGATTTGCCTAAAAAAAAAAAAATCAAAAACCAAAAACACAACAACAAACAAACAACCCCCCCCACACCAGCTTTAGAGGCAACTACGTGAAAACCAGATTCAAGAATTTCAAATCCAGACATCCTTCAATATTGGCAGCTCCTACAATAGGTAAATTCTCTAAAGCACACAGTGCCCCAAACCCATGGAAAAAAAAAAAACCCACTGATCAAAATCAACAACAAGAAACTCAAAAAGCACCCAAATAGTGCCAGGTTCCTCATGCGTACCTTAAACACCACCCCGAGTTCTTGCTTCCTATATGTGTTCTGCCCCCTGGGGCTGTTTGCTGGCTCTCCAAATAGCCTGGCTTTCTTCAACTGAGCACGAGTCTCCGCCAGCGCCAGGCGCTGCAAATCCACATGCTACACACACAGCCTTGCGGTGCCAGGCAGCCCCTTCGTCTTCCCCCCCCCCCCCTCCACCCCCGTGGTGCCAGTGCCCTGGCTGCTAACCAGCTCCTCGGGTGCAATGAGAAGGACCAGGAGCCAACTAGGAGTTGGGGAGGGGGAGAGGATTCAACTCACCCTGCACTAGGTGGCTAAGCATCTGGATAGGAGGGGTCCATTTTCTCCCCCCTTTAAACCTCACTCCCTCCCCCCCCCCCCCCCCCCGCCCTCCAGGCTTCCTCCAGCCTCCTTCAGAAATATCCTCCTCCTCCTGGGCGTGACCCGCGGGCACACAGACATCAGCAAGCAGCCGCCCCCCCCACACCCTCCCCACCCCCAGCCTACCCAGGATACATGCACGATGCCACCTCCTCTTACCAACACAAAAGCCCCAGGCTCTAAAGCCCAGCTATAACCGGCAGGGAGTCCTGTTTGGTCCCGGGCATGGGAGGCCACCGGTGTGTATCAGAAGCAGGGGGCATCTCGGAAGGAAATATGGGGTGGGGGTGGGGAAGTTCCAAAGCAGACCTTCGACCAGACCTGCGGACCCTCACCAGACCTGCCCTGGGCCTTCCCAGAGCTCCCCCAGGCTTCTGACTCCGCCTGCTGCCCAGCGGCTCCTGCCTGCTGGGGAGATCGGAAGATCGCAAGGAAATTGCTCTTTACAAGTCTGCAACTCACAGCCTGAGCGTTTTTCTTTCTTTTTCTTTTCTTTCTTTTCTTTTCTTTTTTTTCTTTTCTCTTGTTTCTCCTCCTCCTCCTCCTCCTCCTCTTCTTCTTCTTCTTCTTCATTGGTTGAGCTTTTTAACATGCAGTTTGTCTCCTTCTGCAGGGAATTATTCTGTGATCCTGTCACCTGACTTAGAGCAGCTCCCTTGGATAATTCAAAGTGGGCTATTTGAGTTCTAATCAGATAGCTAATCTCCTCCTCTTGGCCCCTCATCTAAGTCAACATCTGCTACCCCCCACCCTCAACTTGCCCTTCCACAGAGGGGGAGACACTCAAAAAAGGGGATGGTAATTAACCTTTCTAGAACCTTTGCTAGGGGAACTGCCACCACCACCTTCTTCTTCTTCCTCCTCCTCCTCCTCCTCCTCTTCTTCCTCCTCTTCTTCCTCCTCCTCCTCCTCTTCTTCCTCCTCTTCTTCTTCCTCCTCCTCCTCCTCCTCTTCTTCCTCCTCCTCCTCTTCTTCCTCCTCCTCCCCCTCTTCCTCCTCCCCCTCTTCTTCTTCTTCTTCTTCTTCTTCTTCTTCTTCTTCTTCTTCTTCTTCTTCTTCTTCTTCTCCTCCTCCTCCTCCTCCTCCTCCTCCTCCTCCTCCTCCTCCTCCTCCTCCTCCTCCTCCTCCTCCTCTCCTTCTCCTTCTCCTTCCTCCTTCCTCCTCCTCCTCCTCCTCCTCCTCCTCCCCCTCCCCCTCCCCCTCCCCCCTCCCCCTCCCCCTTCTTCTTCTTCTTCTTCTTCTTCTTCTTCTTCTTCTTCTTCTTCTTCTTCTTCTTCTTCTTCTTCTTCTTCTTCATGTGCTTATGTTTCCTCCCAAGCGCCAGCACCATTGAGTTAGCAGAGATTTCCCAAGCTGCATCTGTACCAGCTTCCTTGATTTTCACTTAGAGCAACTCCGTGTAGATTGGATAAGTCACAGAATGGATTTTGAAATGATAGACAGTGCCATGAGCTGTGAAGTCTCCATAGATTTATACCACATGTGCACACAAAATCTAACATCTACAATGCTTAGTATTATTGCCACATATCTAAATTCTGCAGAACGCCAGTGGGGTAGTTGGAGTACCCAACCCCTTTGCTCTGACCTTGATCTCCTCTAGCCCCCTCAAGTAAGCATAATATCAAGTAAAAACTGCCTGGGTGCTAAACAAACATCTCTTACAAAACAAGCCCCAATCACCCAGACTTTACTAGTCACATCCCAGTCCCTAAGGCCAATTGACAGATCTTTTGCAGCTACCAACCACCATCTTAGGTGAATAATGAGAATGATTTTATTCTTTCCCAATTCCCCTGTCTTAGCACATGCCATCTCCATCCACATGATGTTAATTGAGGGGCCAGCATATTCAGAGGCTTGGCTCTTTGAGAAATGGAAAGAGCTCTCTCTTTGAGAGCTCTTTGAGAAACTGCAAACAGCAATGCACTAAGTGATCAAGATTTAAAAACTGTAGTCTGTTCACTTGTTCACCGTCAATGCCAAGGAAGATGAACTATATGCATTGTGGACTCTGAGTCTCCTATCTCCCCGTTTGTCAGATCTGGGAAGGATTACTTTCTGTCTGTGAGAACAGATGATCATATTGATCTGTCTCTTCTGCCTCCTCACCCATATGCACCAAAGGAAACTGTTTTTTCTTTCTTGCCAGGTACCATGTTAGGTCTTAGGATCACATTAAAACAGATACCATTAGATGGATGCTGCACCCTCAGAATCACTTTTAATTCTTTGGAACTACCTACATATCCCTCCTGAGGCGAGGTCAGAATAATTACTGTTCTCTTTATCTTCACCCAGAGAAGCCAGGAGAATAAGAAGGAATTAGCAGTCAGGTCTATGTATTTAGTGTTCAGATTTGCATAGGAAAAACAAGCTGTGTGAGAGAAATATCAGTGTGTACACCTGAATGACAGATTGGTGTTTGTTTATGTCTCTCTCTGCAGGTGTAGTAAATAACATACAAGGTGTTATGGCAGTTTGCCATGACAACTTCTCTCTTAATAAGGTGCCAGGCACTGGTGGCTCACACCTGTAATCCTAGCTACTTAGGAGGCTGAGATCTGAAGAACATGGTCCAAAGCCAGGCCAGGCAGTCTCTTATCCACGAGTCTCTTATCTCCAATAAACTACTTGGAAAAAGCTGGAAGTGGCACTGTGGCTCAAGTGGTAGAGGACTGGCCTTGAGCACAAAGAGGCTCAGAGATAGAGCCCAGGCTCTGAGTTCAAGCCCCAGGACGGGCAATAAAATGAAATAAAATAAGAATAAGGCATATTGGGTTGGGTATGGTGGTGTATAACTGTAATCCCAACGGAGCAAAACTAGATGTTGTATCTGAAAACTGAAGCAAAAGTAAAGGGGAGGGGAGGACTTGGGACCCCAGTACCAGTTGCTCATGCTTGCAATTCTAACTACTCAGGAAGCTGAGATACAGAAGATCATAGTTCAAATCCAGCTTGAGAAGAAAGGTCCATGATGCTTTACTTCAAGAAAAAGAGGCTGGAGGTATGTCTAAAGACCACCAGTCAAGGAAGCAAGCCAAGTTAACTTGAGGCCCTGAGTTCAGATGTTAATATTGTCAGAAAAAAAAAGTAAAAAAAAAAAAAAAGAGTAAGGACACATTGGAAGGTAATAGAACATGTCACATCACAAAACCTTTCTTTGTAATGGGCAGAAGAGCAATAATAGAAAATACATTCTTAATCTGTATAGTCATTAACTATTGGACCTGATGAAATCAAGACCAGAATAGGCTAATCCAAACAGAATCTGAGTCAAATGTATAATCAATCTTGAATTTTCTAGTAGTGATATTAAAAACACTAGTACAATTATTTTCATAATGTAGTCTATTTAATATATTCAAAATGTGTTCATGTCAATAGGTAATAAGTAAAAAAAAAATGAGCAAAATATTTTGGATTCTTCTCCCAGTACTAAATTTCTGAATTCTAGTATAAATTTCACACTTCTATCACATCTCAGAACTAGTCATATTTCAAGTGCTCCATGGTTATGTGTAGTTCGTAGCTACCACATTTGATGGCCCAACTCTGGATTATATTTGGAATTAGAATTTGCCCTTTGAGAACCTATTTGTCTGTTCCTCTTTGGGACTTTTGGCAAACTAAATAGCCAAGTCTCAGTTGGTTCAAGTCTCAAGGCATAACTCAAGTGGTAATCTCTTGGAGGGGGGGCAGGGTTGAACAGGAAAATTATCAAACATGCTTGGAAGTGAAATAGTATTAAAAATTCCATTCCTTTCAGGTCACCATAGTATTGTGAAGATTAATAAAATCATGGTTTGCAAAAAAAAAAAAATCTTCTTTGGGCTGCCCCAATTGTCCAAATAAATGAATCAGGGTTACACTTGAATCTCTGTAGCCTCTCTCCGACCATTTTCTCCAGATCATACAATCTCATATCTACCATTCTCAATCAGGGGCTTGGCCCTAACTGAAGCCATTATGATTCTTTTCCTGGTCTTCTGGTTTCAACTTTCTACCCTTCAAATTCATATGCTGTCTTGTCTTCAGCGTGAGCTCGTGTCAAAGCAGACATTTAATCATATAGTGTCTAAGCTCATAGACTTTAGTTTTTAAAAACCCATTGCCTTTCAGATAAAATGTATACTGCTTGCTATGGTATGCTAGACAATCATAAACTGGCCTGATGAGCCTTTCCAGTTCATCTCCTTGTTACTTGGTCTTTGATTTTACTTGGCTTGATGATGCCAACATTCCCATGACTGCCTGTCTTTGTTTAAAGTCTACTTCTCTACTCCTCACCAAACAGCAAACTATTTCAAATCTTGCTCAACGGTTGGGCATAGCTTTCTCCTACTTGTGCAGTGCTTTCATTTGTGTTATCACCCCACCTTTGTAAATGAAGGAATTATAGCCAGGACTGATGGGGGAAGTCTATAATCCCAGCCTTCAGGAAGGGGAGACAGACAGATGGCTGATTTGAGGCCATCCTGGTCGACATAGCAGGATTATACTTCACACTCCATCAGAATATATATATCATCACACTCCCTCAGGATCATGTAATATGCTCGATGAAGACCTCTTCAAAATTAGGAATGATGTTCCATTTACCTTCAAACTCACCTTAGGACACAGGATTTTCCTTATGGGAGGGCTAAACGTCTGGAGAATTTTAGTTCTAGAAGCAATATTCTAGTATTCTTTCTTTCCCATATCTTCCCTTTCCAATTCTATAATCAATTGGTGTATCATCACCACCATTATATAACATTTACTATTACGGCATAATAGCCACTATTTATTAGTGCTTACTAAGTACCATATACTGTCCTACTAAGCATTTTATACACATCATTTGCTTCCAACAACAAATCAATAGAGACCACTAATATTTGATAAAAGTGACATCTTGAATAGAGCTCCACACTTTTAATAAGTTAGGTAGCTTCTTACAGAGTAAGCATACTTTAACCATTCTGTCTAAAAATCTTGCTCTTTGGTATTTACCCAAAGGAGTTGAAACACACAGACACACAGACACACACACATACACAGACACACACACACACACACACACACACACACACACTTACACATAAATAGCAGTTTTCTGTCCAAACTTGGATACAATCAGGATATCTTTCAGTTCATGGGTAAGTAAACTGTAGTATATTCAAATGATGGAATATTACTCAACATTAAGAAGAAACAAACTATCAAGCTATGAAGAGACATGATGGAAACTTAAATGCACATTATTAAGTGAAGGAAAGCAAATCTGAAAAGATTATATTCTATTTGAGTGCAACTATATTATAGTTTGGAAAAGACAAAAATCATGGAGACTCTGAAATACCGAGAGTTACAAGAGGGGGGGCTGAACAGGGGGTGCACAGGGAACATACTGAGCATGCTCAGTGAATGTGTCGCACCCAAAGTGAACCCTCTTCTTTTATCTCTCCCCATCTTTTTCTATCCAATTGCCTGTTGGCACCCTGAAAGATGGAAAATACATTGACTTTCACAACTTGTGTTTTCTACCCTTCTTCTTTCCCTTTCCCATCCTCCTTTCTGCCCTCTTGATTTTTTCTTCTCTCTCCCTCTTTCTCTCTCCCCTTTTCCATTTATAATGTTTAATATGAGCTAATTTTGTCCCATGCTATTCTTGGCCAACTCACTAAAACTCTCTGCATGGAGATCTTTTTGCCAAAGTCATATTAAACTCTCTAAGCTGCTAAACTTAGATCAGTTTGTTTCTGCTCTGCTATGGAAAGTCTGCAATGCAATAAACAAGCAAGGTGTGGGGCCAAGGGATTCTTCTTCAGAGAAAGAGGGCTGCTTCGCAAGGGGCTTCCCAGAATGAAGGCAGAGCCTGACAGGAACAAGATCTGAGAGCTCCAGCATAATCCATAACAGAACAGTTATTACCTTGTTCCCTGCCAAGTTAGTGCCACTGCCAATCTCAAAGGCCATTTTTCACACTGCTTTTCAGCCAGCTCAGCAGAATATCCGTGTGACAACTTCACTTCGGGAGAGCAACAGGAAAAGGCAGTTTCCCACAGGCTTAGCTTACTCCCTTTAATTCCCTCCAAGGCACCATGTGGAACTGATGTCATGATTGGGCTTCAAAAAGGACTAAGACCAGTGGGAGATGTAAGAGGGGAGAAGAGACATTCTATTGCCGTGCTATTGGGTAAATGAAGGAGATTGTGATTGTAAAAGGCGTGTAAAAGGCTGTGAGTGACGTAGCAAGAGGCCTGGGATTGAATTCTAGTTCTGCTACCTGCTCATTGCAGGCAGGGTATTTAACCTCAGTTTAGTGAGCTAGGGAAGAGATGTGCAGAGATGTTATAAGGCATCACTGGTGAGTCTGGTGTAGAGCAGATGGTGAATGCCCCTGGCCACATTGGTGTGTGTGTGTGTGTGTGTGTGTGTGTGTGTGTGTGTGTGTGTGTGTGTGCCAGCCATGTTGCAGGCTGTATTTTTAAAAATTGTTATTATAAAGGTGATGCACAGAGGAGTTATAGTTACATAAGTCAGCTAAAGAGTACATTTCTTTTTGGATAATGTTACCCCTTCCTTTACTTTCTCCCAGTTTTCCCTTCCTGTCCCCACCCACAAGTTGTATAGTTCATTTTCAACACAGTGCCTTGTGAGTACCACTGCTGCATTGGTTCACCCTTTGTTACACCATTTCTGTGACCACCCCCCCTTACCTTCTGAAGACAGATAAATGAACAAACAGGACAAAAAGGGGGGAAAACAAAAATGACAAAGAAAAAAACTTCTTCTTTCCATTTCCTGGGGTTCATTTTGATAAATATTATGTTATATGACCAGAGACACATAGGCATTGTGCCTTTGTGTTCTTCCTCTAAGAGTATCCTCCTTTGGTCTCACTGTTTGCAAATTGCAGGCTGTGAATTTTCAAAGACATGACTAACCATACATTCTATCCCACATGGTCTAGCTGTGCACCCCATCAATGGTGAGATCTAATTCCTCTATCTCCCAATTACAGTTGGGATTTGTGTGGTTGATATAATTCTTAGAACTGCAAAGACTCCATCATAAAAAAGCAACTCGGCACCAGTGGCTAATGCTAGCAATCCTCACTACACAGGAGAGTAAGATCTGAGGATCATGGTTCAAAGTCAATCCAGGAAGGAGAATTTGTGAAATTCGTCTCCAGTGAACTATCAAAAAACTGGAAGTGGAGGTATTCCTCAAGTGGTACAATGCTAGCCTTGAGTAAAACAGCTCAGGGACAATACCCAGGCCCTGAGTTCAAGCTCCAAGACTGGCATACACACACACACACACACACACACACACACACACACACACACACACACACACACACACACACACACACACACACACACACACACACACACACACACACAGAGAAAAAGTAACATAACAAGTGCCTAAGTAGTTAGGCATTTTCCTTCAGTGTTCAGGATGGAACTCAGGCCTTACCTATGCTCAGTACTGGCTGAGTCATATTTGCAGCCCTGCCTCACTAAGTAGGATTATCCTATCTTGAAGCTGTCAACTGGCAGTTAGTTGGGCTGAGACTATCATGCTATGAAGAAGCCTAACCTAGGTTAGATAAAGAGATCAAAGAAAGGGTTTCCAAATATCCTGACTAAACTCCCCAACAATCACTATGGGAACTGCAATCTCATGAGTCACCTTAGCCAATGAAGATAAAATATGATTGTTGTTTAAAGCAAGTCAGTGTTCGAGTGATTTGTTAGACAGTAGAAAAGAATGGGGACACTCCAGGAGCTCTTTAATAAAGATCCTGAGCAGTCCAAGATAGGGATTAGGTGTGAGATAGTGCAGAAGATTGGCTAGCTAATCATTCAGCTACAGGGAAGAAGGTACACCACTCCTAAGTGGTAACATTTTCCTTTCCTCATAGCTGACCCAGGCCAGAGCAATGTGTGGGCATATAGATGTGCAAGCATGTGTGTGTATGTGTGTGTGTGTGTGTGTGTGTGTGTGTGTGTGTGTGTGCATGTATGAGAAAACACCAGGAGACCCAGTCATCGAGCCACACTGATTAGTGATACGTTCATCAATTTCTTTTCATACTAAATCTGAAAAGTATCAACTCACTTTGGTTTAAGATGACATTAATATCTTCACTTTTTCAAAAGTCATTTTTATTAGTATTTATATACTTTAAAAGTTCAATGGTGAGAAAAATCACTGTTGCTCCTATCTTCAGCGCCCTGCCTGGTTGCAATAGCCTTTCCAACACACATGACTTTTGGGCCAATTTATGTCTGTATTGTGTTTAAAAGGATTTGCCTCCCCACATAACCACAGAGGCTTTCCATTGTGAGTTTGGGTTAGGAGGACAGTATCTGCACTGGAAACCATTCCCATATTGTTCTTTGGTACTCATGGGCTTAAGCTTTGCCTCTACTGTGGTGAAACTCCTGGTGAATGGAGAAGCCACGCTTTCTATTGCTTTAAAGCCCTTTCTCACATGAATTCATTGCACCTGACTATTTTAATGTTCTGGCCCCATCTCCACATAAGTCTGTTCTATTTTGCTTCAAAATGCTTTTGAGACTTGGCATACCAACAAGGTAACAGGGAGAAATTGCCTGGAAATACAATTTCATATATTAGGAAATTAGTGCGTATTCAAATATTTTATAGCATAAGAGCAGCCTGCACACATTAATGATTAGGAGCATTCAGCAAGACCTAATAGGCAGAGAAATAAAGACTTCCCCACATTCACATCCTTCTGGGGGAAACAATATAGAGTTCAAAGCTCAGGCCCTGGATTCAGGCCAAACTAGTGTTAAAATTGTAGTTGTTATTACTTCAGCTATGTGATCTGTGACAAGCTAAAAAGGGAATCTAAACAGTGTCTATGTCTTCGGAGATTTGTCAGGATGAATGGTCTGTGTGTCAAGACCTCCGCATCCTAACTGGCAGAGGCACATCTTGAATATTATATAGCTTGTCATCACCATCAATGACCCTTTCCAATCACTATGATGGATTTCATTCCTAAAACCTTGTGGGGACTTGAATACACTCCTTTCTTTCTCTAATCATTTAGACAATTTCCCTTTGACCCAAGCCCTATGCAACTACATTTTCCAGCCTTCATGCTAATGCCACAATCCTGGAGAACTGTCTCTAGCAATGCAATCCGTTTCAGCTATTTGTACAGCTTATTCCCAGCTCTTGGCCCTGAACTTTCTCCACTGAGTCACCGCACTACTCTATGGTTAGAGCTCTGTTTTAGTTTTCTTTGGTGATTACTGTTCTGCTTTACCTACAGAATAAATTTTACTAAGGACATACAGTTTAAAGACTACATTTTAAAAGCTATTTGAAATAATGCATTTGCCATTATGTCACTACTTTGATAACCAAATAGGCTCGATTTAATGTATATAAATGGGTTTCAGATGGATTCTTTTAAATGACAAACTTTAAATGGGTTTCATTATGACATTTTCATACATATGCATAATGTCTTTTGACTGTAGTCATCCACGGTTACCTTCTCTTCCTTTCCTCCTCCCTCCTGCAGATCCCCCCCTCAGCACAACTTTTCCTAAGTCTGTCAGCCAATCAGCATAACTTTTCCTTGAGCAATGTGGAAAGGTTCACTGAACACTTGACTGGGCGGACATAAGGGAACAGTAACACTGGAAAAGATCAAGGACATTAGAAACTGTCTTCATTTATTTGGACATATATTCTTTTGCTCATTCCATCAACAAGGCTGTTGGTTAACAGCCTTCTCTGAGTTTGTAGGGTCTGGCCATATCAGTAAGAATAAAACAAGCCTAGTTTTTGCCTTGTCCAGTTTTCAGATAGGTGGAAAGTAACTGCCTGCCATTTTGCCCTGCATTTGAACAAGACTATGTATCATTCACTATGTAATGAAATCCCTTAGCCATTTCTGAGCCTTATCTTCTTCTTTGGTTCACTGTGAGAATTCAAAACATTGACTAAGTGTACCACTCAATGCAATATCTGGAAAAGCACACATTTCTTTCCCCAGGGGTCACAGAACTTGTACTAGAGTCAGGAGATAGACCCAGGAGGCTCTGGCTCCACATTTTTGGTTTCAGAGAATTTTTCTATTGATTGGGTTACTTCTTGCTACTTTTAATTTACTTCTTCCCCATAAGCATTCAACTCAATACTCATTTAAAACAAAACTTTCAGAGAGTGAGTTATAGTTCAGTGGTAGAGTGCTTGCCTAGCATGCTTGATGTCCTGAGTTTAACTTCCAACACTATAAAAATAAGTAAATTAAGTAAAATTTGGGTTTCCTATACATTTCTTCCATCTCTCTCTCTCTCTCTTTTAATCAGTGAAGCTTTGTCACTCAGCCATTTCTCCATATGTTAACGGATATGAAAATTATAAAGTAACTAGTGACACCATAGAGTTAAGCAGGAATAGGTGACATTTTGGGAAGCCAAACTGAATTGGTGGTTTATATAGAAATGGCTCTGCAGAAAGAGCCATGCTGACCACACGGGCAGAAAGAGCTCAGCATTCTATATGGTAATTTACCTACAAGCTGGACTATTACAAAATCCCATTACTGACCTGAGTGGAAGTGCTCCATCAAAATCTACCCTCAACACAGCTCTGCATACATAAAGTTTATCTGGACCTCTGAGCTCTCTCCACTATGGGATACAGCATTGTGAGTCTTCTCCCTTCAACAACCATTCTATGTGATTGTTTTGTTCATGTGTATTAACTATACATGTTAGACTCGTCTTTTTTCTACACACTCTTTCAATGTTGGAGTCTCTCTGGGGGTCTTCTCCGGGTTTGTTCTTTCCTGCATGGGACTCACTTCCCATTGAATCTACTCGTCTAGAATATTCTTTCCTGTACCAACTTCCACTTCTCTAATTTACATCCTTAGCCTCTCTCAATAGAAACGATGTTTTCTTTTTAAACTGGCAAATTGCTCTTTGCTCTGCTTTGCTTTGTATGAGGCTGCCAGAACTACCATCCCCAAATCAAGTTAGTGTGTGTGACATCCTTCTTAAAGGTTGATATTTCTTCTCTGCAGCATGGTGCTGAAGATATGCCTGCCAATCTCTCATTGCATGCCTCCTCAGTGCACATGTTCTGCTATAAAAGTCACCTTAGTATTCTATACCATGTTCATCGTCCTCTAGCTTCCCTTATTTTATTGTGGCCCTGCCCAATAGAGGCTTCACAGGATACTGTTCTTAGGCTATGTTCTACCGCAGAACACGAACATATGTGGTCATTGGTTCTGATTAATACCATTGGGACTAGACCTTCACCTCCTTCGGAGATTTCATGCACTGCAGCTGGATTAGTTTTGTGTAGCCCAATGTTTTCCAAAACGTAAGTGCTCTTTTTCTGGAAATCTTCAGGAACTAAAGTCTTATAGCTCTACTTTGGAGAATACTAATCTGTTCAAATCTTCTCATTTATACTCCATGTTTCATTTGTCCATTGCTGGAAAATAATTGCTTAACACCATGACTAAGGGAACAATCTCTTTGTGTGATGCTGTGTGTGTGTGTGTGTGTGTGTGTGCGGGCGTGCGTGTGTGTGTGTGTGTGTGTGTGTGTGTATGTGTGTGCTAGTACTAGGATTTGAACTCAGAGTCTTAGTCTATTAATAGGCTTTTTCACTTGTAGCCATACTCTGTCAATTGAGCCATAGTTATTTAGAGATAAGAGACTCTTGAATTTATCTTCCAGGTCTTCCTCAGATCTCAGCCTCCTTGAGTAGCTAGAATTACAGGCATAAGCCACTAGTTCTCAGTGAGAACATTCTCCCTACAAAGGTGGTACACAGAGCCTCTGTTCTCACAGACATTTAGAGTTTTGCCTGAATGGCAGAGAACTAAACATGCAATGACCACAAAGCATGGTAAAAGCTATAACAGGGGAGACAGAGTTGTGGCCACACAACGCAGGAGGACTTGATTAGTGTGGGCAGTAGTGAAGGAGGGCTTCTGGAAGGAAGTGGTTTTCTATAGACACCTGAGGAGAAGTAGGAGTTAGTGGGTGCAAGTCAAGGACAGGCCAAGAAAGTCATGTGGATCAATGACTATGGAAAAGCACTCTAACCAGAGAGAGCCTGGGGATGTCTGGGAGACTAAAAGAAGTCTCAACCCAAAAGTGACCATTCCGTCTTCCATGCCTTAAAAATATTTTTATTGTTATTCTTAGGGTGATGTAGAGAGGGGTTACCATTTCATAAGGCATGTCAGGAGTATGTTTCTTTTTGGACAATGTCATGCCTTCCTTCACTCTTTCCCCATTTCCCCCTCCCATCCCTACGCACAAATTGCATAGTTAATTTTCAGTTTTCCATGTCTTTGCCCCTCTACCCTGTTGGGTTTACAAAGGGGATGTTCAGTGTATGTTTGAACATTATAGTAACCTGGTCAATTATCTTAGTAGGATGGATAGGATCTTTTGAAGCACACAACCATACGCATACCCCCTCTGAGGCTTAATAAAGTCTAAATAAGGGGCTGGGAAGGTGGTTCAGTGGTAGAGCGCTTGCCTTGCATGCCTGAGGCCCTGGGTTCGATTCCTCAACACCACATAAGCAAAAAGAAAAAAGCCAGAAGTGGCGCTGTGGCTCAAGTGGTAGAGCACTAGCCTTGAGCTGAAGAACTAAGGGACAGCGCCCAGGCCCAGAATTCAGGCCCCACGACTGGATCCCTCCCCCCCCAAAAAAGTCTAAATAGGAACATTTATTTTAAAAATAGATCTACTGTTAAAATATTTAGAACTATATTAACTTTCCTTTGATTAATATTTTGAGTAAAAAGATTAACTATAGATATGTAATTGTGAGTGGAGAGGGTTATTCTTAATTAAATCCATTGTTATTTAATCCTCCTTAACATATTTTCCATTCTTTGGTCAAGTAGCAAAGAGAGACAAGCTGAACTGTAACTGGACAGACTGAACTAGAGGCTTAGGATTTGAGTGTCCCCAAGAGCTCAGAAGTTGGACCCAGGGTCTCTCTCTCTCTCTCTCTCTCTCTCTGCAGCTGCCACACAGGAATTCCTGTCCTGTATGGCTTTGTTAATTCTCTGACTCACTGTCATTCTACCTTTTCTTCCATGGTTGCTATCTGTAATAAATGAAGAGCCTCTCCTTGGGTTATCAGTAGAACAGAGGGTAATGTCTACTAATCAATGAAAAGAAGTGGTGCAATGTAGTGGAATTAATGGAATTAATTGTCTCCAATTAATTCCATATGAATTGGAGACAATTAATTCCATATGACATTTGACATTGTTAACAGTTCATAAAAGAATTTGGGATCTAAATATACAGAACTTTCATCTTTTAGCACTAATTTTTCCAGTATCCCAGCAAAAGGAAGGCAACTCAAAGGAGAGATGCATGGAAGATCTATGGATCCACAGTATTATACACTCTTACATATAACCTCAAATACAAAATACATTTATATGTGCCATTCAGATCTTACGAATTTCCAAACAGCTTACAAACTCTGGAAACGATTATATGTTGGCAAGTGCAAATTCAAAACCAGTGGAAAATTTATTTTCTTAGCAACAACGTTTGTCACCAAATAAGGACTCCTTCATATTCATGGAAGCAGGAAGAGGAAGGGTCAAACAACTCTCCAAAGAAGAAGAACAAATGGCCAAAGAATACATGAAGGAATGCTCAACATCCCTAGCCCCAAAGGAAATGCAAACCAAAATGACACTGAGAATCTGCCTCATCAAGAACACAGACAACAATGCTAATGAGGGCGCAGAGAAAAAGGAACCCACATATACTCTTGGTGGGAGGGTAAACTAGTGTAGCCACTATAGAAATCAGTATGGAGGTTCCTCAAAAAACTGAAAATAGAGCTTCCATATGATCCACTTAAGGAACCAGCCCAAATCTCTCCCTACAACTGATGAACAGAAAAAAAGAGAATGTGGTACATATACACAATGGAGTATTATTCAGTCATAAAGAAGAAGGGAATTATGTTGTTTCCAGGTAAATAGAAATGGAGACCATCCTGTTCAGGAAAACAATAGTTGCATTCGATGTCACTCTCCATTATTGGAGATGGAAAAGCCTACATTGCACAAATTAGCATCATTAAAGTCAAGTTTAATAAGAAAGTCTCAAACCACACCTTCTTTCTACATGTCAAAGCTAGCATGAACTCATGTAACTGTGACCCTCTGTATAGTAGCTTTACAATAAAAAAAAAAAAAAAAAAAAAAAAAGCTAGCATGAGCTAGGATATGACACAGGGAGATGCACAGAAGTGTGTTTTGGCCAATACTTGGCAGCATATATCTGTCAAGACTTTCCATGTACTGTGAATTCCAACCTGAGTCCTGGCCAACCATCATAAAGCAATGTTACCACCACTGCATATTTTACCAGCCTAATTAGAAACTCCCCTGGACTGTTACCTTATGATTGAAGTTGTTAAAAAAAGAGTCACTCTAAACCCATCCACTGAGGCTCTCCGGAGTTAACCGGGAACCTTTTATAACCTTGTAATGTATTAAGGACCCATCTTTAAGCCTTAAAAAGTTTTCTCAGTTCTAGCCTATGTTGTGAGTTATTTAATTGCAACAGGAATGTGTGTACCAAGAATCATTCTTTAATTAGTCTAAAGCTAAAACAGCAGTTGTTAAATGTGTGATGTGAGTTGAGGCTGTGGGATGTGCTTTGGTGGCTGTGTGGCAGAGACAGCCAGGCTGTTCAGGTTTTATTTTTAAAGCGTAGGTAATTATAACTTAAACCAACAGCAGGGGGGAAATGAATCATGGATTTGTTTCACATATATGGTTTCTTTCCCCTCACCTTCAAGCATTGGGTTTCTAACAGCGTTTACCTAGCTAGTGAGGTGTTACTCTGCATCCTGACAACTTAAGCATCTGGGAGGTGATCACACAACTGTATAGTAAACATTTAGAGATGGATACTTGCCACTCAATTCCTTATAAAATGGAGGGAGGGAAACATTTGCTCGTTTGAATTCAGTACATTTGCTTGAGATAAAACTTGAACCATCAGCAGGTAGTATTTTGATATAAGTGGAAGGTTTTGGACTGGATAAATCAGGAAAGCTGGGTTCAAGTCCATGCCTGCCAGGGATTGCTGCAGGTGGTATATCCTAGCTCATGGGCCTTAGCGATCTGAGGTCATATGTGGTCTGAAATGCTCAAATTCTCCTCATCAGAGTGATATGACAATAAAGAAGACTAGACCCGCACGGGAGTTAGGCAGCTACAACCACTTGGCTAATCTCCTGCTTGTCTCCCATTTTCACGAGACATGAGTCAGCTTTGAACTTGGCTGGGATTCTGACTGATAAGAAAAAGAGTTGTCAGGAGCAAAGGGACTTGTTGACAGGGACACTGTTAGTAAATGTGGGAGACTGCGGGAATTTCTGCTTTGGGGTTATCTAAGGCAATCTATCTCTCGCTTGAGGAGAAACCAAGATGACATGGGAATTAAAGGCTCTACAACTCTGTTTTCAATGGCTTCTCATTATCCATGGATGAGGGTGGGCTCCCAGCTTTTGAAAGCTAATAGTCTTGGCTCTGTTCCAGGATGATTTTTTTGTGTGTGTGTGACACAAAGCAGTTTCTGTATATCCTTTTTCAATCTTCTGTAGGGAAACCATATCACATACTGATCAGGAGTGTACACATGTTCACAGCAGTCTTAATTTGTAATAGTAACAACTGGAGATGGCCCATGTCTTTAACAGATGAATGGGCAGATTGTGATGCATCTGCACAATGGAACACTGTTCAGAAATAGAAAGGCACCTATCTTATCTGCAAAAACATGGATACATTGGAAAATAATTCTGATGGCCCTCCCTAAAAAGAATCTATCCTGCAGGATCATATTTACATAAAACGATCAAAATTCCACACTACTGTATACTGAGGGAAAGCAAATTTATGGTTGCTTGAAGATAGGGACATGAAGAAGGATGGAGGGAGGGAGGGATCAAGTAGGCAGAAAGAGTAGATGGTAGGAGTGGATTGATGGGATGTTATTATGTCAAAAGTTCTCAAACTGTACACCTTAAATAGCTGCCAACTACTGCAGTTATACCTCAATAACTATCAGTTATACCTCAATGCAGCTTTAAAAAAAATCATCTTCTAGCTATGTAGGCTCCAATGAGTTATTGGGCTCAGCTATGAAGGAGAGAGATGTAATAATAACTCCTCCCTCACAAAGTTGCCAGGAGGATGAAATAAGTGAATGTTTTTAAGTGTTCCATGAAATTAATTCTAAGAAAACAAAGAGAATTTCCTTTTATCTTTTACAGTGCATTTTGTTCTATTAAAAGTCAAGGTTAATTACTCATGTAACTATAACCTCTCTGTACAGTATCTTTACAATAAAAAATATTTTTAAAACAAGTCAAGGTTAAGCCCAACCCAGGTGACTCATACCTATAATCCTAGCTACTCAGGAGGCTGAGATTTGAAAGATCACTGTTTGGAGCCCGGCTAGGCAGAAAAGCCAATGAGAGTCTATCTCCAATTAACCAGCAAAAATGTGGGTTGGAGGAATCGATCAAGTGGAAGAGCACCAGCCATGAGCAAGAAAGCCAAGTGAGAGTAGAAGGCCATGAATTCAAGCCCAGGTATCATTCAAAACAAAAAGGAAGTTATATTAGTCTCTTTAAGAAATAGCAAATTGAAATTAACTTGCATAGGCTTTCATATTTCTGCTTAGCATCCTATCTGGGAACTTGTTTCTCTAAAGTAGTAATCTTTTCCCAGCCACTTTCTTTTCCATCCTAAACCCTCTCAACATCTGACATTTCACTGTGTATTTGCTTTGTTTATTCCTTTCCTCTTTGTCTCCCACTGGAGCAAAAGCTCTCTGAGATCAGAGGCTGTTTGGCTCCCTGTCACATAAAGGTCACTGTATGGATATGGGTTAAGTGTTGAATCAATAGTGGCTACATTGTCTCACAAGGACTGCCCTGGCCCAGGTGGCAGTAGTGGCAGCTGCACAGTATAATTGTTCTGGGATGGTTGTCATTGCTAAGATAGAGTTGCTTGTCAAATGCCTGTGTTCATATGCCCTATGATTCTGTGCCTAACAGGGAGAAGTATCTGGGCAGCAAGAAGACCTGACATTGGTTACAAGATTAGGGTCTGAGACGATTACTAAAACATGGAGAATAGAACTCTAAGATTTAGAATACGCTCTTCACTCCTATTTTGTAGTCAATAATGATGTGCGTGTGTGCACACGCATGCACGTGCATGCATGTGTGCGCGTGCGCACGCGCGCGCGCGCGTGTGTGTGTGTGTGTGTGTGTGTGTGTGTGTGTGTGTATGTGTGTGTGTGTGTTTTAATGAAAATCCAAGCAAAAAGTCACTTCTGTCCTCTAGTGGCCTTCAAAACTACAGCCGATTTGCTCAGTCACTCAAGACTTATCTCTGCTGAATTCATTCCTTCTGTTTAATTCTGTGAATAGAGATCACAAATCTGCGCTTCAAAGCATTCAATTCTTGACTTGCTTCCCTTTGTCTACTTGCACTCTTCCTTGCCAGGTTTACCACAGATGCTATGTCTTTAGGATTAATGCACATTCACTGTGAACTCTTTCATAAGCGCACATCAGATCAGTAATCTGTGGAGTATTTTCTTGGGTTTGCTGTTGTATTGCAAGCAGTCCTCATGAGCAATTTTATTTGACAACTGTTCATAAGCAGATCATCAAATTATCCTCCTCTTGAACCTTCTCCTCAAATAAACAGCAAATGTTCAATGCATACCAAAGACTTCCTTAGCTTGCAGTTATCATCTTTTGTATTTTAATGATCTCACTTTATCTTTTTATTGCTGCAATTACATTCTAAATTTTGTGCAGACACTTTAGTGCCTTGGGCTAGATTAATCAATTAATATTACAATTATTACTACACCAATACAGATATAAGTAGCTGGGTGGTAGGTAGCTCCAGATCCATTATTTTAATTCCGAATAAAGTGAATCTGGCTGTAAAAAAGCAAATGAAAAACAAACAACAAAAACTCAGATTTTTTTTTTTTAACTGGAAAAAGGGATATTTCCTAAAATTCTAAAGAGGTTTCAAGTTTGAGTTTCAATTAGTTTGGGGATCCCAAAAGGTTGATAATTAAAGGATTTCCTACAAAGTGGCACTATTGGAAGGTCGTGGAATATCTAGGGGATGGAGCCTACTGGGAGATCCATAAGTCATTGTGGGTGTGCTTTTTTCCATTGTTGGTCCTGGAGCTTGAATCCAGGGCTTGGGGTGCTGTCACTGCGCTTTTGCCCTCAAGGCTAGCGCTTTACCACTCTGAGCTTCTGTGCTACTTCTGGTTTTTCTGGTGGCTAATTGGAGATAAAAGTTTCAGACTTGCCTGCCTTTGCTGGCTTCACACTGTGATCCTCAGATCTCAGCCTCCTGAATCACTAGGATTATAGACATGAGCTATTGGCACCCAGCTTGGGTGTCCCTTTGAAAGGATTCTGTCTCTTTCTCCTTCTGCCTCTCCCTTTCCTTGTCCTTCTCTCTCTTCCTTTTCTTCCTCTAATTCTCCCTGTTCTTCTCTGTCTCTGTCTCTCTGTCTGTTTCTCCTTCTGTCTCTCCCTCACTCTGTCTTTCTCCCTCTTCCTCTCCTTCCTCTTTTATTCTTTCTTTCTCCCACTGACAGGCTCCTGCATTGCTAACCACCAAGTGTTAGCTGAGGGACAGGCCTTGCCAGCCTATGAACTCGCAGAAGTGTTAGGTAAATAGATCTTTTCTCTTTGTAGAATCTGTTGTCTTGGGTATTTCATTGTACTAATACAAAACTGAATAATGTTGATAGACTTTATTTGTTTTGGCGTCATGTCAAGCCTGGTTTTTTCATACATGAGTATTTCTTCAAGGGATTATCTATTTTTCTCTTATCATACAATCAGAAGTCCCAGCAGTGGCTTTGTTTACAGGCTGTTGGTGAGTTAGGAGTTTGAGAAGGTTGTGAGAACATTAGGTTCCAGACCATAAAAGGAAACAGCTCAGTACCATGCGTGAGCTCCCAACTTAGTGCGCAGGTCTCTAAGGAACCTGTGCACCCAGGCCCAGCCAGCCATGATGAGTGTGGGCCAAATGCACAACCAAGCTAGTTCTTGGCTCAGCAAGAATGACGTGATTAGACAGAAATAAAATAAGGAAGAAAGGGTCCTAGTGACTTCAGGAGTCCCAGGGAAAATACTTCTCTCCCACAGTACTTCGGAAACCAAGCATGTACTTCACCCACTAAAAACACACACACGTGCATAGTCTCATTCATTCAGAAAATAACACAACACTTCTGTGTGGTAACATTAGTATATAATCTCTCGCATTTTTGCTTCTTAGTCTCTGAACTATGGCCCTGTTTTGCTCCCATGTGGGATTATAGGCCCACTGAACATAGTAATATCAATGGGAGACATTAATTAAGTATTAGCTATGGCCCATACAATATCTGTCATGCCATCTAATCCGCAGAGATTAGGTATGGTTGTCTCCATTTTACCCTGACTGTTTCAGTAAGCTGCTTCTTCCTTCTGTTCCCAAATCCATCTCCACTTGCCTTTAGAGAGACACAAGGAAGCCTACGGGTGTGGGGTGGCTGAGCTTGGGCCCCACAAGAAGAGAGTGACAGATCCTGTTCTGAAATCCTCATCTAGGAAAGAATTTCAAAACACACTTTTATTCCTTAATTTGCAATTGGGATGAACATTATTCCAAAATATCTCTGAAGATGAAAATCACATATTTTTGTAATTTAGTTCCAGTTTTCATCATTGTATAGAACTTTACATACATACATACATACGTAACCAGACTTTTTTCGTTTTAATTTAGGCTTAGGCATTTCTTCAGTAACCATCTCAAGAGATCCTCAATCTTCAGACATTCTAGTTATTATTTATAACTCCAAGACATTTACTAAATTATTGTTTATCTTTTTCTCATTTAAGCTAAACAGTTCCAATTCCTTAAGTAATAATATATTTATACACACACACATAGATCTTTCTCTCTCTACAAGTACATACACACACACACACACACACACACACACACACACACACACTTTTTTTTTAAAGACAGGATCTGGTTATGTAGCTGAGGGTGGCCTTGAATTCACAATCCTCCTTCCTCGGCCTCCTGAATGTTGGGATTATAGGAGTGCACTGTCACACCAGATAATGACATCCATTTAATCATGATGGATCCAAGTGGTTTCCTAAGTCTTTTTGTTCATTTTATGCATATAAAAATACATCTAGTAATCTGAAAAATAGCCACTATAGCCTTATTCAGTTATGCAGAGGAGGAGACTGAGGTTTAGCAAGTTAAGCAAACTGCTTGGGGTTACAGAATTTGGAAGTCATCAGGCTGAAGTTCACAAGGACATGAACCAAAGTCATGTGCGTGACTTTTTGGAGAGTTTTCTTCGAAGAGGAAGTGCTTCCTCAAACTTCCTTTGTCCCTCCCACTCTCTGAGAAGAAGTAACAGTAGCTGGAGAAACCGTTGAAGCTACATGTAGAGAGAATAGCCCTGGACTGCTACCTTCTAGACCTATACATCTCTATCTTGTCTAAGGGATCCTTGCTGGGTATGGCAGCACATGCCTGTAATCCCAACACTGGTGAGGGAGAAGCAGGAGGATCACATGAGCTCAAAAACAGGCTGAGCTATACAGAAAGACCATGTCTTACAAAATAAACATTAAAGAAAGGGAATGGGAGGGGGGACTGGGAAGGTGGCTCAGTGGTAGAGTGCTTGCCTTGCATGCATGAGGCCCTGGGTTCGATTCCTCAGCACCACATAAGCAAAAAGAAAAAAGCCGGAAGTGGCGCTGTGACTCAAGTAGTAGAGTGCTAGCCTTGAGCTGAACAGCTGAGGGACAGTTCCCAGGCCCAGAGTTCAGGCCCCACGACTGGAACCAAAAAAAAAAAAAAAAGAAAGGGAATGGGGAGAGATGGGGGAGAAGGATGGAAGGGGTGATATAGATTAAGATACATTGTACTCATAACCTGATGTCTAGAATTGATAGCTCTTTGTACAAGTACATAATGAAAAAATTAAAAGCCAGGTGCTGGTGGTTCATGCCTGTAACCCTAGCTACTCAGGAGGCTGAGATCTGAGGACTGCAGTTCAAAGCCAGCTTGGGCAGAAAAGTCCATGAGATTCTGATCTCCAATTAACCTCCAGAAAACTGGAAGTGGCACTGGGGCTCAAGTAGTAGAGCACTCACCTTGAGCTCATGGACAGTGCCCAGGCCCAGAGTCAAGCCCCATGACCAAAATAAATGAACAAATAAATAAATAAAAATAAAATTAAAAAATTAAAACAGGGCAAAACATGAAAATGGGGGCACTTTTGGCTAAAGAAGCTACACCGTTAGCATAATTACCTAGGTGGTTATGATGTTAGTTAACTTTCTGAGCTCAGGGTTCTAGATTCATGGTACAGATATATCCTTTTTCACACCTAGTGATAGCATCCCTCTATATTTGTATCAGGTTGGTACTAAGTTCCCCTGAGGATACCAAAGCTCATTGAGTGCTTAAGTTCCTTACATAAAATTATGTATTTACACATACATATTAAGTCATCTCTATATTACCTGTAATACCTGATACAGTGCAAATGCTATATAAATAGTTATTATATTGCTAAAAAAAATAAAAGTCTTTATAAGGCTGTGTGCTGGTAGCTCACACCTGTAATCCTAGCTACTCATAAGTCTGAGATCTGGAGATCACCATTTGAAGCCAGCCCAGGAAATTCTTATCACCAATTAACCAACAAAAAGCCAGAAGTGGATCTGTGGCTCAAGTGGTAGAGTGTCACCCTTGATCAAAAAAGCTAAGGGAGGGCTAGGATGTAGCTCAGAAGCAAAGCACTTCCCCAGTAAGTACAACATCCTGGGTTTGATCCCCAGTACCAAAAGAGAAAAGACAAAAAAAAGTACAGTTTTTTTTTTTTTAAAAAGATAAAGGACAGCACTGAGTCCCTGAGTTCCAGCCCTAGTATTGGTGCGTGCGCACACACACACACACACACACACACACACAGTATAGATTCAATTTTTGCCCTGAATATTTTCAATAGAAGGCTGATGGGATCCCTGAATGTAGCTCCTGTGGATACAGGGCTTGGTATACCTGCTAACTGGCCTGGAATTGCATTTAGTTCTACCTCTTCCAGTCAGCTGAGTCCCCTCCAGCCTCTGTGTCCTCCTCTGTAATGATCTACTACTTTGGGTTGAGCTGGGAGAAATTTCAGGGGGCAGCAGACTCTGAAGGACAGATTTAGTTGTTAAAGCGAATACACAAAGGCTGTGTTAATGATACAAATAAAAACTATGGCTATCATACACTTGAGTAGTTGTTCTGAGGACCTTCCTTAGTTTGGCGTGTGTGTGTGTGTGTGTGTGTGTGTGTGTGTGTGTGTGTGTGGTGTGTGTGTGGTGTGTGTGTGTGTGTGTGTGTGTGTGTGTGTGTGTGTGTGTGTGTTTGAACTCAGGGCCTCGGTGCAACCCCTAAGCTTTTTATGCTCAAAGCAAGCCCTCTACCACTTAAGCCACAGCTCCATTTCTGGCTATTTTTTTTTTTTTAAGTTAATTGAAGAAAAGAGTCTCATAGACTTTTCTGCCTGGGCTGGCTTGGAACTCTCACTCTCAGATCTCAGCCTCCTAAGTGGCTAGGATTACAGATGTGAGTCACTGGCACCCAACTGGCTTTTCTATCTTGAATACAGTCAAAAGAGCTCTGTACAAAGGGAGGCTATTGATGCTTAGATTGAGGTCTTTCATTTGCAATATTTTGGGGGTAAAATATTTTATTTATTATTTTTTGTGCTTGTCCTGGGGCTTAAACTCAGGGCTTGGGTAATGTCCCTTATCTTTTTCACTCAAGGCCAGCATTCTATCACTTAAGCTAAAGCTCCACTTCTGTTCTTTTGTGCCAGTTAATTGGAGATAAGAATCTCACAAACTTTCCTGTCTGGGCTGGTTTTGAACCACAATCTTCAGATCCCATCCTCCTGAATACCAAGGATTACAGATGTAGTGGTGGGCTTATATTTATTGTAAAGATGCAAACAAAATTAGGAGGAGACAATAGCTATTGTTGGTGTCTCAAAAGACATTGCCATTTACTTCAGTATCTTGCAACAATGGCTACTCCAGCCAGAAGTACCACAAAGGCTTTTACAGAAAATTAACATGATTTTTGACAGGCTGCAGGGAGATGCAATGTAAATTGTGGCTGAACAGTTAGAACCCATTCAGGGATATCACCTGGGGATCTTGGATGTGGTTTTTTTTCCTCTTTTTACCCAAGATAACATAGTAGAGAAGCTATAGGCTTTGGCTTGTGAATAAGCAGTTCTCAAAAGAGGAGGGATGGGCAGCATCCTCCCCAGCTGGTTTGACCCAGGGACAATGAGTCATTTGTTCTTCACATCTGTTGGTTTCAAGTCGGAGAGTCATCCTGTTGCCTCTACTACTTGGATTGTCTGTCCTTGAAGCCTGTCCCATAAAATGCCAATGAGTCAGTTGGGGATAAAATTTTAGAGTCCATTTTTCCTCTGACCGGTAATGAACAGTCTGAATGACTAGGCTGTCTGAAGACAGTTACTACAAAGCCCAGCCCAGACAGGAAGTCAGGTGTATGGGACTTACTGGCTGGATACGCTCAGGAGGCCGGGGTTGGTGTACCAAAGGTAGCAGCAAGGAAGTGGAGATTGGAGGATTGTGGTTTAAGGCCAGCCTGGGCAAAAAATTTAACTCTGACTCAAAAAAACAACTTGCCTATGATGACCAACACCTGTAATCCCAGGTAGGTAGGAGTCAGAGATAGGAAGATAGCCATGTGAAGCTGATCCAGGACAAATAGCAGCCCCTATCTTAAAAATAAATCAAAGCAAAACGGTCTGGAGGCATGGCACAAATGGTAAAGCATTTACCTAGCAAGTATGAGGTCCTGAGTTCAATACCTCCAAGAAGCAGGGGTGGGGGTGGGTAGTTCCTGTGAGCCCAACTTTAAAGACGCTTCCTATATTAAGACTCTTGGGGCTGGGAAAGTGGCTCAGTGGTAGAGTGCTTGCCTTGCATGCATGAGGCCCTGGGTTTGATTCTTCAGTACCACATAAACAGAAAAAGCTGAAAGTGGTGCTTGGCTCAAATGGTAGAGTCTAGCCTTGAGCTGAAGAGCTGAGGGACAGCATCCAGGCCCAAAGTTCAGGTCCTACGACCGACAAAAAAAACAAAAACAAAAACAAAAAAAAACACAAAAAACCAAAGGATTCTTGCTCTCAATGGGCAGAATGCAACTCATCAAAGGTATAGAAAATTTGTTCATGGAATGAATGAATTACTATGTAACTAGTAAGTGGGTTGGACACACTTGGGTTGGATTTGCTCCTGTTCTTCCTTTTACTTGCCAGTGACTTTTGTTTGGTCTCTGATACAGCACTGAAATTGAGTGGGCAAAGGCTGTAAGGAGATGAGGACATTGAAGACAAGGCATGGAGAATCAGCTAGCAGAGAAGTGTTTCCCTCCCCAGTCTATGGCTATGCCTGTAAACAACCACTGATCTGTCCCCTGCATATTTAAACTGATACCTTAGCATCTAGGTTGCTGGTGTTAGGATGTCTTCTGACCTGACCTCATTCTTCCTGGACTCCAGCACTATGAGTGGCAATTGGCCTTTATGTCTGTACAACACTGTGTTTTCTTGTACATGCTTCAAAAGAATGTTTTTCAAAGCCTGGCAAAATAAATAATGGCTGGATTATCATTATTCCCATTTTACAGATGAAGAAACAAAAGCTCACGTTTGTGTCCTAGGTATAAAACCTTTGCTGTCATGTTGACTTCCTGCCTGGATGAGTTGAGGAGAAAATGCGCTGGTGAGGGTGGGAAGGGGGCAGAGAGAAAGGACTCATACATGATGAGACATATCCAGGTCTGGGTTTGCTGAGAGCCATTCTCTAGGACATGTTGCTGGCTCTTACCATGGATGCTGGTGCTGGTGCTGTTTTAAACAATACTAGCTGGCTACCCTACTGATTTATTGAGTACCTACTATGTGTAAGGATCTTTATCAGTGCCATATCATTGAAGCCACTCTTCAGTAGCTTTAGTTACTGAGATATTTGGAAATGAATAGTTATATACACAAATAGCTGTGAAGGGCTAATAAGTGACAGGCTTCAACTATGCTATTCTTCAAAGATAATGTTTCAAAGCAGGATGAAGGTGGCTTAAATTCTGAGGGTACACATTCAACTCTATCATGGTATTCCATAAATATTTCTCAAATAAATGAATTGTTAACAATGGCATTCCTTGTACTTAGTCAAAGCTTATCAATGTTTTCCTTTATTGCACTAAATTGAATCATTAATATAAATTTGCAAGTCTCTGAAGCCAACGCCCACTGATCTATGTGCAACAAGACAGACCTGTGAATAATTTTACAAAATTTACATAACATTTCTCTCAACAGTCAGTATGATGATGAAGTTTTAGGATTAGTTCTGAATCTTAATTTTTTTCATTAAACAAATGAGGAAGCAAGCTCATGCAAGAAGAATCTCTTATGAGGCCCGGATTACTGAGAAGCAATGGAAGGCACTAGGAACCCAAGGAATTCAACTTCAAATCTTGTTCTGCACAAGGTCCTTGGCATTCTTCATCAAGGTAGCTCATATTTATTCTCTGCTTTAGGAGTTCCACAAAGTGTACCCTCTCCTCTGATGTTTGTCATTCCCATGACTGGGATTGCACAGGTACCATTGCTCCCATTTGCTATGGGTGAGATCCCCCATGGGATGAAAGCCAGACCATGCTGAGCTGAGGGACAGTAGCTAGACGAGCCTGTCTGCCCTCTTCCCTGTTAGCCCGAATGGGATGTTGTAGATCCACTGTGCACCAGCATCGGAGTCTTGAAGACCTACTTCCGATGTCATCTCCTTGTGTCATGCACATCCAGCCCTGTGTCTCATGCTTTAGTGAATTTATTCTCTTATGAAGCCAAGTGTGCTTGCCTGAGCTCGTACCTCACAGGGCGCTCAAGAACTCTGGATCTGATCTAATATTTTTTTTTGGTCCCTTTCTTCTTAGTTGTGTGATCGTGCCAGGGTGGGACTTGGGTGGAGGAAGTGAAGTTGCAAAATTAAAGATAGGAGATGAGGTGCTCATTCTCAGATATACTTGTGCCAACTTGAGAACCCTTCAACCTGTAAGGTGAGCAATTTATATGCCTCCTAATCCTGGCTCTGATTCCTTGGTTTCTCTAATTGTCCTGTGTGACCAAGGCTAATAGTGAAACTCCAAGTGCCAAAGTCACTATTAAAGACAAAAGACTGGCTGGGTGGTCATGGCTTATGATTGTAATCCTAGTTATGCAAAAGGCTGAGATCTGAGGATCACAGTTTGAAGCCAGCCCAGGCAGGAAAACCTGTGAGAATCTCAACTCCAACTAAGTGCCAAAATGCTGGAGGAAGAACTGTAGCAAATAAAGTTCAGGGACAGTGCCCAAGTCCTCAGTACAAGCCCCCAAACCAGTTCTCCCTCATCTCCCCCCCCAAATAAAAAGACCAAATGCTGTTGCAAGTTTAACCAAGATGTTGCACAAGTACTAGCTATTATCAGAGTTTCTATTTGAAAATAGAAACTTGGACTTGATTGTGCAACACAGAAATGCACACCTTCGAGCCTCTTCCTTTTCAAATTTATTTAAATGCATTTATTTTATTCCTGTTTCAAGAAGTCCAGCTTTTGCCTTATTCTAAGAGACACTTCAATAATGATGGCTCTTTTGTTCCCACTAGACTTGTGCAACTCATTCTAAAACATAAATGAAAAGTTGCCACCCAATTCCACTTCACACCATATAGCATCTGACAGGGAAAATGGAAACAGGAAGAAAAGCAGAAGCTTAATAAGGAATGGATTATCATTAATTAAGAGATAATGAAAAGCATTCATTAACATTTCTGCAAATCCAGGCCTTGGCAGTTTATGTTCAGTGACAGCTTTGGAGTTCTTGTTGGGCTCTGTGCATCTGATCAGCAACTGAGCCCAGGGAAAGAGAAATAGCTCAGGTTTACGAGCTCACAGGATAGGAAATAGTCAAGGTGACCCCCCCCAATGTAAATTTTGAGCTTCCTATAATTAATTTATTTGGGATTTATTTTCTTTTATACTGGTACTGGGGGCTGGGACTCAGATCCTTACCCCTCTTAGTTATGCCTCATCTTCCACTTCTGCCTGTTTACTAGTTAATTGGGGATACATGTCTTTCAGATTTGTCTTCCCAGGGCTGGCTTTGAACTGTAATTCTCAGATCTCAGCCTCTTGAGTAGCTAGGGTTACAAGTATGAGCCCCCGCCTCTTAGCAGCAATGCAACATTGAGATGTTCTGAGGGGATGCAGGGTTTCCCAGGAAGAAGCACCTCCGATGGAATGTGTTTCCATCCAGTTTAATAACTAGGCAGAGTGAGCAGCCCAAGATAGGAGGAGAACCTACAGATCTGGTCAGAATGCCCCAACACTTCATGAGCAGCAGCTTCATCCACATTGTGAGCTATGGAGAAGGTACAAACTTAACCTGCCTGTGACGTTTAGAGGTGGTTCCTCTGGGAGGAAGTTAGGCAAGGCCAGTTGGGTAGGGCCCTGTGATTGCATGCCAAGAAGGAGAAACAGGAAGACATAGGACAGAGGCATGCATGTACCCTTGCCATGATGTGGATGCTGGATAGAGCTGAGACAAAGAAGCATTTGAACTTTTGATATGGTGTGATAAATAAAACCGCTTTTCTTTATAATGCTAGCCTGCCTCACCCATGTTCATCGTAGTAATGAAAACCTGACTAACGTATGGAAGAAGGAGATCTTAAGATTTCTCAGATCATTCAGGAGAATAATGTCTTGGAAGTGTAGGTTGTTCTCGGAGACAACAGCTTCAAAAGCATCAAGATGTGCAGGAGGTAAACGTGTCACCTCTGTGAGTGTCTTCTACTTTTTTCTCATAGCAAGGAAGAGCTGGGACATCACTGGCTGTCCTCCAGTGTGAACTACATTCACAAGCTCATGGCTCTGTTGCTGGGACCTTTTGGTTATGAGAATCATTCAGTCCTTTCAGGACCTAAAGCCCTGGAATCCTCTATAACTTTGAGAGGGCCTGGGGTACACCTGATGCAGCTTGCTTCTACAGAGCTAGACTTTGGTAGGGACACTAGAAAAAGAGTCCCACCTTTGAGAGACTCATATGAATTTAAGGGTAGAGAGACTTGGTCTTTGGAGACCATTGGGAGTCCCTGGAATGATCGGAGAATCTGTCTTATTCAAACATTTCCTGGGAAGACATAGTCTCAGGTGGAAGTTGGTCAATCCCACTACCTTCTGAGCTGCCAGGATCTAACTGCTCTCTGATGCTGTGACTTTTCAGCAAGAGGGTCTTGGGATTTGATTGCTAAAAGTTGCATGAGGTTTTGACACTCTTTTGGGACACAGAACTCACAACTAATTGCTACGTAATAGAGGTCCCTTGATGAGCCTCTGGAGCCAGGGTTATTCTCTATTCTACACAGTCTCTTCCCGTGGAGAATCGTGTGTGTGTGTGTGTGTGTGTGTATGCATGTGTATGCTTGTGTGCGCAAAGGCCATCTGATTTCTGCCTGGATTCTATCTCCATTGGGTTTTCCATAGGAAACTTGGTGTCTAATCTGATATGCTAAACTCTGCCTGCCTCTTGGGGGTGGAGTTAGAGAAACTGGTATAAAGCTTTTTCAAGCATGATGGGTACCTCCTGCCATACATATTTGTGATGGTTCTCAATGCCTGTTTCTTAGATACCTGAGGATCAAGCAAACCATTTTTTAAGAGGACGTGTGTGTGCTGCCAAAAGGAGAGGAAGAGAGAGGTATGATTGAGCTAGCCACAGAGATAATGATACCCACAAGCCCTTGCGTGCTCATTCTTACATGGGCTTTTATAGACAGGCACAAAACCCACCCATATGACAAAACCAAGCCATGTGAATTACACCACCTGTGTACTTCAGAGGATGACATGAAACCACCCTTGACCCTCTAATTCCTTTTGAAAATGGGGAGGTCTTCTGAAAATCTGTCCCAATCAACTACGGGGATTAAAAGCTGTGGTGGAAGTGCAGTGCTCATCAAATGTCTCTTTGTTGGCAAGATTGTGTTTTCTTCCTGAGCCTTCCTCTCCCCTGGCCTTGTTTTCAAGCAGTTAAGTTAATGGCACTTTCAGGCATGATTTCACAGTTGATGGTGGTAAAGGTTAGCTGCCTTGAATCACACAGAGGTTATTTTGTGAAGCTGTTTGGAAAAAGGACAAAAGCAATAATAAAGGTGTCTGTGTGATGTCCCTTGAAAAATAAATAGCAGACAGATAAAGTTTACCATTTTCAGTTATCTGTGGTAGACATTGTGGATTGTTTTTTAAATGAAGAATCCTTTGGGTATCTCAGACTCTGGACCTTGCTTCTGAATCAAATAAAAGGAGTTATCCCACAGCCAAACAGCCACATTATTACTTGTCAAATGTTGCCCCCTAGCAGATGCTTCAATATTGCAAGTTTTGTATTCAGAATGTTTCTTGTTAGCAGTTTTAGGGTAAGTTCTCTGAAAGGACTTTCTCACTGGCTGTGACAGATGGATCTAGAATGTTCCCAATGGCCAGGATCCTGAAGACTTGGTACTCTCTAGGGGGCTGCTACTGGGAGGGGTAGAACCTTTAGGGTGTGGAGCCTAGTGGGAGGAGTTAGGCTGTGTGTGTTTGTGGGGTGCCCTTGAAAGGGATTTGGAACCACAGGGCCTGAGCAGAGCCACAGCACAGAAATGTACTTGTACCCGGTACACTCACTCAATGAAAGAACCAAGCAGCCATGGACTAGACTTTCCAGAACTGTGAACCAAGATTAATCTATTCTTTTCATCAAGTAGTCATTGCACCTGCAGAAAGCCAGAACATCAACTAAGGATTCTCAACAGCTAAACAAGATGATATATTCCTTTGGAGCGTCTTTTTCAAAGTATACACAATGATTTATAAGTCATGTGCTTTTTTTCTAACATAAAGCACCAGACATTGATTCATGCTGAGAACAGAAAATAAATAGAAAATGAAAATAAGCCTGCAGCCAACTTGAAAAATCACACCTGGCCACCATATGCATGACGGAGAGGAGTCCATGTGACAAGGAAGTTTGGTAGTGAGAGCATGAGGCTTGTAATGCAATGGGGGTTTTCTGAGCATCAGCTGTGCTCACCTGTAGGCTAGGAGTTCTGGGGGTTTTGGTCACACATCCTTAGCTTGTGACTGGATAGCTTGGGAACTGTTTCTTTCCCTATCTTTCCAGGCTCCCCTCAATCCTAATTCAACTTTCAAACCACTCAGAGATGGCATGTTCTCCTCCGAGCTCCTTGGTCAGTTGGCCATGCTAAACAAGAGTAGTGTACGTGGTCAGGTATCTAGTTACACATCTGCTTTGTGCCCTCATTGGCCCAAGCTCCTAAGATGTTCTCAGAGACCCAGCTTGCAGAACTGCTATTGTATAGAAGAGACATACTGAACTGGTTCAGGTCTGTGCTGTGCTACTACATGTCACTCTTTGAATCTTAGTTTTCTCATCTACAAAATGGGAAAAGTTCATCTCTGTGACTATTTAGAAGATGAGAGTATGACTTGATCACCCTGTGCGTTCGCAGTTAGTGACAATTGTTGAACATAATGAAAAGTCCGTGTGTGTGGTCATGGTACTAAGGAATGTTTTGTTTTGGTGTCCTGACTGACCTGCAGGTGGATAAGTTGAAAGTGTTTATGCATCATTTGGTAAAGCTGTTTTTGTTTCTGTGGTCAATACATGATGCATTTTCTCAGAGAAAAAAATACAAATCAAGCAAGTTTTCTTCTCCACTCCCCCCTTTTTTTTGAGGGATGGGAATAGAATCCAGGGCTTTGTGCCCAGCTGCTTCAGCATTCTTACTCTAATTTTCAAAATAAGTACCTAGTTCATCATCTTAGCATAAGAGTCAGCTGACATATACTTGCTGATATCCTCCATGATTAGTCATATAGGTTGCTATCACTAGATAGCTGAAGTTCTGTAAGACATGCCCTTGGAAATAAAAGACAGGTGTGATCTAGGGTGGCCACTGTTAAGAGTTTCAAAGATCTATGTCATATTGCTACTGATGGATACATATTAGAACCTCCCCTGACCCCTCGAACACAGGGTCTTGTCAGCACATGTAGAGCTCATCTACAAATATGTGCAGAGGAACAATCTGCCCATTCTACCCTCTTGGTTGGCATGGACCTTCTAAGTGTTACATACAAAGGCTTGGACTTGGCTCTCATTTACCCAGCACTGAAGAGCAGATGGGCTCCTATAGAGGAGCTGGGCTAAATGAGATTAAGCAGCATTATTTCCCAGAACTGAATTTCATGTTGAGTAAATGGCCTGTCAAGCTTGCCAGGGTACTGTATGGCACCGGAGGTAACTGGAGAAAGGAAGCTCAACAGTGGTTATTTGGTAGACATTGAGGGAGAAAAAGAGAAGCTTAGGCCATAGGTAATGGCCTCCTCCAGAGCAATGCCAAGTATTTATTGCAGATCCTAAATCACAGCAGGGCAACCAGGAAGCTTTCTGCTGGCTTTGGGCATGAGTCCATTTTCACATTGTCCTAATCAGCCAGTGAACTTGAAAGAGATGGATGGGGCATTGTATCTGTACTGCAAGGTTGTAAATGCACAAGGATTGTTTTCTTTTTAAAACACTATTTCTAAAATCTACATATTCTGTGGAGATATTACAGCAGGCCCCAATGCCATGCCCTTCATATTTTAAAAATTCAATCCCATGGTTCATTAGTATAATTACAAAAACAAATCTAAAACCAATTACTTCTGCATATAATTATATATCTCACAACTCAGCACTTGCAGATAAAGGCAGCCATAGCTGTTATGACAATAGTTCTTAATAGCCTGGAACTGTGCTTAATTGCAGCTGCAGTTGACATTGGGATGTAAATAGAGCTATCTTTATTATTTCAGGATCATTGTGCTGTAAGGAAAAAAATAGGTCACAACTAAATAGTGAAAGAAAGGTCCCTAGGATCTATCAACACCAAAAAAAAAAAAAAAAATCCCCAAACAGTATGACATAGAATGGTTGATAAACTTGGAATATTTTAGGGAAAAAATTATCATTTTATCAATAATCTAGTCAAGGATTGAGTTCTGAACTTTTTATGGCATGACAATTTGGGCCTTCACCCTGTCTCTCCTTCTCTACTGGCCGAGTACTTCTATCTGCTCATCAGTTTGGTCATTCCCTTCATCACATTACCCCAGCTTCTCTCTGACACATTTTACACTTGATCTTAGCCAAAAGGCCGAGAAGCGATTGACACATGTTACTACAACACAAATGTGACGAGATCATTTTTGTGCTGGCAGTCATCCAATAGCTCTCTCTCTCTCTCTCTTACTAGAAAGATAAGTTCTGGTCATGTTCTCAAGCCAACTTTCAAGGACCTTTGTCGGGGATGGGCTGGTTTCTACCTACTATGGGTCATCTCCTCCCTCTGCTCCTGGGTATTCAATGCCTGGCTGACCTGGAGAGCTATAAGCACTCTATTCTTAACAGTTGCTGAAGGCTGGCACTCTACCACTTGAGCCACAGTTCTATTTCTAGCTTTTTGGTGGTTAAGTGGACATAAGAGTTGCATGGACTTTCCTGCCCAAGCTGGCTTCAAACCTCAGTCCTCAGCCTTCTGAATTGTTTGGAGTACAGGTTTGAGCCTGTGATCCCGAATTTCTGATTTTTTTAAAATTGCCAGTAGTGTTTCATGCATCTTGGGAGTGTCCTAATTATTCCTGAGGATGGGATTTAAAAGGAAAGCTACCCCTTTACCAACGTAAGCCTAAGACTACAGTTACAGTTTATATTGCCCATGAATAGTTTGAATTCATTGGATTCATCAGCATGTTTGAGTCTGTTTTTGATTTAGCAAAGAGTTAGCTATATGTTTTGAGAGGTGATAGGAATTCAGAATGTGGAGGATCTGGTCATTTTTCTGCAGTTCTGAGAGAGCCATCCCTACAGGATTTTATGTGCTCACATTTTCTTCTGTCTTTTTCTCTTAATGGAGCAGTATGAGTGGGAGAATGCTGATGGCAAATCTGAGATGCAAGACCATCATGGTGTCACAAAACTGTATTTTATGATCATCCATTTTTCTTCTTTATAAACTCTGGTTTTGCTTTAACAGCCAAACCTTGTACGGTCACTTTATGTTGTAGAAGCTCATAAGAACACTTCCCTATTATCTACATGAAGCCCTAGAGGAAACTTGGTTCAGATTGGCTGGAAAGCATTGTCTCAAAGACACTAGCATTCTGTGAAATGTGTTGTACCTAGAGAGTCATTTTGGCAGCATATTAAGTGAAGCCCTTCCAGTTAGTCCTAGGACTGAGAAACTCTCTTTCGGAACAAAGTCTGTGGCATTGCTGTGCCAGAACACTAACCATTTTCTTTTAGTCTAAAACTATGTTTCCACTAAATCAGAGGAACTTCTTCCAAGATGGGGCTGCCAGATCCCCACGCAATCACAAGCCAGGGCCATTTCACGTCACTTCATACTTATTGACACTTAGGAACACATGGCCCCTTTGGTGACACCAGTCCCCAGCCTAACCAACCAGAGGGCCAGGGGGTGCTGAGACAATGGAAAGTTCACAGAAGTGATGACTGGAGGCATTTATCACTGCAAGCTGAGAGCCAAGCAGGTTAAGCTAGCTCTGATTTTGGAAGGTGAATGCCTGACCTGTTAAGGCTCTTTTCTCCTGGTACCCACTTTCTGTGCCATTCTATGTGCTACTAGAAAAGAGTTTCTTATATGGTGATTTGTAGAAGGAGTCTACAAGTTCTCCACCATCGTCACAACGGATGTCTAGGCTGTCTCCACAGCAGAGGCTGAATAACAGCGATGTCTCACGGGGTCAACTGGGCCAATGACCTGGAGTCGATACACGGAGGAGGAAACTTCAGGCCTGATACTCCACATTAAATGACTTCCACAAAGTTGTTCTACCCACCTATAATCTGTCCTTGAGAGGAAACCAGTTCCTTTCAAATTACAGTAGATATATAGAAAAATAAGACAATAACCACTCTTCATGGACATCTTATACAGTGAAGAGTATAAAAATGAAGTAATAGTTTCAAAAATAAAACAATAATTATGTAGTTATAAATTATATGGCAAAGTTTATATCAATCATCATAATAATACTATACTCTATGGGCTGGGAAGGTAGCTCAGTGGTAGAGTGCTTGCCTTGCATGCATGAGGCCCTGGGTTCGATTCCTCAGTACCACATAAGCAGAAAAAGCCAGAAGTGGTGCTGTGGCTCAAGTGGTAGAGCACTAGCCTTGAACTGAAGAGCTGAGGGACAGCACCCAGGCCTGGAGTTCAGGCCCCACAACTGACAAAAAAAAAACCCAACCTATACTATAATTATAATCATAAGTATGAATATAATATTATGATATAATTATAATAGAATCTTAAGTATATTACAATTATTCACAATAGTTATGTATTTTATAACTTATAAAACTTAAAATAGTATAATTGTATAATGTAGCTTTATGATATGTTATTTATGTAATTATATAGAGTTTTTAAGTATATAAAATATATAATTTATCATTCATAATAAATTTATAATTTCCATTTTTGAAAGCACTTCAAAAATGAGATCAATCTATTTTTCCAACCCCTATCAGTTTCTCTGGAGAAATGACACACTTGACCTAATTAGGTTTGGTTCACTTTTATTTTAATAAAGCAGTAAGTTTTGGAAGTACACAAGTTGCATGAATTACTGGCTTTTCTCTTTTGTGATGGTATGGAAAATGGAAATGCACCAGTAACTGCAAAGACTTTCCAAAGGCAGAAGGTATGAGCTGCACAGTTTGCTAAATCTTCAATTAGAATTTTACTTCTATTTACTGGAAAGGGTGAATGAGGAACAAGAGACTCTTCTCTAATTGGTCTATCCTAACTTCTCCCTTAGGGGGACTTTCCTTCCTCTTCTCTGTGATTCTGTATGGTTTTTGGCGCTACTAGTAAATACATTTTCTTACATAGCAATGTGTAGAAGGAGCACAGTATTTTCTAGGAAGAATAGGGCTGGGCAGTTGGCGTGGGGGAGGGTTAGGTATGACAATATTTGAGAGGCTGGGATCTTCCTTGCCTGAACTAGATCTCACTCCTGAGCCAATCAATTCTTCATCTTTTTTTTTTTTTCTTGGTCGGTTATAGGTCTTGAACTCTAGGTCTGGGCGCTGTCTCTCAGCTCTTCACCTTAAGGGTGAAGAAAACTGTAGCTCTTGAGCCACAGTGCCACTTTTGGTTTTCTGGTGGTTAATTGGAGATAAGAGTTTCACAGACTCTCCTTGCCCGGGCTGGCTTTGAACTGTGATCTTCAGATCCCAGCCTACTGAGTAGCTAGGATTACAGGCATGCGCTACTGGCACCCAGCTTCTTCATCCTTTTTAGTTAAGCGGATTTCAAAGGGAAAAAAAATTACTAGTTCTGAATGCTGCATTAACTAGTGATTTTTTGACTCTCAAGGATAAAAATACACAGATTATTATTATTTTAGTTTATCATCAAGTGTACTTTCTCTTAGAGAACTGAAAGCATCTTACAATATAAATTTTTTGGAAAAAGAAAAAAAATGACCTTTAGTAGTCTAGCTGTATGGTAGAAATTAAAAGAAAAAAAAGGGAAATGCAACATTTGTGTATCTTTTAAGTGAAGTTCTGCAAAACTTGAACATCCTTCCCTAAGGGATACAATATTACAACATTCTTAAATTGCAAAAGTCTATAGTTGAATGCTATTGAGCACAGTAAGAAATGTATTTTTATGAACTTTGTTTTTTTTATCAGTTATGGGACTTGAACTCAGGGCCTGAGCACTGTCTCTGAGCCTCTTTGTGCTCAAAGCTAGTGAGTGCTCTACCACTTGAGCCACAGCGCCACTTCCAAGAAATCTATTTTTAAAACACTCAGATTAAATGGTTCAAAGCCAACAATCAGGGAATTAATTCTAAACCCAGAATATAATTGGTGTCTTTGTCACCCTGTCTAATATATGGACAATCACAGACACACAGAAAAATCAGTCTTAATTGGTCTATGAGATAAACAGGACAAGAATAATGTGAGAGAAATGTGGAAACAATTCTACCTCTGTTCCAGAACTTTCAAAATTGGAAGGACTATTAAAGTAATTTATACATTCACGTGCTATGTTAGGATATTATCACATAAATGTCCCAGGGAATTTAATTAATTGCCATCTGGAAATAGTCTAAGCTCTTATGTTAATATTATCTTAAATGGATGATAGATACCTACACATCTGAATTGATAAGTTTAGTATAAAGCAATACGGATTCATAGCTGTTGGGCGAAACTGTTAAATTCTTTTTTTAACACAGGGTCCTGACACAAAGGTGGAGGTTCATATACTTTGGACTGAAACCAATTATCCAGCTGCTAGTTAGATGGCACAGTATGGGAAGAATTGGTGCAGAAGGTCTTACTTAAAAGATCTCAACCCTTGAAACTCAGTTAAAGGATGCAGTCTGATGGTGCTCAGCTTGAAATGCACTTCAGTGGTTGTTAGCTTGTGCTGAAGATGGTATCCTGTAAAATGTAGTTTCTACTTAAGTTAGACCTCCTGAGAGAGGGTCCTAGGCAAAACTTCCCCAGGCACACTTAATATTCAGGCTTGAATAACAGCGATTAGCTGAAGACCAGGGATTACTTCCCTTCCTACTATCCACTTTCCTCTTGCTTTGAAGGAAGGAGACGGGATGCTGGCCTCATGATCTAAGCACTGGTACCAAGTGTTCACTGTCTGCTAGGCAACTGACTTATGCCAGGCAAGCAACATTTCCTGCTTCCCCTTTTACTCCCAGAAAAACAAAAGCAACAAGGGTTAAGAGGCAGCAGAGATGCCGTGGGATTCTCCTGTCTTGGAGTCCAGCTGTACCCTTGGCTCCATTCTCTATCTTAGGCTGGGGGGATGGAATTCTACTTATATTCCTCTAAGACCTGCGCAGTAGCCCCCTGGCATAGAATTGGTTCTTCTTGTGTAATGAGTCACTTACCCTCTCCAGGTTATATAGGCGATAGGAAAGTGAAGATGGAAAGATTTCATGTCTCCTATGATTCTCAGGTCAGGGGAGCCATTGTAATGAACTGTTTCTATAAAAGAAGCTAGTTAAGAGAAACAACACATCACAATGAAACCCTGGCTGTTGTTTTTATATCCAGTTCACTTGTGAATCCCTACATTCCCATCTCTTATTTAACGTAAGTGAAATGTCTTTGTTCTAGATGTACTCTGTGCCAAAGCTTCAAAAAACAGTTGCTCAATAATCTCCTATGCATTAAAATGGTTGTAAGCATTCCATTAAGAGAATAACTCTCATTTATAAAATATTTATTTGAAGGTTAAAACAAGAATTGATCTTTACAAATTTTTAGACTGTTACCACTGGAAAAAGGTTTTAAATGGTGAAATGTGGCATCGTCGGGAAATAAGTCAAAAATCCATAGCTATTACAACTTTTTTCTACTGGGGATTTAATTCATGGGCTTGCTAAAGTAAGTGTTTCACCATTTGAACTATGTTCCCACTGTTTGATTTTTAGTTTCATTTTTCCTGTTTGCATGATAGGTTCTCATGATTTCCCTGGGGTTGGCTTTAGTCTTTGATCTTCCTTCGTCTCCTGTGTAGCTAAGATTATAAGCATGCACCACCATACCTGCTATGGTTGACTTCTTAGCCTGTTCGAAACTGGTTAGGGATGTTACTAGGCTGAAATAGTCTCTAATTTGCCCTCGCTTTACACATACTTCAAAACTCAGTTGGTGGAAAAATTTAACTACAGCCAATGATTTGATTTAAAAAAAAAACTAGTTTGTTTTATATGCCTGCAAGGTCTAGCCATATTTCTTATCTTTAATAACACAAATCTCATTTAACTTGTCTTCCATCCTAATTACATACTCAGGTGATTTTCTTCTTTCAGAGTTGTGCCCTTTACCCCATTTTCTATATTAGGCTGGGTAGGTGGAATTCTGGTTATGGTTCTCTAGGACTTGCTCAGTGGCCTCAAGGTATATAATTGCTTCGTCTGGTAATGAGTCATTTATCCTTACCCAGGTTAGAAAGGTGAAAGGTGAAATTTGGTGAATGTGGGATGACTTAATGTGCCATGGGATTCTCAGGTCAGGTGAGCTGCTCTGGGACTAGGGAGTGAGAGCTAAGAAGAAATGAGGAGAGACGCTTGGAGAGCTAGTTGTACGCAGTGAGCTGCTCCTAAGCAGGAAAGAAGTGGACGCAGTTAGGTCTGCTTGAAAAATGGTCCCTAGCCCTATGTTTACCCTCTATTCACATGCAGCCCTCTCTAGAAGTGTCTGCCCAGTACACAGGTAACTGGCATATCTGGGGGCAGTGGGAGGGTCCCAGGCTCTGAGGTCACTTCCTGTTCCTCTGAGGTCACATCCCCATCTGCCCAGGGGGTCCCTGGCCGCATCCGCCCTGGCCACACCACCTCTTCACCCTTTCCCTACATAATCAATCTCCAGGATTAGATTCCCCCTCTGTGCACTACATCTTGGGGGGGCCGGCAGTTTGCTCTTCCCCCTGGCTCCCAGAAAATTCTTTTCTGCCTGAACCACAGGCGGTCTCCTTTCTACGAACCTTACAGAAGCAACAGGAAGTCAGTGGCCTCCAGGTCCTCTGGCCTTGTAAGGAAATGAATTTAGTTTAGTGTGCTGTTTAATGTGGGTGAGGTCACCTTTGACCACACTGACCATTGGATTGTTACCTTTGCAAGAATAATGCTACAGAAGGGTGGTATTTGTGAGAACAATATCCACCTTTTTCTTTCTTTCTTTTTCTTTCTTTTTTTTTAGTCATGGGGCTTGAACTCAGGGTCCACTGTCCCAGAGCTTTTTTGCTCAAGGCTAGAGCTCTACCACTTTGAGCCACAGCTTCACTTCTGGTTTTTAGGTGCTTAATTGGAGATAAGCATCTCCTGGACTTTCCTGCCTGGGCTGGCTTTGAATCGTGATTCTCAGATCTGAGCCTCTTGAGTAGCTACGATTACAGGCATGAGCCACCAGCACCTGGCCAATATCCACTTTTGACTACTACTTCAGGGATGCTTCTCTTTAAAGCAAATCTACTCTTTACAGGTAGTAGAACCCTTGCCTACCAGGCCTGAGGCTCTGGGTTCTGTCCCCAGCACCACAATTTAAGACAAAAATAAAATGGTAGCAGCTGTGGATGGTGTAAGGAAGGTAACCAATTCTTCTAAGCAGGGTGTGCTAGAGCCTAGGGTTGAATGGGCTGGGGCCCCAGGACCCTCATTCCCATGCTCTATTTCCATACTCTCTACACATCCCTGTAGAGTTGACTTCTGTTTCTCCACATCTCCTTTTCCTCTCTCTCCTCCACTCACAATGAAGGTAAGGAAAGGGGAACAAATGGGTTGGGTTCCCACTCTTCTTCTCCATTTACCCTAAGCAAGAAAATCCACAGCATCCTAGGTGCTGGGCTGTGGCTGAGCAGCGGCCTGGCCTCCACCAAGTCCATCTGGGCTCAGTGTCAGAACAAGAGAAGAGGAGGAGGAGGGGGAGGACAGGCAGAGGAGAAGCAGGAGGAGGAGAGGGAGGAGGGGGGAGAGGAAGTAGGGAGGGGGAAGGAGAAGAAGGAATAGAAGGCGGAAGAGAAGAGGGAAAGGAGAGTAGAGGGATGGGAGGAAGGGGGAGGGGAAGGAGGGAGAGGGGAGGAGGAACCACTACCACATAATCACATCTTGCCGACCCAAGGGGCAGATCATCTTCCGATTGTCCTTTTTATCAACAGGTTTCTGGAATTGTAAATAAGAGAGAAAAAATATAGCACACAAATAGAACCCAATACTTGTCGCAACAATCAAGGAAAATGAACTGGAAGAGGCTTAACTGTCAAGTAAGATTTAGAAATCGAAAAAAAAACCACCTCCAAGCCAGGAAGTCTCAGTGTCCAGCAAATAAGAAAGTCAAAATGAGGCATGGAAAAATTCCTACATTGGAGCCAAACATTGAAAGTGGGACCTTAAATAGAAAATTTAATAAAATACTAAAATAATCAAAGTCTGTGCCAATGGATGAATAATAAGAGCCCAGATTTTCAAGTGCTGTATGTTCATTCTTGGCAGAGTTCATCTAAGACAGAAAGAGACCACCGGCCTATCCTAAGCAGTTTTTTAAAACAAATAAGCTATTCCCCATTGATCCAGAAGAGGGCGCAGGAAAATGCCTGTTCACCCCAGAACTGGGAATCAGTACTTTTCTCTTTTCCACTTGCTGCTTAATGACTTCACTGTCTGCATTTTCTGAACACTTGCAAGTGTGTATATATACAGAGACATATCTTGTCATGGTAGCTGTATTCATTCAGGCGAATTAAGTGAACTTATGCTAGCTGGGCATTTTAACAGTTTTATGGCATGCTGACAGGCATAAAAATCACATTAATTGGGGCAACAGGTTAAGGGCTGCCTTCCTCTTCGCAGGGGAGCTTTTCATAACTGTAATGCTTTTGAAACGATTGCTTCCACCCGAGTTCCTCATCATGATCCTATTCAAGGAGAGTCAAATCATGCTGCATCCATTCACTTGGCTGCTATTTTACTGTGTGTCAGGCATGTGATGGCGCTGGAGGCCAAAGATGAATACCATGCAGCCTATACTTGTGAGGGGCATACAGCCTTTGAAAGCAAAAAAAAACAGCCAGTGTCATGCGTGATGTGATGAAGCCAGGCACTGGGGCACATGCCTGTACTCCTAGCCACTCAGCAGGCTGCACACTGGAGGAACATGGTTCAAAGCTAGCCCCAGGAGAGAAGCCCAAGAGACTCTACCTTGAGTTAACTAGCAAAAGCGAGACTGGAGGTATGGCTCAAGTGGTGAAGTGCTGGCTAACCATGACAAAGCCAACCAAGAACAAAAGACCCTGACTTCAAGTCTCAGTACTGACACACACACATATAAAAAAAGGGGTGTGATGGAAATACAGATCCTCTGGGGAAAAGGCCAGGTGATCGCGGTCACAGCCTTTGAGGAGCCAAGGGGCATTCTCTGGGAAGCTGCATAGGAAGAGGTATTGGCAAAGCAGGGAGAAGGGTAGTTCTGCAGAGGTGCATTCAGGTCCAGAGCACAGCGTGTGTCAAGGGCTTGGGGTGAGGGGGAATGAGTTGGCCGGGGCACTCAGGGCGACAGTGAATTGAGAGGCCTGAGCTCACAGCCACAGATATGGGCATGGGAGGAATCTGGGGAGGAGAAGCCATGAGGAAAGCCATGAGGATCCACACATAGAGGAGCAGGGAGGAAAAGGAGGTACTGATGGGCAGGAAGGTGCAAGAACAGTTATTGTAGCCCAATGTTCCCAGGTAGGATTAAGTGGGCTGTGACACTCCAAGAACAGGAAGTCATCAGGAGGCCGTCAGCCATCGGACTTAACATTCCACCTTCAGCACATCGCAGGCTGAGAACTGACCTTCTGCTTCCATCAAATAAAATAACAGCACAAGGACGCTGTGTCAAAGAGAGAACCAAGCAGATCAAAACCAACTGTGTAGGAAGAAGGGAAGAAAGACTTAAGGAGCATCAGTCCACTGTAGTTTGTATCTTTTTTTAAGTGAGACATTTATTCCCCAAACAAGGAACTTCAGAACAGCCATGGACTGCAGCTTGCCTCTGTTTATTTTAAACTAGAATCTCCCAGGGATGGGGATTACTCCTGACACTCTTACCTTTTTCTCCATCTTGGCGGTCTGTCTGCCATTTTGTTCCCATATGCAGGACTTAATTGTACCTCAGAGGGGGGCGGGATGACCTGGGGGGGCTTGGTCCTGAGAAGGGTGCTCAGAAGTGTAGTAAACATAAAATGAGACACATAGTCATCAAGCTAGGGAGATTGTCTAGCAAATGTGTGGTCTGGATGCTTAAGGAAGCCTAGAGGAGAAACCCCAAACAAATCAACCATATGGCGTTCAACCAATTACTGCACTTGGATACAGTTCCCGAGTTAGCACTGAAGCCTACTATGGTCTCCACACTGAAGACCCAGGCAGTGTCTTGAGTACAAGGGTTAGAGTTGATGTAAGAGTCAGTGTGGTCATGGCATGTTCTCTGACAGTATTTACTCTACCTGCAAGAATTCTGCTGCTATTTCCCTAGAGAAGTGGGAAGAGCTCTGGTCACAATGTATAGTATTCTGCCTCCCCCTCCCCCTCCTTCCCCTTCCCCTCCTCCTCCTCCTCTTCCTCCTGTTTTTCCTCCTCCCCCTCCTCCTCCTCCTCCTCCTTATCTGCAAAGCTTTGACAAGCAGCGTGCCTGGTGTTTATTGTGAGCCACACACAGAATTCTAGTGAGGTCACCCTGACATGAACTTTGTGGGTAATTTTATTTAAAGCAGAGTTTATGTTAGGTATACATTCAGATTGAATTAGCTCCTGTTACCCAAGGTGGGGGATCACTCCATTACGAAAGAGGGCTCTATCCAAGACCTACAGTGAATGTCTGACATGGCAGATAATTCAGGTAATAATTCAGATATGTATATACATAATATATAATACATATGCATACATGTATATATGTATGTTATATGTATATGCATGTACATATACTTACCTAGGATTAAATTTTAATTCATACATCCGTCACAGTGAGAGATTAGCAATAATAACTGGTAGTAAAATAGAACGATTTTAGCACCATGCTGTGAAAATATTACCAGCATCACTACTCTTGTGCCGTGGGGCCCTCATTAAGTGGACTTAGGGTAACTTGAACACAAGCATTGTGAAACTGTGGCGGTTAATTTACAACCAAGGCAGCTACTGAGTGACTAATAGATGGGCAGAATATATAGTGTGGACATGCTGGGCAGAGGTGTGATTTATGTCCCCTGCAGGATGGAGCAGCAGAGTATGGGATTTCATGCTCAGAAAGTTGTGCGGGTTCAAACATATAGATTGTTTATCTCTGGAGTTTTTTTTCACTTCATAGGACCAAAGTTGACTTTGGACAAGCTGAGGATAATGTGGTATAGCTATTCTTGGGATCTATTCAGAGTGTGGGTGATTATTTCAAATATAATTTTCGTTTCCTTTTTGGGGATTTTTTTTCTATCATGGACATTTATTATGATAATATGGTAAGATATTTATTCTGTTCTGATTCTGTGATTTCTCACAACCGCGGTGGAAACGTGGCAAGTGGTTGTGGTACAGCAGGACCGGCCTGGTTCTGGCACACGTTTACTGGTGACAGTATGATTGGCAGGAACATGGACAAATCAGACCCAGTGTCTCTGATATCTGCAATGACAAGTCTGACTGCTGAGGTTTAAACCCATGGTAGACAAAATCATGAGAACAGTATAGGCTTTGGTTGCTCTTTATTTTTATATGATGTTTTTTCTGTTCCTGTGAACATAGGGGTAAAAAAAAAAATGAGTGACTTAATAGATTTGCAAAGGCAAATTCATGCAATATTGAAAGTAGCCACAAGATGGCAGTAAGGACTATACAGTGAAGGTGAAAGGACTTCCACACAAATTCCTTCAGGGAATGCAAAAGGCTGTGTGTTTCCCGGAAACATTCCCTCTGCTGTGCGGTAATTGCAGACAGTGTTCTTGTCAGCCTGAGGTGTCTTCCCTCCCTTTCCCTGCTCAACATAGGGTGCCACTGATTTCAAGTAAATACAAGTGAGGGTTCTGGAATCTTCCTCGCCTCTAACAATGGACTGTTTTGCTGAATCTAGAGGCCCATGGGCCTTCTGACCTGGTTCAGGGGTTCAGCCTGGATTGAATTGCCTGAGACCGCCACAGTTTATCCTGGAAAGGAAGCCATGGAGGAAGAAAGGGGAGAGATTCCTCCTTTTGGTTGGACTGTGAGTTAGAAAAGGCGGCTCACACATGTTGATCAGCATGCTAGTACCCAGGTGAGGGGTGCAGCCATCACGAGAAAGGAGAGGGAAGAGGACCCTCAAATCTTCAAGTCAGATACGCATATGCTCAAAGGCCATCTTCTATGTGTGTGTGTGTGTGTGTGTGTGTGTGTGTGTGTGTGTGTGTGTTTTGTCTGAAATCTGTCCACTGTATGACTGACTTTTCTCTCACTGTTACTTTTTTTCTTTTCTGAAACTGGGGCCTCAGGGCTTCACCTCCAACTTTCTCTAAGCCTTTTGCGCTCCTACGTGAGCCAGGCCTCTACTTCCAGCATTTTGCTAGTTACTTGGAGACAACAGCCTGTCTTGGGTTTGTATGTGCTGGTTTTAAACTGGGATCCTGGGATCTCAGACTCCTGAGTAGCTGCGCATATGGCGTGAACCACCGGCAGCTGGCTCTGCTGTTATTAACTTCGAAGCCCATTGTAAAACTCCTAGGTATACCAGGCAGTAGTACAGGGAGTAGGTGAATCTTCAAAGCTGCTTTAAATAAAAAATAAAGTAAAAACAGGGTCTTCCTAAATAGCTGGAACTGACCTGGACTCGAACTGACCTTCCTCCTGCCTCCTTTCACCTCTAGAAAGCTGGGAATACAGTCAGGTGCCACCAGCTCCTGGTCTAGATAAAAGTTTAGGGGAAGGTAATCACAAAGTCTTGTGTCCATTGACTTCTTAAACATTTCTGTTTCTCAGTCACTCACGGGCTGATGCAAAGCGCATAGGGCACATGGGAGACACGGCCTTGCTTGGCTTTGGCTTTCTACCTGACTGGCTACGCGACGCTTCTGAGAGAACCTCGAACTCAAAGGCAGCAGTCCTTCCTCCTTGAGCGTTTACTTTCTCAGGTCCCAGCTTTGTCTGAAGTCACACAGTGGTCAAACACATGAAATGGAAAATTCCAGAGATAACTCATATGTTGTATATAACTTCCATGAAAGTATGTGGTATCTTCTTCCATTGCATTATTGGTGATTTTTGCTAATCTCTTACTGTGCCTAATTTACAAATTAAACTTTATCATGGATATGTACATGTAAGAGCAAACATGCTATTTATGGACATATATGTGTTCATTATATACATGTATATATATATATATATATATATATAAACATATACATATATGTGGAGAGAGAGAGTTTTGAAATAAATCCTGCTTTGGATCAGGATGGACTAGTATACTGAGATTTTCATTTCTCTCCAGTCTGACCTTGAGCCATGAAACTGGCCTTCTAGAGTTTTCCAGACTCTCCATTATTGATACTTTTTGCTTTCTCTTCATGCTCCTTCTCTGGAAGTTTCTGTCTGCCTTCTCTGTTCAGAGAAATCCTAGCATGACGTCAGGGGCTGAACCCAGCTTTCCCTCTGTGTCCAGCACCTTGACCATGAGCAGTTCTAATGAATTCTCACTGGCTGGCATCCTTCACTAGCCCTATGGAATGCCCCGTGAGCATTTCCATGTGTCTGCACTTTACCTTATACTGTGTACCTTCAAGCAGACATAGTGCAGTACCTTCCTTGTCTGCTTTTAGCTCTCTCTGAATGAAAAGGATGAACTTCTGTTCCTCCCTCTATCCTGTCTCTGCACACAGAAAACTGTGTGCACAAATACGTCTACAATGGTAGCTGCCTGTATTTCTGCTCCACTTGACCACGAACACTAGAAGTCAATGAGGAATTAGAACTTTTTCCCACAAACAATAAACATTGACAGAAATGAATACACTAACTACCCTGGTTTGATAATTAAATATATATGTGTACACTGAAACAACACACTATACTCATTAAATGTGTATAACAATTAACAAAGAAAAATAAAATTAATCGGGGCTGGAGGCTCATGTCTAGCTATTCAAGAGATCGGAGGATTGCAGTTCAAAGCCCGTCTGTGCAACAAGATCCATGTGACTCTTATCTCTAATGAGCAAAGAACTGGAAGTGGAGCTGTGACTCAAGTGGTAGAGCACTAGACTTGAGCAAAAAGCAAAGAGACAGTTCCCAGGTCCTGAGTTCAAGCCTCAGGACCAGCACCAACATATATAAATAAACAAAGCTAAAAAGACATGGATGGTAAAAGGATTCGAGACAGGAACGAGGAGAATGGGAAAGCTGGTAGTGTTGGGTGGTCTTGATTTTCCCAAGCATGCTTCATTGAGAGGGTGAGAGCAGTTTCTGGAGGAAGAGGCTGACCTGGACTGAGCTGTGTAGGGCAGATCATTCCAGGAGAAAAGTCGCCAACACAGAGGTCCTGAGATGGAATGAGTTTGTGTTTGGGAACTAGAACCCCCTCACAAGGCTGAGACAGAATGAGTGGGCAGTGTGGTGGTAAAGGAAAGACAGAGGTAGCCCAGGTCACACAGGACCCGGTGGATGATGGGGACCAGACGGCTTTTCTGTGAATGAGATGCAACTGTGTCAAGGTTCTGAGCAGAGCTGGGTCATGTTAGAACAGTGGAGCAAGCTCCCTCTTGTGGCGATCATGGGAATTGCAAATGGGGGCCCTTGGAAAGGAATTAATCTGTTCACAGGAGTAGAACCCATCTGTATCTCCAGCACTTAGAATATTGTCTGGCACCCGGAGGACTGACTTGGTAAATGTTTGTTGAGAACATTTGGCAAATGGAGGCATGAATGCATAAAACATCAAAGTGCTAATATCTTGCTTTCAGTGTTGGAGAATTAATTCCTCCTTTGGAGACATCCCCAGGAAGGCAAAGGTCAGGCCAGGCCTGAGTGTTCAGCTTAGCTGGAGGATTGTCAGCTAGCCAGAACGACTGGGACTGGGGGGAAACAAAGACCAAAAGCAGAAAGCTGCAGTGCCTCCCTTCTTCCCAAGGGGGAGTCTTCTTGTATCGTGTTTCTTTGGGAAGTCTCCCTTGAACTAGCAATCTAGCACAAGTCTGTCTGACATTTCTATTTGGTGTTTGCTCCTCTGAGCATGCTTCCCAAAGAAACACGATACAAGAAGACTCCCCCTTGGGGAGAAGAATTCCAAGAGAGGGATAGTTGGAGCCGAGCTTTGCAGCTCAGGGAATGGTTTTGATTTCCCCAGACTTGGGAGGGATTGGCTAGAAGAAAAGGAAAGGCAGTTTCTGGTACTGGCTAGCATTGTGGAACAGCCCATAGCTAGCTTGGAAAGGTTCCTGCTTCTGTTAAAACAAAACAAAACAAAACAAAACAAAACAGCAGGAGGGAAGGGAGATGGGGCAGGAGGAAAAGGAAAAGGTTCTAAGAAGTGAGAAGGAGAAACGAGAAGCTGGAGGAGGAAAAAGGGAAGACTGTAGTTTATCCAAGTCATAGCAGCTTGTTATTATTTTTCAATCTGCAGATTTTAAGACAACCATGGTTTGGTTTCTCTACTGTTGGTGCATCCCTTCAATTAACACATACTCACTAAAGGTCTTTCCTTCTTGGGGTAAGTGCTCTAGAAGTAGAGGAGAAAAGGCATCACTGTACACTTAAAGAGCAACAAGAAAGGAACAGAGAACTGTACCCTAACATGATCCAAGCAGGAGACTTTCAGTGAACCACTGGTGGGTGTGAATTCCGCTATGTTGGTTAATTTTGTGTGTCAACTTGCCTGTACTACCAGGTACCCAGATCAATCCTGGCTGTGCCTGGTAGGGTACCTCAGGATGAGATGAGCATTCGAATCACTGGACTCTCTAAAGTAGGTCTCCCTCTCCAGTGTGGGTAGCCATCACCCCATCTGTTCAGAGCCTGAATAGAACATAAGGTGGAGGAAGGAATTTGTCACACTTCCTTTGCTCCTGCTCAGCTGCGGGAGCTGGCAAATCTTATCATCATGTTCTGCCTTCAGACTCAGATTTCTACCACCAGCACCCCAAGTTCTCAGGCCTCACAACTCAGATTGACTTGCACCCCTGATTTTCCTGGATCTTCAGCTCACAGATGGCAGACTGTGGGACTTTCTCAGCCTCTGCAATTTCAGGAGCCAATTCCCGATGGCAAACCTGTCTAGCTCTGTATTTGTATCTTTCCATCTCTATCCATCCAATTCATTCTCCTTGTCTGCAGAATCCCATACTGGCTTAAGCATGGCCCATAATTTTCTATTCCTTGATAATAAATTTTGGAATCGATGCTTCTTAGCCTGTTTTGCCTTTCTCCAGCCCGATGACACAGATTAATCACCCTTAGCTTGACCTGTCAGCAGGTATCTCCCTTGAGACTTGAGCAGACTGATGTGTTTCATGCCCCAAAGGTAGGGAAATGCTAGTTTCAAGAAGCAGTTTCTCACGAAAGCGGATCTTTTCTTTTAAATAGTGCTGGAGTTTGAACTTAAGACTTAGGTGTTCTACCCCTTGAGCCACTACCCATCGATCCCTCCCTTTTGCCACTTTTGATATTTTTAGATAAAGTCTTGCCTTTTGTTTGTTGGTTTAAGAACATCCTTGCCTGTGATCTTCCTACTTAGGTCTCCCAAGACCTGAGGGGTGAGGCATCACTCCTGAGCCTACCAGAGCAGATTTCTAGCTCTGTAGTTTACTAGCTGGGGTCGCTTTGTTCAGTCTCTCAATTGCTTCTTGCCTCTGTTTCCTCATCCATAAAATCAGACTAGAGCCGATGTTAGTCCAAGGATGGTTGCTATTGTATACCACACTCATATCTGTGAATTATTAGGACGAGCCCATAGCTACTAAGTGCTTAGATTTAGAATAGCAGTAGATGCACGTGAGCTGTGCTTCATGACCGGTTCCTTGGGTCAGGAGACTCTGCAGAAGATGCAACTGCTCTGAAGCCTGTGCTCTGCCCTGTAAGCACTGCACGCTCAGAGCAAGAGGCATTGCTGCCCAACAATGTGAGCCTTTGAGGGGCTGGCAGCAGCCTTGTGCCTAACAGAGGTGAATTTGCCCTTGTAATGCCTTTGATCTCTTTCCTCTATGTCCACTGAGACATGTTTGTGAAACAGACCCATTTAAAAGCTGGCAAAGTTGTCCCAATCTTCCCTTTCATGTTTCTGGTTTTTCCAGCTTTAGGATTACATTTGCCTAAGAAGCACCTCATGGGGTAGACTTTCTGGATTATTCTACATAGTGTCCCTGCTCCTCCTCTTCATGCATTTACAATCAATGGTGGAACTTCATTAGCAACACAGAAGACATGCCTTGTCACCTGGTTGCATTTGCCTTCCTGTGTCTCATCCTGAAAACACAAGGTCAGCTTCTTCAGCAAATGCTCCACTTGTGGAATGACCTAAACATCCTCCAGCGCATGCGCAGGACACACATTAATCTCTACCACCCTGACTTCCAAACAGCAACAGACAGTTCTGGAGGTTCTACATCTTGATCAAATCAGACTAGGCAATTTTCATTACTGGTCTTTCAAGAATAAGTAGCAAAGGCATGATTTTTATTCATTGGGGCAGCACAAAACATGGAAGAACGTTCTTCATCTGAGATTAGAAAGGCCAAGGTCACCGCTGACTCTTGGCTCTGTGTGACCTTGGCCGTAACAACCAGATTCTACTTTTAGCAGATTGTCGGCCTTGTTCCTGGCCCAGAGCTCTTAGAGAACCAACATGTCTCTGGAGTCATAATAAATAAATTCCCTTCCCAGAAAAATTATAACATGCACACTCCATGGAAAACATGAAGGAGAAAGCCCTAAAGTTTCAGTGGGAATTTGCTTCTTGTGTTTCTGAGCCATTTGGCACGCAGTCATCCAAATGATCTTCAGTCAAGAGCAATTTGATTTCCAAACTGCCCTCTGAAAGAGAGGATTTTTTTTTTAACCTAAGCATTCACTTCTTAATTTATCTGGGTATTTATTTGGTGCAGAATCAGGGAATTCTTTGCTAAGGATAAACACATTTGAATACCAGGGGATTAAAATTATTTTTTTCTTTCAAACTCAATGTCTGCCAAGTCTGAGTTTGTTCTAATCCACTATTTAAAAATACCAGGAGAGGGGAGGCGTTCTGAGTTCCAACCTCATAATGACAAGTTGACATGAGGCGAAAATACCTTAAGTCATTTGAAAGAGTGTTCTTGCTTATGGGGTAGGTGGAAATTGACATTATTATTATAGTTGTTATGCGTCAAGGTAGAGACGCAAGGCATTTTCTCTTTTTGTGATTAGGAGAGGTGTTTTCAGTTCAGTACTACAGTTGGAAATGAGTTTGATCACTAAAGAATGAAGGCTAAGTGAAGGATGTTGACGGTGAGATTTAGACCCACAGCGAGAGCCTTATAGAGCCTACCAATTCAGACAGCGTGAGCTGAAGGAATGGAAATGAAGTTGCAAAGAATGTTTTGAAGAGGAACAAAGATATGATTAACAGCCATTGCTTCTTTATACAACTGTGCCTTTAAAACTTGGAATCATAGTCCTTGAACAAGCCTTCTTGTGCTAGTGAAGTTGAATAAGTTGTATCTAGAAATGAATCCGGTATTTTTCTCTATTGTCAACTCACAAGTGTTCTCTGATGGATTGCTATTCTCATTCTTTTTTTTTTTTTACATGTTTTAATTTTTATTTTAGAATATATTTATTATCTTTAAGTGGTTGTCCAAAGGAGTTGTCATTCAACAAAGCAGTTTATGGAAACAGTGCCTCTTGATCCATGACAGCCCTTTCAATATTCTTACCCACTCCATCCCACCCATCCCCCACTTTGTCTTAATGTTAGGTTACATATTTAATTCTTTTTCCCTTTTAACGCAGCTGTTTGTGTGTACGATGCCTCAATCTGTGTCATTACTTCAACGTCTTTAACCCCTAACCCACCTCCTCCCTTACATTTCTCAATTCTGATATATACAATAAATTCTTCCCTGCTTTCTCCCCCTCCCTCCTCCTGCTTCCTGTTTCCACTCTTCCTACCTGGGCTCCACCCTACCCTCTATGATTACCCATTTTTTGGTACTTACTTTGTTGATTGTCGACTTAGATTTTTTTTAAGAACTACAATTTGCACTCCCCACAGAACCCATTCGACATCAGCTAATTCACTTGTAAATACTGGCTTCACCTCCAGCGTGCTTACTTATAGATGTACATTTATTTATTTATTTTTATGTATTCTTGTTTTGGTATGGGACTGGGGCTTGAACTCAGGCTTGAACTGGAGGCTGCTGTCCCTTCGCTTTTTGACTCGAGGCTGGCTCTACTATTTGAGCCACAGCTCCACTTTTTTTGGTGGTTAACTGGTAATAAAACTCTCTAGGACTTTGCTGCTACAAGCCCTCAGATATCAGCCTCCTGAGTAGTTAGGATTACAGGTATGAGCCACTAGTGGCCCTCTGAAAATTCATGCTAGAAGAACAAGTCCTGATGAGCCAGAATTTTTCTAGATTCTTTCCTACTCAGAGTGTGCTGAGCTGTGTAGCACTATTGACATCATGTAGGAGCTCCTTAGAAATTCAGATTTCAGGCCCACTCAGACACCAAATGAATTGAACTTGGCTTATAAACATCTTAAAGTCCATTCAGCAAGAGCAGACTTCATAGTAAAGACTTTATAGTATATCAAACTTGTATGTATCCATCATACTTTTTTTTTTTTTGTAGGTTGTGGGGCCTGAACTCTGGGCCTGGCGCTGTCCCTCAGCTCTTCAGCTCAAAGCTAGCGCTCTACCACTTGAGTCATAGCACCGCTTCCAGCTTTTCCTGCTTATGTGGGGCTGGGTAATCGAACCCAGGGCCTCATGCATGCAAGGCAAGCACTCTACCACTGAGCCACCTTCCCAGCCCTCCATCATCCACTTTTAGCAATATTTTTCCAACCTTCTTTTTGCTCCCTAAGTCTAAATGGGTAGGCCAGAAAGTATGAGGATAGCTTCTGAGGCTTTGGTGTATTTACAAAGGCAAACTTAATGGACTGTCATGTGTATCAGAGGAGAAAGAGAAGAATGTGCACAGGGGCAAAACCAGCCTGGAGGAGGCCCTCGAGGGACATTTCTTAGAAAGATGGGAGGCAGGGAGGCCAAGTTCATTGATTTGGCAATGCATGCATGCTTGCTTGTTTGCAAGTTATACATACATACATACATACACACACACACACACACATATACTTATACTAAGGTACATGATTATAACGTCAGTGTGCATCATAGGTATGCTACTATAATTGCCCTAAGGTGAATCTTTGACAGAAAAGCCCCAGGTAGTCAGCCTCCAGTGTGTTTTTAAACTCTCCAAAGGCTGATATCTTCTCATAAAAACAATTCCACCAAATATCTTTTCCAAGGTGGAATTGATAGCCACCCCCCATGATGGAATCATACATTCATAACTCTCCTATTTAGGAGAATTGAATTAGGTCACACAGCAACAGTCTGAAAGAGAGGGAAAGAAGAGAGAGGACAGCGTCCCAAACAAGACACACATTTCTTAGTGAATCATCTCTGCCTAAAACGAGAGCATCCCGGAATCTCTTTGAGTTGACAGAGCACTGTGTTATTACACCTACGTGGGCACTGCTACATTCTGCGACATCATATCGAAGACAATGTGCATCTCTGCCTGTGCCAGTTAAAGAAGTTGTTGGTGTCAGAGAAGCTCTGGTGTTTTGTTTGTTCGTTGTTGCTGTTATTTTTTTTAACCATGCGGATACATTGATCATGTAGATAGCTCAATTGCTTCCCTCTTTTAATTTGATCCAATACATTGTACTGAAGACCTGCTACTGGGGCGGGAATTAATAATCAGACCATATTATGAGATCACCTAAGGCCATGGTTTAGTCATCTTATAACTCTAAGGACTCCTAGGACATAGGACATATAACTCCTAGGACAAAGCTTGACAGGAAGTATTTGTTAAGGGGATCTGAACAATTGCAGGCATGCCCAGCGACTTTTCAAATGCCTATGTGGACTAGATCTACGTGAAGGCAGATCATGATAAAGTAGAATGTCGCTAGGTAAACAAAATAAGGTTAGGAAAAAAGCTACACAGAGAAGACCAGAGGCATTACGATCCTAATAATTCTCATGTAGATGGTTAAGATTTTGAGAATATTCAGGACAGCTAGGCACAGAAATATCATGACTGAGAGGAGGGTGGAGACTGGGCTTGCTATGGAGTCAAGAGCTTGGTTTAGCTGGAATGTCAAGAGCAGGGTTTGATTCTCAGAAAGAGGTGCAAAGAGTTGAGGTAGGGCTGGACTCTTAGGGAGAGGATGTGGGTGGTTGACCTAAGGATGTCCTATGAGGTTGGGATGCTGGTCTGGGAAATAATGTTGAACCATCAGTTAGTTGTGTAGGTAGTAGGAGATGGGCCAGGCTATTAGGAAGAAAAGCAGGGCATAGAAAAGAGACTGGATTCCTAGGGTGGTGATAGAGGAAGGAGAGAGGCCTGGGCTTTCAGGCAGCAGAAGGTCAGGGGACTTGAATGTCATATTCTGTATCTCCCTCAGTCAGCATGGCTCAGGGAACTGCTGTGGGCTACAATCTGGGACTCTATCAGTGTTGTATGAGTTTCCCCCCCATGGCCCAGAGTTATTAGACTTTGAAGCACAGTTGTAAGTCCTGAGATGCCTACAGAGGAGGAGGAGGAGCTGTGGGAGGGTTGCGGGAGGGGCTTGGATAAAAGGCTGAGCACGTGGGTGGAACCATGCTGTTGCTCGGAAAGCAGAGACCATGAAGATGGGTTATATTTGGGCTCTTCTCCTCTGAAAGGAGTTCCACAAACGCAGCTTATGAGCAGAAATGAGGTTTCTATAGCTTCATGATATTTGGCAAAGATACTAGTAGGCCAGGGATACAGTGCCTGCCTTTTATGCCGGAGATCCTGAGGTCAAATGCCAGTATTGCAGGGAGAGAGGGGGAGGGAGGAAGAAAGGAAGGAGGAGAGAGGCAGGGAAGAAGAAGGAGAAGGGAAAGAGGAGGGGAGAGAAAGGGGGGAATGAGAGAGATGGGGGAGAGAGGGAGGGAGACTTTCATGTACTTAATACTGCTGTTACCCAACCCCTGAGGCAAGTTGCCTGCTTTCCCTGTACCTCACTCTCCTTGTGAGGGAAAATTAGATACTAATTCAACTGGAGTCATTATGGTTCCTAATCAATAAGTTGGGCTGTGGTGAGGACTTAGAGGACAGGGAATACCTTTCCTCCTTCACCTGATTCAGTCTACAGAAGAACCTGACCATTTAGGCCACGTGGTTGTTATTTCCTTTGTAATGAGCCCAGGAAGTCGGAACCGCTCTGTCCTCTTGAAACACCCATCCGAGAAGGCCCAAGAGAAACATGAGGTCGACTCTGATGCCGTGGCTGGAGCATTAGCACCAGGCATTCCCATTTTCCTACCTCCTGTTTCAGCTCCTGTGTGAGTCCCCCACTCCCCAGGCTGGCTGTGGCTCTGTGATCCCTTCTCTCATTCTCCTCCTTTACTCGACCTATCTGTGTTTCTCTCAATGTTGATGTCTGCATCTCTCCGTCTATCTGGCTATCGCTTGCATTTCTCCCTGCTTCTCTCTTCTCTTTCCATTATGGTTTCCGAATCCTTAAGCTTAACGCTGAGCATAGAACAGACAACCAGAAGGAGGGGGAAGGAGGAAAGAAGCAAAGCATTTTACAAAATGGACCTTCAGCCCAGGCACACACAAGGGACCCTTGTGTTTCTTTTGAGAAACAGAAAGACTAGTTTAGCACCTACAGCTCCCCCTCCACCACCACTTTGATTCCCTGGCATGCAATCTTGCTGGAAACACCTCCTGTCCATTGTTGAGGATTTCTTTGCTGTCACCAGAGCTCCGAGTCTCCTCTCAGCAAGGCAACTTGCATAACATTTTCTTTCAGAGGGAAGGCAGGCGCCTTGCTGAGGCTCCTTAACCTTCCTGAACAGAAATGGTACATTTTGAACACGCCTTCCCAATTACCCCCATGGCAGCCTGCAAAGACAGGGCCTGTGTGGGAGGTAGAAAGATTGAGCGGGCTGAGCTTTGAGGTACCAATTCTTTCTGCCAGAAAGAACTGCAGCTCTGAATTATGGCTGAGGGGTGGGGAAAGGGAGAACTTGGAAACTTTTCCATTCTATTGTGGGGCGGGGGGGGGGGGGGGGGGGGGAATGGTGGAGGGAGAAAGGATTGAGGAAAGACCTGAAGATCTGCCTGCAATTGGAAAATAGACCAGAAGTCAAGCTTGAAATGTAACCCAAACATTACTCTTTCTAATTTCTTTCTTTTCCCAGGTCCCATGATGCATGCAGTCTGCTCACATGATAGGTGGTTTGTTCTGGATGGGAAGAATACCAGGTTTGAATGCTATGCTCACAAACATGATCAGTTTGCCATCTCATAGGCATAGTGAAAGAATAAACTCTCTGGCATTCTTGCCGAGAAAGGTTTTTTTTTTCCCCCAGCACTGTTGTGCGAACTGAAATTGCTGAGCAATGAGATTATTATAGAAGAAATGAAACATAGTTGAAAGAGTGGCAAATTTCTTCCCATGGACACTTTTTCCAATCAAAAGACAGTAACTCAGGTATCTCTGACTGTGTTTGTGGAGGGTTTCTTTCTTGGGATAAGGAGAGAGGAGAGGTAGGGTGGTAGATAACGTATGAAATGACAGAAGACAGGTCTAAATGGTGTTTGCCCATGAAAGCTTCATTTTGGGGTCAACTTAGTTAATGGAATCAAACATCTTTTATAGCTAGGCGAGATCATATATAAACTTTACCAAGCCCTCAAAGTGGATTTGGATCTAGTATGATCAAAGACACTTTGTGGGTGGCACTGTTGTTATCTAGAATTAGGAGCGTCCAGGAAAATCTAGTACAAACCTATCATTTTACAACTCTGACATCTAGGTTATTTGGTGAGTACCAACAAACAGGGAATGAAGAGTTGCTCACAGCGGCACTTTATTATCACTGCAGACTAACTGGCATCGAGTATGCTACTGCCTATAGGAGCAGTGTACCCATTCATGAGAATAAACACACTGGGGTGTTGCACCTTAGAAGGACTTGGAGGGGGCGGGGCGGCGGTGGAGAGACAGGGTTTTCTGCACAAGTGTACTCATTTACCAACTCCAGGCTGTCTCAGTCAGAGTCTCACACTGGAGCCTGGTCAGAGAGCAGCAGGTATAACCTGGATGGCACTTGCCCGATGAATCCACCAAAACTGAATGAGTTTTTTTTTTTCTGTTCCCATGGTACCATCATCATCCAAACATTTTTCCAATGTGATGGAACATGTTAGTAGAAATAACCATCAGCAATCATTATTGTCCTTTCTCCATTAACATCCTCCACCACTCCACCACCCCTTCCCGGGCAGCAGTACGGTATCCTTCCTTTACAGTGATCAATAATACTGATTTGCCCATAACTGAGGGTTTTGCAGGGAAAGGGGAGCTTTCACTTTTGTTTTAATAGCTGGAATCACCCACGAGATTTGGAAAGGATGGGTCGTTTTGTCTCCTGCATATAGCCTCCCTCTGCCCTCTATATTTACCTCCTAGTTTTTAAGGTGGTCTGTCCACGAGCACAAAGTGGTCACAAGAACTCTTTCTTAGAGAATTTAAGACTCAGTGTTGGGAAGTGATTTCCGTCTTCAGCGCATGGAGTCGGCACAGTGCATCGCGTTTGTGGGTCAGCAGCCGCAGGCCCCATCCCACACCAAGGAAAAGGAGCCAACAATCTACTCCTTCAGGCAATTCGGGTACAAAGTAAGATTGAGAGCCACCTGGTTCATGTACCCACAACCCTGCTGCCTGTCATTCAATGGATTATACAGCGCCGTCTACCCCCCCCCCCCCCCCCATTGAACATTAAGTCTAGCTTTCACGTTGCCATTCTGTGTCAGTGAATTGATAACGGGTCTTAGATTCCATCATCAACAGTAAACACTCCACATGGTACCAGGCTAGAGCCCTCAGCATCAGAGCCTGAAACTCAAATGACATCATCCATTCTAACCCTTCTTACCTCCTCATTGGCTAATATTACCAATCATGAATTATAACGGAACCAACCTTCACCACACTGACCCTCAGCACTTGGCTGCTCCTGGAATTCTGCAAAAGTCAACGGGGATCTCCATTTACTAGACTATTATGTCGAAGAGATTTCATGCCTTTAAAATCTGGGAACTTTAACATACATCTGATGAAGAAGTTAGGCATTCAATGAATTATCATCTTACCCTATCAATAAATACTATCACCCAAACTTTGCTTAACATCATGTTTTTCTTCCTAATGATACCCTAGGACTCTCTTGTGTTACAGGGTGGTTATATGTTGCATTTATATCTCAATGTCTACCACAAACTTACTGAGGACTGACTACATCGCTTCATCTTTGCCTCGCAGGTGCTTGGAGCGCTATGTGGGATGGACGAAGCATTCTGTACTTGCAGCTGGCTGACTAAGATAACCTGCCTGAGGAAGATGAAATAGCAAATTCTGTACTTATGCTCAGATCTCATAACTACAAAGCTCTTATTTTGTTTGCACAAATTTTTAGTGAAGCAAGGTGTTCACATCTCTTTACTGAAGAACAGGAGATTCAGAACTAGTCTTGAGAGGCAGAGCTTGAAGCTTAGGTGATTTTAAAAAGGGGATTAAATGAAAATCCCAATGCCGTGCTAGGGTGTAACTCCAGGGTAGAACTCATGCAAGGCCCTGAGTTCAATCCCAGAACTAAAACAGAGCAAAGAAAGAAAAAAAAAAGTCCACAACAAGAAAAGCAAAACTGAAAATAATCAAAACACAGCCCCCAATGCAAGCCAAAATCCTATTGTTAATTCATTCATAACAGTTTTTAAAAAAATAATCACTAGCTGAAGACTATTCCTGACTAGGAGAAGATTGATTTTTTTAATTATGTAGGCAACTGTATTAATCTGACCTTAAGTATAAGTTTCAGATCTTTTTCTTAGGATAACATTTGACTTAATTTTTATCTAAGTGATATATTCCCAACTACCTGTGGTCCACAGTCAGGAAATACCAAATAGCAAAACCAAATACAAGCAACTCAGGCAATCAAGTAAACATATTCTCAGAGACAGACATAGACCTGTTTGGGAGACTGAGAAATTGTTTTTTAGGTTCTATATTTGGAAATAATATTTTCCTCATTAGATGCCTTGGGCTTACTGGAAACATAGTATTTCTCAACCAGAATCATCTCCAGTTTCTTGAGAGAATTAAAATGACTGGACCTCTTATTTCATCAGCTTACAAGGACTCTGGGATCTCACAATGACCACAGGGTCTTTTCCCAAAGTCACAGCACTCAGGAAAACAAGTTCTGTGCCTCTGGTTGTTGGAGGAAATGACAATGCTCATTTTGTTGACTGACAGGCCAAGACTCCTCTCTGGGGCCTAAACTTAGGATCTTGTTGTCTATTCTTGCTGATCCTAATGGCAAAACCCAGCAGGGGAGAGAAAAATCTCTGAAATCGTGGGTCTTTTTGGTAGATCATAAAAAAAGATTTGTATTTGGTTGGAAATTTTATTTGTTTACCTTATTCAACAAAGAATACTAAGGCAGGACTTCATGACTTCAAGTCCAGCCTGAAATACATAGCAAGACCATGTCTCAAAGGGAAATAAAGGCCTAGCATGCACCAGGCCCTGGGTTCAATTCTTAGTATTGGAAAGAAAATAAAATTAAGAGGCAAAATTGGGAATTAAACTTAAACAGGCAGTGACTTGATGAACAATGAATTATGCAAGTCTAGACGCCCAGGCTAACCTGGTTATAGTTGAACTAAAGGCTGAGCATTTAACTGATAGCCTCTGGTAATTGTCATTCAGAAAATGTATCACCTTTCTTCCCGTTCATCTTCTAGGTGAGTAGCCTTTGCTGGTGACAACCAATTTCAAGGTTTATGAGCTTGGTTGTATAAGGTTTTCGAGGAGAACCAGGAAATTCTGGTGAGCCAGGAAGTATCTTAAGGGATACATTTTTGCCTTGGGTCCTGTTCTCGTGTCTTTTCAGATTTAGAGTTAAATTAAAAAAAAAGTTATTCAGGAAATAACTGTCCATCACACAGCAAAACATTCTATCAGGAAATGCTAAGACAGTACAAACACTCTGAGAAAGGAAGTTCAACCAAAAATGCATCCTGTTAGCCTGACTCTACCCTACATCTCAGGATATGAAATAGGAAAGAAATGGACACATTTCCATGACAACGCTTTTGTTTTCTGTAATGATTTATGTTCTGTCGCAATTTATTTTCTGTAATAATGGAAATATGTTGGAGGGAAACATAACACATCATTTTAATTCATTTAAAATAGACTAACTATCATGTGTATGAAGAGCTACCAAGCACAAGGGTCCTTTCTTCAAAATCCACTTCAAGTTTTTTCATGAGAAGCTAGGTATGGTAGGTAGTTCATGTCTGTATTCCCAGAAACTCAGAGGCCTGAGGCAGGAGGATGATAATTCTGAAACCAGCCTAGGCTATATAGTGAGTTCCATTCCTTATACACCTGGGCTATGTCAGGAAACTCTTATCTCAGCATCTCTCTGTAAGGTCTGCACAGGGACACCTCCCTGCCTCTTGGCTAAGTTTCTGCCCAGTATCTGTTACCTAGGTAACTGGCAGACCTGGAAGCAGTCACCTTCCCCTCCTGCTAGGTCACATCCTGGGCCACCTTTGGTCACATGCCTCCCATCTGACCTTAGGAGGGTCCCAGACCCTGAGGTCACATCTGGATCCAGTGTGGCCACACCTTTCCTTCACCTGGCCACACCTCTTCCTGTCCCTGGCCTAGATAAGTCCTGGCCCAGGGGTGGGTTGCCCCCTTCCCTTTTCAGCCATATCTCTCCACTACGCATGGCCGGGCAGCAGTTCAGTAACTAAACTCCTTCTGCTGCTTGAATAGGGCGTGGTGTTTTCTTCATGGCTACCTAATGAAACCTACCTATTTACTATACCTTACACTCTCCAGGGGGGACTGCAGACTACCCAGTGTCATTTCCACACCCTCCTCTTAGGGCTTCTCCTGGTATGGTAGGTGGGTGTGTTCCTCAGGAGGTACTGATAAGTCTGGTTGAGCGAGGAACCACTGCAGCCACACTGAAACCTGAGGGCTCTCTTCCCCTTCCTCCTTCCCCACCCACCAATGAACCTTCTGTTATTACCTCTGTGTGGGAAAATCTGCAGGTCTGACTTGGAACAGGCTCCTAATTTCCCATGGGCAACCTCCTGCTGGGAAGAACCGGCAGCTCCCTCACCTTTATCAGAGTTGAATAGAGACAAAAATCAATCAGGCCCTATCTGAAAAATCATTTCACCTGCGGTTAAGACAAATATGGTCTGTCTTTGAAATAATTGATAATTACAGGCAATCAGATCAAATATGCTCAGAGAGAAGTTTAAAAAAAAAGGTCTTATTTCTTCGGCATTTTAGTGGTTCTAATGAGCGTCCTATGATTTTTCAGACATGAATGAAGAAATTTACATCAGAGAGCGAGAATGAGAGAGAGCAAGCTCTTTCCTTTGAATTGAGGTAAGTCTTCTCCCGCGGCCCCGGAAGTTTGTTTCTGAGAGCAGAAAGCCATTTGGAAATACATTCAGAGCAAGAGACACAGTTATTTTGCTCATTTTGCTCAAGCTCCCACGTCTGGTTTCCTAAGTGATTAGTTACTCTGAAATGTTTGTCAGTGAGGTGGAAGAGAACACTAAATGTCATTTACAGGGAGATAATCTTCAGGCATGTTGAGAGCTAATTGTCTCAAGAAACCTTTTAGAAATTCCCTTCCTTCCTGTTCTATGTGAACTGCTATTCAATTTCCAAATGGTTAGATTTTTTTTTTAATAGAAATGATACTGGCCTCTTACCATAGTCTAGTGGAGGCTCCAAAGTTTGGGGAAAAAAAGGTAATAGGAAAAAGCAAAAAAGAGTGAGACCTTATGCATAAGGGAATTTGGTAAGATATTTCATATATGTTTATATATACACATATACGTATCTGTATTTGTAAAAGCATAAATGGGAAGAGGACAAATATCTTGCTCTTCCATTGGTAGTTGATCCTTTCTCATGGTTATAGAAAGATTTTAACACAAAGATTCAGTCTTGCATGGGTTTGTTAGCTCTACTTTGCCTATAAGCAATGAGTGCCACTGGTCCAATCTAAAATGATGCTTGGACTAATCAATTGTCTTATAGAAAGAATAACACTAAGTTATCCTAGATTTCTTTTCTTTCTTTCTTTCTTTTTTTTTTTTTTTTTGGTCTGAGACCAGGACTTGAACTCAGTATCTGACTCTTGCTTTTGCTCACTCTATGACCTTGAGCCATGCCTCCACCCCATAGTGGATTGTTTAGTATAGTTTCCTTCATAAGTGCTCAATGGTAGCATTGCTTGGTGATTTGGCTTTGTCTTGGGAATTGCCTTTCTCCTAACCACACCAAATGGCACGATCCATAGAAGTTCAAATAACAAGAATGTATAGAAAATAGCGAATATTTTTTTAAACCACAGTTACATGGTATCACTGAGGAACAAACGACTTAAAGAGGTAAATTTCGAGGAATATTGCTTTGTTTCTTTAAACATTCTCTTTAATGCTTTCAAAGGTAATTTTTGCATGAAAATATTTCAAAGTCATTAGTTATTTTTCTCTTTGGAAGCATAAGATCACGAATAGTTTATTATCATTAATCTTAATTAGGATAAGGTGTCACTGAAATACCTTGGGATATGTCTAGTAAATTTTATTTTTAGCTAGATGGCCTCTGACTATTGTTCTCAGGGAGGTTTTGTGCTTTTCTTTTTAAAACATTTCTGATCCTCATCATTACCAATACCAAAACTAATATGAACACTGATACCTTACCAAATATATTAAAATTGAAAAGATTTGCAGATTCTCAGTGAGTACTGGGAACTATTTCCTGTGTTAGAAGTTTGTGAAGTGGTGTCATCTCATTTGATAGAGATCATTTGTGTTAGCTTATTCTTGGTATCTGAGCTGATCTTTTTTTCCATAGATGAAGTCACTTGGATATTTGGTTTATAAAGAATGGAGGGGCTGGTGCTGGTGGCTCACACCTGTAATCCTAGCTACTCAAGAGGCTGAGATCTGAGGATTGCCGTTCAAAGCCAGTGCAGGCAGTAATGTCTAGGATACTCATGGTAGAGGGTTTGCATTAAGCTGAAGAGCTCAGGGAGACAGTACCCAGGCCCAGAGTTAAAGCCCCATGATTGACAAAAAAAGAAAAAAACCTGGAGGGGCTATTATTTATTTCTATATTATTTGTTTCCATTTATATGTATCCACACAGGCACACACACCACACACATATTGATGATGCTGAAAATGACATCACTGAGTGTCTAAAAGTAGCATGATGGGAAGTGGCATACAAATGACAAAACTTCAGGTACCATATATTATCTAGAGCTATGGAAAAAGAGCCAGAAGTGCCCTTAATTAGTGAGTTAAGTGTTACAAGTTTCTGTCTTTTCACATATTCCTATATTTCTGAATTTTCTCCAGGGTTAGTCTCATTTCAAATGTCAATAAGCAAATACACAAATCAAAAATCTGGTAAGGGTCACAAGTTGCTACCACACATTTCTTTTGCATGCAAGAAATCTGACTTGCAAGCTGGGCTCTAGTGGCTCATGTCTGTCATCCTACCTACTCAGGAGGCTGAGATCTGAAGAGCGCAGTTCGATGCCAGCCCAGGCAGGAAAGTCTGTGGGACTCTTTTTCTCCAATTAAACACCAGAAAACTGGAAGTGGCACTGTGGCTCAAATTGATAGAGTGCTAGCCTTCAGCAAAAAAGAGACAGCACCCAGGCCCTGAGTTCAAGTCCATGATTGATCACCCCTCCAAAACAAACAAACAAACAAACAAACTGACTTGGGCTAGTAACATCAAAGTGTGCCTTGAAGCTTCAAATCTCTGTGCAAACTTGAGGTCTACATCGAGATTTGTTAGACAAAGCAAAACCACATGTGGAATTAATTAACTAGCAATAGAGTCCTTAAAATGATGAAATTGAATTAATTAGGGCTCAGAGTCCTTAAAACTGTCAGTTTGGAAGGGATTTGCAATGTGATCAATCCCAGGGAAAGTAGCTGGTATGTGCTATTACACTAAAACTTTCCCACTCCAGAACAGTTAAGATCCACCATGAACACTTGTTTATGTGTCCATCCAGTAGCTGTTTACTACAACCTTGCTATGTGACAGGCAGTACACTGGGCCCTGCAAACATAGGTGAACAACATGGAACTAAAGCCTTTCTGAGTGGAGAAAGAAAACATTATTTTAAAGTGCTCGAGCTCAGTGTTTCCTTTTCCTTAAAAGAAATAGCTTTAAGATGGACATCAGTTCACCTCTCTTTATTCCTCAGTTTTCCTGTCTGTGAGCAAATGACACTTAAGCCAGTCACCCTGCTGGCTTGCCTCAGGAATAGGATAAAAAATGAGACATATTCCAGCAGGTGCATGAGGTCTGCTACAATTAAATGCTTTCTTCATCAGATGCAATGTTAGGGGACAATAAAAGAGTTCTTTTAAACAAAGCCAAAGTTACTCTTTCAGAACCTGAGAGGATGCTGTTTCCCAGTGAGACAAATTGTCTTTCAAAATTAAGAAGACCGAGGGAAGGGGTGGGTAGGGGAAAGATGGGTGAGACTATTGAAAGGGGTGACATTGATCAAGATGTATTGTGTTCATAAACTACTTTGTTAAATGGCAACTCCTTTGTCCAAGAACTTAAAGGTAATAAAAAGATAAGGAATGAGATAATGCATTGCAGGCAAGGAAGTACATCATGGTACATTAGATACCACACACAAATAAAACTTAGCATGGCGAGGAGATGCTCAAAAGGTGGAAGAATGGGAAGGGTTGCTCTAACTCTACTTTCTATCCTTCTTTCAGGACTATTTTTTGTCACTATACACAAAAGCTGTATCGAAGCTAATAATCTCAGCCCATCAGACTGTCTCAGTGCTCAGCAGAAATATTAATCCCTGAGGGGAAATAACTGCTGTGCTACAGACAGAAATGCTGCCATCTAATGCTGCAATACAGCAGAAAGAGTGCTGTTCATTACGAAGATTTTTCATGGTGACATCTTTGCACTCTTCTCCTTTCTCCCTGTAAAACAATGAGTTCAGCCTCTGCCAATAGAGACTAGAATGCAAAGGAAAGAGGAGGGAAGGTGGTACAGAAGATCAGAGGGTAGATGTGGTGTGGAGCTTCACATCCTGGGTTCCATTGAAGGAGAGAATACCAAATAATGTCAAACATATCTTTACTTTCCCTCTCGCACACTATGCAAAGACTGATAAGCAAATTGAGCACATAATCATGCTGGAAATAAATGAACCCCATGCTCCCAGTCATGAAAAATAGATTCAACACCTGATGCTGATGTACATACATATATACTGAAAGACACATGCATACATCCATATGGCCTTTGTTTCCATTTTTTTCCCCCTTCACAATCTTTTTTCCAAGGGAGAATTGAAGCAAAATCCATGATCCTTTTTCAAATGGCAATTATCTTTGGGTTTTCTGTTACATGTTAAGAATTTATGTTTCCACCACTAGAGAGCAGCAGATGGAGGAGTGTAGGGTTCTTTGTTTCTTTGCCTATAGATATTTGTTTAAATATCTTTAAAATATTGTTAGTATAAAGGTGAGGTGGAGAGGGGTTACAGAAACATAAGTAAGGTAATGATTGCATTTCTTTTTTTAAATAAGTTTTTTATTGTGAAAATACTGTACAGAGGGGTTATAGTTACATGAGCAAGGTAATGAGTACATTTCTTATCAAGCATTGTTGCCTCCTCCTTTGTTTTTCCCCTACCATACCTTCCTTCCCACTTCCACAACTACACTCCCGGCCTTCCACCCCACCCCTCGGAAAATTGTAAACTTTGTTTTCAACATAGCGTCTTCTACATCTCATTGTTGCAATGGGTCCATCTGTATCCCTATTTAAACATTTTGTTTTTTCTCTTCCCCTCCCCAAATTATACCAACATCAAATACAGTGAAAACGGGTTATACAGTGGGGGAGGAACATACAAAACAACAAAAAAATCACATGGTACCTTATAAATACGTTAGAAACAATAGCAAGAAAGAAAAAACCACTTGTGTCCCTATCTTGGGGTTCATTTCACCTAACTTCATCTTATCTGGTCATATGTACATAGCCTTTTGACCTTTTCTACTTGTCCCAGACATATACTAGTTATTGCAAATAAGGGAAACCATGGGACCTATGTTTCTTTGGGCCTGGCTTACTTCACTTAATATAATTTTTTCCAAGTCTTTCCATTTCCTCATAAGTGGGGAAATGCCATTCTTTCTGATGGAGGCATAGAATTCCATTGTGTATATATACCACATTTTCTAGCTCCATTCATCTACTGAGGGGCATCTGGGTTGATTCCATATCTTAGCCATGGTAATTAATGCTGCAATAAAAATAGTTGTGCTGGTAGCTTTAGTATGGTCTTGTTTGTGATCATTTGGGTAAAAGCCCAAAAGTGGGATTGCTGGGTCATAGGGGAACTCTATGTAGAATCAACCCCAAATGGATCTAAGACCTAGGAATCAAAGCAGATACCCTCAAAACATTACAGGACAGAATAGGAGAAACCCTAGGTCTCCTTGGCACAAGCCAAAATTTTCTTAATAGAGACCCAGAAACACAACAAATCAAAGAAAGGTTGGACAAATGCGATTGCATGAAGCTGCAGAGCTTCTGCATGGCAGATATAGCTAGCAAGATCAATAGAAAGCCCACAGATTGGGAGAAGATCTTCACTAGCCATACAATGGACAAGGGTCTCATATCTAAAATATACCTGGAACTCAAAAAATTAAATCCCCCAACAACAAATCCTCAAAGAAACAACTGCCTGATAAATAAGTGGGCTAAAGACTTAAAGAGAAACTTCTCTGAAGAGGAAATAAGAATGGCCAATAGACACATGAAGAAATGCTCAACCTCTCTAGCCATAAAAGAAATGCAAATCAAAACAACATTGAGATACCACCTCACCCCAGTTAGAATGGCTATAATCAAGAACTCTAATAACAACAGATGCTGGAGGGGATGCAGCCAGAAGGGAACCCTACTGCATTGTTGGTGGGAGTGTAAACTTGTTCAACCACTTTGGAAAATAGTATGGAGGTTCCTCAAAAGACTCCACATGATTGCATTTCTTTTTGAACAGTGTCATCCCTTACTTCACTTTCTCCCAGTTTTCCCTTCCCATCTTCTCCCCCATATTTTCAACATAGTGTCTAGTATCACTGCTGCATTTAATCACCCTTTGTCCCACCATTTCTGTGCTCCTGCCATACTCCCCCTCAAACAGATAAACTTACAAACAAAACAAGAGGCACAGAAAACAAAAACAGCAACAAAGGAAAAAAAGTAAGTAAGAAACCTCTTATTTTCATCTCTGGAGTTCATTTTTCTATCATTTTATATGATCATATTGAACATAGTTATTGAGCCTTTGTGATCCTCTCCTAAGAATATCTTCCTTTGGTTTCACTGCATGAATGTCTAAAAACCTGTATAATTTACCATGTCCAAGTTTTTTTTTCTTTTTACCATCCAGTGTGTTTATTTGTAAATTTATAGGCACCACAAATGAGGGAAATCATATATTTCTTTGGGTCTGGCTTACTCCACTTAATATAATTTTTCCAAGTCTTTCCATTTCCTTATGAATGGTACAGAATCATTCTTTCTGATTGGCCTACAGATTTTAAATGTAGCTCGATTTCCTCCCCAACCCATGTCTTCCTTGTCTCCTGATGAACTGATCATCTCCTCTCTGTCACTCACTTACTCTCAATTTTTACATTTCATCCTTAATTATTTTTTGAATATTGAAGGCTTTAGCAGGTAGGTCCCCCTTTAGTATTTGTCTGCATTCTCTAGGGGAATGTTTTGCTCATAATCATAAGCAAGATCATTTATGAACACCTCTTACCATAATATAAAACTCCAAGAACAATTGTGTGGTTGTTAACGCTTTACATAAGTTTTGGTCTGTCAAATTGGTCACAATGTCACTTGTGTGTAACAATGCCTGATATATCAAGAAGAGTACCCAGACCTATGTGCCTTACCTACAGCATCTTTGAGCCTTACAGTACCATAGGTGATTTTCACTGTTGAATTTTATGTCTGATGTTACATAAAGGAAACTGAGAATCAAAGATGCCAGATAATTTGTATAAGGTTGAATAAATAGCTAAAGACAAGTCAGCTGAATCAGATTCATATCTTTGGCTTTTAAAACATATATTTTAAAATTTCTGGTTATATTCCACAGAAGATGGAAAGGAAGAAAAGGATTTTTATGATCATATGTAATATTTTATAATAAAATATTACAAACTCGACCTGTTTTCAATGAAGGGCCAGGGGAAACATACTGATCCATTACCTGCAGTTGTCATTCCCCGGGTGTCATTTAGTGTTAGTCTGTTAATAATTTCTGGGTATTTGAAAAACTCAGTTGCCAGCTTAGGTCTGATGCTCTTAATGTTTTTGTCACTGGCATTGAGAAGAAGCTTTGGATTTATGGTATATAATCCAATATGTCACTGAAGGACTAAGTGGGCTTCAAGCATCTGGTATGTTCATCAGCTTCAAAAGAAGGATGTTTCTAGGTAAAACAATTGTTTAATTTGTCTGCATCACCACCCATTGTTCCATCCATCCATCCATCCATCTATCCATCCATCCACCATCCATCCACCTATCTGTCCATTTGTCTACAGACACACATATATACACACACACATTCTAGCTTCTTCACTAGATGTTATGGCTTATTATTTATGTCTGCTCTTTTCTTCTAGGTTCTCATAAATTGTCATTGAAATGGAGAATAATAATAAGATTAATCAAATACCAGATAATTGAGGTGCCTGCTGTCCAACTCCCACAGCTCAAGTCCTTATTGCAACTACAAGAATGACTTTTAGTATTTTCAAAGATTGACTCAAACTCATTTCTCTTCTTAGCTAGTAATGAGAAAAAGTCTTGAGTATTCTTCACACTATATGGAAATTTACAAGGGAAAAGAGCATGAATTCTAATGTCAAGACACTTGAACCATCAGAATATAAACCCAGAATCTTTCTGCACTGCAATGAGAAGAAATTGCAAAAAAAATGTTTAATTAAACTAGCATACAAAGGGAAGGCAAGTCAAATTGTGATCCAGAAAGTATTTATTATTATGTGCTAGTTGTCTAACTACAGTGAGATTCTGTAAATAACCATTGTCCAGAGAACATTAATGTTGATTTTGTTAAAAAAAAGCCCAACCCCATCTAAACTAAACATGCATGAAGATAATGAGATACCACGAAATCCTACTTATCTTAAACTTAATTGTCCACCTTCCAGGACTTGACAGTTTCAAAACACTGTAGTGCCAATATTGTATAGAGACACTATTTTATGTAGAATGATGTGGACTATGTGTAGCAAATTAGAAAAAGAAGAAAGCACTGGGTGTTGATGGCTTATTCCTGTAATCCTAGCTACTTAGGAGGCTGAGATCTGAGGAATGTGGTTTGAAGTCAGCCTGGAAAGGACAGTCTGAAAAAGTCAGAAGTGGTGCTATAGCTCAAGTGTAGAGCTCTAGCCTTGAGGAAAAAAAAAAGAATCTCAGGGATAGTACCTAGGCACTGAGTTCAAGCCCTAGAACTGGCATGAGAGAGAGAGAGAGAGAGAGAGAGAGAGAGAGAGAGAGAGAGAGAGAGAGAGAGAGAGAGAGAGAGAGAGAGAGAGAGAGAGAGAGAAAGAATAGAGCAACACATTGGTTTAATGGACAGGTCATATTCCTAAGATTAGGAATATATATATTCCTATATATATTCCTAAGATTAGGAATAAGTTATAACATGTCACAAGGCACTGTGACATGTTATAACTTATTGAACATATTATCTTGGATGAGTCACTTACTCTGTACAAATCTCAGTTCCTTTATTTTATACCTTAAAATGATGTTGGGAGGAATTTATGAAGGCATTGCTGTAGTTTGGATCTGGAATGTGGAACTCCTCCCATGGGTCCATATCTTAAAGGCCTGGTCCCTAGCTTGGTGCTATTGGAAGCACCAAGAGGTGGAGTTTAGAGGGAGCAAGTTGGGTCACTGAGGTGGGGTTAGGACACTTGTCTTTCTCTCTGTGTGTATGTCTCTCTCCTCTGCCCACTTCTTCCATCCTGGCCATGGGATGAGTGATGTATGAATCATTTTAAGTGACCATGGGATGGAACCTCAAAACTTGTGAGACCCAAACAATACTTTTCTCTTTAATAAATTGATCCTCTCTGGTATTTGATGTACTAATGGAAATCTAACACAAAGAGAATGAAATGAACTATCTTTGGAGAGCTTCACACAGGCCCTATTATGCAACAGACAGTACAAGACTAAAGCTGGTTTTTATATTCCTCAGTTTAAGTCACTCAAACATATCCAGGGCACCCTTTCCTACCAAGTGTCATTTTTTGAGCTCCATGCTACCACCTAGTTGCCTATTTAAATTCTTGTGCAAACATGACTGAGTCCGTGGCCTTGAATTGTACAGAGTCTAGTTAGCTGCCCATCCTACAGCATCTATGAGCCTTTCATGCACAGCATTGTTCCTTAAAGCAGTCATGACACTGCTGGCAATCAACAAAAAAGCAAGAGGACATGGTCACTACAGTTTAGAAGTTATTACTTTGGTTGTTGGAGGAATAGGCCTGTGCATTTACTTTTGGTAAAGCTGGTGAAAATTTGCTGACATGTGCGTATAGAAGGTCCCTCTTTCAATTACCCATTCCTAATTCACTAATATATAAGACTTCACTTGGAGCCAAATCAGAAACAGCTTCAGTAGAGTTCGCTAGATGGAACTCCATGGGTGAGGAGGTAGGTTCCTACTGCAGGGTGAGGCTTTGCTATAGGTTGCACCTTATATGTCCCCCTGAATGAGCCTGGCTAAGGGCTAAAGGTTAAAGGTCATTCACCCCAGTTGGTTGCTATTAGAACATAATAAAACCTTTAAGGTGGTGAGGTTTAGTCATAGGTTCTTAGATGATGAAGAGTATGCCTTTGAAGAAGATTTGGAGACCCTGGCCTCTTCTCTTCTTCTCTGGCTTCCTGGACATAAGGTGAAAGGTTTGCCCTGTCACATGTTCCCTGACACTGCTACCTGACATTCCCACCAGAGGACCAAAAGCAAGTGGTCCATTTGATAGTGAAATAGAATCTTTCAAATCAAGAGCCAACCCGAACGACTTTTCTTCACAAACTAATTATCTCAAGCATTTTGTTACAGCAAATGTGAAGGTGCAAAGGACAGAGGGCAAACTCTAGGAACCAGCTGTTAGCAAGTAAGAAATCATTTTCCTCAATCTTACAGCTGCAGGCAACTGAATTTTGCCAATAAGATGGCATGGACCTAGAAACAGGTCTTTCCCCAACTGAACCTTCAGATGAGAATATGATCTTAGCTGCCACCTTCAATTTCTCTGAAATCCTGAAAGACCCAGGTGTACCACCAGATAGATGCCTGATCACACGAACTCTCAGACAGTAAAAAGTTTTTACCCCTATGTTTATTACCCCTATGCTTGGGACCATAGTGTTTGTTATAAAGTGCTAGAAAACAAATACATTGTTTTGCCGCTCCTTCATATATCTTTACAAGATTCCTGATGATTCTGTGGAGAAACTGTTACCCAACTTTCACATAGAGAAAGTTGATGTTCAGCTTTCAAGTAGCTTTCCCTTTCCTTTGCAGCTATTTGGAGATAGTGTGTAATTGAGAGGAAAGAGATAGTAGGTCCCTTGATTTGGGAAGCTATATCAATAAGTTAGATAAATAGCATCTCTTGCTTACTTTTTATTTTTTTAAAGAAGAATAAAATTATGCTAAGTGCATGATTGATTTTTTCATAACATCAGAATGAACAGCACGGAAGTAATGGGGGGAGGGAAAGTAGGAGAAAAATGAGGAAGGGGTAACAAGTTTGATAAGAAATGTACTTTTACCTTATTTATGTAACTGTAACTCCTCTGTACATCACCTTGATAGTAAAAAACAAATTAAAAAAAAAACAAAAAAGGAAACTCTGCTCCCTAGAGAAAGCCTTGTTAATGCAGTTAATAGTTGAAATAATATTTTAAAGATTTCAAATTATAAGTGAATTACTAAGACAGTGTTGTTTTCTGAGAACAATTCTTTATGAACAAAAGACAGTGATTAAAAATGCATAATTTATGTCTCTAGAAATATTATGTAGAGGATATTTCAACTATCATTTCTAGAAAATGGACTCCAAAGCTGAATAATGAATGAATCTTTGTCTTTCTCTCTGTCTCTCTTATTCTCTGTCTCTGTCTCTGTCTCTGTCTCTGTCTCTCTCTCTCTCTCTCTCTCTCTCTCTCTCTCACTCATTTGCAATGTCTCTTTACACCATTCATTATTGCATGTATTCTGGGAAATTTGCAAAGATGACTTCTCACCAGTACTTAAGGATGCCTCTCACCGATTAGTTTTGTGAAAATTGCTATAAGCTTTCTGAGTTTGTATTCAGCCTTGTTTCCTCTACTTAAGACAAAAGTTCTTGGCTTTCAGTCAGGGGTGAAAGGAAGGGGTAATTCTTGCTTCAAGACTCAAATGAAACCAAAGTTTTCCCTCTCATTCTATTTTTAGATTCAACAAACTGCCACTAGATGAATTCAGACTATTGTTCAACTAATGGAAACTAGAATACCTTGTTCATTGATCCTGGAATGGAAACTGAAAAAAGTGACAGAGGAGGCAGTAGGGAGAAAGACGTCAGAGTCAGGCTTAATCTTCATATCTTATATCTCTCTGGGGGTGCGTGTTCTAATGCCTTGAGATGTCAGGTAAGCCTGAAGGGTTTCTGATAGGTTTCACAAAGTTATTCAGGATGAAACAAAGGCCCCAGTACTTAATTCCTAAGCATAACAACCATTAACCATCATTAAAATTGCTTTTGTGGTATTAAAGACCATTATGTTTTATAGGATTTGAAAAAAGAAACAATGTAGACATACTAATGCTTTAAATTGTTGCTTCAAAGGGAATCTAAAACTTTCTTCTTTAGAGCTATTCAGAAAATTGTGGATAAAATTAGTATATGTGCAACTTTATTTGCAGTTATTCTTGGCTATTTTTTCCTTTTTTCCTTTAAAACCTGAGTCATTAGACATTTCTGCTAAAACCTTATTAAATCTTTGCTAGTTACTAAAATTATTTCCTCAGATGAGGAAATACTTTACAACATGTCAACGGGACACCATGAAACTATGAAACTATACACAAAACTCTTTCACAAATGTCTTGGATCTGTGGTTGTTTTCATCCACAGATCAGAAACCCTGTAGAGCTGGAAGCCAGCTTCTGAATTTTAAGAAATTGATTGAATTGTGATGTAAAGAAGTGTCCTGGCTACATACTTTTTATCTACTGATGATATATTTCTATATAACACAAGATGGAATTTTTCTCTTCCAAATAACAATTTAAGGATCTGAAACAAAGGTATTTCTTGAGGTAAGGAATTTTGAAATAAGCAATAAAGGTAAAAGAAATCTTAGGGATTACACTAAATTTAATAAAACCATTTGAATTTTTCCTTCAGAGTTCATTAGCCTTCAAGTAAGAAAGTTTTGACTCATTAAAGAGTTCCTTTGCATCCAAATTATTAAAGCAGATTGAAAGAGCCCAGAGTATTTCCTGTTGAGGAGAGATGAATTGTCTATTTGAGACATGCTGTGAATTATTTTTAGTCAATAACGGGACAATGATCAGAGTATGATCAATGCATTAGCCTGGCAAAGGAGACCACTGGTCTAAAACTAAATGTGTACAAGAATTCAGCTCAGCTGTAAATTATACAGTATGAATTCTGTTTCAGATTCCCAGTTCATAGATGATGTCATTTTGAAGTGTTTACTTTGTAACCAGTTGTATGCTGTGATTTTAGTAGGTTTTCTTCAGGACAGTGGACAATAAGCTGAAAGATAAGCCATGGCTCTGCTGGATACAGCCACCAACCATGTCTGCTTTCATATTTAACTTTTCAAAACCCATGATTATAATTTTTTTAAAAAACATGTCAGTCCTTTATAAAATAAGAAGGGATTCAAGATTATGTGTTCTAATATCCCTTTCTCTCCCAAATTAAAAGATACAGCAGCTCTATTAAGATCTCCCTAAAAATTGACTTCCATGAAAAGATCAAGGCGATGCTCTGGAGAAGGACATTTTTCCAACTCTTAGCCTTAATCTTGTCTTTCCTTCTTTCTCTAAGAAATGCTAAGAAACATTAACATCATTACTATGTGAGCTTGATGACCACAGATGGTTCTAACTCATGTCATAGTTACCATTTCTGTTGTATGTGTCAGGTGATGTACTAGAATGTAGAACTATTTCAGACTGCCCCAAGTTAGTTAGTTTGTTCGTTCATTGGTTCGTTCATTTGTTCTTTCCTTCCTTCTTCCTCCTTCCTTTCTCCTTCCTTCCTTCCTTCCTTACTTTCCCTTTCCTTCCTTCCTTCTTTCCTTCTTTCTTCTTTTGTCAGTTGTGGAGCTTGAACTCAGGACCTGGGCACTGCCCCTGTTTTTCTGCTCAAGGACAGTGATCTACTATTTTGACTCACAGTTCATAGTCTTTTGGAGATAAGGGTTTCATGAACTTTCCTTCCTGGGATGGCTTTGAACCACAACCTCAGCCTCTTGAGTAGCTATGATTTCAGATATGAGCTCCCAGCACCCAGCTTCAATTTTAAGAGGAAAGAAACACTTCAAAGTAAGCCACCTTTGGAACTTGCAATATGAGTTTAAACAAAGAAGCCAACTTTGTATCCAAATAGTGCCTGGGTATCAGCTATGTAGATATGAAATAATGGGTGAGATTTCCTTTCATTTTTAAGGATTCTTTCTCTCACCTTCAGTTTCTGAAGTTCAAAAAACAGTACGTATGTACCTGGCCTCCTGAGTGTGGTTCTTTGCTGAACAATTTTCTTCTTTGGATTTGATGACACATCCTACTTTGGACAAACCAAATGTCCCTAAACTATCACTACTATATCCTCAAGTATTCTCACAGTTTTAAAAATGCCTCATAACTTCAATGCTTATTTGTTTTTCTAGTTACACAATGCAAATTTGTAGATCATCTATGGTGGGCAGTACAAAGCAGCTTTTGTTGGTCCAGTCCAGGAGTCTGAACTCAGAGCCTCAAGCTTGCTTGACTTGCCTGCTTGGCTGGCATGCTACCACTTTGAGCCATAGCTCTTGCCTTGCTTTTTGATTATTATTTTGGAGATGAGGAATCTAAGCTTCCCTCAAATGGTGATCTTCTAGATCTCATCCTCCCAAGTAGCTAGAATTATGAACCACTAGTGTTGGTTTATTTGGGCTATTTTAAAGAGTCTCTGCCCCTTAAATTCATTATGCTATGATTCTATGCCTCAAGCCATTTACCCAGGGCTGAAGATTAGTTTTCTAAAACATGGTGCTAGTCTAATTATCCGCCTACTGAAATGCTTTCAAAAGAATCTCCATTGCCTCCTAAGCCAATCAGGAAACTCCTTAGTCTTGGGCTTAAGATGATGAGTCCCTCTTGTGTTAAACCTCTTCAGAGTCTCTTGAGGTGAGGCCAGGTAAAGGACAAGTTCATGTAGATCATTCTTTCTGCTACTAAAAGCAGGCTTTTCTTTTGCCTCTAAACTCTTTAAAAAATAAACCTTTTTCCTTTTGAAAAACCTTGCTATATGTGTTCTAATCAGACGCTGTGCTGTCTATGGAATGGCTCCTCTTGGTTAAGAGCTTCAATGCTGGTCTTGCCTCTATTCTAGACTGCTTTTGGAAAAGAGGTAGCATTTTATACAACAGGGTGTTATTATGACCCTCCACACAAAAATAAAATTTCTTTTGTTGATTCTTTGTCTTATTTAAAAAGTAATATATTTTTAATAACAGAAAAAAATTGGAAGAGGGAAAAAGAGAAACAGGGAAAAGTCTATTTTACCCAAATGTTTAAAAAATCTTCTCAAACGTAGACTTAAAATGGCACAAAGCATCCACCAATTATTATTACAAATAAAAGGCACAAAATGAATAGAAACTCTACATAGACCATTCTCGACCATCTACTTTTTAGTTATTTTCTCTTCAGAGGAACATCTCTGCATAATTTTCCATCCTTTTACCACTGAATTCACTTGACTTTCTCAGGGCTCCTATAATGATTTTATATAGAATACTTATAAATGCTACAGAAAATGTACTGCATGAAAACTAGTACAATTTAAATAGGTAACTGTAAAAGTCAGTGACAATTTCTAATTAGTTGGAGAACAGAGAAGCATAATGTTCCACTTTAAGCTGTGAATTTCATGATCTTCTATAAATAAATCCTTTGATGCACTGGAATCATATGTAGCAAAATCACAGAATGACAACTCTGTTTCCTGCCCACTCAGCCCCCTGCCATTGGTTAAGGTTAGCTAGGTAATCACAGCCTGCAGCTACTTCTTTGTAGAGATAATTCTAGTTCGAATGAACCTAGTGGTCATATTCTAAATTAAGTTTCCAACCGGAAAAAAGATGGACACTAATAATAAAAAAAATTGGAAAACACCAAAGTGACGACTATGTCTCATAAAGGCCCTCTTTCAAATTGTAATGTGTCCACAGGCAGATACCATCCCCTCAACAAGACAGAAGGCGATGTCCTTCCAGTCATTTTCATGTTCTATACAGAATAGATTATGTTAGGATGCACTGAGGTGCTTTCTTTCACCAGGGTGCTTGCACACTCTGTCTTCTCAGGAAGGATGGATAATATTAAGCCTGATTTTGCTTAAATAAAATTATTAACTTTTGTCAGCTCCAAGAATAGCTCTGCCACAAACATCAGCTTCTGCCAATCTACTAAAATGGATTTGCATCCCTGGGTGGAGTCTCAGGTTGCTTTTAAATGCATGAAAATAACTTCTCTGGACACTTATCTATTGACTCTTGTTGTTAGGATGATGTCAAGTTAAGTCCCTGAAATAGATTTCTCCATACACAGGTTTTCATTTACATGTATATATCTTATGATACCCAGAGCAAAGTTATTTAAGTTAGAATGAATGGCATCTTTGGTTAAAGGGCTTTTGTGCAGCTTCTAACATAACATCTAACATAACATCTTTGGAATGATAGAAAACTAATATTACAAATCTCTATGCTCTGTTCTGGGTGAAGGACCATCATTTTTTTGCCTTTTTGCCATTTTTTTCAACATATGTGACCCCAAAATGACTTTTTTGGGGGAGGGATCAGTCAGGGGCTTGAACTCTGAATCTCTGCCCTGTCCCTGAGCTCTTCAGTTCAAGGTGAACACTCTACCACTTGATCCACAGCGCCACTTTTGGTTTTCTGGTGGATAAGAGTTTCATGGACTTTCCTGTCTGAGCTGGCTTTGAACTGTGATTCTCAGATCTCAGTCTCCTGAGTAGTTAGGATTATAGGCATGAGCCACCAGTGCCTGGCTCCCAGAATGACTTTAACTACATTAGAATAAGTTTGCATTCATATTCCTGCAGTAAAATTAGAATTTTATAGAGATAAGTGCACAGTCCTCACATCTGAAATGATGAAGCAGAAGACAGGGAAAAGGTTTATTTTAAAAAAAATGCTAGCCATGCTAGCCAGCAACAATGTTTCATGATTTGGCTTGCTTAAAGAATCAGTGATTTCTTTTGGGCATTTACCCAAATGTTTACAAACAAGACCACACTAAAGCTACCAGCACAACTATGTTTATTGCAGCATTATTTACCATAGCTAAGATATGGAACCAACCCAGATGCCCCTCAGTAGATGAATGGATCAAGAAAACGTACTATATATACACAATGGAATTCTATGCCTCCATCAGAAAGAATGACATTTCCCCATTTGTTAGGAAATGGAAAGGCTTGGAAAAAATTATATTAAGTGAAGTAAGCCAGGCCCAAAGAAACATAGGTCCCATGGTTTCCCTTATTTGCAATATCTAGTATATGTATGAGTCAAGCGGAAAAGGTCAGATAATGTGATGTTAGGAAAACGAACCCTTAAATATGTATTTTAATGTTTTTTTTTTCTTTCATGCATGTGTTTCTAACGCATTTATAAGATTATTTGTTTGTTGCTTTGTATGTCCCTCCCCCACAGTGTAACCCCCGCTTTCACTATATTTGATGTCAGTATAACTTGTGGAGGAGATGGGGACAAACAAGTCGTTTAAGGATTCAGGTGGACCTGTTGCAACAATGAGAAGTACTAATTGTCATGTCAAAAACGAGCTTTACAATGTTGGTGTGGGGGAGGAGGGGGGGAAGGATTGGGTGGGGGGGAGGGGGGAGGCTGGGAAGGGAGGTGAAGGGTAAACAAAGGAGGAGGCTGCAATGCTTGGTAAGAAATGTATACATTATCCTGCCCATGTAATTGTAACCCCTCTGTACAGTATGTTCTCAAACAAAATAAAATTAAATTAAAAAAAAAAAAGAATCAGTGATTTGATAACAGTCAACTTCATGAACATAATCATTTAAGAAGGATGGCAGCAAAGTGAGGAGTATAGTTGCCCCATAGAATTGCCCGTGTTTAGAGCTATGAGGATGCTACTAGCACCTTCTTTTTTTGACACCTTGTATTCATATACTGTTTTGTAGAATGGGAACTTCTTTGTACAACTACTTAAAAATAATGATAAAAATGTTAAAAATGACCTCAAAGTACAATATATCATCTTATGCATTTTGCAAGGGAATAAATTGTGTATAATGAATTTTAAGACAATAAAAAAGTCCGTTAGCAATATTAGTCCCATAGCACTTCTTCCTGCTTTTCCTGTCAAGGTCATGGGGAAAGCAGTTCATTGCACAGAGTTTGCTCACAAGGTATTCGAGGATCAATCCATGCTGGATCTTCACATCAAGATTAATTGTCTTTACCCTGAGTTGATCATTGCCTTTTACATTGATTTATGAGCACTGAGAATTTTGCAGACCTAAAAGTTCTGCAGCATAGATGCTTTGCTTAAGATGCATTGAAATGATTCTTATTCTCAATATCTAAATAGTACCTTTTCGCACTTAGGAAATTAAATTTAGAAGATTCAAGGACATCATAGAACAATGTGGCAGTCATTTCAATTTCAAATGTTTTTATCCTTGAGTGAGCAGCAGAAAGGGAACAGGGTGCAAATTGACTACATTTGGATCCCACAAGAAGGACCCAGAGAGAGTCACCTGTCCTATAAGGTGAGGTGGGGAAAGCATTGGAAATTGTTATTTTCCATTTTTTCCAGCCAACTAAGTGACTTCATCGATAAACATTTATGTTACACATACATGGATAAATATGATATACATTTTTTGCACCCTAGTTCTACTTTGCCACCAAGTTTATTTTGTTTTCCTTTTTTTGAGGGGGATGGTAAGATACAGCTTTACATTTGTATTATTTTTGTTGAAGAATATGTATCCCTATACATTCTTCAACTCCTTTTTCAAGATAATGATAAATCCATAAGTGGTAATATTATAATAAATGTGTTCAATTCTGTTGGCCTTCTTGCGTTGAAGTCAATCAATGAAATGGATTTTGGAGTGAGCCACTGGAGAAATTTTTATTCTCACCATTACAGAATCTATTTCTAATCTACTTGAATGCACAGAGCCATTCTGAGAAGCATTGAAATTGCAACCAAAATTGAGCCAAGAGAAAGCATATGCAGTTAGAATAAGTCTCTCCAACATGTTTGTTTATTTTCTTTATTTGCCATGGGTTATTTTTGATGTGTACTTCTTTGTCAATAGAGAATCTACCATGACTCAAGGTGAGCTTGGAAACTTTTCTGAAGAGGTGAAGTAAAGAAAGCAGTGCTTTGGCAGATCACATGCAGAGAATCCAATGATGAAGGAAGGGGAGAAAATGGAGACAGAGGAATCCACAAAAATTTTGCAAGGGAGGATAGAAAGAGGGTTTCATAAGGAAATGTAAAGACTTGGAAAAAGTTATATGAAGTGAAGTAAACCAGACCCAGAGAAATAAAGGTTGCATGATTTCCCTCATTTGTGGTAGATACAATGCACCTATAACTCTATAAGTAAACATGTTGGATGCATGCAAGTGATTACAAAGAATTAACTGAAGTATTATAGACTATGGAGAGCTCAAATAGTGTATGTATATATGTATAAATACATATACACATATATATACATATATACATATACGCATATGTATGTATATATGTATGTACTATTTGAGTATATATATATATATATATATATTAGCAAGACTAAGTCAAAGCCCAACTAAAATAAGCACCAGGAAAGGGGCACATGCAAAAGGGCTGGGGTGGAGGAAAGGGGAGGGAGGTAAATGAATGAAGGGAGAAGGAGAGAGAATGCAATCAAGAATTATACCACAAAATTAAGGAAAATAAGGGTAGGGGTGGGCCAAAGGGGGGGGTGAGAATATTGGATACACGGATCAAGATGTAATTGGTTCATGGGGCTGGGAAGGTGGCTCAGTGGTAGACCACTTGCCTTTCATGCATGAGGCCCTGGGTTTGATTCCTCAGCACCACATAAGCAAAAAAAGAAAAAAGCCGGAAGTGGTGCTGTGGCTCAAGTGGTAGAGCGCTAGCCTTGAGCTGAAGAGCTGAGGGACAGTGCCCAGGCCCAGAGTTCAGGCCCCGTGACCAAACCCCTCCCCCCAAAAAAAGATGTAATTGGTTCATAAGTTGTTTTAAATGACACCTTCTTTGTACAACTTCTTAAAATAATATTTTTTTAAATAATGGAGAGGGGAGTGTCTAGGGAAGGAGGCGGGCAAGAAACAATGCTTCTTGGAGATGCATTGTTCCTTTGGATTCAACTTGACAATACACACAGGCAAACAAGACCAGATGGCTTTACAAAGCTTCTTAAAAATACAACTAGGCTATATTAATATAAACTTAAGTTTTAAAATCTGCATATTGTGTTCTATACCCTCCAATATGAGGGTATGTTGCCAAACAATACAGAGGAACAGCACTAAATGCTATCTTTTAGCTTGTAAACAAGAGCAGAGAATGGCTAAGAGGTATTAAGTACCACTCACTCCTAAGCAATTTAAATAATATTAATTTTCCATCAATTCCATTGATTTTTCCACATGTATGAACTCAAGCCCAAAGGACTTGGAGTCATAGTTACAATGGGGCCCTGACTTAGTCTAGACACTGTGGGTAAATAACCCATGCTGTTAATTACCACCCATGGAAGATGGGCTAACTCATGGTCAAGGTGACATGCATTCATGTTAACCTGCTGAAACTTTAGGATTTAAGTATATCAATAGACTTCACTATTTATTTATTATGTGGAGAGAAGAGATTAAGTATGTGATACAAACAGAATTAGGAATCAGGACATTATCAATTTCCTTTCTGGTCTCTATGCTTTTCTTCTTGCAGGGAAAGAGGTAGATTGAGAATTAAAAAATATGTATATGGCCTCTCTCTTCAATAGAATGCAGATGTATAGTCCCACTAAGAAATCAGACAAGCAATCAAATTTTCCTTCTCAAGGAAAATAATGAAAAAGGTAATTCAGAAATCCCTCAGATCAGTGGGTAGTCACACCCCAATGAAGCACAAATGAGCCCGAGTAGCTAATGGATTTGGGCTTGTATGTGTTTGCAACGTGGAGGAAAAAATAGGCATGATGAATGAACATTAAATAGAAGGGTATAAGGAAGCAGGAACTCACTTCTATCCTATTATTTAAAACCACAATCATAATCACAATAGTGCTGAGCCAAAAGCTTCAACTGACATAGGGAGTTTATGAAAATCAATGAATATAATTGAATACCCCTTATCCTGAATGCAGAAGTGGGGTCTTCATCCCCAGAACTTTCACATTGCATTGCACTCAGAGACTGCTTTGTTGAGTGACAACTCCTTGGCACAACAACTTAAAAGATAGTAATAATAATAATAACAACAAATAACTGCTCACATCCAGAGATGGACTTGTAGTACCAGTAACAATAAGCTACAGTTAATACTGAATTTTTTTTTCAGTTAACTCAAAAACAGCCCCAGAGTCTTACTGTTTTTTTGTTATTGTTTAAATAATGGATCATTTATTATGGATTATTTGTTTATAAACTCATTGCTCACTTACTGACTGGATGCTTTCAAATAGCTGCTTGAACTCACTGTTATTTTAATAAAGTTCATTTAAAATATCATAGTAAAATCTGAAGCACTGGTCACTCATGCCTATAATCCTAAATAGTTAGGAGGCTGAGATCTGAGCATCTCGGTTTGAATTCAGCCCAAGCAGGAAAGTTTGTGAGTATCTTATCTCCAATTAACCACCAAAAAGCCAGAAATGAAGCTGTGGCTCAAGTGGTAGAGGGCCTTGAGCAAAATAGCTCAGGGGCAGTACTCAGACCCTGAGTTCCTGCTGGACCAGCACAGGAAAAAAAAATATTCATGCATTTGTTTCCCTCACAAAATCTTACACAAAAGTGACATTCTCATTTTTTCAGATACAGAAAGCTAAGCATAGAAGATATACTTACCCAAGTTATGTGGGTTGTGGATCAGAGCACAGTCTCCATAATTAGGTGGATTGTAATGCTTCCTGAGTAGATAGCTCTTCTCTGGTTGGATGTCTTGATTACACACCTTTGTTTTCATTGTATACCAAGATAACCAATGCCATTATATCCTTCAGTAAATCCATTAACTAGCAAGTCACTGCTAAACCCCTAACTTGAAGGAAAAAAAGTACTAGTTTTGCTCCCATCATTTGTCTGGGACTTTAGGTTCATCCACCCTCTCAGGGATTATAAAACAAAACAAAAATCTTTTCTCACTATAGATCTTGAAGGAGTCTCAGTTGTATTTAATATGGCCCCTATAGCTTATTATTCACATACTAAGTGGTCTTTGAAGATAACCTCAAGGGTTAGGCTTGTGGTTGTCTAGAAGCCTACTCCGTCTGGGAAAGGCTAGTTGGCCAGATTTTTCAGTTTCCTGATTGAGCTTGTCCTCACTTCCTAGATGTCTTTCCTCCTCCCAAGATTGGAAAAGCAGAGAAGGGAATGGGTAAGGAGCACAGGATGCCTCCATTGCTTGGAATGATTGTACACTTCGTTTCTGCTGGACATGGCAGATTTTGTGCGTGTGTGTGCTGGTCCGAGGGCTTGAACTCAGGGCCTGGGCACTGTCCCTGAGCCCCTTTTGCTCCAGGCTAACATTCTACCACTTCAGCTACAGCGACACTTCTAGCTTTTTCGAATTAGTGTATTAGAGATAAGAGCCTCATAGACTTTGCCGCCCAGGCTGGCTTTGAATCATGACCCTTAGATCTCAGCCTCCTGAATAGCTAGGATTACAGGGCATGAGCCACTGGCACCCAGCTTATGGAAGATTTTCATAGTCAGCGATCCAATGAAAGACCTTGGGGAGGTCTGGAAGCCTCTACCAGCCTCACTGTCCTCTACCCCTCATTCATTTGGTGTCTTTCCCTCCTAGCTCCCTCTCTAGGGCGGCTGGCTCCCTAAGATGTCTCATGCAGGCTGTCATTTTTATTTCACTGTCCCATTAGACAGCTGTCTAATGCAAAACCCACTTTAGATATCTTTGAGTTTCTGCCCACATTTCCTCTGCTGGAAACACATTTCTATGACCTTTAGACAAAAGGAGTCTAGTAACTGTAGCCTACAGGAGTTGACAGTCCTCCTTCTAACTGCCATAGTTAGGTGCTTATGTGTTCTGTTTCTTGAACCTGTGTCAGACAGCAGCCTATCATGAGTTCTTCAAGGACCACAGAACACACACGTAACTCTCCTTGTAGATTTTCTTATTGGGCTAAGATTGTATCTGATGTTAGACTGTATCTGAGCTCTTGTCTTTGTGTGGGGCTTGTAGTTAAAGTCATTTCTCCTAAAATTTCCTTTCAAGGATGGCCTAGTTTTTCTAGAATACTGAACAATACTTATAGAGACACAGAAAAACCTAATCTAAACAAATTTCCTGATAGATCTGGGTTCAAATATGAACTAGACCTTTGGCAACTTACTTGACCTCTCTTCTGAAATACAAGGGGTTATTAATATCTGGAAAGAATTGGTAAAACATTTATAAGGTATTTAACCCAATACTCTATAAACATCTAATAAATTATGGGCATTATGATTAAATCTCTGTGTGTATGTCTGTCTGTCTGTCTCTTTCTCTCTAATGCCCAGTGAGTCATGTCCATTTATATTTATTGAAATATTAAATGGTGGGCTAAAGGCTAGAGTTCTGGAGGGTTTGCAAGTAAGAAATACCCTGGAGATTTTGGTTTGTGGTTTCAGATGTGAGCTACATTCATTGATGCTCTACTTTGTCACGCACTTTGGCCTCTTTTATAAGAACTCAAGATATAATCACATTGAATAACCACGTCACTAGATCTCAGGAAGATTGAGTGCCTGACCTACATATATGCTCATAAATTAAAAGTCCTTCCTGAAAATCCTAGTTCTCTAGCCAAGTTTTCCAATAATAAAATATATGGGAGGTATTTGAAAAGGCAACAAAGCATCCTGACCAGCTATCAACAGCAAACAGGGCATATTTCGTTTTCTTTCTTTTTTTGTTGGTCATTGGGCTTGAACTCTGATGGTTAATTGGAGATGAGAGTCTCACAGACTTTCCTGCCAAGGCTGGCTTTGAACTGTGATCCTCAGGCCTTAGCCTCATTATAGATATGAGCCACCAGTGCCCGGTATGTTTCTTTTTCTATGCATATTTTTCCTTTTATGGGGGTTTGTTTTTGGTATTGAATGAGAACAATAACTTTCTATAGAGTGCTTGTAGAAATGATTTTCACATTTTCATTTTTAAATCAAGGTCTAGGCATGCAAATGGGCTAGAAATAAGACTCTAACTCAAAATAATCAGCATGAAAAAGAGTAGGAGGGATGGCTTGGTGGTAAAGTCTCTATCTTGAGTTCAACTCGTGTTGCAAAACAAAACAACAACCCCTACTACAATTTGAAGTGCAACATTGAGTGCTTTGATTTCTAAATTATGATAAAGTGGAAGCTGTGCCTAGAGAGAAGGACAGAAGTACAATTTGCAGAAAAGGGAGACTGAGGATGGAGGACAAGTTCTGCCTACTTCTTGATCTTAATCTGTTTTCCTGGTTAAAAACACTGCTACAGAGCCCGACGCAGGTGGCTCACGCCTGTAATCCTAGCTACTCAGGAGGCAGAGTGAGATCTGAAGATTGAGGTTTGATGCTAGCCAGGGCAGGAAAGTCTGTGAGACTCTTCTCTCCAATAAACTTCTCAGGAAAAGCCTGAAGAGGCACTGTGGCTCAAGTGGTAGAGTGCTAGCCTCGCAGACAAAGAGGCTCAAGGACAGAGCTCAGGCCCAGAGTTCAAGTCCCAGGGCCTGCAAACAAACAAGCAAACAAAACTCTTCCAAAAATGACTGCATATGCCCACTAAATATGCCTACATATACCCACTAAAATGATCAGAAGTTAGCAAACATTTATGAATAATGATTATTTTCAGACAACTGCATACCAGCCCCACTTAACAAAGCCATGGTACCATCTTAAATTCTTATTATGTATTTGTATTTATGTATCGGTATCTTATTATTTATAATGTATTCTCATTATGTATTTATACAGATAGACATACACACTTAAACACATACACTATTACTTTCTCTTCCTTCTGCATTTTAAGTTATGAATGTCCTTTGGGACTAGCAAAGTTGTTTTTTTTTTCATGGTTTTAAAAATGGGGAAAGATAAGACAAACCATTGCCCCATTGCATTTCCTGCTCTAATCAAAATATTATCCAAATATTTTATTCTTCTTAAACTAGTACTTGCAAAGCAGTTTGACACTTATCAATATATCCTTTTGATCATTCTAGCATGTTAATACAATAGAAAGGATATTTTTTACAACGAAAGAAAAAAAATCAAAGTCTCTCTTTTGGGCTTTGGCTATTGCAAGTTATATCGACAGCAATGCGGTTGAGAATTTCTGAGAAAGTATACTGCCTTGGTTGTGAGCTAGGATTTCAATGGACAATGACATGCTGACAAATATCTCTTAACTGTGATGTAAGGCAACGAAAGGCCCCCAGGAACAAAGCTCTCTGCCTTAGAGAAATGCTATTCTTCTCTCTGGAGAACACACGTAATCAGGCTTTATCTCTCCTTGATGTGAAACCCAAGATACAGAGTTCAATTACCTAAATCCCAAAGTCCAAAGGGAATGACTGAATTTACTGTGGAGAGCCAAACTCAGATTAAGAGAGGGATAAAACATTCAAGAAATGACACCATTGCTCGAAACTCTAAAAGAATGGGTCTCCTAAAATGTCTTTGGTAAGAGGTTAAGTGGTTCAACGTTTTAAAAAATGCATCAGGTATTACCAGATATATTAAGAGATAAGCTAGGTAGATTCTTTGTGTTCACAAATCTCTAATTTAAAAACCATTTCCACATTTCCAGTTCTGAGCTGGGTAGCATTGGTTGAAGATTCCAGAATCTAATGATTTCTACGCACACCTGTGTTCACTCATGCAATAGGTCCACCTGCAGGGGCCAAGAGATTCTTTTACTTTTCTTTTGTTCATACTGGAGGGACTCCTCCCTTTGAAAATTGAGTTGTAGAAACATTGATTTTTTTTTTCCTTTGGAAATGGAGGCAAGGCCTGTGATTTTTTGGTTGGTCGTGGGGCTTGAACTCTGGGCCTGGGCGCTGTCCCTCAGCTCTTCGGCTCAAGGCGAGCGCCCTACCACTTGAGCTACAGCGCCACTTCCCTGTGATTTTTTTTTTTTATGATGTGGCTCAACCTGGCCTCAAACTTTTGATCCTCCTACCTGATCCTCCTGTCTCCATACCCTGTGTTAGGATAATAGGTCTGAGATACCTAGCTCAGTATATTGGTATAGCTGACTCATTTCATTATTTGTTATCATTATCAATGTCTCTCTGTGTCTAATTTATGAGTTAAATTGACCATAGGAAAAAAAATACAACATACAAAGGGTTTGGTACCAGCCATGATTTCAGGCTTCTACTGGGGATCTTGAAAAATAACACCCACAAATAAGGTCTGGGTGTGACTGTAATGACAGACAGACATTTTTGGACTCTCTGCTCTGTGACAGACCTAAAGTACTTCACGTAAGTATCTTGGTTTAATCCTGGCCACATCCTATCAGAACGAGGAAACAGGGGCACATGACGTGCAAGCAGATGAGGACTCTGATCCCCTCTCCTCTCTGATCGAAGAACTGTCAGGAAGCTGCCTGGGAGAAGCCTGGACTCCTAGAAGGGGTAGAGATCAGACCACAGGAAACACACACTAGAAACACCTGCCTTCTTAGGTGGCAGGACAGAACACCTGAACGGAGGGACCAGAACCAAGGCAGATCTGGAAGGGCATAGCTGGGGTGGGGGTGGGGGTCCTCTATGTGGAGATGGAGGAGAAGGACTGAGGCTGAGAAGAAACAATGACTAGTGTCCAAATTTCTTGCATCTCCAACTCCGAGCTTCTTGCTTTCAGGGGAAGTGGATGTTGCTGCTTCATGGACAGTGCTGGTGTTTCTAGGTTCTGATAGTTTCTTTTTTCCTCTCTCTACTTCATGAAAACTATTGCTAGAAGCTGGCTTTATCCTAGTGTTGAGATTCAGCTAGCTGTTGATATTTTGTCTGCAGCAACCTTTGATCTGATGTACAGTTTAATTTACTGGTAAGATGGGAACTTAAGAATTATCTTTCTAAGTGCCGACTCCCTGCTAACAGGGCTGACAGGTTATCAGGGATTTGGGGATGGCAGACAGGCCACCTCACACAAGGTACTCATACCTCCCAGACTGCAGAGGCTGATTGCAGAGTATCCTCGCTCTGTAGGCTGCTGTTTGGAGGACTAGCGGGAATGCCAAGATGTAGTAGTTTCCAAACCGTGAGAACCCTGCAGAAGTTCTTCAAGGTTCATTCTGAGAAAATGCATACATGTAATATCCTCTAAATAATTCCCAGGTGTCAATTGACCCCCCATGAAGTTCGGTCATGGGGCCTAGGTTAAGAACAATATCTCTAATACGGCTCTTGGAACTAGTGTTTGAATAAATAACCTAACACCAAGAGAGGAAACACACATCTACAAAAATAAAAATGATTCTCATTGGCAATGCAATTTGTAAATATTTAAATACTTATTCATAAAATAATTAAGAACTCCTGTCTGTTTCCCATCTCTCTGTGCATCTTTAATACACACACCCAACCAAGTTTTTCAATAATTTAAATTTTAAATTGCTTTATTATCTCCTAGTTGACAAAGCTCCACCAACAATTAGAGAAATAAATTGGCCTAATGAATTAATTATTAAAATCCACCTCTGCCATGGCTGCCTGGAGCTGCTCATATGTAAGTTACAGCATTTCATCTTCACAGCAGTCCGTGCGCAGTTTGCAGAAACCCTTCGTTCTCCTACGAGTGCCAGGTGAAGAGAGAAAATTACTTCGGGGCTTCAGTTTGAAGAGGCTCCAATCACACATCACTGAAGTATAATGTAAGTTTTGGCCATGTTTTAAGTATCTGATTTGAGACCTCACGGGTATGATTTTAAACCAGGGAAACCACGACCAAAGGCTCATTTGGTCCACTCTGAAACATGGCACCCATCATTAAAATATCAGTAGGTGCAGATGTGAAGTCAGCTCTCTACAGTTTAAGGGACAGGACAAGGAACAAATAATTTGATCCTTTACAAGAGAGACAGACATCCTGGAGTAGCAGAAAGACCCTGCATGGAGAGGCAGGAATTTATATCCTAGACTTGGCTAGACAGATTTCTATTATCGTCTTGAGCTACATATGTCACCTCTTTGAACCTTAGTTTTAAGATCTCTAATATAGAGAAACTAATACTCTCCATGAGTATTAGTACCTCATGTACCTTGCATGCATGGGGCCCTGGGTTTGATTCCTCATCACCACATAGGCAGAAAAAGCCAGAAGTGGTGCTGTGGCTCAAGTGGTAGAATGCTAACCTCGAGCAGAAGAGCTGAGGGACAGCGCCCAGGCCCAGAGTTCAGGCCCATGACCGCCCCCCCCCCCCCCCCCCCCCCCCCCGCCCCGGCCTAAAAGCATATTACTCATGTAACGTACCGTGGAACCTGGCACTTTGATCATACTAAAAAGTGTTAGCACTTGAGCCATTAAAAAGTCACTGTTTTTGATTCTGGCACCCTGCATCTTGTATATGCATTTATCTAATTTGGGGAAGGGAAGGGGAATAACAAAATGGTGAAAGAAGGACACAGGGTGAACCAGTACAACAGTGATATTCACAAGGCACTACGCTGGAAATGAACGTTACAGCTTCGGTGCGGGGGAGAAGTGGAGGGGAAGGACAGTGGGAGAAAAACGAAGGAGTGGGTAACAATGTTCAACAAAAAAATGTACTCATTACCTTACTTATGTAACTATAACCCCTCTGTACAGAACCTTTACAACAAAATAAAATTTTAAAAAGGAATGCAGTTCTGATGTGTGCTATAATGGAATGAACTTCAAAAGATTATGCTAAGTATAGTAGTAGTCAGACCCAAAATGTGTATATTATATGCTGCCATTTATATGCACTATGCAGAATTGAAAAATCCGCAGGGATAGACAGCATATTGGTAACTGCTGGGTGCTGGGAGAAGGGAGAATGGGAAATGATCGCTTATTGAGTACAATTTTTATTTGGGGGACTGATGAAATTAGTTTGTACCTAGATAAAACTTTAGTACTAAATGCCACTGGATTGTGCTCTTTCTAATGGGTCATTCTATGTTATGTGCATTTTGCCTGCATAGAAAAAAATAAAGCACTTGTGATCGTACATCCTTTCTCCAATTCATCGTGTGCAGCAACTTCCCCTTTCAGGAAAAGAGGAAGGGCCCCAGACTCCTAGGATCTTCATGGTTCTGACATTCTTTGCCTCATTAGGTTATTGATGGCATCCTACTGTGAGTTAAGCCTGTGCTAGCTGCCATGGGCTCACAAGGGGAAAATAAAACACAATGCTTGCCTTTAGAAACCAGAGTTAAGTAGGCAGTAAGAGACACCATGTATGGGTTATTTAAATGATGGCACCCAAGGAAGACAGGGACCCAGGCTATGTCTGAGGAGGTGATGGGAATGAAATGGCATACTAGAAGAGAAAGAAGACAGTGTTGTGTGGGAAGTATTTAAGCCAAAGCGCTGGGAGGGAGACGATCTAGACAAGATAGAAATAATATGCATTAAGGAAAGCATCATGTTGGGTGCTTCTAACCTGAAAGCTAGCAAGCAAAACTAAATGAAACAATCTTCAAGGGCCAGACAGCTTGATGCTGTTGTAGGGAAATGCCTGGGCACATTACCTACTCCACCACATCCAGCACTGGCACTAAGAAAACACATGTGCTTTCAACAGGTCAAATGATTAAATTCACAAGTTATTTTAGGTGATGAAACTGAACGGGAGGAGTGTACTCTTACATAATCAGAGGTGCGTTTTATGTAATGGTTTTAAAGAAACCAGTGCTAGATCTCATTCCATCTCAACTTCCTTTATTTTGAAGGTGTATGTTTTTCCAACATCTCTTATCTATGGCACTTCCTTCCTATCATTTCTGACGCTGCTCTATATAATCTAAGACTGAAAATCAGACCAATAAAGGATGCATTTTCCTCCACCTTGCAAAATCCCAGGCACCAAAATCATCATAAAAATCTAGGAAGTCAGTCTTGAACTGGAAATGCTATTGTGGAAGTCATTTGAACATCTTGGAAGAACTATAGCTTATTTAAGGCATAATATTCTATTTTTTCAAGCAAGACATCTACCATTTTATTAGTAGTTATAATATTTCTTAGGAGCTAAGAGAAGTTTTGATAAATGAAGAAACATAAAAAAAACTGTTCGATAATAAATGGAATGCAAAGAGCTAAGCAAGCTTAAATTCCTGGCCAACAGAATTCTGCTTTGTTTTATTTTGTTTGGTGGTTTTCTGAGAGTTGGCAAATAGGCTTCATCTTCTCATGCCAACTTGGAGGAATGAAGTGGCAGCCAAGAGCTCAGGACTCAGCATCACTGAGTTTCATTGAGCTGTTCCTGTGTATGGGGGGGTGGGTGGGACTGAGGGATAAAAGCTGCTGTAGGCAGAGGCGCAGGGCTTCTTCTGCCCCAGTGTATACTATTCCTGCTACAGGAATCCATCCATGTAACACCAACAAATAGCTTTTATTTTCCCTCTTGCTAAAGCAATCTGGGTTCACTGTAAAAAAGTTAGCACAGATGACTAAAAATACAACTCACCAGTATTCTGTCCCTTGGAGATGTCGCAGCAATATGGATGGCTATTCTTTTTCTTTCCCACCAAAGCACTATCTTTCTAAGAATGGTATTTGTTCCATTTTATAACCTGCTTTCTTAACAATAGTTCATGAAAATCTTTCATGATTCTAAATCTCCATGTGATATTTGTAATTTCATTGCATATATAAGATTGTATATTTATATACATAAGAAATTTCATAGTTGGGCACCTCGTAGCTCACATTCTCCATCCTAGACTCAGGAAGCTCAAATCTGAGGATTATGGTTCAAATTCAACTCAGGCAGGAAAGTCTATGAGACTCATCTCCAATTAACCACCTAAAAGCCCAAAGTGAAATTTTGGCTCAAGTAGTATAACACCAGCCTTGAATGAGAAAGAGAAGGATGGTACTCACATCCCAAGTTTAAGTCATAGTGTTGGTACACACACATACACACACACACACACACACAGAGGATAGTACTCACATCCCAAGTCATAGTGTTGGTATACACACACACACACATACACACACACACCAGGACAATTTCATATGCTATATAAGATCTCATATAATATATGAAATTCAAATCTTGCATTTGGAATATCTTTTTACTAATTTTCTGTAGCTTTAGCACTATCCCTCTATATTATGGAAGTACTTAAGTTTTCTATTTTAGCTATCTGAAGTTCATAAATTTTGTGTAGTAAAGTCTTCTGACATTGCATGACTACCTTATTGAGAAATATTTTATGAATGTTAGAATAAAATAAATGCAAATCATCCCTGATCTGTGATAATAACATCTTCTCTTAAAAAGTTATAAAAATTTGCTCTTCATCAGATTTTTGAAATTAGCACTTTTAAATGTGGTTAGAGGGAGGGGATGGTAGGGGGAAAACAATGGAGGGGGTAACAATGTTCAAGAGGAAGTGTACTCATAACCTCACTCATGTAACTGTAACCCTCTGTATAGTAGCTTTACAATAAAAACAAAAATAAATGTGGTTAGAGACTGAAAAAGATTTAAGAGACTCATAAAGAATTTTGATGTATAGATTATTAATTAGCTTTTCCCCCCAAAAAATAGTTTCTGTGGGCGTGGATTACAATGAATCATGTGGATGTCATATTTGGAGTGGTGTGGGTGAGCAAATACTTTTTTAAACACTAAAAGGTAATGGAACAATTACCTGCTTGTCACGAATGTCTTGACTCATTAAAGGGGTCAAGACTTCACAGTGAACTCTACCTTGCAGTATGTTAGAGAAAATAAGAAAAAAAGTTCCTATAAAAAGGAAGGGCAAAGTTCTACATAGTTATCCTGCTTTCATCATAGACTAGTATATAAATTTATGTAAAACCAAATCATGAAGATGATCCTACAGCCTAAATGAAAAACTCAGTCTCTGAAAATCATATTCAAACATTGTAAATCTGCTTACAATGACCAAGACTCAGTTGTACCTAATACATGTACTCTTCGCAAATCAAGTTTGACAAATTCTTTTGGACAACCACAGCAGGCTATGGAATCCACAAAGCAGATGTAGGGATTTACACAAGGTCTTAGCTCAATGTGGTAGTGCACACTTGTAATCTCAGTTATTCTGAAAAAGGAGAAAGAACCATCAAAAGTTGGAGGTAAGAAGAATCTGGGCAAAGGCACCTAGACTTTATCTTAGTAAACAAAAGCAAGCAAACAGAAAGGGTGGGGAATATAGCTCAAGTGTTAGAGAACTTGCCAAGTAAGCTTAAGGCCCTAGATTCAGTTTCCAGTGTTACAAAAACAGCCACTGCCATCAATAACAAAATCCATGGTCTTTGCATTTATTGGGAAATTGATGAGCACAAGAATGGGTGAAAGGAATTTCAAGATATAGGAACATGAGAAAGCCCTTGCTATTGTTTCTAACATATTTATAAGGTGATTTTTTTGTTCCCTCCCCCACGGTATAACCCCTGTTTTCACTGTATTTGATGTTGGTATAATTTGGGGAGGGGAAGGGAAAAACAAATTGTTTAAATAGGGATACAGGTGCAACAATGAGATGTACAAGATGCTATGTCAAAAAACGAACTTTACAACTTTGGCGGGGCAGAGTGGGGGTGGGGAGTGTAGTCATGGAGATGGGAGGGCAGGGATGGTAAGGGAAAAATAAAGGAGGAGGCAACAATACTTGATAAGAAATGTACTCATTACCTTGCTCATGTAATTGTAACCCCTCTGTATGGTATTTGCATAATAAAAAACTTAGTTAAAAAAAGCTTCTGTTCTACCTCTGACCATTGCTGATATAGTTTATAAAGTAAGGACAATTTAGGATGGATTCAGTGGGTAGACTGGGCTGGCATGAAATTTTTGATAAGAGTCCACGCCAGGTCTTCATAATAACTTCACATGTCTCTGTTCTAACAAACACAGTCCACTGTCACACTAGATATGGGAAATTAGCACTGGCTGACAGTGGCCATTTATCTATTATTCATCATTCTCCTCAGACCTTTGTATTTCCCAAGGGTTGACACAAAAATAATATTCAGAATCAAATTCTCCAATGAAAATCTTGAAAGAAACATTCTCTATCCAAAGCCATCCACCTATTAGAGAAGAAAAGAAAATGGAATGAATAACTATTTTTCCTTTACCTGCTCTGTTGCAATCATATACACACAAAAGGATATGATCAAATAATCCAAATAATATCCATTTACTCATCTCTTCATGAGAAACCCATTGTGTACCCATTCTGTGCTAAGCATTGCGAGATTTTTTTAAAAATCCTATTTCTGCAAGATAATTAAGCCCCGGCAAATCTATGAAAACACACATGTGTTACAACATCATCTTGCAGAATCAGACTCCATGTTTTGGGAAACAGTGATTTGTTTGCCAAAATACTGTAACATGGAAAGAAGAAATAAAAATCTTTGTGTCTTTAAAACCACAACAGCTGCTTTGGAAAAAAAATAGTCATCATAAAAATAGTTAAACATAGAATGGTAATTGCTCGGCTTGTCATCTGATTGCCAGATCAAAAACTCCAGATTCATAATTGTAGCTATCTTGCAAACAAATTCACGGTTCTGAAAATATATGTTCTACTAGTTGTGATTTTTTTAAGGACAGCATTTTACCCAGGGATTTCAATGCAGAGTATTTTAATTGTCTTAAAGATTGAATTCATAACAATTTCTAGGAAAAAATGCACAATGCAGTATGATTTATTAAAAAGTTTACCGTTTTACTAATCAGTATCCTATCAAAGGTAACTTTCTAGTATTAAAATATTCAAGGAATAGTAGCCACCACATTCATTAAAAACACTAATAGGGCTGGGATATAACACAGTGAGGGAGAACTTTTTGAGCATGTGCTAGGCCATGAGTCCAGTCCCCAATATTGAAAACATACACATATATACAAACAAAACTGAAAAGGTTTAAAGGTCCAATTATAATTGTTTGAATTTTACATTAGCCAAATTTCTGTGATGTAACAGACCAGACCTCTATATTCCATTATATAATCTTTCAGAAGATAAAGCTGATATCTTCTGGGGTACTCATATATCCCACCAACTTTTCATACACACACACACACACACACACACACACACACACACACACACACACACACACACACACACACATATGTTATATCAGAGGAAAGTCAACATGTGCATTCACTTGGAAACCACAGCAGAACTTTGGAAATGTCATCATGTAGAGCAAAGAATTAGACAACTCGAGAAAGAGGTAATATTTCTAGCGTTTTTGAAGGTTGAAGCAAATTTCTTTTGGAAGAGACATTCTTCATAAAGAGATAAGCTTCGGCAACAGCTTATAGTATGGAATAAAAGGGAGAAGAGCAAGTAGGGGCTTAGTCCTCATATGCTGAGCCTGGAAAAGAAGAGAAGTGATATTGGAGACACCACAGAGGACCCTCCTACATGATTTTTCCCTGATGCAATGTGTGGCAGGAGATAGAAAGAACAATTAAGGCTTTCTTATAGATTAAAAGTCCAGATGATGGCAGAAATGGTGTTGATAAGAGAAGTTGGGATAGGGGGAGAGAAGAGTGTTTAGGAGTGTTTAGATGAGAGGAAGGTGTCACACACTTGGAGTTGTTCAAAGAGGAGGTCATGAAAAATGCAGGTTTACATGGAGTATGCTTTGGAGGCAAATAGTATAGCTTGAGACAAAGGGATCCTAGTAAAAAAGAATACAGAGGGAGTCTTGGTTCAACCCCAGGATATGGAGATGTCTTTGGGCAGGAGGGGTAGGAGAGTGGGATACTGGCATGTGGGAAGTAGGAGAATGAGAAAGTAGTGTGCTGAAGCCAAGGATGGGAAGTTTCATGATGAAAGTCCTAGTTGGTCCTGGGAAAGGCAATTAGAAATCTGAGGCTAAGCAAATGAGAGACCATTCAACTGGACAATTAATAGTCATTAGCATCATAGGGAATATCATTCTAGGAAAAATTCTTCCATCAGGGATTGACTATGAATGGGAGATGGCCATGTGGAGTTGACAGAGGGCTGGTGGGTAATTTATTTTGTATTGCCTATTAATGTTATTTATTTATTATCATTAATTAGTTGTACAAAGGAGCTACCATTGAACAAAGCAGTTTATTAATATAATATATGGAGACAGGGGACGTGAGGCAAAATTTAAGACTATACACAAGTTTCACTCTTCTCTATATCAGAGAAACTGGGGACTGAAGATGAGTTAAGGCACTATGCCCTCAAGTAAACCAGATGACTTAAAAAGAGATTTATTTTAAAGGGGAGTAAAAGTGGCACCTAAAAATGTATTGTCAAATAAACTCCATACAATGTGTTAATTGATGAAGTCTATGTGTGATATTTTCAAGAGGAGGAATGAGTCATTTCCTTCGTGATAAGAATTTCTAACTTAACTAACAAGATAAGTTGTTAGGTTTTGTGCTCCAAACTTTTTCCAAAAAAAGTGTCTTACAAATCTTAATCAACCCACATGTGCCAAGAAAGTAAAATTCATTGCAACATATAGATTGAGGATAAAAGAAGGGCATAATTCTCAATAGTGTAAAAATGGTATACAATTTTGTAGCAATCATTATTAAGATTAAAGTTTTGATAAATTTTCCTGGAATAAGCCTGACTTGTTTTGAGGGGGTTACCTGTTTTCACGTATGCTTAGTTGAAATCTACTGAAAACATTTAATAAAACCTACCAAAAACATTTAATAAAATCATATTTAATAGAATTCTTTTTACAGCAAAGAATCATTCTGTAATGGAAGCAATTGCTTCTTCCAAATAAATTTGATTCCAGTGAATTGTTCTCTTTATAACATTTAAACTTTCTCTAACAGGAGTTAGGATGTCATGTTCTGGTCATTCCAAGCAAGTTAGGACATATGGGAAGAACTTAGATAAATTTAGGGGCAAAACAATTTTTAAAACCATATAATCACTGGATGGCAGGGGCTTACGTTTATTATCCCAGCTACTATGTAGGCTGAGATCTGAAGATCATTGTTCAAAGTCAACCAGACCAGGAGCCAGAGAGCCCACAGGACTCTCTCCAATTAATCACCAAAATACCAGAAGTGGAACAGTGGCTCAAGTAGCACTAGCTTTGAGCAAAAAAGCTAAGGGTCAGTACTCAGGTATACAGTTCAAGCCCCAGGATCCACACAAAAGCTGAAAAGATACTCAAACAAACAAACAAAAAACCCTCATATAATCTAAGCTAACACCAATGAGCTTTCCAAAGTCACTGTGTAAGATGTAGAGGTCAGGTTTTTTTTATCTAAACATAAGTGTCATCAGACAATTTGTCCAGAATTTGTCACCGTTTTGAAGAATTTACCAAAGTATATTACATCTTTGATACACACTCAACCTGTTTGCTATTAATAAATACTAATATTGACAACAGGGGTTATACCATAAGGGTTCATTCACTTAGTATATTATACTGTATATGATTCTGATGCCCTGCATCTTGTATATACATTTTTCTAATTTGGGGAGAGGAAGGGAAATAACAAACTGCTGAAATAAAGATATAGGCTGACCCATTGTAAGAATGAGACGTACAAGACACTATGTTGAAAATGAACTTTACAACGTGGGGGGCAGGGTAGGAGTTGGGAGCGAAGAGATAGGGGAAAAACAAAGGAGGGGGTAACAATGCTTGATAGGAAATGTACTCATTACCTTACTTATGTAATTTTAATCCCTCTGTAAAGTATCATTACAATAAAAATATTTTTTAAAGTTATCAAAATTAAAAACTAAAAAATACTAATATTTGTTGTTTTGTTAGTTATCCTAAACACATTTGACTCTTTAAAGAGTGCAAGTTTAAGATGCAGTTTCTGGAGAGTGACACAGTTCTAACATGTTTTCATGATCTTTAATTTCCTCTTCTTTCTTCCAGTGGGCCTTATCCACCTTAGGACATTTTCTACAATGTACTTCATCTTCTCAAATTCGGCTCCCACCCCGACCCAGTGAAGAGTGGAGGAGGAGGAGGAGGTCAGAGTTAGTAGTGCAGGAAGAAAGGTGAGAGGCGGACAGACAGCCACAGCTTCCTTCCAGCACTTACATTCTGATTATTTTGCATGTTTGATTCAAAGATGTTCAAGCTCTGTCAAGTTCCAAACACAGAAGCCTTGACACACAGAACATGAAGCTATCGGGAGAAGATAAAAGAATGGGAACCTGTACCAACAAGCTTCCAGAGTGCCACAGTACGAAGTGAACTGTGTCCACAGATGACAGTTCAGTGAACAAGTTTAGAAAGAGCAAGCCCAAGTTAATTCCAATTTTAAACATTATGCACCTTCATTGTATTATGTAATGTGTCATATATATTGTTTTATATAAACACACACATATATTTAGATTTATATACATAAACAGGTGTGTTTATGTACATAAAAGATATATATTTATATGAAACATTTCTATTTCACCATCTTTGCCATTCAACAGCAGGGAACAAATAGAATTTTCTGTGAAAACAAGAAAATAAAACCCCAAACTTTAGTCACTTGCAAAATTCCTCTGCTTGGAATAAAATGGCATAAATGACTATCTTAGGAGGCCAGGGGTTTGGAGAAATAGTCAATTCCTATGTCACTAAGGTTCAAATATTATGTGTCATAGATTCTTCAGCATACAATAGTAGGAGACTCTGTCACATTTTAAAGCCTCACAATATATCTTATAATTGTAGAGATAAGACTCATCATGTCATAATTTAATTGGCTTTCTCTTTTTTTTTGCTGGCAGATAGAACAATGCTACAGCCTAAAATTGACAACATTTTAGAGTCAGTGAAAAAAGTTAATGATTCCTACATCTCTAGAGTTGCTCTGATTTAGGTGGGTCACCGTTAATTACTCCTTTTTAGATATGTACATCAGGTTTTGCTTTTTCAAATTTGTTTCTGTTTAGTTTTTACTTTAACCTAATTATATATTCCACTTGCCAGCACATAAAAATGATTAATTTTTGAGGGAAGCTTTTTGTTCCTCTGACTGTTCCTTTTTCTTTTACATTACCATGAATTACTAATGACAACTACACACTGATGTGATCTAAAAATATTTTAATAAATAAGTTGCTAGACTGGGTGCAAAAGAACATATGTAGAAATTAGAATCCACTCGTTGTCTTTGATGTTAGCTGGCTTTATTACTTTTATTCTAGTTATGATAAAATAATATATAGCTCAATTTTCCTCTGACCTAAAGGATACATAAATTCAATGGGCTGTACGAAATTAAGTTATCACATCAGAAGGAAATTACTTTCCATATATAATTCTGTACATTTGAATCCAGTGAGGCTAGTAATAATGTTACAAATAATGTTAGTCTAGGATAGCGAAGGACTGGCTCTGCTAGTCCTTTGTATAGTATCTTCTCAGGAGTTACATTCGTATTGGTGTAAATCAAGACTTCGATGTTGCAAGGGGATGTCATATTCTAGGATTCTAGTATCTTGGGAAGAAAGGTATGAGGCGGAGCTTCTTCTCTGCTCAATAAAGTTTTATTTAAAAAAATAAAGTTTTATTAAGTAGTTCACACTTGCAGACAGTTTCCCCTGCTTTTTATCTTGAAGCTTCTGTGGCTTAATTTAGCCTCATTAATTCCAACCAAGTCTCTGGATGATCTCTAAAACGCCTTACCATGATCACATCCCAAGATTCTGATAAACGCTTCCTGCCTGAACTTCTGCAGACTTCTTCGTTCCTTCTTTGCAGTGAGTACCTCCTCTTCCTTCTGTTGCCCCTGCCCTGGCAGAGCTGTCAGCCAAGTTTTAAGGTTATTCTGTTCCTTTTTATTTTTATTCTTATACACGAACCCTTATGCTCTTTGCCAGGGCTACTTCTAAACTTGCTTTGGGGTGTGTGTGTGTGTGGGGGGGGGTTACATCCCATTGACAATGAGACGGCCCCAGGCCCTGCATAGTTGAGTAGGTGAAGTGGTGTCTGTAAAGTCCACCCTGGAAAGGCAAAGGCGGGGCAGACTCCTCCCTCCTCTTGGTTAAGTCTCCGCCAGTACCTGCATCACCTAGGTAAGGACATACTTGGAGGCAGTCACCTCCCCCTTCCCTGGGTCACATCCGCATCCAGTGTGGCCATACCTTCTTCCCACCCTGGCCTTGATAAGTCGTAGCCTGGCTGTGGTTGGACCCTTTTTTTGGGGGGGGGGGGGGGGGTCCGGTCGTGGGGCCTGAACTCTGGGCCTGGGCGCTGTCCCTCAGCTCTTCAGCTCAAGGCTAGTGCTCTACCACTTGAGCCACAGCGCCACTTCTGGCTTTTTTTTTTTGCTTATGTGGTGCTGAGGAATCGAACCCAGGGCCTCATGCGTGCAAGGCAAGCGCTCTACCACTGAGCCACCTTCCCAGCCCTGTGGTTGGACCCTTTTTATTCCTGCTGCATGGGCTGCCAATTCGACCAGAGGCGTCCTGCAAATAAACCTTTCCCTTGCCTGAATACCACGTGCTGCTTTCTTTCGTCAGCTGCCAATTTAATTTTAATTTACCCAACACTGCCCACATCTCGACTTTTGGTGATCATGTGGTACAGCACTGCTGACTAGACCCCTGGATCACATGATCCTCATCAATCTTGTTTTTCCACTAATTTTGCCTATATCATTGAGAATTATTAACAAAGTAGGTTGCATTTTTCTGTGATTCATTTGTTGCCAAACTTTTATATATTCACACCTCTGGATCCTCATCATCTTCAAATCTTCTACATGCACATCTTCAAAATCTTTGTTCAGCATGAATTACTAACCAACATGAATAACTAAGATACACGGATGCATCTATTCTTTAGCTTTAATGTAGAAACCAAAGGCTCTAAAAGACCCCAGTACACAATTACCATATACCTTCTTTCTAGTAATTTCCATTTTATTTTTATTTATCTAATTTATTTTTGTATTATCTTATTTTTATTTTTCATTATTTTATTCCTTTTAAAATTATTATTCTTAAGTGTTTGCACAGAAAGAAAAGAAAAAAGAATAATTTAAAACCACCCCACAGTGTTGATAGAAAGATTACGGTAAAAAACAAGGTAAGCAAAAAGTATTTGTAATTATAAGGTAGTATAATATGTTACAGGGTTACAGCAGATTTCTGAGCTTGGATTTAGCAGCAGCATGGAAGCTAACTTATTTTTATGTCCATTTACTTGGATAAAAGTTTGTCTATGAGCCAGGAGCTGGTGGCTCACACTTATAATCCTCTACTCAGGAGGAGTGAAGCCAGCTGAGACAGAAAAGTCCATGAGATTCTTATCTCCAATAAACCACTCAGAAAAGGCCAGAAATGGAGCTCTGGCTCAAGTGGTAGAGTGCTAGCCTCGAGCACAAAAGGCTCAGGGACAAGGTCCAGGCCCAAGGAAAGGCAGGAAAAAAAGTTTGCTTATGAAAAAACCTTACAAAAATCCATTTCCCGTATTATTTTCAAGGTCATATTAAAATCAGGTAATTTGTGGTAACATAGTTGTGTGTGTATGTGTGTGTGTGTGTGTGTGTGTGTGTGTGTGTGTGTGTATGTGCACACATGTGGGCATGCCCTATATGCGTGCATGCACATGCTTTTATTGTGCTGGTCCTGGGAACTGAACTCAGAACCAGGGTACTGTTTCTGAGCTTTTTGTTCAAGGCTAGCACGCTTCCACTTGATTCACAGCTTCATTTCTGGCTTTTTGCTACTTAATTGGAGATAAGTGTCTCAAAGCCTTTTCTGCCTGGGTTGGCTTTAAAGGACAATCTTCAGATCTCAGCTAGGATGATAGGCATAAACCTCCATCACCTGGCAATGATAATATTATTGGCACTGGAGTATCATAAAGTGAAGTTTAGCCGCATGATTGCACTTGGCCAGGACTTCCAAGACTGCTGACACAGCAGAAAGGTGCAGTAAATTGGTTTCTATCAATGATGTCCAGGTGAGGAGAGGCTGGTCCTTCCCTCTTTGACCAGTCAAAGAAACAGAAATACAATTATTTTTCTCATTTCTTGTGTGCTCTACCTTTGATACTATATGAGCCCTCCACAGATCAAAGTGGTTGGTGAGGCATAGCCTCAAAACTGAACAGTGTTTCATCAGCACACACATTTTTCATACTAGCTGGGTATAGTAAGTGTTATGTAAAAAGATGCTTAGGTGAGTTTTCCAATGAACATGATCCTAGTGCTTTCTTCCTTCCTTTATTTATCCAGGTCCTAGGGCTTGGGATATCTCTTGAGTATTTTTGCTCAGGGCTAGTGATCTTCCACTTGAGCCACAGCTCCCCTTTTAGCTTTTTGCTGGTTAACTGGAGATGAGAGTTTCATAGACTTTCCTGCCCTGGCTGGCTTTGAACCATGATCCTCATTTCTCAGTCTCCTAAGTAGCTAGAATGACAAGTGTGAGCCCCCAGCACCTGACTTGCAAGCTCATGTTTGATCTCTTAGCAAGACTCTAATTTGATGGATGATTTCACCTTTGACCCACCCTCTGCATAGATCATGATGCCATGCTACAGGTGAATAACATTTCACAGATTTTACCACTTGAGGAAAACTGAAGTGAATCACACGAGCCAAATATGTGCGACAGAAAGGTCAAATCAAACAATGAATACTGCTTTTCCCAAAGGGAGTGAATGGCAGAATATGACATCAAGAACTCGTTATTCAGCCTTTTCACAGTTTGATATCATCCTAAGTCAGCGCAATGCTATCATTTGCTACCTGGCGATCTTCACAAGGGAAAGAAAAGAGAACAGTTTCAAAACAAAGCAAAAACTGAATATTCTTTTGAGGGGAGCTGGTGAAATTTGCTTGTGAGGGAAGAACCACCAGCTAGTCTAAAAGAACAGAGATTGTCACAAAAGGGCTGGAGAGTTTTACATTTAGAAATCATGGGACGTGGTTTAAAGCACTAGTCATGGTACATGGGCTGGTTATGCACAAAAATCAGAAGCCAAGGGAGGGCACTAAAATTTTTCTCTATGAAACCCTGAGTTCCAATGTATAAGAACAAGTAAGTGATTGTGCTTCTACTTAGAAAGCATGAAACATACTTATGACAGCCACCTCCATTGGCAATGCCACCTAAACACGGACTTTATGGTAGCTTGTGCTGCACTGCTTCCTTTATGTAAGAATTTCATCAGTGCATGTCTAGGCAGTTCCATGTTTCTGGAATATCTTCCCATTTGGAATCAAATTAATTACAATCATACAAAGCACTTTTTGTCTCTTTCCCTAATTTATTTTTCTGTTCTGTCAGGCAGTGGTGGTTCCTACTCCTCTACTTGAACTTCATCTACAGCATTAAACCATCACTATCTTTACATATGGCAGATCCCCTCCTCCAACCCAGGTAGTCTAATGCAACAAATACCTGATTAAACTTCTCACCAGTGAGGCCTTCCTTCATTTTGCCTTCTTTCTCCTTTGCTTTCTTCCCCTTTCCTGTCACTCATCCACTCATCTCTCTCTCTTTCTCTCCCTCCCTCCCTCTCTCCCTCTCCCTCCCTCCCCCCCTCTCATTCAGTCAGTGAATATTGACTAGAGATCCTTTGCTAAGTACAGTGCCAGCCATTGAGGATATAGCAATTAACTACAGTTCCCTCTATTATGGAACTCATAAGTGTGTGTGTGTGTGTGTGTGTGTGTGTGTGTAAAAGGATAAGAGAAAGGCAGCCCAAGAAAATAAACATGGAAACAAATAGAAATAATATATCCAACAGTGGTAAATGAATGAATATATGTTCTAGATTATGGTAGAGGGACCTGCTTTAAAACTGATGGTCTCAAATGACCTCTTTGATGAAGTGACTTTTGAGCTGACCTCCTCAGTGACAGAAAGGAATAAGCCTCAGAACCATCCAACGAAGAAGGGCCCCAGAGGGAACACATAGTACAAAGCACCCAAGACAGGAATAAAGAAGAGATGCTTCAATAAGCATCTATTCAATGAAGTCATGAATGGGTCACCTTTTCATTTGTGTGTCTTATGAGAAGAGCCACTGAAGTTGTCCAACCGTATAGAGTTGATGGGTGACAAATGTACTGATGAATGGACCGATACTGCCCTTCAATTGCTACATAATACATGATACTAGCTCATGAATTCTGCCACAGTGTTTGGTGGTTGGTCTCTATTACAAGACTTCCAGGGGCCACTAGAACTGCTTCACTGTCTCTTAGCCCCTTGGAAGTTGGTTGCCATCAATCTGCCCCCCTGCATCAATGGTATAACAGCTCCCTTCATGACACCAGGGCAGCCTTGGGACTTGTAGGATCAACTCTCTTTCTCTGACTGGAGTCCTTCATGAATCATCCTTTCTCTTAATTTCTCTCTCAGTTTTTTTCTCTCTTTCCCCCTCAATCTCTCTATCTCCCTCATATACACATCACATACACAAATCACACATACATACACATACACACATACACACTCCCAGGTTTTGGGGGTTTGACACACCAGCCCCAGGTCTGGGCCTTCTACTGACAAAGGCTGTACTCTTGAGCAGCATTTTTGAATCTCAGTTTTCTTGACTGGCAAATGGAAGGGCTCATGACTAATCTTCAGTATTGCTGTACAGAAGAATTGGTAATTTTTCAACAGTGCCTTGTGGAGCATCAGGAACACTACAGACAGATGCTAGTTTCCTCTCTTCATAGCCAGTAGCTCTGGAGTGTCATCTCTTTCCTATGAAGCAGGCCCATCAAGAGTCTTTAGGCGGAATATGCCTCCTTTAGTTACCTGGGCCACACCTCCCACCTCCCGGGGTAGAGGTGTCTGTGGATGTTACGGAAATCAATGTATAGCAGTATTGTTGGGAATCTGACTTTGAAATCAAATTAGTTATCTATTGAAGACCATGTGTCTCAGACTCAGGATATCTCTTCCTTGGGTTCATTTTGTAATGGCACCTCATTGTCCATCACATTGCTGTTAGAGAACTAGGCTAGAACTCGATCCACAGGCGATGCATAAAGATAGGACTGTCAATGCAGTGTTAGGAACTAGATAGGCCACATGAGAAAGTAACAGAGGGTCTGAAGCATCCTGCAATCTTCTAAGTAGCAAACCCTGGGAAAATTTTTTTTTAAATCTAAACTGAGATCCATATTTAACTGCTAAAAAATCAATAATCGTAAGTCAGAGGATATTTAAATATTCTAAAAGAAAATGCACATTTAGAAATGATATTGGTTTATTTGTGCTGAACTCAGGGCCTGGCTGCTGTCTCTTAGCATTTTTGCTGAAAGTTAGGGTTCTACCACTTGAGCAACAGCTCTACTTCAGGTGTTTTGATGGTTAATTGGAGATAAGAATCTCACAGATTCCCTCCCCCACCTCCCTCCCCCTCCAGGCTAGCTTTAAGCCACCATCCTCAGATGGCAGCCTCCTGAGTAGCAAGGATTACAGGTGTGAGCCACAAGTGCCCAGCTAGAAATTACATTTTATACATTCATGGTGCATCTTGTCTCCATGAGCATGTCAAGTGGTTCTCAGAGACTCAGAAAGGTTAACTTGCTTTTTGAAGGTCACAGAGCTGGTAAGTGACTAAACTAGAATTTCAACCTCTCTGACTTTAAACTCTGCACCATTTCCACTGTCTTTCCTTCTATTATTAGAGGATTTAGTACTTTTTTGCTACAACACAATAAATGCTATTTGAATTCAATTTATTTCAAGCTCACATGCAATTGTGCTTTAAAATCTCTCTCAAATCATTAACTGTGAGAGGGTTATTTTGAAGGTGCTTTTAGGAAAGAAGTATTGACTATATTTGAAGTTTAATGACTCTTATTAAAGAAAATAGAAATGTGGGCGTATTTCAGAAAAGGTGATTCACACCTCACATTTCCCTTTGCCTTTGGAAAAGAGCGTTAATGGTTGAAACACCACTGAGTACGTAATCATAACTCTGGGGTCCTGATATGGATTCTACCACTAAAGTAACTTTGTGAAGTCCTTCTGCCTTTCTGAATTTGGTTTCTTCAGTAGTAAAATCAGTGTTGGGCTGGACACTGGTGGCTCATCCTGTAATCCTAGCTACTCAGGGGGCTGAGATCTAAGGATTGCAGTTCAAAGCCAGCCCTGTCAGGAAAGTTCATGAGACTCTTATTTTCCAATTAACAGAAAAACTGGAAGTGATGCTGTGGCTCAAAGTGGTAGGGAGCTAGCCTTGAGCAAAAATGCTCAAGGATAGCACCTAGACCCTGAGTTTAAGCCTCATGACCACAAGAACAAAACAAAAACAAAAACAAACAAAAAACAGTGTTATGAGCACTAGGTATATCAGTCCAAACTTTAATAAAAAAAAATTTTGCTCTCTGCAATTTTGCTTTTCCTTTCCAGTCTTGAAGCATGATGAATGATGGCCTTTATTAAAATTTCTTTTTACTTACTTGATGTACACAAAGGGAAAGGATGTGAAAACAGAAATCTTTGCTATATCCCATTCAGAAAATTCATTTCTCAAATAACCTTCTTTGAAAAAACACAGTCAGAGAAAAAACAATCAGAAAAAAGGAACAATACCACGGAAAGCTTTGCAGTAACAAGATTTCTTAGTCCAACAAAACTCAAGGAACAATTGCCAGCTCTCCCATAAGGAAATCCTCAACATGTGTTCAATTTTGATTCTGAAGCACAGACGAAATACTGACTTAATAATCTCCTATGAGAGCATGAGAAATACTGCAGCACAAAATGAAGCCATTCATGTGAATGCTACCTGCTAACTCTGCTTTTATGTATTTAATTTTCACATGGAATGAAGAGTAATCATGACTTTAATGGGAAAAAATATGGCTTTGAAGATAAAATTAAAGTGACCAATCTCACACACTCAACTGAGATGAAATTCTGGAATCTAAGCAACGTTTTTGATGAGCAGAGAATGTGCTCAAAATAGAAAGTATGTAGGTGGAGTCGAGATAGAAATGCTGCAGAATTCCTTTGACGACGCTTGCCCCTTAAAAAGGTTTTATTTAAAGCGCCAAGAGGGCGGGAATATCAACCTTCAAGAATCTACAGCTCTATTTAATATCACTAAATCTGGGCTTCCCATTTTAATGGAATCGAAAAAGGCTCAGGGCCCACATGAATTTTAAGCTGAGTTACATTTGCAATATTCTGTATGCAATCTAGAAAAGCATAACCACAGCAGCTTAAGTATTTCAAAGACCCATACAATACTGAAGTGCTCACAATTATAGACAGATTATCATGCAACAGCATGAATGTGGGGTCTAGAGTATTGTCAGTTTTCCAAGCAATAAAATTACTCTGTATATCTTTTGATTTTTCTAGGCAGTACCAAGATTGTCTGTCTTTCTCTCTGTCCCTCTCTCCCTCTGTCTCTCTCTGTCTCTGTCTCTGTCTCTATCTTCGTGTGTTTCTGTCTGTGTTGTCTGTCTGTCTCTGATAGGCAAGCTATATCCTGAGCCCCCTCCCCCTTTTAAAAAAATCATCTTTAAGTAGCCATACAAAGGACTTGCCATTTAACAAAGCAGTTTATGAATACAATATATCTTGATCAGTGTCCCTGTTTCAGCATGCTCATCCATCCTTACCCGATCTACCCTTCCTCTCACTCTTCTTTATTTTGTAGAATATACAAAGGAATTTTGACTGCATTCTCCTCCTCTTCATTTTTTCTACCATTTTTCATTTCATTTTCAGTTCCTCTACCATGTTCCCCTTGACCCTACTCTATACCATTCGCAGATCCACTTCCTAGTGATTCATTTTGCTAAGCTCTGATTTTTTAAATATTTAAAAGTTGTTAGGGTAACCGTGATGTACTGAGGTCTTCCAGTTATGTAAGTAAAGAGTACACTTCTTTTTTTGACAATGTCATCCTTTCTCTCACCCTTTCTCTCTTAGGTTTTCCTTCTCTTAGTTTATCCCCATCCACAAGTGGTTTAATTCATCTTCAACATAGTGTCTAGTGACTACCACTGCTTGAACTTTGATTTGGGCTTTCTAAGGAATCACACTAGCTGATGTCTCTCTTGAATCTACTGGATTTCAATTAATATATTTGTGTACACTTGCATACCATCCACCATATTTACTTATAAAGTTTGCAAGCTAAATCTACCTATCTTCCTCATGTAAGAAAAAACACACATCCTTTGTTTCTCTGGGCCTGACTTTCTTTATGTAACAGTTTTTTTTTTCATGTCTTTCCATTTCTTTATAAATGGTACAATATTATTCCATCTAAAGACCTCCAATCCAATAACAATATATAGAGATGGGGCAGGGGCAGGGAAGGGATAGACAAAGGGAACAAAGGTGTCTGGGAAAAAGTACCAAAGCTGACATATACCCTGCACCAATGGAGAGATGGCCCTCTCCATCAAAACACAGTCTGCCTAGTCAACTGAGAACACAGAGAATAATCCACTAGGGAGATCTTGGGCACCTGAAAACCAATACCAGAAAGCCCCCTTGGTTTTAATTTTGCTCAAGCAAGCCTCAAACTGGCAGTACTCTTGCTGACTGCCAAGTTTCCCAAGTAGCTGGGATTACAGGAAGGCACCACCATGCCTGGATTTTGCTTTTTTATTTCTAACTACAACGTGTGGTGCAATGCCATATATGTATGCATGTGTGTATGTGTGTATATACATATAGATACACACATATTTCTATATCTATATTGACAGGTTTACATAAATATACGTGTTTATTAACATCTTCTCCTTCCTTGACTACCTTTTATTAAGTAGTTGCCATCTCCAGCTCATTTTTGCTCTCCTGTTTGCCTTGCTTTCTTTTTTCTTTCTTGTGCTGGCCTTAGGGCTTGAACTCAGGGCCGGGGTATTGTGCCTGAGCTTCCTTTTGCTCAAGGCTAGCACTCTACCGCTTGATTCATAGTGCTACTTCCAGCTTTTTCTGAGCAGTTTATTGGAGATAAGAGTCTCATGGGCTTTCCTGCCCCTCCTGGCTTCAAACCCCAATCCTCAGATCTTAACCTCCAAAGAAGCTAGGATTATAGGTATGAGCCATCAGCACCTGGCCTCTGCTTTTTTTTTCTTTTTTGCTTTTTTTTTTCTTACTGATGCTTTCTACCTACCATCTGCATCTTATGAACCTTATTGTATACTTACTGTCAGCTTTCCTTATTAGGCTCTAACTTCTAGAAAAGAGATTTTTTTTTCTGTCTTGTTCATTGCTATGGCTGAAACAGAATCTGGACATAGAGGTGCTTGGTAAACATTCAGTATAAGAACCTACATTTAGCAGCTGCCTATTTGCAGGAGGCTTCATGCTAGCTACTCAGTAATTCATGGTGCCATTTAATCTTCTGAGTAAAGGTTATGACTTTGTAACTTTGATGAATATTATCTCTTGTCACTGTTAGTACGGTGAAGAACTCCTCCCAAGCAGGAGGCTTCAAACCCAGCCCACCAGTGGGCCTGGCCACTTGGCTCCTCCACTTCCTCTCTCCATCCCTTTCTAGTGTTACTGTGTGTGCATCTCCTTTTTTTTGGGGGGGGGGGTCCGGTCATAGGGCCTTAACTCTGGGCCTGGGTGCTGTCCCTCAGCTCTTCAGCTCAAGGTTAGTGCTCTACCACTTGAGCTACAGTACCACTTCCAGCTTTTTTTTCTGCTTATGTGGTGCTGAGGAATCGAATCCAGGGCCTCATGCATGCAAGGCAAGTGCTCTACCACTGAGCCACCTTCCCAGCCTGTGCATCTCCTTTTCCTGGAGGTCTGTCTTCACTGACACTTGGCTACACTCTGCTCAGACTTCTCTGTACAGTGCTCTTAGGTCGCCTCATTTATGTAGTGGGATCAGTGATCTGCTCCTGGGGGAGGGGGAGAATTTATAGCTGGATATTTGAGATGTTCTGGTGCTTTAAATTAATTCCTTCACTTTAGGAAGTGAACTTGAGCAAGCATCTCAAGTACCCTGTAAGAGGGGTTCCAGTAAAGCATACTCTCAGGTGAGAGGGCCGCAGCGTGAGATCCCTGTGATCCCATCTAGTGGAGGAATAACACCTCTGAGAGCTTCTACCTGCCTCCCTTCTTCCTGTGCAGAGGGAAGCAGCCATTTGTTTTCCTATGTTCTCACTGCACTTCGCATAAACATCCAGGAAGTTTACCTATCATGTGACACATAATGATTTACATGACTGTCATGTCACTCCTCAACCCCTGCTCTGAAGCCCAGGGAAAACATAGAGTTGGTACTCAGTACCATGTCTACTGTGTTTTCCTGCTCATTATTTATCCTGCCCTTTTCTGATAACAGCATACCATTTTTTTTTAAAGATGAGAGATTAGCCTTTCACAATTTGAGTTAATCTTAAGAGAAGTTGATCAAGTCACCTAACCTTTTCCTGGCCAAAGATCAGGCAGGTACTGAGTGAGGCCAAACTTGCTTCCTGGAGTTTCCACCTAATGTTAATAGAGCTCATAATTTAGATGATGGTAGTTGTCTGGGGAGATGTATTCTAGATTTTCTCACAGCCTTATTCCTCACTGTCCTTCAGATGCACTGATCCATCCCATGTACTTCAACTAACATCCTGCTTTCCATATCAGCTATGGTCTGTCTCTGTTCATTTATTAAACAAATGTTTGCTGAATTCAGCCTATAGTCTTTATCATTGAACAGTGTAAGGTCCGCTCCTGGATGGCTAGCAGACTCCACCCTCCTCGCAGCAAAGTCTCCACCCAGTACCTGTGTTACCTAGGCAACTGGGACACCTGGAAGAGGTCACATCTGCATCCGCTGAGGTCACATCTGAATTTGATGTGGCCACACCTTTCCCCGCCCATACCCTACATAAGGCCTAGCCCAGGCCCAGACACTCTCTCTCTCTCTCTCTCTCTTCGTTTCTAACTCTCTATCCCTCTTGCTATTCTTTTCTCTCTCTCTCTCTCTCTCTCTCTCTCTTGCTCTTCTTTTCTAGCTCTCTCTGCTCTCTCTCTGCTCTAGCTCTTTCCTCTCTCTTTCCCAGCCACGTGGAGTGCCAACCTTGCCTGGTCCCAGCAGGTCTACTGAATAAACCTACCCCTTACCTGAATACCACGTAAGTGCTACTGTTCTTACCCCTCTCTCTGCTCTTTTCTAGCTCTTTCCTCTCTTTCCCAGCTCTCTCCTTCCCAGGCCTTTCCCAGCCACGTGGAGTGCCAACCTTGCCTGGTCCCAGCAGGTCTACTGAATAAACCTACCCCTTACCTGAATACCACGTGCGTGCTGGTGCTGTTCTTACTTGGCTACCTCTTTTTAAAAACCTAACATAAATGGTGCCGTGACTCGGATAAAGCCTTATAGTCAGGAAAGCTGGGATTTCTCTGTTTTTTTCCTCTTTTTTCTTTTTTTTGTTCTTCCCTTTTTGCTCTGAGGAATACCCGCAGTTCTGATGGCCTTTTGCGAACCAGTCTGTCTGCGGTGAAATCAACGCATCGATACCATTGCTGCCTTCACATCCACATCCACACCACTTCTCTACTCTGGTGAGTGAAACTACTCTACGGCTCTCTGTTACTCAGTCTCTGTCCAGACGTGGTGCCACGCCAGAGAGCTCCTACGGCCTTTAGCTGAAAGGCCGGTCACCTCTGAAGCCGAGGACGCTTGGCTTTGGGGGCTTGGCCATTTCTCTCTAGAGGGCTCTGGGGGAAGTCGGGACGCCGCTTCTGCCTGGTCAGCTCTCCTTCACTCACCAGACTGACTCTACTCATTTAATGGGGTGCTACGAATCACGCCTGAGCCGTGAAACCCCTTTTAAATGTCTCCTGCGCTCCCTGGGAAGCCAGAGAGCCTCATTTTTATGCCATTCTCAGAAGTACAGTTTTTGCTACTGCAATGGTAAATGGGCAGAAGTTTGTTTAATTTCAGGCTCTCTTTGCTCTCTCTCTGCCATTCATGTGCAACTTTCTACCCTTTTTTCTACAACTTTTTGGCTTATGCCCTGAAGAGTGCGACGCAGGCTGGGTCCCAGGGACCCCCCTCTAGGTTCCCTCTCAAAGGCTAGCCAATGTAGGCTTAATCTATTCAGGCTTTCTTTGCATTCTTTCAGAAATTCGCCATCTTGAATTCGCCATCTTGGCCACGTGGTGGGTTAAGGGTTTGGCCCCATCTGACCCTTAACCTTCCACTAAGTTTACTACTTCATCTATTCTAAGGTGCCTTGCTAACAAGTTGCTCTTTTCACAGGCCCTGGTAAGTGAGGCCCAACCATCTGATGTGCTTTGTTAGCAAAGATGTCTAAACGTTGTCGAAATTTTAGGTTTTAAGTTTTGCCTTTTTTGTTTTGTGTTGAGTATTCTACTACTGACTACGTGGTTCTAAAATACTGGGCATATCTATGCTAAAATTCTCATCACATCTAATGAGTTTTGTTATTTCAGAATATTTGTTGGTCAATTCTTGATAAGAACCAGGTAAGCTCTACTTATTCTACTTGATCTCCTTGTTGCTTTAATTGGAAATAATAAAGGGCTTTTGTGGCAAAGATTTTGGTTCAAAGCCAGTCCAGGCTGAAAAATCCCTAAGACTCCATCTCCCAACTAACCTGCAAAGAGCCAGGCTGGAAGCATGGCTCAAGACTCTTATCTCTAACCAGCCAAATACTGGAAGTGCTATTGTAACTCAATGTGGTAGAGCACTAGCCTTGAGCAGAAGTGCTCAGGGACAGTGCCCAGGCCTTGAGTTCAAACCTCCTTGAATATTAGTGGTACTGTAACTCAAAGTGGTTCAGTGCTAGCCTTGAGCAGAAGTGCTCAGGGACAGTACCCAGGCCTTGAGTTCAAATCTTGAATACCAACTGGGACAAGCCATCCCAGCAATGAGCACCTAGACTCAGCCAGTCTGGGGAACAAGGGAACATGGAGAAGAGTAAGAGGAGATAATGTCACATCAGCTACTTTGTGCCTGCCCTTTCAAAATTAACCTGAGCCGGGAGGTCAGTAGAAGTAAGAAACCTGCCCATCTAGTGTCCATACCTGTGTACCTATTAACTGGACAGGAATTTAGATTCTTGCCTTTGTCACCTGACTTCTCCACCTAGTCGCCTGATGCCAGAAGTAGCTAGGGACGTTTCTAACAACATTTTCAGCTCAAGTCCTTCCTCTTGCCATTTATTTGCTCTCTAGTATTTTTTTCCAGCCCCTCAATGCTCATGAGACTTCTCCATACTTCACCTAAGGACTCACGCCACCAAGGGACAGCTGCTGCTCACTGCCTTCTCTGGGAGGGGACCAAATTCCAGCCTTTTACCCCTATTGTCGACGCCCCTTGTCAGCAGGAAGTAGCCAGAGAGAATCCGCGCCCTATTTCATGATTATTAAAAGGCTGGAATGTAAGGTCCGCTCCTGGATGGCTAGCAGACTCCACCCTCCTCGCAGCAAAGTACCTGTGTTACCTAGGCAACTGGGACACCTGGAAGAGGTCACATCTGCATCCGCTGAGGTCACATCTGAATTTGATGTGGCCACACCTTTCCCCGCCCATACCCTACATAAGGCCTAGCCCAGGCCCAGACACTCTCTCTCTCTCTCTCTGTTCGTTTCTAACTCTCTATCCCTCTTGCTATTCTTTTCTCTCTCTCTCTCTCTCTCTCTCTCTCTCTCTCTCTATCTCTCTCTCGCTCGCTCTTCTTTTCTAGCTCTCTTGCTCTTGCTCTTCTTTTCTAGCTCTCTCTGCTCTCTCTCTGCTCTAGCTCTTTCCTCTCTCTTTCCCAGCCACGTGGAGTGCCAACCTTGCCTGGTCCCAGCAGGTCTTCTGAATACCTGAATACCACGTGCATGCTGGTGCTGTTCTTACTTGGCTACCTCTTTTTAAAAACCTAACAAACAGAACAGACAAAAGGTGGTAGATCTCACAGCACATAAAATGAACAATAGTAGTGTGCTGGGAGCTGGCTTGCTGACATTCTAAACTGGGTGGGAGAAGAGGAGTCATCCAAGTTAAATGATGCTGAGAACCAGTTCAAGGAAAGTTAAGTGAAATATGGCATCCATAGGGTTGAGACATTCATGAACAGAGAAGTCAGGGGCATCCCTGATGAGTTCAAACACAAAGAGGCCACACTGGTCAGGGCAGAGTGAGAAGAACAATTCTAGGGATCAATAAGGATTCCAGATTATTCCTTCATGATCTTGCTTTTACTTTAAATAAAACTGGAGACGGATGGAGAGTTTACACAGAGGAGTGATATGACTTGCTTTTCATCTGAAAAGGATCACCCTGGTTTCTGTTTGAGAATATTTTTTAGTGAGGAAAAAGTAGGAACAGGGACTCATTCAGGGTCTATTGAAATACACCACATGAATCATAGTGATATGAATCATGATAGTGGTAATGGAGGTGGCAAGACGTGGTCAGAGTATTTACAGAATAGCCAACAGATTTTCCAGATGGCAGTAGTGAGAGATAGGAGAGGCAGAGATGACCCTATATTTAGACTAAGCCATTAGAAAGACTGGGTAGCTGTCAGCCGTGATAGGAATGCTAAGTTGTGGTAGGAATGGAAGTGGAATTTGGGACATGTGTTGGCCATTTAAGTGAGGATATAAGAAAGTGTAAGATATGAGCACCCAGTATGAAAGAGTAGCCTAGATTGAGAATACTTTATATAAAATCAATACACAATTTATATGGAATTGTTTTTAGCTTTTATGCTATCAGCAAGGAATCTGTGGATGAGAGGGCAGCCCAAGATGCTGGTTTTGAGGTGCTCCAATATTAGAGAATTAGGGCTAGGATGAAGACCTCGAAAGAGACTAAGTAAATATTCAATATCACTGAAAAGAAACCAGAGAAGGAGCTGTCCTAAAAGCCAGACACATGAAAAAGATCCCGTTTCATTCCCAGGGAACGATGGGAAGTAGCCAAATACTGCCGACTGGCTATGTAAGAGGAGGGGTGAGAATTAACTCTCAGATTCCATAGTATGGAAGCCATTAGTAGTCTCCCTAAGTGTGAAGACAAAGATGAGACAAAAGCAGTGGAAAGACAAAAGCCAGGTGATTCCAGAGGACACGGGAACAGAGAAATTGGAAATGTGAACATCAACAGAAAAAGAACAAAGAAATGGTGGTTGGTTTTAATCCATCACTTCTTTTCATATGAATTCTTCCTTTCTTTCCCAAATACACTTGTTTCTCCAGTTCCTACTCTCCTTTCTAAGTTCATATGATTATTCTTGTCTTTGAATACTTGCTTTTGCATTTATTTCTTGTACCTACAATTCAGTATTTCACCATATTCTTTTCTCCTACACCCTCTGGAAGCCACTCAATTGTTAGCTGCTGGAAGGCAGAGACAATGTTTATGATTTCTTTTTGGAATCTTATAAATGACTCCTAGAATACTGTACATACAATGTGTACCCAGAAAGGATCTGGCCACTATTCTCTCAGATTAATTCATATTCTCAGATAAATGAACTGATTTCTCACCTTATTAATATTTTGACAGGTAAGAATAATAATTTCTATTATGAAATCCACATTGGGATTTTTGGTCCATCTGAAATTAGAACAGTATAACCAAGGTAAAGTAAAATTGCATAGAAAATTAGCCCTCAATGTATTCTCAGTGTCCTGCTGAATTTATTCTCATTTCTTATGTCTCCTTCCTGTTCTTTATCCACAAAATCCTTGTTAAAAGTAGATGATTTTGTATGTCACTGCTAGGTCACTGAAAATGGTCAGAAATCCATGTGATATGGTAATATTCTTCTCTGTTTGTGGTCTGTGGGGACTAGAATTTGGTTTCTCTAAAGCCACACTCTCATCCTGCTAACCGGGGAAAATTGGAAATTTAGTTACCATTACTTACACTGTCTAATGTCACGGGAGCAATGGGTCTATTGATGCTGTTTCCTTTGCTTAGTGTACCCGAGTCTACTGTTTATGGGTATATTACAATATTCACATATTGTAAAGATGAAAAATTGTCAGTCAAACCATTATTAAGTAGATGATGACCATCTCTGTGTATACTGCTATATTTTTCCTATAGACATACCTCTATGATAAAACTTATACTTTAAGCACTGTATGAGATTTATAATAACTAATAATAGAACAATTAGAGCAACATACAATAAAAAAAACCTACTTAAAACTTATGAGTGCTTCTGGAATTTTCCATTTACTATCTTGGTACTGTGGTTGACCAAAGCTAGCAAATCACAAAGAGCAAAATTACAGTGAGGGGAGATACTATGTGAGTCCCCATCTGTGAGCATACTTATTCTTAACCTACAATAATAATGGCAACAACAACAACACATTCTAAGCTGGGACGTAGTGGCTTGCACCTGCAATACTAACTAGTTGGAAGGCTGAAATCGGGAGAATCAAGGTTTGAAGAGAGGACAGGTGAAAAAGTTCACGGTGCCCCCTTCCTACCAATAGCTTGGCACAGTAGCAGGCACTGTCATCCCAGGCTGTGTGGGAAGTTGATATTGGGAGGATCACTGTTCAAAGCCAATTTGCGCAGAAAAGCCTACGAAACACCACCTCAACAGCAGAAGCTAAGGGTGGTAATATGTGCATGTCATTCTAGGTATGGCAAGAAGTCTAAAATAGGAGATTGTGGTCCAGGTGCACCCAGACAGGAAGTGAGACTGTTTCTAAAATAACTAGTATGAGAAAGATCTGGAAGCACAGCTGAGGGGTAGAGTGTCTGCCTAGCAGAAGCTGTAAGTTCAAACTCCAGTACTGCTAAAATAAATAATTTAATAACTCAATAAATCAAACATTCTAACTTTTTTTGGAGGGGTGGGTGGGTCAGAGATTGGGATTTGAACTTGGTATCTGAGGCTTTATGCTCATTGGATGATGCCCTCCCACCTGATCCCCAAACATTCTAACTTAAAAAATGGCAGCCTTCTTAACAGGAAAAACTTGGCAAAGATATGCTGACCTTGTCTCAAAGGTTAGCATTATACTCTGAAGCAGCCTTTTACTATGCCCATCACAATTTCATCAGCTCTGAAGAAAAAGAGTGTGCTCTTTGTTCCCTTCTGTTTTAATATTGTTTAAGAAGTGTCTGTTAAGTCATGTTTTGTTCTACCAGTGGGGAAGCTGCAGACTCTCAGTTGCTTTATTAGTTTAAGTATTATTAGTTTTAAATATTTAAGTATTTTCATTTGTAGTGTAGATGGCCCTTGACTGATGGTGGCTGAAGAATTTCTGATTATCTGATGGAATGATGGTGGTGTGTGTTCAGTGGAAACTGTACAGCAGATTCTGGATTTGGATGTTTTTCTGGCATATGATCGGATCATCTCTCACTATGCTGGTTAATGGCAGGGCTCTCCGCTCCCAGTTTGCCTGGTGGCACAAGGGCAAACTATTTACATTCTGCACTATGTCATGTTGTTCACCTGCAGTGCTCCATTGGTCAGATACATTAAGCATGTCTGAATAGAGTATTTCCAACTCATGATGGGATTATTGCGACTGACCATACAATAAGTAGAAGAGCATTTGGAATGGCTCAAGTGATAGAGCACCACACATGAGTGGGGGAGGGGAGAGAAAAACAACAGAAGAAAAGCAACTTATACATTTTTCTCACTGATGGAAGTTAGGACACAGTGCCTGTTCTCTAGAGCACACTTCTATAGGTGATGAAGTTGGAAGTTATTAAACATGTAATTTTATAGGTGGGATTTTTTTTTTACAAAGTTATGGTTTCTACCATGGCTATTCTGTTCAGAAGAGTGGCTTTAAAGTCGGAGAAGAAATCAGCACAACTACTTGAACTCAACTGATGACAGTGGGCACTGAAGAGCCGCACTCTCGTGCTCTGACCTCAACTTGAGAACAGCAATTTCCTGAGCTCTAGCTTCTTTGGCACTTGAACACTGGATAGCGCAGTAAGGGAAGCCTGTCACTTAACTTTTACTCTGATCAAGCCTGTACTTTGGCACAACCACTTATAATCTGCTTTTTGGAAGCAAGAGTTCAATTTTCTTCTTCTGTATCCTCTTTCTGGAAGACTTATATTTGAGTCTGAGACAAGCATTACAGTCTGGGCTGTGTTTATCCACATAGTTGATGCTCTGAAATGGATGAATAGCAAGGAAGAGACTTTCTATTCAAAATTCACCTAAAGAAGCTATGAATTCATAATGCTGGGCATAGATATGTACAGAGTTGAAGGGAAAGAGGGAAAGACCAAAAAAGACACACACACACACACACACACACACACACACACACACACACACACACACACAGAAAGCAAACAAGCAAGCAAGAAAGAAAGAAGAAAAGAAGGATACAGAAAGGAAGGAAGGAAGGAAGGAAGGAAGGAAGGCAAGCAAGAGGGAGCAAGAGAGGGAGCAAGAGGGAGCAGACTGAGTTTAAAGTAGCACAAGAAACCCTGCTGGACACCTTTAGCTCACACCTATAATCCTAGCCACTCAGGGGGTTGAAATCTGAGGATTATGGCTCAAAGCCAGCCTGGACAGGAAAGTCCATGAGACTCTTATTTCTAATTAACTACCAAAAAGAACACTAGAAGTGGCTGAAGTGAGTGCTAGCCTTGAGTGTAAAAGCTCAGGGACAGCACTCAGGCCATGATTCTAAGTCCTAGGACCAGCACACACAACAACAACAAAAGCAACACATCATATCTCTTCCAGCTGACTAAAGTATGGTTTATGAAAGGGAGGGTTCCAGTGATGTAACCCCTTTGAACTCGCTTTTTTTTTTATTGTGAGAATACCATACAGAGGAGTTACAATTACATGGGCAAAATAATGAGTACATTTCTTATCAAGCATTGTTGCCTCCTCTTTGTTTCCCCTTCCCATCCCTTCCCATACTCCCCCTTCCCCCCACCCAATCCTCCCCCCCCCCCCACCAAAGTTGTAAAGTTCGTTTTCGACATAACGACTTGCACATTTCATTGTTGCAATGGGTCCACCTGGATCCCTAGTTAAACGATTTAAAATAACTAACTTATGATTTAACAAAATGAATACTAGGAAGATGGAACCAGTGGTGTTGATCTGGGGGATATGTGCAAGTGGAATGGAGTGGGGGAAGGGTGTGAGAAAATGTGAAAATGAAACTATATAACTTGAGGAGATAGGAGGGGTTGGGGAGATGAGGGGCCATAGTGAAAGGGGTGACATCGATCAAGATGAATGGAACTCATTAACTGACAGGTTGAATTGGAACCCCTTTGTACACTTAAGGATAATAAAACAAATACTAAAGAAATGAAACCCCAAACCAAACCATATCAAACACAAAGAAAATCAAGCATCGTTTCTTTAGACTTTAAACTTAAATATATTGTTTTATGTTAAGAGTCACAAAAGGAAATGTAGTCCAACAATGATTCCAAAGATTCTAGAAATAGAATGAAGACTTTTTAATCACCATGTTGATGTTTTTGAGCAACCAAAGGCAAAAGGAAACAGCGAATTAGGGAAGGGTGACATTGTTCAAGAAGAAATGTACTCTTTATCTGACATATAACTATAACCACTCTGCACATCACCTTTATAACAACAGTAAAAATGCATGACAAATAAATACAAGTATAAACTCTAAAAAAAAGTTATCTCGCTGTCATGGATATCTTTGTCACCTATTATGCCTCGCCTGTCTCTGAGCCCCACAAATGTAATATTAAATATATGTATTATTAAATAGAATTTTAGGCTCCCAACTAATACTAAGATGAGGTGGATTAATTTTCCTAAATGTGAAACATTTGGCCTTTGTATAGATTCTGAATATCATAGTCCTGGTTATCTTCTAGGACCCACAGAAATAGAACATGTATATTTGCTATAACCCTGGACAAAGGCTGAAGGGAGATCACAACGCAACATGACGACTCAGGACTTAAAACCAGGGGTATGACATTAAACAAACAATACACCAGCAAAGCAACAGGCTGATGACAGCCTTTCATCCTCATTCAACAGCCTGGATGCTTTCCTATCTCCCTTGAACGCTAGGTGTTTGATTTGTCTAGCCCGAGTCTTGGCAAAACTAGACATTAGAGACCAGCATGTATGAGGGAGACTCAGAGCTGAGAATTGTAAATATTTAACTTCACAAATAACACAGGTTGAATGCAAACATTTATCTTGTTCTCCTTTCAGTCTCCAAACTGAGTTTCTAGAAGATAATTACTATGTATAATGAATAATTCTTTTCATTGATAGCTATGAGGTCCTTCATTTCCTATCATCAGGGTGTCATCCAGAATCTTTTCTTTTCCCCTGCTCTTTTGCCTGTCTAATTAATAGTATTCTTCTTCTCTAATTCTACTGCTGGTCATGATCCCCTCTGATGTTCCTTACAGGGTAAACATATCTCCTTTTTGTTCTTGTTGTGACACATACATATTATAATTCAAGACCATCAAAAGGAAAATGTTGGATCTAAAGGGAGAAAAATTTATATTTATATTTTGTAGTCAATAATACTCTGTGGGGAAAAAAATCTCACATCATGTCTACAATATTATGAGTCCACATTACAAATAGTCTTAGAAACTCAAGCTGATGATTTCTTGTCCCAGTGAATGCAGACTTCTCCTGTCCTGAAGAGTCAGTTTTCATACTTCCTAACTCAGAGTCCTCTGAAGATGCTAGCTCCACCCACAAGTGGGGTGAAGAAAAGGGGTCATGTCCTGGGATGTGCCTAGATCCCTCCAGATGTCTAGAAATGATGAGAACAGTACGAAAGTCAAAGTAGAGTTCTATTTATTCCTTAGGACAAATAATGTCCTTCCACTTGGGATTGGGAAGAAAAATTTTGAACGAAACAGTCAATTGATCACTGAAGAAGGACATGAATTTACCATTTTCTCCTTGCGGGATATCCAAAAGTGAAGTACCAAAGAAAAGATTGAGAAACGCTCTCCTGTCTTTCACAGATTTGGCAACATATTCATTGCTCCAGGTTCTGGGCTGGGAGGGTATATTGACATTGGTTGATCTTGAACTTCCATGCAACAGCTGCCTTTCTAAGGTTATGATTTTTACTAAAATAAGCCTCATGGATTAAGGTGACCAAGTTGAGCTTTTCACTTCCTTCCCAAATGACAAGTCCTTCCTATCAAAGGACACGATAGAAATGATTTTCTCAAAGAACAAAACTCTAGAACTTGAGTATGTCTGTTTAGAAAATAGCACCGCAGGGCTGGGCATGTGGCTTAGTGGTAGAATGTTTGCCTAGCATGCAGGAAGCCCTGGGTTTGATTCCTTAGTATCATAAAAACAGAAAAAGCTAGAAGTGGCACTGTGGCTCAGGTGGTAGAGTGCTAGCTTTGAGCAAAAGAAGCTCAGGGACAGTGCCCAGCACCCAAGTTCAAGGCCAGGACTGGCAAAAAGAAAAGAAGAAAAAAATAAAAGAAAATAGCACAGCAAGCATTTGAGGAGGGCAAACACTTCCTTACTATAGTCAGCATATTGAGGAGAAGCAGGCTATAGGAATAATCCTGGACCTTCTCTTTGATGGCATGGACACAAGTGGCATGGGTTCTTTATCCTAAAGTTACCAAAGAACTGCAGATGCACCATGAAGCCAGAATCAACCCAGATGCAGAATACAGGAGGACAGAAGGAGAAGGAGGAGGAGTGAGGAGGAGTGAGCAGGCTCTGCATCCCTGCTTGGAAACAAGAATTTCCGTTCCTCACAGATGACTGCCAGCAACTCTCCTGGGCGACTGGGAGTGCAAGGGGCCTGTTAGCATCCTTTCCTGTAGCTGAAAGGAAGAAGATAGATCCGAAATCTCTCTCCCCAGTCTTGGCCTCAGTTCACTTGCCATCCAAGGCCATCTATCACACAGGGGATGATACACTATGGAGCACAAGGTCAGAATGCACTTTAGTATATTTCAGAAATATCCATTCAAGCTCTCTTGGCATGTTCTGAGTTAGGGGGTCATTTTCTGAAAGTGTGCTTAGGTTCCTTTTCCAACTGACCATTAGGCTAGATAGAATGAATACACTCAAATTCCAGATGCACAGCTAATAAAAGCACCTGCCTTAAGCATGCTTTCATTCACATGCTAGTGCAGGCAACAAGGAAGGAGGTCATTATGCATGTGCCTGGAGAGAGATGTCAGAATGCACACAAGGCTTTGACTCTCTAGGGAGAAGGTAGCTTCCAGTGCTCTGTTGCAGATTTACTGAGTGATAAATGGCTGTAAGCCACTGAGGAAAATTGCCTCTGCATAATTCTTCTGGGTATGAAGCTTAGGGGAAAGGATTTACTATTTAAGCTCACAATCATGTAACAGCAATTACATTTTCATACATTAGGCTCGGTGCTCATGTATGGAGTGACCTTCTGCAGAATGCTTGGATAGACACAATGGAATGCCTTTTCTCCAACTGTTTCACTCTCATTTACACACACACACACACACACACTTCTACTTCTACTGACTCATATTCCAGAGACAACTTTTAATTTATTAATCACATACTTGCCAAATGTTTACACAGTTAAATATCAATAAAGATCATGGTAAAATATAGTCAATTTCCCAAGACCCTAAACTGTCCTATGCTTTGTAGTTTAAAAGTACAGTGGTTACCCAGAGCTTTTGGTACATCTCCCTCCTCTCTCCTTCCCTCTCAGCTGCAGCAGGATGTAACACATGGACTTCCTCAAGGACATGTGGAAATAAGCTGCAAGTAGCATTTAAAGCTCAGTGAGTGATATTCAAGTGAACAGCATTACATAATTTGTCATGATGCATTCCTATTTGGGGTGCTCTATATATGGAAGAAACTATTTAAATTAAGCTATAATGAGAACACATACACGGATACATGCACAGACACATAGACATAGACACAGACACACAATCACACACACACACACACACACACACACACACACACACTTATTGCTGTTTCTGAGAACTGCAGCATTAGCAAGTAGTAAAATTATGTCTTTATTGCTCTTACCAGTTAAGAAAATTGTTTTTCCATAAATATAAACTGATCAAGAAAGGTCAGGGGACTTGAAATTAGAGTTTGACTATTTACTTAATCATATCAAGGGAAAGAAAATGAAATGAATGCAATGGAATTAGGTAAATAGGTGGTAATGGAATTAATGGAATTAGAGGCACTATTTATTTAAGAAAAGACCAATAGGAATAATAGTTTTCCCAAGGGAAATATCAAAGTGCATAAACCAGGGCACTTGCTTTAATTAAATTTAATTTTAAGTAAATATGACATTACAACAAATGCTTAACACAGCTTCTGAGTTAATTTGAAAGTCAAGAGTTTGTTGTTTATAAAATGAAAAGAGCCAAGTGCTGGTGGCTTACACCTGTAATCCTAGCTGTTCAAGAGAGTGAGATCTGAGGATCTTGGTTTGAAGCCAGCCCAGGCAGGAATGTCTATGAGACTCTTATCGCCAATTAACCACCAAAAGCCAGAAGTAAAGCTGTATCTTGAGTGGGAGGGTGCTAGCCTTGAGTGATAAAGCTCAGGAACAGAGCCCAGGCCCTGAGTTCAAGCCCTAGAACCAGCACTAAAAATAAAAATGAAGAGAAAAATTTTGTCAATTTTGTAAGATAACAAGTGAGCCATGCTCAGGATGTAGTAAGGACCCTGAGGCAAGTGGCAAATGAGGGCTGGAGTCCCATCTGGACCTATGGCTTCTTACCAGCGCTAGACTAAGAATAGCTGCAAGAAGGGATAACATTTCCTCATTAATGTAAAAGCCTGGTATGGATGAGTAGGGGTTTAAGTGAGTAGTGTTTAAGTGCTTGATAATGTGCAACTCCTTTGTATAGACCAGCTTATATAGAACAGGTTTTAAGATCTGAACAACTGGTAGCAGAATCATCAGAAAGAGAGGAAAGGTAGATGGAAGGGTTTAGAAATGTTTTACAGATTCTCTATGGGAATTAATTTAATTTTCAGCTTCTAGTTAGACGATGGTTAAAAATTAAGGCTATTTCTTGTGTGATAGCAACAAGTGGTCCAGACAAGGAATAAGTGTTAAATATTTGGGAGCTAGTAGCTGTGGTAATCCTAACTATGGAGGAGTTTGAGAAACAGAGACTGGGTTTCAAGGCCAGCGTGGGTAGAGAGGTTTACAACACTTCATTTCCAAAATAGCCAGCCATGTCTGGAGACATGGCTGAGGTGGTAGAGCACCAGCCAAACAAACCAGGTGAGTGTGATGAGATGCTGAGTACCCTAATACCACTAGAAAAAAAAAGAGCAAGTGACTTATTGGTACCAAGTATATCCAAAGAATACACAAAGGTTTGCTATGTTCTTCCAGAAATCCATGAGTACAGTGAGCTCAGAATCATAGTTACCATAGTAATGTATACCATGCTCACATTTGGAGTGGTAATTTAATTTCATCCAAACAATATGTTTTTGCCACATTAAATTAGCTTTGTTAGCTTGATTTTAATTGACTTTGTAGCTTGTATTTCATTGTTTATTTAGATTTTTATGGCTGTCCAGGGGTTCTGAGACTGAGGGGTTTACAACCTGGCTCACATATTTACACATTTATTATGTTTGTTATGTTGCATGTGCATAACAAAAATGATCTAAGGCAATTCCTTGGATGTATAATAAAATATATGTTGTCGTTTTCTTCTTGGTCTACACTTGAGGATTGAACCCAGGACTTCACATATGCTAAGCAAATGCTCTACTGTCAAGCTACATCATCAGTCCTATTTTTACCTTTGAAAAGTACCCACACATTACTCAACCTTGAGAATAATCCTCCCTTATACCTCCTAATCCACATCCTTGTTGTGTTAGCTGTTGAGAGATCAGACTTACCACGATAAGTTATCCTGTCCATGTGCGTATACGATACTAGTTATTAGATACAGTTTTCACAAGACTCAAATATCTCATGTTATCTTTCTTCAGATGCATGGAAATGCTAAATTGAACAAAGTACAAGAGTGTTTGGGTGCTACCCAATTCTTTGGTGTTTTCATCAATGGATTTTTTTGTTGTTGTTATTGGTCGTGGCACTTGAACTCAGGCTGGGCGCTGTCTCTGAGCTTTTGTGTTCAAAACTAGTGCACACAAATTCACTTTTGTTTTTTTTTTTTGGGTAGTTAATTGGAGGTAATTGTCTCATGGACTTTCCTGCCCTGGCGGGCATTGAACCATGATCCTCAGTTCTCAGTAGCTAGGATTACAGGTATGAGCCACAAGTGCCTGGCTTCATCAGTGGATTTAAAAACATCATTACAGGGGTGCTTGGAAACGACTAACCTTGAAAATGAGTGTACATACTAGAGAAGGAATAAGAAACACAACCCGGGAAGGCTTTGGTAGGTTATTATTATCTTGACTTTGTGGTGAAGTGTGGGTCAAGCTTTTTATGTTTGTGTATTAAAGACAGTGCTTAGCTACAGGCTATGTCATAAAAAGAATCTATTAAGAATCTTCAATGTTATTCTACCAGCTAACATCTCATTTCCTCAGTCTATGGGCAGACACAAGAAAGTAAATATTAACTTGGTTATATAGAACTTGTGTTTGATATTTCTTGTGTTCTTAAGTTAGAGAAGATAAATATGTATGGTTGATGAAAATCAAAGCAAATTTTAAGGTAATGCATTTATATTTGTTTAAGGCACTCTTGAATAGCTGGGAGGGGATTAGACTTGGAATGTGCAAAATGGCAAATGTTCAATTGGAACAATAAAATTAGTTCTAAAAGATCCAGGCATTTCTGAGCCACCTCTCCCCACGGGTACCAGCCCAGGACCACTTCACAAGGCCAACGAGTCCCTGCAAGATGATGGTAGGCAGATTGCCAAGGGCAGGAGTGTCAACTGGCAGGTGTGATTTCGCACCTGGTTTGCTCTGGTTCCAATTTTATAGACTCAGCATTTTAGCAGAAGCAGAAAGATTGTTTTCTCATTTTGGACAGCATTAAATTTGTAAATGGTAATGAAGTGTGTGTTAAGACAACAGAAGAAATTCTCACTTCTTTCTTTCTATGAGTAAACAAGGAAAATAAAGACTGTTGGCTACAGAACCAATTCTCTTTCTGTGGATGTGAAGACATACACATTTAAGGATTCTGAGAATAAGGGGGTTTACAACCTGGTTCACATATGTACAAATTTATTATGTTTGTTATGTTGCATATATATGTATAACAAAAGAATCTAAGTCCATTCCTTGGAGGTATAACAAAACGTGTTCTTTTTCCTTGCTATTGTTGGTGGTGGGGCTGGAACTTGGGGCCTGGGTTCTGTTCCTGAGCTCTTTTGCTTAAGGCTAGTGCTCTACCACTTTGAGCTGTCTTTGAACCACAATCCTCAGATCTCTGCCTCCAGAGTAGCTAGGATTACAGGTTTGAGCCACCGGTGTAAAAGGACTCATTGATAGACAAATGATATAAAAAAGAAACCCTTCGTTTTTTCCCTTCCCCTCCCCAAATTATACTGACATCAAATACAGTGAAAACAGGGGTTATACCGTGGGGGAGGAACATACAAAGCAACAGAAAAAGTATCAATGAGATGTACAGGACACTGTTGAACAACGAACTTTACAATTTAAGGGGGGGGTGGGCAAGTGGGAGGGAAGGGATGGTAGGGGAAAAACAAAGGAGGAGGCAACAATGCTTGATAAGAAATGTACTCATTACCTTGCTCATGTAAATGTAACCCCTCTGTACAGTATTTTCACAATAAAAACTTATATGTAAAAAAGAAACATTTCATGTTTGGTTTCCAAAAGAAAAGATCTTCAGAAAGTACATTTTTGTGTTTTCAAATGTTGAATGTTCTAGCTAAGATGACTCTTAAAGTTATAGAACACAAGCCAGGTGTGGTGGCTCACACCTAGCTACTCACGAGGCCGAGATTGAGAGGATCGTGATGTGAGGCCAGCCTGAGCAAAGAAGTTTGTGAGACCTATTTTCAACCAATAGTAGCCCACAACCGTCATCCCAGCTATGTAGGAATATAGAAATAGAAGGATCACACACCAGGCCAATCTAGAGGGGAAAAGCAAAACGCTATATGAAAATTAACAAAAGGAGAAAGGCTTATGGGAATGACTCAAGTAGTAGAGTATAACTTCTGCCTAGTAAGTGCCAAGGCCTTGAGTTCAAACTCTAGGACTTTAAAAAAGTATGATTGATCAGAACAAACAATATGACTATTGTTCATAGTATTCTTCTCTCTGCAGGCTTCATGTATGGCATAAAGGAATTGCTTGTGTGCGTCTGTTGTTAAATCAAGTAATTATTTTTAATTAATTAGTTTTAGTGGCTTTTACTTATATAATTAGCAAGTGGTTTCTTGCCTGTGGAGCATGTGAAAATAGCTGATAATATCTCTGATCAGATCTGGAGGTAGGCAAACCTGGCAGTACAGTTTGTTCCAGTCAAAATTATTGGCAGGGAGAATCCTGGACTCTGAGATCCTCAAATAGCAATCTTTGACAAAATTTAGCAGAGTTAGAGCAAAAGAAAACCACCTGCTTCTTGATTCCCATATGCACAAATTGCATTTCACTCTAATTTGCATCTTGCATGAATTTGCATATTTTCTCCACCACAATGGATTAAAAAAAAAACAACCAATATGAAATTTTACTTTGCCATTTGACAACCTAAGAGAGAAGAAATATTCCAGGATTAGCCTTGACCACCATAATAGAAATTTAGAAGGAGAGCCATGCTACACAGTAACATTAGGCCCTATGATTAACGAGTTCAGTGAATGGAAACAGATTTATGTCCTCATATTGTATTTACTATGTGACTAGTTAACTATGTGGTGACAGATGGCCACATCTAACTTTCTGCAAATAAATGTTTTTTTTTGTTTTTTGTTTTTTTTTTTAAACAAGATAGTTATTTTAACTTTGTTTTCACAGTAGGTGTTACTTCATTAGTAGTTTTGGGAGGATTGATTTAATATAGGATTGTAAATGTTAGAAACCTCTTTATTTGTCCTGTTGAGTGCAGTTGTGTATATGTTCTCGGGTAATTGGTTAGTGTCAAGAAGATTAAGGGAGTCTAGGGGACTCTCGGAAAGAGGAAACAGTGAGAGGCACTGGACACTGTCCTTGTATCTCCTTTTGATGGACGATCTGTCTATGTAGGCCGGGTGCTGAGTGGATGCCCTTAGTACTTCCCACATGGGGTGCTTGGGAAGAGTGGAAAGTCGTGAGTCATTCAGCTCTATACTGCTCCCAAAGAGTAACTCAGGAATGGCTAAGGGACATATTCTTCATTTCAGTCATGTAGCACTCATTGACAGGGAGAGATGAGAAAGGAGTGGTTAGTGTTTAGTCCTTGTGACCATCAGAGGGTACACTGAATGGGCTAGCCTGTGCTGCTGCTATGTGGTACAGCCAGGTTCTCTGAGAGGCACTGAGGAACAACTAATACAAGATGAAATTGGGCGCAGGAAAAATGCTGCCATCAGGAGAAACGGTAAACCTGAGATATAGGCCTGCAAAATATACTGAAATGTTTCAGTGAACCTTTTTTTTTTTTTTGGTAGGTTGTGGAGCTTGAACCCAAGGCCTGGACGCTGTCCCTGAGCCTCTTTGTGCTCAAGACTACCACTCTACCATGTAAGCCACACCTCCACTTCCGCTTTTTTTTTTTTTGGCGGTTAATTGGAAATACCAATCTCACAGACTTTCCTGCCTGGGCTGACTTCTAACCACCATCCTCAGATCTCAGCCTCCTAAGTAACTAGAACTGTAGGTGCAAGCCACCAGTGCTCAGCTATGTGGACTTTTTGTTAAGCAAAATGTTGCTACATGATATGTGAATTTAATTGGAAGTGGCTTTGCTTTGGGAGAACCAAACAGGCTGTGACACCCAGGATCTGTCTCTTGCTCATAGCTTCTAGTGTCTTGCTCATAGGCTTGCGTCTTTGGGTGCAATGCTACAGTTAAGCATTCCACAGAGGTGTAAGGTTCCAACAACTATTAATTTGAATCTATTCAAATCGATTCAAATTATTGGTTTGACTCTTGTTCAGATGCAGTTTTATAGATGCCTAACATATGCCTGGAAATCTCAAGGAGTTTACTCTGGAGGTAGAAAAGATCAGAGAGCATTTGACCAACTGTAGGGGGTTATGTGAATATTCATCATAAATATTATGTACAAATGACTATGACATAGAGGAGTAAATGTAATGTTCCAGTGAAGTAGGAAATGGAGGGGTGGTTCAAGTGGTAGAGTGAAAAAGCCAAGCAAAGACATGAAGCCCTAAGTTCAAGCGCCAGCATCCACACGCACACCACGCGCATGCATGCATATGCACACACACACACACAAGATTTATAAAAAGAATACAATTTAGCTAGATGAAGCACTATTATCATGTGCGTCAGAGTGTATTAACTCTCAAACTTTCCACTTTAGACATCTTTCTGTTGCTCCATTATGGCTTTTTCCCATTCATTACTCTTTCCTATCCTTACTACCCTAAGCTTGAATTCCTGGAGGTAGCCAATGTGTGTTGGAATACATTTTCTGGGCAGCTCAAAATAATTGGGGCTTGAACTCAGGTTATATGCACTGCCCCTGAGCTTGTTTTGCTCAAGGCTAGGGCTCTACCTATGACTTGAGCTACGGCTCTATTTCTGTTTTTGTTGTTGTTGTTGTTTGGTGGTTAATTGGAGAAAACAGTCTCATAGACTTTCCTGCCTGGGCTGACTTCAAATCATGGACCTCAGATCTCAGCCTCCTGAATAGCTGGGACTATATGTAGGTAACAATTATGTCCTAGTGTAGCTGAGGTGGAAAAATAGGAAAGATGGACTTACAAAACAAGAAGGGATTTCTATTTCTGACTCTTGATGGGAGATTACTGGATATTTTTGTTAAAGCTTGATATTTTTTAAGCATTATATGAGAAGTAGATAGTCTGGCAAAGTGAAATGTCCATGTGGTTTTCACAATTTTTTTAAAATGCCAAGTTGATGCCTGAAGCAAATATTCACAGCTCAGATATTATGAGATCTGTGAAATGTGAGGTTTTATATTAGAACTGAGACAGGACATTTGCAGGCAGCCTTCTGCTACTGCTGTATACAGTCCTAGGCTGGCTTCAAATGTGAACTTTTTCACGTATCCAATTTAAAACAAAGACACAGAACAAGTAAAAGTTATACTTCCTATACTTTTAAGAAGGCAAGAACTTATTGAAAAATCCACTAGAGCACCAGGTGAGGCTAGATGATACAAATTATAGCAACTTTAAGTCAACTGGGGAAAACAGAAGTATTTCTCACTTCACTCTTTTAAAAATGTTTTTTATTGTGAACATACTGTACAGAGGGGTTATAATCATATGAGTAAGGTAATGAGTACATTTCTTATCAAGCATTGTTGCCTCCTCTTTTGTTTTTCCCTTATCATTCCTTTTTTTTTTTTTTTTTTTTTGGTCAGTCATAGGGCTTGAACTCTGGGCCTGGTGCTGACCCTGAGCTCTTCAGCTCAAGGCTAGTGCTCTACCACTTGAGCCACAGTGCCACTTCTGGTTTTCTAGTGTTTTTTTTTTTTTTTAAATAACTTTCTTGCTCAGATCAGTCCTCAGATCTCAGAAACCTGAGCAGCTAGGATTACAGGTGTGAGCCACCGGTGCCCAGCTGTCACTTCATTCTTTAAAAGATGGACCTAGTTGAATGCTGGTGGCTCACACCCATAATTGTAGCTACTCAGGAGGCTGAGATCTGAGGATCATGGTTTGAAGTCAACCCAGGCAGTCAAACCTGAGAGACTTCTATCTCTAATTAGCCAGCAAAAAGCCAGACATGAAGGTGAGATTCTAGTGGTAAAGTAGCAGCCTTGAGTCCTTGAGTTCAAGCCCTGGTACTAGAATAACTATAACAAATTGAGCTATTTGTACATTTGTAAAATACAAATGTTCACAGCAGCATCAACCAAATGTGAAATTTCAATTATTGCATGCCCATTAAGAAACCTTAGCATCATGAGATAGGATTCAGCTGAAATAACTTATCTTTTTATATGGAGATTTTTTTTCTGTCAGTTCTAATGAATGTTAGGCAAGTACTTACTATTGAGCTACACTAGCTGACCAACATGAGTTTTAAAAATTGTTATCTCATTTTTGCTTTAGAAAAAAAGCAAGCAGCAGCTACTGCACACAAATGTTTCTATTAAAGAGAGACTTCCACTGTGTGTTCAATCAGTTCACCAGAATTGCTTAATATTTTTATTATTTTAAAGGGCATATTTTCTTATTTAAAGGTCTCAATATTATCACATATCCATATTGATTTTTTTCTATATAAATGCCTGGGAATCTTATTGGTTTGGGTAGAAGTTTAAATCTCTAAAAAAATGGAATTGAGTCCATTTGCTATGATATGTAATCAGGTCTATTTGTTGTTGTTGGGTTTTTTTTTTTTTTTTGAGCCTAACAACACATCCTTCTACAAACAGAAATTATTATGTTATATTTACCATGCTTTAATATACACATGGACACAGACCTTCCATTTAACAGCAAAGAGAAGGGTAGTATTTTGTTTTTTGTTTTTTTGGTTGGTCGTGGGACCTGAACTCTGGGCCTAGGCACTGTCCCTCAGCTCTTCAGCTCAAGGCTAGCACTCTACCACTTGAGCCACAGCACCACTTCTGGTTTTTTCTGCTTATGTGGTGCTGAGGAATCAAACCCAGGGCCTCATGCATGCAAGGTAAGCACTATACCACTGAGCCACCTTCCCAGCTAAAGGGTAATATTTTTAAAATAAATTATTGCCTGGGAAGAATTGATCTCATGCTGAAACCCAACTGGTCTCTTTGGGCTGATATTTGAGAATAATGAGACCCACCCCCAAGTACCATATTCCCCCACACAAAAAAGTCAAAAATGCAGAAGGCGAACATATGTTAAAAAGCACTGTGGTACAGGAAAAAAATGTTTCTTAACAGATGAATGGAGGAGAAAGGCCAATGTGCAGAGAAGTGGGCATAAAATATCTTGTTATGCTTCAAATCACCTTTAGATAAAAGAAAAGCTCTGGGGAAAGAAGGTTGTTGTCCATCAAATCCCAACACTTCAATAGATTCATTATTGCTAAATTCACAAAATCTGTTTTTGCCTCTCCTCATGAAATGTGTCTGCACATATTTACAAATGTGGTAAGACATATGGACTTGGCTCACATACAATCAACCTTGTGTGAATAATTCTGTGAGAAAAATCCACATGTAAAACTACATGTCCCAAATTGGCATCTGGAATGTGCCCAACAATGTAGGGTTATCTGCTTCTGGGAGCTTATAAGCCAAGCAGGGAAATAAGATTAGCTACACCTCTGTGCTGAAACACAGAGCCAAATCTCTCCATAATTTAGCACAATATCCTGTTCTAACTCAGCTTAGGTGTTCTCACCTTTCATTCACATCCCAGGTCCAGGAGTGAGAAGTCAACATTTACTCCCTCCATTTTCTCACCTTCTTTCACTTTTCTCCCTATTGCCACTGGGCTTCTAGCGCCTGAACGTAATGAAGTTAATAACCACTTTCTTTATGCCTATAAAAGGGAGATGACTTAGTCCTCCCTAATTGGTCTGCTGTACACGCACACCCTTGGCCCCTTACATTTCTCTAGAAAGCCCTTCTCCTGCCTTGATTTTCTCTCCCCTGCTGTCTCTTTCCTTCTCCCTGGATGTATTTATGGTTCCTCTTTCCCATAGTCCTTTAAAAAGAATGTTCCTTTGGGGAGTCCTTTGCCAACTCTCTCCCATGTCTCCCCTTTATTTCCCTAGCATCCATTTCTTAACTTTCTGTTATAGTGTGGCAAATGAACGATATTCTTAAGGTGCAACAGGGTAAAATGAAACCTCTGATCATACCAGGAGAAGCTGACCTGGGAAACTGAACCAGTATTTTGTGTGTGTGTGTGTGTGTGCTATCCTAGGGATGGAAGAAATCCACACAGGGAACATTGAGCAAGAATTTTTGACCTAGGAGATTTTACCCACCTATGGATTTGGGTAAATGTGCACATTTCTCCTGTCTTCCTAACCCAAGAGCTCATTATTTGCTGGATCTTTCTTTATGATGTCATCCAAAGTCTACTTACATAGGTGTGAGCTCATCTCCTAGTGTAGTGCAGATCTCTTCCATCCTAAATGTTCCCTAAATGCTTAACCTAGTTGGCAAGGATATAAAATTCAATGTCATATATTCCTTGCCCTCACTCTTCAATTGATTAAGGGGGTCTGGGTTATTTCTCTTTGAAAATACCTTTATTGTAAGTTACTTTTCCATTTCTGCTATTACTCCCTTCAAGCCTTAATTATGTCTAGCTAAGTGTTTTGGATGGATAACTGCAGTGAGGAGAAGCTTTGGAACCCCAAGTGTATGAGGTCCTGCATGGATTCCAATTCCTTCCCCAGCCCTCTTTCTGCCTTTGTCTGATTCCACATCAAACTTCATCCTAGCAGGTCTCTGACTGTATGCACTCTTGCAGGGGCTCTGCCTGCAGACTTTCCTTCACATACATTCTCCTCATTACTGAGGCCTACCTTCACCATAAAGCCACTTGTAAAGAACAAAGCTCACCATTGTCTGTCACCTTCCCAGTCCGGAGCCCTGCAGCTCCACTGCATGCCCCGCCCCCCCCCCCCCCATAGCTGCCCTCCTCCATATCTGGGCACTCCAGGTAGAAAAATTTGCCCATGGACATATCAATGATTTTCAGATCATCTGTGGATAATTTTACAGACATACATATGAAAGCTTGTAAATCAGAGGAAACTGGAATGCCAAATGCATTCTGGGCTGTTTCGTCTGATGACAATGTCCCTGAGTTCTCTTGTTTTGTTCTCTTAGTACTAAAGACTGAATCTAGGACCTCACAAATGCTGGCTAAGTGCTGAACTACTTGAGAAACTCCCTAAGTCCTTGCTTCTCACTTCAAGAAATCCTTCTCCCATATCTTCTTCCTTGGGAAACAGCCTCCTCATCCTCTGAGAGGCAACCCAAGTACCCTTCTTTCTAAACAGACCCCAGCTCTTCCAGGTAGAGCTGATGTTTTCATTTCCTATGTCCAATGATGGGCTCTCTATGATGTCTCCATCTTTTCCTAATTCATCTACTTGACGTAGGCCAAGCTCCTAAGAATGAGGCCTAACTTTGTAACTAGGATCTAGAACACTGGATACAGAGTTGCTAAAGAGATGTATTAATGTCTACTAATCACCACTCAGTAATTGCAAAGTTAGTTTCAGCATCACCACAACAAGAGGACACAGCAAGGATGCTTTCCAAATGAAAGAGCAAGAAGACCTGGAGCCTTCCCTGACTCACACCCTGCTTCCCACATCTTGTGACATTTCAAATTACATAATCATTCCTATCAGCGAGAATTACAAGTGACTAAACACTGGCATATCACATCTTTTACCTGCCTGCTGAGTTAACTACTTCCCCCTCTAAGTTGAGTTGCCTTAGAGAGACTTGAATCTGCCTAGTCACAGCCTGAGCTATGATGTGGGACAGGTTGCTTCAGCCAAGGCTCAACCCAGGGGGTTAAAGAGATTTTGCCTTGAGCCTCTAAGCAGATCTATTAAGAAAAGGGACCAAAGTGAGAACATTGACTCATGGAGGGATCTTGCGGCTGAGCCAGCTGGCTCTGTTCACCCAAGTCTGTCTGCAGCTCTTCTCTCTGTAGGTGTGCAAAATCTGAAGCTTATTAGCATCCTGGGCCTTCCGGGACAGCCATCCTTTCTAATCACACCAGAGACCATTTTCACAGTGCTCATGGAGTACCCAAAACCATTTGGAGAACTTTAGTCATACTGCCTTATCTAATTCTTACAACTGCGAACCAGATGTGATTATTTTCTGCAATCTATTCAAGAGAAAATAAGAGAGGGCTTCACGAAGTAACTTAAGGTCTTCTATCTGGAAAGGGCTACCAATCCATGAGCTGGACTTTATAACTTATTGTCTAACCTATATACATCAGTACTAAAACATGTCCCTTTCTCTCTCAAAGACAAAAATATTAGAAAAATATTTGCCCTGTCATATTAATTGATCCTACCATGATCTTAAGAAGGTAAAAGCTGGGTGCTGGTGGCTCATTCCTGTCATCCTAGCCAGACTGGACAGGGAAGTCTGTGAGACTCTTATTTCAATTAACTGTAAGTGGAGCTATGGCTCAGAGTAGTAGAGCACTAGCCTTGAACAAAAAGAACTCAAGGAAAGCATCCAGGCTCCAAGTTCATGCCCCATGACTGACAAAAAAAAAAAAAGAAGAAGGTGGTAAAAGTAAAATCTAGTTTTATGTCAACTGATTCTTTACAGATCTGTTACTCCACAGGGAATTTGATGGCTCCCAGGACCTACTCCATAAAAAGGGATTCAATAACATTCTAGTTAATTTTCTCAAAGGAAGAGAACCCTCCAACAACAAAATTGAATAAAATTCAAACAATTTCTAGTTCCTAATTGAAAACCTGACTTATCCTAATATCTACATCACAGAATAATTCCTGGTCTATCATGTAATGATATATATCAAGCCCAAATACAACTGGAATGTCTGCTTGATTCATGCATTTCGCTATTGTACACATGGTAAAGAGTATGTTAATGGCTGTAAAGTTTGTTACTTTTCCTGGAATTTCTCATCCTTACATTATTTTCTTAATGATCTCTCATTCTGAATCCATTTGTTTTCTTCCATAGTCAATATGCCTGAAAATGGTGTGGAGAGCTTTAACACACACACCAATAACATAAATGTTACTCATATACAGCCCTGTGCCTAAATGAAAACTTCAAATTTAATTTCTCGATGTTTGCATACATAATTTATTTTATAATTGTCACTGAGTCTTGAACAGAACTTGTTTAAAAGAGGTGTTCCAATCTCTTCCTGCAAGTCTAGGGCCTTTATTTTCATCTGCAGCTGCTTTTACTATGAGTTAGAAACCACTCCACAAACAAATAAACAACAACAGAATAAACTGTTTCTAGATACAAACTCATGTGGCCTGCAGAAACCAAAATATGAGCCTACCCTGATAAGCTTTTTTAAAGGTCTGATGTAGTTAAGCAATTGTACAGATATAAGATAGCCTGAGAGCATTCTGAACAGCAATGAACTTCTTGCTTTAAGATGTATCTTTGCAGCTGCTGAGACTGGTATGAACACACTGCAAATGGGCATCATTTACCTAGATGAAGTTGTTTTCTAAATAGTGTTTTACAGTGGCATTAGCTAGGAAATGTAATGTGCTGGAATGCTGACCACTACATTGTTATTATTGAACAGACTGCAAATAGCAACCCACTTTTATCTTCCTAAGATTGATTATAGTGTCCAAAATGCAATGTAAGGTGATAAAATGTGATAGAGTAACTTGATAATAATTTTTCTATGAAAAACTGTTAAATTTACCTTTGCCCATACATATTTATTTCTATCTGTTCTAGAAACCAATATTTTTTAAAGACATGCTTATGATTCTTTACCCTAGGAAAGTAGTCATCAAAATTACCTATCAACACACTCCTAGATAATGTGATATAAACAGCTAGATGTCACGTTGTCAAGCAAAACCGTCTTCATTATTTTCCTCCAATATTTTTTAGCAACAGAATAAAACAAAGTGTCTGAACTATCTGCTTGTGTATTTAGAACAGTGTATCTATCAAACATCATTTGCAGCTCTGTGAAGAGTGCAATGGGTACTATGGACAAATAAGTATTAGTTCTCTAATTCACAGTGGTGTGTGTAAACAGTCCATGACTGATTACAAGGTACCCATGTAATCTCACTAAACATGGAGCTGGGATGAAATGAACATACAAACATAACCTTGGAACTGAGGTACATTTTTAAATTAGTAGTTAGATTCTGATTCTGAGGAATTCCCCTTTACATTTTCTATTTTCCTTCTAAGGGACCGAAGAGTTCCACAGATCCTCATGTCCTCATTTGCAAGGTATGTTAAAATTGAGATAGACAACCTCTAAGCTTTTCAGTTCAACTCTCTAGATACATACATAATGTTCCTACTTTTAGACTTAAATCAGCCTGATTTTGACAACAGAATTCAAGAAAAATTCTGTTTAATTCAAGTTTATACTATAAAGACTTGGAGATCAAGTATGGTTCCTGACATGGTGTGGTGTATGTCATTCTCAATGCAGTGCAGCTTATTTTATAAAATTTAAACATAGCTTGCAGAAATATCCCATGGGAGGCCCCTGGAATTTCGTCACCAAGATGTCAGTTCTTGTACTATGTCACAGAAAGAGGACACCGTGGGTCAATGTGAGTACATATGACAACAGAACCTGCTTCATTTCCACTTGAGCATTTTCAAGTGGACGCAATCAAAGGCATCACTGTTTCTCAAGTAGGAGGCATAACATCTGCTCTTCTTCGTAGAATTGTACTACAAATCTTTCTTCAATGTCTAGAGAATTGCTTGGGAAGAGGCCATGAGCTGAATATTGAAGAGGAAAAGGAAATGTTACTGCAGCTATCATATAACACGAGTTAAATCAGCACAGTACTTTACTCATTTTCGGGAGCTAAACACAAACTCCATAGACAGTTTCTTCAGAAGAGAGGGGGGTTGAAGAAGTGGATCTAGAAATGCTGAAAGGCCTGACTGGCTTGTGGCCAGCTCTCAGAAGAGCTATATTCCTGATTTACAGCTTCTGCTTTCAGATACTGTTAGGCAGAAGCAAGGACCAGCTATATGGAGATGTCTATGGATATCATTATATAGAGAAAAATGGCAACAAGTTCACTATATGGAAGGCAAGATAGCCTAGTGTCTGTGACTCTCATCCATTGGTTCCTTTAACAAGTACTTTGTGAGGCTCTAGTATGGGCCATACCCACCATTAGATGCAAAGATTCAGGAGTCAACAAAGCAGATATGTTTCCTTCACTGTGCTAACTACATTGCAGGCCTTTGATAAATGTTTGACAGATGATTGTTGAAATGAGTAACCATAAAGATAACAAGTCATCTTTTCTTTTCCTAAATTTTCATTTAGGTTTTTTTTTTTTTTAAATAGCAGGCTTGGTAACCTAAGTAAATACTTGTCACTGTGATGTAACATCAATATTTTTATGTTAATGAAGCTAAATCAGGTGTGGTGGCTCAAGCCTATAATCCTAAGGTACTCTGGAGACAGAGATCCAGGGCTAGCAGTTCAAAACTAGCCCAGGTAAAGAAGTTTGGGAGAACTCCATTTCAATGAAAGGCTAGCTGTGATGGCCCATGCCTGTCACTAGCAGTGACATCAGGATAGATTGAGCATAAAGTGAGACTATCTTAAAAATAACCCACAGAAAAAAAGGGACTGAAGTTATGGCTCAAATGGTACAGTGCCCACCTACATCCTACTATGTTAGGCACTTTGCTTTAAATTGCATTTTTCAGGAAATTCTGATAACTCTGAGATATGAACATTTCTATTTTATAAATCAGCAAGCTGATCTATAATTAATTTGCTCAAAAACTGTCTAGTAGAGTTAGAAATCAGTATCTGTGAAACAAGTCCCCTGTACTGTGAGGTTTCTTTGTGGTGAGTGATCAGACCCTCATTTTACCTTGACCTGCTCAGAGTACTGCCTCGGTGAGCCAATGATCCTCAGACATTTTGCCCCTTCTAAGTAAGATGATGTGAGAAGTCTGTGGGAGCCCTCTGCCTTGTACTGACCCCCAGACGTTTTTATATCTATGCCTGCATCTATACAGTCTGTAGACTTTCACCACAGTAAAGCATTATTCTAACAACAGTCAGAGCAAAGAGTGTGGTCAAAGAAATCACAAGACCCTAAGACACTAGTGGTTCTTTCACTAGGGAGAAAACTAATTGAGCCTCAGCCATAGATTTACAGAAACCAAGGATTTATGGGAAAAATGAATGTTTTTATGAGCCCACATAAAATAGCACAATTGTTTTTCCTTAAGTCCCCACACAGCCAGCATGAGTATTGACACCAGCTATAATTTAAAAAAGACACTAAGAATGCACTCAAGATTCATTATGGCTATTGGACTGTATCTGAGCTTTCCAGAGATTGATAAAGTCCTCCAAGAGCCAGAAATAGAAGAGAAAATCACACTAGCCTTAATACACCCTAATATTGAGTGTAACTGCCCAGTTGCAGTAAGTACACTAAATATGTCAATCAGCAGACATACATGCTTCTCAGTTTCCTCCAGTTCTGAATGACGCCCCATGGCTACAGGAAAGCTTTCATTTGAACATTAACGTCTACTTTACATTTTCTCTCCTTCTGACTCTAATGTATATCGTTTTTTTTTCAAAACCAGTTTGACCATGTCAACCCTTTATCCATTGGTGATATGACAAATTTAGAAAATTACTGTGTCACCTGAATTTTGGTAATATATACAATTGGACTATGCTCCCCAAACCCAGATTATATTGAGTACTGATTAATAATAGCTTATGAATGGCTAATTTATTTTCCTTTGCCATTTGGCACAAAAGATATTAGTTAATTACATGTAAAAATTAGCAGTGTGGTTACTGAATTCAAATTAAATCACCAACTAATATTTATAATATATAATATATAATTAATATCTAATATATAGATATAACTTTGTGTAGATTGTGAAATTGATTTGTCAGTGAGATACTGATAATATCTATTTGGTTATAAACAATCTGCTTATGGCTATTGTAAGGCTGTACCCTATCACCTTTAGTAAATAAAGTTAGCAATTTACAGCAATAAGAAGTAAAATTATTCCTGATTGAGTGACTTTACCACACTCTTTTGTGTTGGCTAAATTTCAATCATTGTGGCTTTGCCAACTCAATATTTCCACTTTGCTGTGCTTAATAAGTGGGATCAGGAAGCTATAGAACAGATAAAGATCCTAGTGACCCTAACTCTGCTGAATTGTTCTCATAACTGAGTTTATGAAAGGACTCTGTAGATGATCAATTTCTTTATGAGGTAGCTTTACAACAACAGTATGTGTTCATACAGATTGTATTATATGAGCTAGAATCCAGAGGCCAATGAAGTTGAGTTTATAGCTGACTTGAGCCTGACTTGGTATTGCTTTTATGGATACGTCCAATCTTAGAGATAACATATATTCCATTCCTTTGGCTGTTATGTCTATAAGTCAAATAGTGGTTTGACTCAGATTTGAGTAGACAAGAAACATCAGAGCAACTCTTTTTTTCTTCTAAGAATGCCCTCAAGATAACTAAAAAGATAGTTCCTGGCTTATAGATATAAACCTATGAATCAACTTTGAAAGACAAGGAATTTCAAATTACAAGTCAAGCATCCTTTGTAGTGGTAGTTTCCTGGCAGAGGAGGATTTCTGTGGTGAGGTTTAAGTGGCTTGTGGAGTGTGGGGACACCTTTGCCAAACTTCAGAAACCACATCAATGATTTATTTGTGCATACTTACAATGAACTTGCATGAGAGGGTGATGAAAAATTACCACAGGCATTTTAAAGTTGAAACGACTTTCACTGTGAAAGAGTGCACAATGGTCATCAGTTGTAAAGGATCTAATTTGTTTAAGACCCATTAACTAAATATCCTTTATGTCATTCACAGTAAAATACTCATGAAAAGTATGTGGAATGATAAGGTATGAATTAACAGGGAGGCAGATTAATCAGAATTTGGTGTTGTTTGCATTATTCATCACAACTCCAATCCGAGACAATTTGGCTGAAATTTTCACTCGTTTTATAAGCGAGACCCATGGTGGAGGCCAAAGAGACTCTGAAATTACAAACTATAAAGAGAAAATAAATAAACCAATACCTCAATTAGTCACAATTTTGTTTTGTCTGTTCTGTTTCAATATTTTCAATGTGAAGACATCATTCCTAAAACAAACTTTTCCTCACTTGCAAGTAGGTGTGAGTCTCCTTTGCCTGAACGCAGACAGAAGTCATTTTTCTTAGTAAAAGATTCTCCTCATAGCAGACTCCAGCCAGCCTCACTCAACATTAGACAGCAAGGCTATTGCTGGAAGGCAGCAGTGGAAGAGACCTGGAGTAAATACAGGGCAGCTGGTCCCACAGCTGTGCAAACTGTAATTCTAGGGTTGGAGTGGGAGGAAATGAACAGCCCTAGACTTCCGCAGATCCACGGGGTCATTTAAGTCCCTCTCTCTCTTAAACATGAAGGCCTGGCTTTGAAACTTCTGGCTGTGTTTTTGTAAGGTCAGAGCAAATAATTAGGGCATTCAGTTGGAGGGGGGAGAAGGAGAGAATGAAGGGGAGAGGAGGTTGTAAAAGCAGGGTACCACTTGGTTCTTTGGCTGAGTGTTGTTAGTCTTATGCTAAGTTGGACCAATGCCCTATGTGGCATTTCACATTATTCTCACCTGCTTTTAGCCTCAACAGGAGAGGATCTTTCGTGAGGATTGTTATCAAGTGAAGTTGAAGTGAGGCCCAGCTGTACTAAGTTAAACATCTGTACAACTCAGAAACACTTGAAAAATTCAAGCACCTTGTCATCTAGTGATAATAGAATTCTAAGGACCCTACTATTTCATACAAGGATAGGGATTGATAGTGGAGGCCCAAACAGGGCCTGAATGCATAAACTGGTAAATGTGTTCAAGCCTCTTTGGCCTATTTCTTTGTATCCAGTTTGGGGCCATGGCAAAAGCAACATGTGCGGGGGGGGGGGGGGGGAAAGTTGTTAATTTTTACATTTTCACTATACATTCCATTCATGAAAATTATGTAGACCTAGATAAAGTACATTTCTAGTGAGGCCTAGTCAAAAAGTATTTTAGATACTGAGTTAGGATACATCTTAATTTCTATGTATTTCCTTCAGCCATGTTCAACTTTAAACATGAACTCAGAGCAAAGCTGGTAATATTAGCTTGCTGTCTTGGTGTAAATCATGGCCATTATTAACATAAGTTATCCAGGTGAAGTGGTTTACCTGTATACTCCTATCTCCTTGGAAGAAGGAGTATAGTTAAAGACCAGCCTGGACAAAAGCATGAAACACCATGTGAAAATAACTAAAGCCAAAAAGCAAGGGACATGGCTCAGGTGATGGGATGTCCGTCTTGCAGGTGCCAGGTTCTGAGTTCAAATATTAGTACCACCAAAAAATATAACAAGAATGTTTGAGGTCATAGTAAACATGGTCCAAGTTCCAGTTTTTCTTCTTGTTTGTTTTACTACCTTCTAAACATTATTTAACTTCTCTATGACTTAGCTTTCATGTGGATAAAATAAGGAGCGTAACAATGTCAATCTCTTAGGGCAATTTTGAGCAATAAGCAAATTCTTAGAAAGTCCTTGACAATAAACATGAACAAATGTGCTCTATCTTATCAATCTCCTTAAATAGTAGAAAGTCAATCTAGGGCAGACATCATTTTTCAATCCAGACACTTGTAGGATGGCTTAGTTAGTAACTCTGCTCGGATATCCAATAGATATCTCACACATGACATGCCTATATGGTACTTCTGACCATTCAACCAGACTCCAAAATAGCCCTATTGTTGGTTGTCCAGGTTAAACTTTTGAAGGACTCTGTTCTTTTCTCAACCCCTACGTGCAATCCACCAAGAAAGCACACTGGACAGAGCTGTAAGTACACATAGAATCTGACCACTTCCCATTGCTACTTAAGGTCCATGCTGAAGCGTCACTCTTGATTCTTGGGTTACCATGACAGTAGAGAGGCTATTATGGCCTCCAAACTTCATCTCCTGGCTTTTCACTGTCCAGATGTAGTATAATCTCAACTCAGCAATCCCAGTGAACCTTTCAACACATATCAGAGAATTACTCCTATGCTCAAAGTTTTCAGGACTCCACATTTCACTAAGAATATGAAGTCTTTGCACCCAACCCCATATGACCTGGCCCTTTGCTACAGCTGGGACAGTCCTGGTTTAAAGCTTTTACTCTTGCCTGTCCCTAGCTGTCTCCTCCACAGCACATTGATATTGTTCATTCTTTCATCTGAATTAAAGAAATTTAATCAAGCTCCTCCTCATCCATGTTGAAGATCCTGCAGGTTACCTCTCTTCTTGATCCCTCATGCTTCAACTTCAGCCTGCTTTACTCATTTTGGTCTAAATAGGTGTGAATTAAATAGGTATTCACATGTAACATCTTATACAATATACTTATATATTTATTATAGGTTGAATATCCTTAATCTGAAAAATACTAAATTCAAAGTGTCTTGAGAATCATCCACTTTTTGGAGCATTTTAGATTTCAGGTTTTTCAGATTAGGGATATTCAGATATTAAAGTGTATGCAAATAATCAAAATCTAAAACATCCCAACTCTGAAACACTTTTGTTTTCAAGCATTTTGGAAAAGAGAGTGTTTACTCTCTATAATCTATCTTTAGAAGTTAATATTCACAAGGGTAAAATGATATTGGTTTTGGAAACTAATGTAAGACCAAGTGCTTAAAATGTTCTTTTACAGTTACAGTTAATGGAGGAATATTTGTTAATTGAATTAATACTGTTATATTATTATTTCTTCTCATATCATCCCCCAAATAAAGGGCCAGGTGGAAAAAGGGAGGAATTGAAAATTAATATTTCTCTGTAGTTTTGATTAAACTATGAGTTAATGTTAAACCAACCTGTGGTTTGCTTGGTAGAAATATTGCAATACATGTCTATGTCTATAAATGTCAAGTGAGCAATACTGATAAAATTAAGAATGTTTTCAAAACTAACACATACACACACATTCCTAATGCCTATACTGACAGCCCAACTACTTACTATCAGATTAGAGCATACCAGTTAGAGCATACCAGTGTGGCAGAAAAAGATCAATAGGAAATAGCACAGCACTTGCATTTATAAATGTTAAATAATTGCAAGTGTGAGATCATTCCTGTTTGTCCTTTAGTACCCTATGTTGAAAGTCATGAGAATCCATCATCATTCAATAAAGCCATAAAATTGATTTTGTCTTTTGTTTAACTGGCTTTCACTATGTAAAAGACTTATAAATTAAAGCATTTAAATTGTCAAGATGGTCCGCTCTCCTCCCTGGAAATTGCATCCACTTTTGCACCTATCAAAGTGGGTGGGGATGGAGAAGAGAATATGCCAGAGCTTCTCTTGTCATATACAATTAAAAACATGCTCAGTCAGTTATTTTTCGAAGGATCTCTTTTGTTCACATAACACACTGGCTATACTGGATGTCATCTTTTTCACTTCAAGTTGAGGAAGAAAAACATCAGCTCTACAAATTACCTTCTGTTTCCACTTGAATTTTAACTTTTACTTGCAACACTAAATAATAATCATGAAATTGTGTATCAAAGTACCTCCACAAGTAAGATTAAGGACAGTTGCTTAGACAGGTGCAGGTGGCTCATTATTCTATCATTCAGGAGGCTGAGATCTGAGGGTCACCATTCGAAGCCAGCTGGGCAGAAGAGTCTGTGAGACTCATCTCCAGAAAAAGCTGGAAGTGGTACTGGGGCTCCAGTGGTAGAGTGTTAGCCTTGAGCATAAAGAAGCTCAGGGACAGTGCCCAGGCCCTGAGTTCAAGCTCCAGGACCAGAAAAAAAAAGATACTGACAGTAAATTAATGGAAAAATGTTGCAGTTACTATGATTAGTAGCTTGTTTCCTCCTATCAGCATTTATGCCTATGGAAAAAAAGGATAAAGATCCTTTTTGTTCATGACTGGATCAGTGCCAACAGGTAAAGTTTTACTCTGTGAATTCCAAAGGTGCAAATCACACCTCGGCTGCATCTGGTCATTTAGCTGCCCTACACCCATATCTACTTTCCCCACACCTAAAAAAAGAAAACATGCAACTTATGTACTCATATGTTTTTATGTACTCATACAAAGAACAACAGGTTAAAGGGCTTGAAACACCAATCAGCAACTAGATTAATATTTAATTTTCTCACACTATTTGTTGCTTTGTTGCTAAGATCTCTCCTATGTTTTAATCATACAACAAATATTTATAGAGCACTAAATATGTTTGAGGCTAATTCCTGAATATCCAAATTTAAAATACTTTAATTAATATGGCACAAAGAAATAGATCTATGCAATATTATTCAATCTTCTTTTAAGTCAACTCATTTCCATATATGTGCTATAATCAAATATTTGTGTTTTTATAGTAGTTATCTTCTCTTGCATGTTTTATCCCATAAATAAGACTATATATGAAATCAGTAGTAAAGTATGTATTCAACAACACAGCTAGATTTAGAAATCTCAGTTTTAGAGGGACGGGACTTTAGATACTGAATCTGTCATATTAGGGCTGAGTGACCCAGCCCACAAAGATGAAATGATGTGTTCATGGTTATTAGTAGAAAGATATATTGGCATCAAATTTTTCTGTCTCTGGTTTCACATTTTTTTAATAGAAAACACACTCTTGGGACTTGTATGGACTTAAATTATGTACACAAATACAGACAAACCATATAATCCTAAAATAATCTTAAATACAATGCTCAGATGTTTAAAAAATTAATACTCAGACCACAGATCCTAAGAACATTTAATTTTTCAACATAAATTATGTTTTCTTGGTGTCTCATAACTCTATGTTATTGCGGAAACAATGACAAGATGAGCAATCAAGACCCTTATAGAAAAACACTTCTCATATCCTCACAGTGTTAATTACTTCCTTTCCTTCACCTTTGTTTACATTGTTTGGGGGTTACCTTCATTAGCACCCCCTTCTTGTATAACCTAGTGATATGATCAGGCCTCCCAGATTTTAACCATGACACATAGGAGGCAAGCTCCCCCTAATACAGGCTTCTCATCAGATAAATGCTGTCCATTGAATGTGAGAAGTAACACTAAAAAGGCTTTAATTAAAGCCACCAAATAAAAGTCAAAGTCACCTGATCAACTATCAACCTGAAATCAATATGATAAAAAGTAATGTGGCCTCCTTCAATAACCTTTAATGAAAGGGTAAGAGAAGACTATTATTAAGACCCTTAAATGGTAAATAATAGCAAATCAACAGAATAGTATTCCCAATCTGTCTAGAGACTCTTTTTTTGTTGTTGTTTTTGGTCATGGGACCTGAACTCTAGGTCTGAACTCTGTCCCTCAGCTCTTCAGCTCAAGGCTAGCATGCTACCACTTGAGCCACAACACCACTTCCAGCTTTTTCTGCTTATATGGTGCTGAGGAATTGAACCCAGGGCCTCATACATGCAAGACAAGCGCTCTACCACTGAGCCACCTTCCTAGCCCATTAGAGACTACTTTTGTTAGATGACAACATGTGCTAAGCTGCTACTTTTCAAGAGCATGGGCTTTCATAATTTGACTAAAGGAAAAAGGTCCTAAGAGCCTTTATTTATTTATTTATTGGTACAGGCACTGGAATTGAATTCAGGGTCTTGGCTTTTTTTTTTTTTTGCCTCAAGAAGCTGGTACTCTACTACTTGAGCCACATCTCTACTTCCCTGACTGTCTTTTGAACTTTAACTAGCTGACCCATCCATTTTAAGAGGTGGTCAGAGCACGCTAATGCTAATTCTGCTTATTCTATGGGCCTGCAAGAGCGGAAGAGAATAGTAGAAGGGAGATATGGCTATTCTTAGGTGATATCAAGAACTCAAATACATCTTGGCTCTCTAAAGAGCGTAAGAATGCTGGAGATGACAGTGCTATTCACTTAAAATCTCACTCATATAGCACGAAACAGTTCTGAAATGTCAATAAAAAATAGAACTCCTTGTAATGAAAAAAGTACTCATTCTTGTCAACAGTGCTCAACATTAAGTTTGTGTCAAACAGTCCTAAATCATTAGAATGGCTAGCTTTTCTTCTTTTATATATATTTTGTTAAGAAACCTTTGTGCTTTAATTCTTCTCCTTTTTATTGAGTACTTTCATTCACTTTAGGGTATAATTGTGGAGAACTTTTCAGTTTTAGCACCTCCTATGTATCGGATACTCTCCGACACAATGTCAATGCAAAAATAAATAGGATACATTCAATGGTAGGGAAATGTCTACCTAAGAAATGCTGCATGTTTTCACTGAATTTAGTTCAGTGCAGTGAATGAATGACTGCCTAAGGAAGGGCAAGTTCTCTCAAGTAAAATGTCAGTGATGTTCATTACTAAGTGAGAACATAATTAGAAACACTTGCTACTCACATTGTGCACATACTCTTCTGTTACAGAATGTCCTTTTAATACATTTGTATTGCTCAGGGAAAAACACCCCCTTTTCCACTGCTCTAAATGAGGCTTGCTATCTCTGGGTAACCTTCATCACAGACATTGACTTACTTTCCCTTAGCATTTATAGTCGTTACCAGACAACAATTTACCAGCAGTTGCATGGCCTGAACACTGAGCAGAAGTTTCAAACCTAAAGAAGGGGCTCTGTGACCAAATAAATTGAATAGCTCAGAAAATTCTCTCCTCTGTTTTCTCAGTTCAACCTGAACCTTGAAATTAGTACCTTGGTGTAGTGATGAAAGAATCATGTTTCAGTGCTATTCTCTCAGGGATATTGAGATTGTAGGTGAAGGAATACATTCTTCACTCAAGCTGTGCATTATTTCCAAAAGAATATTATTAAATACTTTCAGGGATGCAAGGTGTACTGAAGGAATGTTGAAGTATTTAATGAATATTTAAAATTCTTGGCAATGAGTGGATTTGTGGAAGGAAGATGGCATCTAAATCATTTTTATAATAACCAAGTAAAATGAACATAGGTACTTTTATCTCCTTGAAGCATGGCTAAACCTTTGCAATATCAAAAGTGGATTTACATAATGAGTGGGTTCAAGAATACAAATATTTAACATAAGCTGTTTAAAACAATACATGAGGATAAATGATAAAGGTTAGGGGTAGGACATGGGAATAAGGAAGAAAGGAGAGCAATCATTGCTTGCTTAGTTTTTTGTAAATTGTGGTTAAAAGCAAACCAAAATTCTTCTATGCCCAGATTATGTAATTTACTGGGAGTCTGTAGCTTCTCCATTCAGTAGTGCTGATAATGACACTAATCGTTTAATTACAACTTACTGCTCAAGGAGATAAACAAGGCTGCTTGCTTTTTCAAATCAGGGGTTACAATTACTTTCAAATACGGGGGAAAGGCACATCTGTGAATACATCTTACTTTGTTAGGAAAAGCAACTAGAAACCAGCTGGAAAACAAACAAAGCCCCAGAAGTGAGCAGCCGGAGCAAAATTGGGGGGGGGGGGTGAGAGTAGCAGAATAGTAGTTGTGAGAGTAGACAGGTGGCAAATCTAGGTGGGCAGGGATTGAAAAGTTCTCAGTGGTCACATCATCCTTATTACCTTGGGATTCTATCCTGGAGAAGGTCCAAGAAGGCTCCCTTCTCTGTCCCCCGTCTCTGCTCTCTGACCTTCCTTCAGCACCAGGAAGAGAGGACAGCTCCCCAGGCCCAGTGTGGAGCTGTGATTTCCCTCCCTCCTAGAGCAAAGCCTCTCCATACCATTTCTCCTTCTCCCTGGTGTCTTTCTTACCACTTTGCATTGAGATGTATTTTAAGAGACATATAGAAGGATCTAGGGACTTGTCTGGTGTGTTTATTTCCAGATGAAAGGAAGATAAGTTCTGACTGAGCCAGTCTTTTAATTGGCCTCCAGAGCAATTTAAGTAGAATATAGATTGCAAGTTACTTGAGTTCTAATCTGTTGGTAAAGTGACTCAATGTAATCAAGTAGTCCCTGCAACTTGAAACTCTTTTTTCGGTGCTTCATTGTTCTGTTTTTAAAGTACTAAAAGAAGGCACATGACCTGTATGAACTCCTGCTTTATCCCCTTTCTGCTATTCTAAGTAGAGTCCTGAAACAATACAGCTGAGTTAGTTAGCAAAGTGGTCAGTAGAGTAATTGGTGATATCATTGGGCTAAGATAACAAAACAATCATGGTCTTAAAGTTCTTCTCATTTTCTAAAAAACACCAAACAAACCTCCATAACCATACATTAAATATACACACTCAAGGAACTGCCAATTCCAAAAGGAGCACTATGAGCTGCCATAGTGTACTTCCCCACATACACACAACCAAAGTCTCCTCAATAAAGTTCTTTTTTATGCATTGCCAGAGCCAAAGGGAACCATCTAAATGACAGATGTGCAGCATATAAAGGACCAAATCAATGAAACAGAAAATTATACTCCAAGTAACTTGAATACCAACACAGTCAATTCCTGTTCTCCCAGCCATCTAGATTCAATTGCACAGATGATACACCTTATTTCTCTACACAGTGTTCTCATGTGTCCAAACTTCTCATAACACTCACCATGTGAAGGTTTCTTTACTCCACCCAACACACACACACACACACACACACACACACACACACACACACACACACATGCTTCTTTCAAGGGTAGAGTTTCCCAAATAAAAAGGATTGATTGCTTGTAAATGATTCTGCAAGCAAGTCTTCATGAAATGCACTCACACTTCTGCAGTGGAGTTGATGTAAGAATCAAGTTCCCTGCAGATGAAGGGTTTAGGAGTCAGTCAGAATAGGCAGCACTGTGAAGTTAAGTTAGTGGGGAACAACTTCCTCTCAGTAACAAGAATAACTTACATAAGGAGGGAGTTTCACACAGCAGCAGCACTGGGAATGGTAGACTCTGAGCTAGGTGAGGTCTTTTTGATTCTCTTAATCCCTTGGTTTCTCTGTCTTGCGCTCTCCTTTCTTTTTTCGTTCGTTCTTTCTTTTTCTTTATTCTTTCTTTCTTTCTTTCCTTCCTTCCTTCCTTAAATCTTTCTTTCTTTCCTTCTTTTTTACTTTTTCCTTCCTTTTGTCCTTCCTCCCTCCCTCCCTTCCTTTTATCCTCTCCTTCCTTCCCTCCTTCCTTCTCCCTCCCCTCTCCTATTTTTCCTTCTCTCTTTCTTTTCCTTCCTCTCTCTCATCCTCTCTTTTTCCTCCTCCTTTCCTATCTTCCTTTCCTCATCCTTTCTCTATCTTTCCTTTCCATTTCACCTGCTTTTCCACCCTCCATCCTTTTCTTCCTCCCTTCATTCCTTCCTCTCTTCTTTCCCTTTCCTTCCTCATATTCCTTCTCCAATGCGCTCTCTTTTTTCCTCTCCTTCTCTACTCAGTTACCCTTTTCACTTAATTCTATCTGGGCCACTTCAAGCACTGATTCCAGGGACAGCACCCCTCTCCTTCTCATGCTTTTCTTTCCCTTTTTGCTTTTCCAGCCACCCGACTGCCTTGCAACTGCTCCACCCGGAATAAGGTTCTGCTCCCTGCAACCGGCCCCGCCCCCTCTCCAAAGCGGCGGCGGCCTCCACCATCAAAACCACCAGGAGTCTGAATGTCACCAACAAGTTCCACCCTGTAGTGGCTCTGCCCCGAGCATCTGCTTGGAGCCTGGCCAGACCCTCCGCCCACAGCCAGCATCCCCAGGGGCGCACGGGGCTGCGGTGATTCCTAAGATCATTGTTAGCCCTGACCACACTTTCTTTTCTTCCAGCGAAGGGGTGTGTGTGTAGGGGGGGGGGGACCCGTGTGTCACTCTTGGGTGGACGCAGGCTTCCATGCGCCGCCCTCCCCCACCTCTGCAACACACACACACACACACACACACACACACACATACACACCCCCTCCTTGCACGAGGTGACACAAAGAGAGCCAGCCAGAGCGCAGCGCAGGGCGCAGGGCGCAGGGCTGGGTGGGGAGGGGGGGCGCAGGGAGGGACGTGGGGGGGCAGCTGGTTGGGAGGAAGGGAAGGAAGGAAGCCGGGTGGCATGGACTGGCATCCAGGCGAGAGAGGCGTCCTTACCTGCCCCCAGGTTAAAGGAGATCCTGGCCTCCGCCAGGTACGGGGTGTCACTCTTGGAGCGGACTCTGCGGATGGGCCTCCGGTCTATGTCATCCTCCGAAGATGCCGCCATTAATGTGGGAGGCAGGAGCAGGGTCGCCCGGCGAGCTGAGAGAAGGAGATGGAGAGAGAGGGAGAGAGAGGCGGAAAGGGGGAGGAGGGGAGAGGAAGAGGCTCACACACATGGAAAGGGGGAGGGGAAGGGGGGATGGGAGAGGAGGGGAAAGGGGGCAGGGAGGGAGGGGAAAAGAGAGGGGAAAAGGGGAAAAAAGAGGGAGAGAGAAAGAAAGAGAGCAAAGGAGAGAAAAGGGTGAAGGGAGAGAAAGAAAATCCGTTAAGGATTTGTGGACTGGAGCAGAGATCAGGCTATCCCTGGCTGGTGCCAGGGGTTCCCCCCCCCCCCGCCCCCCACACACCTCCTTTTATTTCAGTCTTGGACTCAGGGGGGTCTTTGCTGTGGACAGGCACCCCGCCTTCTGCCTGCAGCCCCAGTTTCAGCCGCTGGCACAGATAGGCAAATGCAAAAGAATGTGAAGACTCCAAAGCAAAGATGCCAGGTCAGCACTCTGCCCGCTCCCGCCAAGCGCACTTAGTCTGCTTTTCAAATACGCACTAAGGTCTTCTTCATCAGCAGGATTCTGTAGTCTGAGTATTGGGGACCACACAGGCTGGTTTTGGGGGATCCCTGAATACACTTGTCACTCCTGGGGTGCAAGCCCTGGACCCTTGGTCGTGGAGGAAGGCACCACTTTGCCCCAGGCCAACCCTCTGGCTTCCTTTTTCCCAAGGATGAACTCAAATAAGAGATAGGACCAGAGCTGAAATCCTCACAGCTGTCTTCCCTGCCCCTTTCAGCTCTGAGGCAGGGAAGGGAGGAAAAGTATACACAAGTTTGGAACACTTTTGAGGTAAGGGCTCTATAATTGGTTGTTTTGAAGGTAGAGGAAGACATATTTGCACAGAAGAGAATGACCCTTCTTCTACAATGACTAACTTGTAGGATGTATTTAACTCGACATAAACACCCACTCCTTCTAACCTCCAACTTTCTCTTTATCTGGCTCAGGTATAACACCAATAACAGTGCTTGGGCTGGACCTGTAGTTTCTACAACTCGGTACCATTGTCTCTGAAGTGAGAGGATAATATGAAGGGACTTCACTTTCAACATTTGGCTCTGTTGTCCACAACTCTTCCCCACAACACAACAGAAGAAGCAGAAAGGTTTCCAGGTGGTGAATCAGAACAGTTTGATGCTCTTTGAAGCTATTGATGGACTCAAGTCTTTTATGTTTGTTTTTCTGCAACTTCAGACACTCGGTCTTTTTTGTACCCTGATGTGGCCACTCTACTCTAATAAGTGCCTACCTGCAGTACACAGATCATCTTAGTGTGGTACCAAAAAAATCTCAGTGTGGAGTTCTGCCCTTCTGTCTCAGGGGAAGCAGTGTTTCTCTGGCTTTGCTTCATTTCCCTCTCCTCTGTATTCCCTCCCCCTGAAGTCTTCAGTCTCCATTCATTTATTTATTGACTTCACATATGTAGGAACTGTTCATCTTAGGAAGAAAAAAACGTATCTGATCTTGGCCTTGGAGCTTCCTCTACCCTTAGCATATCATTTGTTTCTTTCCATTTGACACTTCCTACGAGACACTTGGCCCTCCTCAGTCCAGTTTTGCACCCAATTCCCTTCTTTCCATCCCCACCTTTGGACTCTACCCTCATTTCTCAAGCAAATTTATTTTTTAAATAATTAATGCCTTTATATCAATCTCTTCCTTGATCACTTTGAAATACTTAGTAATCTCTCTCTCTCTTTCTCTCTTTCTCTCTCTCTCTCTCTCTCTCTCTCTCTCTCTCTCTCTCTCTCTCCCACTTGAAATTATCCCTTCTTTTGGCCTTCTAGTACTAGACTACCTCCTCACCATTTGGCCACTTGATTTCCTTTCTGGTTCTCTACATCTTAATTTGATACTGCTTCTCAGGAGCCTCTACAGCCTGATTCTACCCACCCTTTCCATCTTTGTTTCTGATTATTGATAATTTACTGACAATGGTTCAAGTTTACCTCATTTTTGCATCAGCCTCTACATTCATGTGGTGTACCACAAATTTCTTCCCCGTAAAAACATTCCATGAAACTAGCATATAGTAAATACATGCTCAGGAAACATTTTTGGATAAAAGAAAGAAGAAGAATGATGGTGAGAAGAAGATAAATAGTAAAAAGGAATGAGAGAGTTTTAAACAACTAAGAAGTAGTTAAATTGGGGACTAAATCCATGTTCACCTGATTTGACATCTTATGATCTTAATGTGTGCATTCAATATTCCATGAGATTGCTGCAAATGCCACCCCAGAGATACCAAATCCTCACATGTTCAAATACCTTGCATTAAGATGGTGGAGTAGTTACATAGAGTATGAGTATATCCTCCCTTATGCTAACCTCATCTCTAGATCATTCATGTCTTAGATTATTTATAATGCCTCATACAATGTAACTTTGGTATAGTTTATGGTATATTGTTTAGGAAATGATGAATGGCCATAGTCTGTGCATACTCAATACAGACCTAATTTTCACAGTATTTTCTATCTGCTGTTAGAGGATGGAAACCCCATGAAAATGAAGGGAAGACCATATACTGATTTGTATACATATGTATACATATATACATATGTGTGTATCTACACATAAAACACACATGCACTATGTGTATATATGCATTTTAGCATTTTATACACATATACATATGTGTATATGCACACCTACACACATATATGTATGCACACATATACATGAATACACTATGTGCATGTACACCCACTAGCCACATTTTCCTTTTTTTCCCTTCCTTCCTTCCTTCCTTCCTTCCTTCCTTCCTTCCTTCCTTCCTTCCTTCCTTCCTTCCTTCCTTCCTTCCTTCCTTCCTTCCTTCCTTCCTTCCTTCCTTCTTCTCTGTCTCTCTCCTTCCCCTCTTGCTTTCTCTTTCTTGTTTGAGACTTCTACTAGAACTCACTGGCACATGCTTTCACTCATTGGCTGGTGCTCGACCACCTGTGCTATGCCTCCTACTGATTTTTCTTTCTTCTTTTTTTGTTTTTGTTTTTGTCAGTCACGGGCTTGAACTCTGGGCTGAGGCGCTGTCCTTCAGCTCTTCAGCTCAAGACTAGTGCTCTACCACTTGAGCCACAGAGCCACTTCCAGTTTTCTGGTGGTTTATTGGAGATAAGAGACTTTCCTGCCCAGACTGGCTATGAACCGCAATCCTCAGATCTCAGCCTCCTGAGTAGCTAGGATTACAGGCGTGAGCCCAGGATGGCCTCAAACTCAAAAATTCTCTGGGGTGTACCTCCTTAGGGCTGAATTTCACATGTCCACCATCACATCTGGTTTGATATACTTTAAATTCACTTTTCTATAACATTTGCCTCATTTTGTTATATTACTTGTATTCTCTGTTAAGTATAGGTTTTTAACTGAGTGTTTCTTATTCCAAGAAGCAACAAAAAGGGGTCTTTGGCTCATCAAATTAACCATGCAAGTTAATATTTTAGATGTTATTCCATGCTATAATTTTAAAAATGTAAGTTTAGGTTCTTAAGGAAGTGTAAAAGGCAAAAAACTAAATTAAATCAATTCTGGATATTATATGGACCTCCTCTGAATGAAGGCAGTGCTATTTATTCCCAATGCCTGGGATTCCTCATCTCCTGAATTCTCTCATTCATTGGCCACATCTACAGAAAGCCAAAAGTCATCTGAAGGTATGAATGCCCTTAGGTGTTTCTTCAGTTTGTTTTTGTTTTTGTCCATCATGGGACTTGAACTCAGAATCTGGGTGCTGTCCCTGAGCTTTTCTGCTCAAGGCTGGTGCTCTACCACTTTGAGCCACAGTACCACTTACAGTTTTCTGGTAGTTAATTGGAGGTAAGAGTCTCATGGACTTTCCTGCCTGGGTTGGCTTCGAACCATGATCCTCATCTCTCATCCTTGTGAGTAGCTAGGATTACAGGTCTGAGCCACCAGCACCCGGCTACCCTTAGGTTTTCCAATGTTTCTTTGATTTTATGTAGACATCATTCTTGATAGAAATTAAGTCTTTGAATTTCTATTCCTTATTCATTTAACATTTTAGAATAGAAACTTAATACTGCTACCACTTAATGTTTATCCCTCTTTGTTGTTGTTGTTGGTTGTGGAGCTTGAACTTAGGGCTTGGGTGCTGTCCCTTTGCCTCTTTGTGCTCAAGGCTAGTGCCTTGAGCCATAGACCCACTTCTGGTTTTTGAGTGGTTAATTGGAGATAAGAGTGTCATAGGGACTTTTCTTCCGTGGCTGGATTCAAACCATGATCTTCAGATCTCAGGCCTCAGAGTAGCTAGGATTATAGATGTGAGCCACTGGTGCCCATCAGATTATCCCTCTAAGTGAGTTTTTGTATTTATTTACAACAGGTTTTTTTATAGGAATAATTCTAGATAGACATACTTTGGATAAAATGGGCACAAAATACTGTCGTTCCTTACCATGTTGAATTCTTTTAGCTTATTTTCATTTTTGATTATTATCTTTCATTATTGGCTTCCCTAATTTGCTCTTTTCTTTATTGTTCAATGAATTGTGTGTTTTTTAACTTTGGCCTGTTTCCTTGCCTCTTGTTCCCTCAGTTCTTCCTAACAATGCTCGTATCGAGTTGATCCTTTTTCTTGCATTCTCCTCTTGAGCTTGTCTGAGTCCTCATAGGAAGGACTTCTGCTTGTGGGCTTGTCATAGGATTTCCACATTCACTGGGATTCCTTCCAGATTCATGGATTCTTATACTAAAATATGTAGGTTGGAGCAAGGGATAGTGGTTGCTAGTCCCTATATTGTCATTTCTCACTACTAAACACTGAGCACTTTGCTGTGCCAGTGTAGGTCTGAGTGACCTCACCCACAAAAGCAAAAGGTTCATGAGACATAATTGTAAAGGTTCTGTCTACCTTCAACGCCTCATAGCTATGTACACTTACCCTTGTATTTCTACTCCTTTCCATAAACTTCCATGGCATATTTTGTTTTACTTTAAGAAAATTTATTTTCCTTTGATTTGTAACTGATCATATGTAGAAGATATAATAACTGTACATCTCCAAAGTGACTTCATATTACATAACTTTGTATCTCTTAGAAACTACTTCTCCCCATTACAGTTGTAACTGAGGGACAACATCTGTATGACAGAATGTATGGATGTGAGTGTGTGTGTATAGGGGAAATTGAATTCAATTATAATCTCAACAAATCATACACTTACACACATACGCACACATATACTATGTATATTAGTTTAGATTACATCAATTATATGTTCTATGCTATAGTTTACATGCTATAGTTTATATATATGATTTATATACTTATATTTATATAACCTTACATATTTTGTATATTTTATTTATATTAAATTACATATTATTTATATTATATAAATATATTTATATATTATATTACTTATATATAGTTATATATGAACATACTATAAGTTATAAGTATTATAATATTATTATATTATATAAGTATATAATATTATTATATTATATATAATATTATTATATTACTATATTATAAAATATAGGTTTATATGTGTATATTATATAATGTATATTTATATATTATATATTTATATATTTAAGTATATATACATTCTTACATATTTATCTATAGCATATGTGATTTATATATGTTATAGTACATCTGTATCTATTTCTTCTCTTTAACATACAACTGCTGATCTGGGAAAGTACTTCTCTCCTTTTCCTCCTAAGGACAGTCAACATTCAAAAATTCCAGACCAATATTTACATTTCATTTCTAGAGTTAAGAATCAGAGAGAAAAAGTGAGGTGCCTCAAATAAAGGCATTTTCTTATACATACATCAGTCCCATTTAAGAGGATGGAGATGAGAAAAGGAAAAGATAATGGAGCAACATTCCATTTTTTTTCTTTTTGTGGGTAGTGGGGCTTCAACTCTGGGGTGGGTGCTGTGCCTCAGTTCTTTAGTTCAACCATTTGAGCCAAAGTGCCACTTCCAGTTTCCTGGTGGTTAATTGGAGATGAGTCTCGTGGATTTTCCTGCCTGGGCTGACTGAGTGGTGATGGTCAGATCTCAGCCTCCTGAGTAGCTAGGATTATAGGTGCGAGCCACTGGTGCCTGGCAACATTCCATTCTTATCAAGAAAGTTTTTCAGGTGAGTAAATCTGATCCTTTACAATTATTTGTCCATGTGTGTATCTAGGACACCTTTAAACCAGAATCACTTGAAGAGTGGCAACATATGTATTTTCTTTTCTTTTGGTTTTGTCTGTTTAAGACGGGGTCTTTCTATGTATGCCAAACTAGGCTTGAACTCACATTTCTCCTCTATCAACCTTCCAAATGCTGTGATTACAGGTAATACTGTATATTAAAAGCCTTCATATCATTATATGTAGGTAAACTGAAACTATAACTTCAATGACTAAACTTTAGAACTCTTCAATATGAAGTATGCATTGAGAATATGGAAGAACTGAAGCACTCAGACATTGCTAATGAAAATATAAACTTACCTAATCACTGTGGAAAACTTTATGCATGTTTATAAAAACATGGATAGCCCTATACACTGAGGTTATGACATGACCAAGAATGTCCATGATAGATTTACTTATAGTGGCCCCAAACTGAAAATAATCTGGGTAGTCATAAGCACACACACAAAAATAAAATAATTGTATTAGCTTCAGAGTCATCCTACATAAAAATGCCATAAGCAACCTCATGGATGAATCTTATAGACATAATATAGACAAGAATCCATTCTAAAAGAGTATATGTAAGCTAGCCACAGTGGCTCACACATAATAATAGCACCTTTTCAGGAGGTTGAGATTCAGAGAATCATGGTTCAAAAACAGCCCAAGCCAATAAGAAGCTGGGTGTAATATTTGCATTTCTCATCACAGTTACACTGGAAATGTAATTAGAAAGATCACAATCCAAGCTGGCCAAGGCATAAAAAAAATAAGCTTATAAAAAATAAAACCCTAAAGCCAAAAGAGACAGGAGGTGTGGATCAAGTAGTAGAGCACCTGCTTAGCAAATGCAAGGTCCTGAGTTCAAATTCCAGTAACACCACAAGAGCAGAACATACATTGTATGAGACTATATGCATGATATTAAGGAAAAAGCAAAAGGCAATACAGTGTAACTGAAGGATAATGGGAAACATAATGTCTTAAAAGTGCCAAGGTATTTTGGGGGATGTGTAACATACTCTGTATCTTTAAAAAAAAAAAGTGCTAGGTTTGAACTTGGGGATTTAGAATTTTCTCTATATGATTGCTTAGCTGGTGATTTACCATTGGAGCTATGTTTCTAATCTTATTCTGGTAGCTATTTTAGAGATAAAGACTCTTGGACTTTTTCTTTTTTTCAGTTATGGGGCTTGAACTCTGTGCCTGGGCATTGTCCCTGAGCTCTTCAGCTCAAGGCTAGTGTTCTACCACTTGAGCCACATCACCACTTCCAGTTTTCTGGTGGTTAATTGGAGATAATAATCCCACAGACTCTCCTGCCTGGGCTGTCTTTGAACTGTGATCCTCAGTTCTCAGCCTCCTGAGTAGTGAGGATTACAGGCGTGAACCACTGGCACCCAGCTTCTCTTGGCCTTATCTGCTTGGGCATGATGCTCTGGATCTCAACCTCCTGATTACCTAAGATTGCAGGCATGAACAACTGGTGCCCAGTGACATATTGTGTTTCTTGATCTAGGTGACAGTTGTACTTTTGATAATGATGTTTACTTTTGGAAAAATTCAAATCACATATTTTCCATTTGTGCATTATCAAATGATGTATGTGTGATATGCTACACTAAAAATAAGTTCAATAAAAAACTTTCAGATTTTTATACACATTAGTCAGCTTGAGAACTATTCCCTTTAACTCTAAGTATTTGCAGAGTTACCCTATTAATAGGGTAAATTAAATTACTAATGAAAATTGGGATGCCTTCATAACATCATTATTTTACCATGCCAAACTTCTACATTGTTATGTTTGACTCTGAGCTTCAGTCTTTTTTTGTTTGTTTGTTTTGGTTGGTCATGGGGCCTGAACTCTTGGGCCTGGGCGCTGTCCCTCAGCTCTTCAGCTCAAGGCTAGGACTCTACCACTTGAGCCACAGCGCCACTTCTGGCTTTTTCTGCTGATGTGGTGCTGAGGAGTTGAACTCCTCATGCATTCAAGGCAAGCACTCTACCATTGAGCCACCTTCCTAGCCCCTGAGTTTTAGTCTTTTAGTCTAACAATATCTCCATTGAATACTCATAATTTTTAAAATATTACACTCCCAACATTTGGACCTACATTGGCAGCAACATAATAAAATCACTGAATTGGGAATGTATACAAGAAACAAAGGGACATAATAACAGTAGGATTGTTATGCTCTGGTAAGGGTCAAAATGAGAAAGGACATATCACAGAAGCCTCACATGGACTCTGAAAAGGCTTGCACTGGCCAAATTATGGCGATTCAAACACCAAAACCAATGAAGACGCACTGGAGGCACTGGAGACTCACATCTGTAATCTTAGAGATTCATTGTCATTGCACAGACAAGATCTGAAAAGCATGGTATGAAGCTGGGGCAGGAAAATCCATTCTTATTTCCAATTAACCACCAAAATGCTGGAATTGGAAGTGTGGTTCCAGTGGTAGAGCACTAGCCTTGACCACAAAAGCTCAGAGACAGCTTCCAAACCCTGAGCTCAAGCCCCAGTAAGGGCATGCATTCATGTACACATGCACGCACGCACACACACACGCATGCACACACACACACACACACAAGTACACAAAACATACACATCTCCTAATGAAAGATCAATCAGTAGGAATAGGACTTATGACTACTGATCATACATGGGTATTAAAAACTGCTAAGAAAAAGATGGACATGAAATGAAGGAATAAGTAAACAAGCAAATGAATGAATTCAGGAATGGAGTGGTCCCTTCCTTTAGTGAAATGTCAAAAGCTAACTGATCAATGTGGAGGGACTTAGAGGAAAAATGATCATTTTACAGCCATCCTAATGGTAAAAATCAAACCAAAACCAGTAATACATGCTCAGTGTAGCTGGGTATTGTGATGAAAAGTGGGAATGCTTTTGAAGTCTAAAATTATCCTTTCCCACCGTTAGTTTCAAGGTAGAGATTGGACAGAATCTTGCTTTGGGAATGAAAACTATCATCTCCAATGAAGGACACATGGATATGCAGTGTCTCCAGATATGATTTCTCCTGAAATGAAGACTGTCATGATCCAGCCTAGAAGGGGTACAGTTGAATCTAATAAGAAAAGGTCAGACCACTCCTAAATTATGAATGGCCTATTAAAAACTGGCAGAAGAACTATATTGCTCACAAATGCCAAAGTCTTAAAAGATAAATTAATAGTATGGAAATTTCCATTTCAAGGAAGGTAAAAGAGACCTGACCCTTGACAAAGCCCTACTAGACCTCAATATTGCATTGAACTGACCATCGCCTAGCCTGATTCTGCCTTGGAAGAGAAGAGTGCTCTGACAGGACAGGGTGGGACAAATTGTAAGACTGAAATGCAAACAACAGGTTAAATTAAAATATTAGTGTAAAATTTGCTGTAATTGATACCCTATGGTTATAGAAAGTACTACACACACACACACACACACACACACACACACACACACACACAAACCTTTTACATTCCTGTCTCACAGACAGACAGAGGTAACAGAAGGGAAGAGACAGGAGCAGTGAACTGAGTAAAATGACATCAAAAGGCGAATCTGAGTAAGTGCATTGGTGTTTATGGTATTATTTTATTCTTGCAATTTCCTGCTTTTTAAATAATTTCCAGTACATGGGTAGTCCCAGTTCTCTTGTTGGGCACCTCTAATCCCAGCATTCAGCAGGCAGAGACAGGTGGAATGACAATTCAACATCGCCTGGGCTATACTGAAAGTTCCAGGAGGGTCTTGGATTACAATGCTGACACACACACACACACACACACACACACAAACCTACATAAAAAATACCCCCAAACCAAGCTAAGTGTTGGTGGTTCATACCTACAATTCTAGCTTGAACTCCAAGGATCACAGTTGGAAGCCAACCCAGGCAAAAAGCTGGAAGTGAAGCTGTTGCTCAAGTGATAGAGTTCTAGGCTTGAGCAAAGAAAGCTCAGGGACAGTGTCCAGGCCCTGAGTTCAAGCTCCAAGACTGGAATTAAAACAAAACAGCAAGCAAAACCAAACCAAACAAAAACCATGCATGTCAAAAACATAGCTATTCCTTTCTATTTGGGAGAGTTTTCATTTCGTTTTCTTTTGTGCCAGTAGTGAGTCTTGAACTCAGAGACTCATACTTGCTTAGCGTTTTTCTCAAGGCTAGTTATCTAACACTTGAGCCACATCTCCAGTTCTAGCCTTTGGTTGCTTAGTTGGAGATGAGAGTGTTTCAGATTTGTCCAGCCGGGCTGGTTTCAAGGGGCAGTCCTTCAGATCACTGCCTCCCCAGCAGCTAGGTGTATAGGTGTGAGCCACCAGCATCAGACTCCCACGGTTGATCCTAAATTTTGTTTTCAAAACAGTTTTATTGTCAGAATGTGGACAGATTTAGTATTGATAATAAGAGCATTATGTCCTGGATTTATAAAAAGCCTTTGAATACTTGTTAATGAATTGATTCTGGCATATTTTAGTCAAACAGATTAAAAATCTGGTCTGCATAGATAAAGATTTCACAGTTTATGTATTTGGCATAAGTTAGAAATACAAAAACTTTTACATCTCACAATCAATCCCAGAACAATATCAATTATAGTGAACATTCATGTAAAAAATGTAAACTGTAAAGCTGGGCACTGGTGGTTCATGCCTGTAATCCTAGTTAGTCAGGAGGCTGAGATCTGAGGATCACTGTTCAAAGCCAGCCCGAGCAGGAAAGTCTGTGAGACTCTTATCTCCAATAAACCACCAAAAAACTAGAAGAGGTCTGTGGCTCAAGTGATAGAGTACTAGCCTTGAGCTGAAGAGCTGAGGGACAGAGCCCAGGCCCAGACTTCAAGCCCTACAACCAACAACAACAACAACAACAACAAAAGAAAACATAAACTGTAACTGAGGAGGATAAATATTACCAACTCTGATATCAACCCAATTTATAATCTTAACATTCATATCTTAAATACATAAAATACATAAGTATACAAAATATATAAAAATTCTTTGAACTTTTTTTTTGCCAGTCCTGGGACTTAATTAAACTCAGGGCCTGGGCCTATCACTGAACTTCCTTTGTTCAAGGCTAGCACTCTACTATTTGAGCCACACCACCATTTCAGGTTTTTTCTGAGTAGTTTTATTGGATATAAGAATCTCACAGATTTTCCTGCCTGGGCTGGCTTTGAACTGGATCCTCATATCTCAACCTCTTGAATAGGTTTATGGGTATGAGCCACTGGTGCCCGGCTTATACTGGTTTTTAATTACAGCTAAATGTAGCGTATTGATACTCAAGCATTATTTTGCTAAAAAAGTAAACTTTTCTAGAAAACCAAATATGAATGTGCTGGAAATATATATATATACACAAATATATTTTGCTGAGAAACTAAAAATCTGAGGAATTCCTGTTGATACATTTGAGTTGTCTCTGTTTTAACCTTGTTTCTAAACGAACTGTGCCCTTTGCATAGTTCTGAAACTAATTTTCTTTTATTTCTGGTCATTTTAATATCCTTTAAAAAAAAGTCCCTTCGGGTCACAATGAAGAAGTGCTGCCTTTTTGTTGTTGTTTTTATACCATTACTGCCAGGTTTCAGCTCTACAACTCCTACTTATCTCAAGTCTTCCCTTTGTCATAAACTCAGACGTACACAGGTTACAGCTTAGTATAGATGAATAGATTCAGAGATTGGTGAAATATATAGTTTGTTCTGCACATGGCACTTGGTAGGAGACCTTGATTCCTTTCTGCATGAGCCTCTATATGAACTTTCCAAAGAGGTAGTTTCATTTCTGGTCACCCAGAGCCCCTCCTGTTGTCTATAGCCATGGGGGTGGGGGAGCATCTAGTGGCTTTGCTTTGGCTCTTCCTTAAAGCTTGAATATGCCAAGCCTCTCTTGGATGCTTGCATATAGATGCTTGCAAGACTATTGCTACTCTACCATGGGTGTTGTGGCCCTTTCTAGCAGCCTACATTTTGTTCTATGCCATATTGTGCCACATTTAAAGACTGCTTTTGATAAGAGGAGTATTAGCAACAGTTGGTTAAGTCTAGGAATCATGGTCTCTCTTTATTTTGACGATTTTCCCTAAAAAGAATTGTGCAGTACTAGCTGGTTTCCAAAATGCCATCACAATCCTTAATAGTCATGCCTCTTTGATACATGACTTGATGTCCCCTCCCACTCTGAATCAATGTTATTCTTGGAGAGCACTAGAAGTAATGGTATGTCACTTTCAAAGTCAGTCCATGAAGGATATTATGTCTAGTGTCTTGTTTCCCCTTTGGGTCCTTGGTTTGAAAATTAGCTGTAATCATAGAGATAGGCAGCCTATGGAAAGACTCATACGGAAAGGAACCAAGGTCTCCCACCAAGTGCCATGTGCAAAAAGAAGCCTTCCTGGAATCTCCATTCTAGGCTTTAGCTCCCAGAAGCCTCAGACTCTGAACCAGAAATATTTAAGACCATCCAGAGATTCTGATTTACAGAAGTAAGCCTTTGTGGTTTCTTAAAGTTACTAATTTGGGGAGTGATTTGAAATGCAGCAATAGATAAGTAATTCCCCTGGGTTCTCAACAGACTCAGAGCATCAGTTCCAAATGTCTAGATGTTACCTCTGGATATCAGAAAGCCCAAATCTTAATCAGTTTGGTGGATCAATTGACAGAAGCTTCAAAGCAAAACTAGGTTGATGAAGGGAATGTTTCCAGTAGAAAACTTTTCTTTTCCTTCTCTTCCTTGTCTTTTCATATCTAATCGATGCTAAACTTCTAATGTAATATATGTTTATCCTCACCCCAACTCCAGTGCTACAAGGAGAATTAATATCATACTCTTTTATTATCTCTGTCAATCTGTGGCACTCTGTAATTCTTACTTTGTATAAATCTATAAGTAAGATAATAAAATATTAGATTCCTTTTGGACAATATGAACTACTGCTAACATTACAGGCTTGGAGGTTAGACTTCCCAAGTTTATATTCCATACTCAATAGTTACATGATTCCACACAAGTTGCTAACTCTTGTACATCATAAGACTAACATTAACTATCTTAGAGGGAAACCATACAGCCTATGTTTCTTTGGATCTGGCTTACTTCACTTAATTTGATTTTTTCCAAGTCTTTCCATTTCCTTACGAATGGGGCAATGTCATTCTTTCTGATGGAAGCATAGAATTCCATTGTGCATATATACCACATTTTCTTGATCCATTCGTCTACTGAGGGGCATCTGGGCCAATTCCACATCTTAGCTATGGTAAATTATGCTGCAATGAACATGGTTGTGTTGGTAGCTTTAGTGTGGCCTTATCGTTTGGGTAAATGCCCAGGAGTGGGATTGCTGGGTCACAGGGGAGCTCTATGTTTACTCTTTTGAGGAAATTCCATAATGCTTTCCAGAGTGGTTGAACAAGTTTACAAGTTTAGTTCTACCAACAGTGTAGTACTGTTTTTTGGCCACACCCCTGCAAGCATCTGTTCTTTTTTTTTCTTGATAATGGACATTCTAACTGGGTGAGGTGGGATAGTTCTAGCAGAGGATCACAATAGCTCAATGGCTGTGTACTAAGGACCATATAAAATGATGATAATTGAAATGAACTCCAAGATATGAAAAAAGTGTGTGTGTGTGTGTGTGTGCGCGCGCACACGCGCGCACGCACACATGTGGTTTGCAATTCTTTTCTTTTGTTTATTTATGGTTTATCCCTGATGTCACTGTTTTTGATTTTGCATCCTTAGTCTTGTATATGTTTATCTGATTTGGGGAAGGGAAAGGGAATCACAGAAATGGTGAGACAAAGGATAAAGTGTGAACCAATGCAACAGTGTTACAAGATACTATGAATGAACTTTACAACTTTGGTGGCAGGGGGATGGGGGGGAGGCAAAGTGGGAGAAAACAAGGTAAGAAGTAACACTGTTAGACAAGAATTGTACTCATTTCCTTACTTATGTAACTGCAACCTCTCTGTACATCACCTTTATAATAAAATTAAATTTAAAAAAATCTTAGAATCTCTATTAAGATTCAACACATAATCCATACAGAATCTTTGGCAAAGGAAATGCTCAACAAACATTAACTATGTTAAAACTGTTAAACGGATTGTTACTAGGCAGATCCAAGTAAGGCTGCTCCTGAAAAATTAAACCCTGGCATAATTCCCAACCTTAATGCTTATTAGACCTTGTAATAATAATAAAAAAAAGCTCTCCAAGCTTTGTTTTTTTGTTTTAAAATTTCTGAACTAGAAATAAAATGAACTCTCTCACTGGGCCTTGGGAGGATAAAACATTATGTAATATATGTAAAACACCTAACAGAGCCTGACAAATGGTAGGCGGACAGCAAATGTTCATTGCTTCCTTTCCTCCTGGATTCCTAAAGTAGACACTGTGCAGAGAGTCTGGGGGCTGGCTGCTAAAACATGCTAGATTCAGAAAAGGAAAATGTGTCTTGAGCTTTGTATGTTGAATTGAGTTGGACAGAAACCCAAGCAGCTTTCTATTATTCAAATGTTGAATGTGTCTGGTTAAGACATACAAGTCACATTTCCAATCTCCTTTAACAGTACAGGTAATAAGCCTTATTCATCCTAATTTTGTATTTTCTACGTGGCCAATTTCCAATATAGATGGTAATTAATGACCTAATTTAAAATCTAAAGGTTCTAATATTATAATCCATGTTCAACATATAAAAGGGCGTATGCAGGGAAATAACTTTATGTAGGAAACTATTAGGTTTGTTTACTTTCAGGCAACCTCAGAAGGAAAGGCTGTGAGCTTGAATCCATTTAAGGTCCTTATACAGGAAGACAACTGGGTATAAAAATACAAACCTCAGACTAGGCATCAGGCAATTATTTAATATGTTTTATTTTTGTCTGAGTTTCTAATTTGTCTAGTTCGTCTACTTTCTGTTCCCCACCATCTAGCTGTTGATTTAGTAAAATTACCTCCTTTTATCCCCAACACCCCAAAAAGAAGGATGCTCCAGGGGAAAGCTATGCAGTCAGAAAGATAATGTCTGAATGCTGGCCCTAACTCTGTTCAGTTGCATGATATCAGGCCCATTTTTAAAAACCATACTGAGTTTGCATTTCATATGATTTGCAACAATGATACCTAACTTGCAAATTTGTGGTTTTGAGTGAAATAAACATATTCTTTTGGGCTGGGAAGGTAACTCAGTGGTAGAGTGCTTGCCTTGCATGCATGAGGCCCTGGGTTCGATTCCTCAGTACCACATAAGCAGAAAAAGCTGGAAGTGGTGCTGTGGCTCAAGTGGTAGAGTGCTAGCCTTGAGCTGAAGAGCCGAGGGACAGCACCCAGGCCCAGAGTGCAGGCTGCAGGACTGGACCAAACAAACAAACAAACAAACAAAAAACACATTCTTTCTGTTACATGTTAGATAGGTAATAAACAATGTTTGTATTTGTGTCTCCTGTCTTTCCCAAGGGTCAGTTTTTGTCATTTGTAAAACGAGCCAGTTGAATTTAAGCACCATCTGCTCTAATGTTCTATTCTTTTCGTGATTACGGATCTTCATAATCTATGATCTTCGAGAGAACCTTTAAACCCAATATGTTCTAAATTGAATGTCTTGTGTTGGGTAATGAAGAGTTTCACCTGTTTACTGCAAGAATAAATGCATAGTGTGACCGGGAAGGGGGAAGACACCAAAAGTCCTTAATGCATGAATCTAAGAGGGAAGACCCGCTCAATATAGATTTAGGTAGATATTTTATTGCATTTGTCTATGTCTATAGATGGTCTGATAACAGTTATCAGATCACAGAGTATTAGTCAGAGTCTATGTCTAGTCAATAGTGGAGGAATAGATCCAGGAATACAGCTGGTAAAGTCACCCTTTGCATGAAACAAAGTGGGGTTGACTATTCTTTTATCCTCAACTATCTGACAATTCATATGTCAGTTAGACTCAACAATCCCCAGGTAAGAAGTATTATTTAACAATAAGACAAGAGAAAGTGAAAGGTAATCAATCTGAGGAGTGTGCTTTATTGTAAAAGTGTATACATACAAAGAATGGAAAAAATTCATCAGGTAGTAAGGAATATCTATCTTTTTAGACAATGGGGCTAACTGAATTTTATTTTATTTCATTGGTTGCCTAGATTTTCTGTAATTATTAGGTATTAAATTGTTAATATAGGGAAATGATATTGGAAATGGCATTAGAAATATACTGGTAATGACAGGGAAAAATGAATTGGGAGTATCCTAAGAAATTCCCATGGAAACTTAGGTAGATTGCTCTTGTAAGCAAGTCACTTGCTCTGTAACTGCAAACTCAGGGTCAGAAGCTCTATCCTCCCAATGTTATAGTTTTTCAAAGGTTTTTTTTTTGGTTAGGCAAAATGACTTTTTTTTTATTGGCATATTTCTCTTACAACATCGGAGCATTGTACCTTTGTGTACATCATGAACATCCTTGCAATTCCCTACATTAGCTCATGACAATTTGCTTTTAAAGGGGGAAAAAACCCATATCTCTAACCAGCTGTAGCAGAGTCTTCTGTTTTTCCCTGCTTTGTAATGATCTGTAATCAGCTATAGTTCTATACAAGACTGACTTGCAATGAGTTTTTTTCAAACTTTTTTTTAATGGCCTCATAAATACTAAGTTAGAATGTTGCTTCATATAAAAATGCAAGTGAGAATATGAAATAATCTCAGTAACTGAAAACAATTGTTTTATATAAATATTCTAAATGGGTTATTGACTTAAAGTATTAGTGCTAGGTAAAACATATACATTTCTAGAACAAAATTAGAAAATATGTTTCCTTTAAATTATTGCTCAGTCATCTAAAATAATATGAAAGGAAGCACATGTTCAGAAGCAGAAGCAAAATATGCTAGTGAAGTTATTGTAGGAATTACCTGGGCATAAAGAATATTTTAGATGTTTCACTAAACTCTTTATACTGAGCCACAGAATTTACTTCCTTTTGGTTATCTATGGGTCATCATTATGTTCTCAATTGAATTTCTTCCCTCCCTCCATCTTGATTCTTTCTCAGTGATTAGTTTCAACAGTCATCCATTGAGAAAGAATGTATTATCTAAGCATCATTTGATCTCTCACTATCTGCTTGTCTGTCACCACAAAATCAGAAAAGAATCTTCTCAATATTTTCTCAATATTCTCTTGTTTGGAATTCACTCTGCCAGGCTCCTTTCCCAACTATGCTTCTTTCTTGCCTGAACCCTGCAGTAGCCTTCCAATGGCTCTCCTGGCCGCTAATATTACTCTTCTATGGGCCCACCATATTTATGACCTGTATCAAAACAGATCTGAACACCAAACTCCTCTGTATTGGATTCTTTAGTGGATTCAATATCAGCTTCAGAATTCCTTAATGGATCACATTGCCTTAGCAATACATCTGTGTAATATAACCTCCTCGTGTAACACATACACCCTAATTTATCAAACTCTTCCACTGCCCATTAAATCTATCTGAAGTGAAAGCTAATTATCTGCTCATCTGGGGCAACAATTCAGAGCAGCACTTAACATCTGATAAACTAGAATTTGCTGTACATTTAGAGGAAGTTAGCTTAGACTCAATGATGTTACTTAGCAGTAGACCTATAAAGATTCTTTTGAAGTTTGTGGCTAATTTTATTTTAAAAATCAAATTTTTGTTGCTTTTCCTTGTGCTTGTGTTTTAAGATAACCACCTATTTCTGGAGGGCTTAGAAAGTTGAATCATAAAGGAATGGCATTCCAGGAGGTAGAGCACATGGGAGCTCTTTGTTGGGGAAGCTGAACCCTAACACTTTCTTCTGACCTTGGACATAATTAAAACCGGATTAACAGAAGAGCCACTATTTATTGTGTGGGTACAAGATACTATGCATTTTGCTGAAGGCTTTGTATTCATTTATTCAGTATTTGTAAGCTATAGTCATTCCTATGTCACTTCTGTGTATTTTGCTACATCAAAGTGCCCTCTATGCTATTATATAATGGTTTTCTTTAAATGAGTTTAAGCCTTACATTTTCCACTGCTCTTGCCTTGCTGTTCTCAGCAGTAGTCCATAAATATGCATATATATACATATATATTTCCTTTTATTTTCCAGTACCTGGATTTGAACTTGTTTGCTCAGCTGGCATTCTACTCCAGCTTCATGCTGGTTAGTTGGAGATGGAGTCTAGCAGACTTTTCTGTCCAGGCTGGCTTTGAGCCCCCAGTCTCTGAATTTCAGCTTCCTAAGTAGTTATGACTATAAGGATGAGCCACTAACATCCAACTACTTTTCCATTTTAACTAAATATTTTTATTTATATTTACTTAAAACACAGTAAAACAAGTATATTATGATTATAAAAGTTCATATCTGAAGATCATATTTATTATCCTTTATAAAATGCTATTCTGTTTCATTTAACCCTCCAGTTTATCCTTTGAGGTAAGAACTCTTACTATTATCACTTGCATTCACAAGGCAAAAGTAAGACAAAAATAGAGTAAATAACTTGTCTAATCTCTCTAAAAAAAAAATAGAAAATGTCATTTGAACCCAGAGCTGTGAGACACTAATTGTGGTTTTACAACAATGAGATATATTTTTTAACCATGTGGGGCATCATTTTATTCCTACCTCCATTCCACCTCCCCTGGCCCCTGCCCAATACCTGGGTTTGAGCTCAGGGCCTCAAAGTTATTCTATGTCAGTTGAGCTACCCCTCCAGCCAAGCTTTTTTTTTTTTGCAGGATGAGACTCTCAGACTTTTCTGCCCAGGCTGGTCTCAAACCAAGCTACTCAGCTTCCTGAGTACCTAGAATTCCAGGCATGGGACAATAGCACCCAGCTCCTGCCTCCAATTTTATATGCACCATAATTACAACTTAGTAAAATTTCAAATGTGTGCAAGGCATTGAATAGAAAGAAGAAACATTTGAATAGTTGAATAGGGTTGATTACATGCTCCACTTTTTTTAACCAAAGGTTTTAATAGTATTTTGCTTGTAATTGAAAAAAAAAAATCATAGAGCTCTCTAATCCTTATATGTCAGTACTCCAATTTCATGCCAACATTCATTCGAGGGCTTTGTATAAAAGTGTGCATCTAATTGCTTATTGAGAAATTCCTAAACAAGGACAGTATTGGTGTGAGTTGGCTTTGAGTACTGGCTCTTCCACCTTACCTCTGCTAGCACAGGCCCAGGGGGTGCAGAGGATAGGTGTTTTTAAATTTTTATTTATCATTTATTACTTTTTTTTAAGCAAACAGATTTGTTTGGGCAAATGAGGAGAGCTCTTCCCAAACACCTGTGAATTGTTTATGCTAATTGGGTCATGGATGATGCTGGCTGAGTGTGGGTTGCATTTTAATCTGCTCTCATATGCTTTCTGCGAGAGTGGGAGTTATTAATTGATTGGAATTGTTTCATTGTATTTTTGTGTCATTTTCTCCCCCCCCTCCCCTCTCTTCCAGCAGCCCCACCTGGTTCCAAGTCCATGTCAAAGCAAATGCTTGCTGGGGCAAAGGCACAAAGGGCAGCATTATGAGGAAATCTGAAGCAGGAGGAGAGCCCCATTGTATGCAGACTTGTCTTGTTCCCAGGGCCCTGTCTAGAAGCAGGAGCTGGATGTCACGGTCCTCTAACGTGTCTGTGTGATCAGGAAGCTTGCTTTCTATTTCTGCCATATTTTCTTTCCTCTTAAGCTTCTTTCATTCTCTCTTTCACACATAATGCACATAATGTTCCCTGTGTTAAACACAGGTTTGGAGAACCTAGGTGTGAGTAATCACAAGGCCTAAAATGGAATATGTAGGAAGCTAGAAGGGTCAGTCTGGTAGTTGCTTCCTCATCCATGCGCCAAGCACAGTGCTCAGATGAAGGGCCTGGGGCTTAAAGAGGTGGAGTCATTGTGAGAGTCCTTGCTTAGTCTATGTAGAGATCCAATATGGAATACTGAATCCACAGAACAGAGGTGGGATCAGGCATGATGGCAAAGGCTTTCATGTAACTGAACAGACCACTGTGGGGAAAATATCTGGAACTGTCTGACAAAGCTGCACAAAGGAAGTGATATTTGTGGCTCAGTTTTGCCTTGAGCATAGAAGAAAAAAACTAGCACAGGCTATGTTGTTGATTACTGCTAATAATGTATGGCTAATTGAATGCTAGCAAATGTCTTTGTCTCTTGGGGCCACAAAAGTGCAGAGTTTAGGACTAGAGGGGCCTTAAACTCTCAGCTGAAGATTCAAAAGACAACTATTCTGACAGATTTCACAAGGTGGGCAAAGGGTAGAGATGGTGGGAAGGCTGGAGAGGAAATGGTTGATGGAGTGGGTGGAGACTTCAGTGAATGCCTGTTTCCAAAAACTAACTTGAAGAGAGAGACTCTGAGCTGTGGCATTCATCAGTTGTCAAACGTGGCATTTCCTTTTGTTGAGCAAGACAATGCAGACAAGAGAAAAGGTGCATTATGACGAGGAACAAAGCCTACAGTGCCTGACTCTGAGTTATACCCTGAGTTATGTAAAATGATTTTTTTTTTAAACAAGAGAGGGGATTGTTAGTAGGAGCTATATATTATTGCCTAGTTTCCAGTTTTAGAAGCTTTAGTTAATTGGCTGTTTTTAAATGTACTTTCTCTTTAGAAGATAATTTGAATATCCAAAGATATGGATGATCTTGGGGAAGATACCTTGGCCCGTGAGAAGGGCACAAATGTGGTGAGATTATGGAGAGCAGGTCCAACTTCCTCTCTAGTGTGTTCTGGCCACCAATGTCATATTCACTGACTGCATGATGATGATTTTCTCAACCTGACTGGGTTGAGAAGGTACCTCAGCCCAGACAGCAGCATGAAGCAACTTGAAGGAAATGATTTGGGTTTTGGAGTATGGCATATTGGAATCAAATCCTTACTTAACTGCTTTCCAAGTCTACAATCCTATTCACGAAGCTGTGAAAGTTTCAAATCTGCAACATATGCGTGGGGCTTTAATTCCTATTTCCCCCAATTTCTTTGAGGATTGATAGACACAATGAATATGTAAAGTGAATTCCCTGATACACTGTTTTGGTTTTTTTTTTTTAGTCTAAATTGTTTGGACTCATTTAAAAGGGAAGATATTGGGTATGGGAGTGAGGCTCGGGGACAGAGCATTTGTCTAGCATGAGAAAGGTTCTGCTTTTTAGCTCCAGTAGTGAAAAAAAGAAAAGAAAAGGAAAAGGAAAAAAGAAAAACCCACAGGATATGATGTGATAAGACCTCCTGTACTATAAAATGGGCGGGGCCTAGATCTCAGCAACAAGTGGCCATTGGCACCCCCTGGGTGTAGTTAAAAGGATTGGCTAGATGTACCCTTCCCTAGAGATTTGGATTCAATTAGACTTCTATCTGTTTTCAGGCTTGTGGTTGCAAAAACTCCCCAGGTGTTTTTAACATGCCATGGACACAACCATTGCTTCAACATTAATAAAACTTCAACATAAACAGTCTACAGAACCAGTTAAAAAGACAGATTCTGAGTCTCTAGGTTGAGGATGGGGCCTGAGATTGCGCATTGCTACCAAGCTTTTGGATGAAGCTGGGGATGCTTATCTGGGAGCAAGTAGCAAGTGAATGATGCCCATCACTATAGCTCTCAATCTTCAGTGTTCATTAGAATAACCCAGGAGTCTGTTGAAAATAATAGCACAGGGCCTGAACACATCTGTCCAGATTGTATTTCCTCTAGTTTAAGGAAGATCCTAAGTGAATCACTGATTTCTAATATTTCCAAGCCAAGAAGCTCCTGATACTGATCATATAATATAGGTTCTCTCCCAGTTCAGTTGTTGGTTATCAAACAACTGTCGAGTCTGTAGGAGATCATTGTCAGAAAACTGAAAGATGGGTGAATCCAAATTATGTAACACCAGGATCGAGCTGATCTTTGAAGTCACACATATCTCCCCAATCATCCACCAAGTGCCTTCTCTGTTAGCAGGATATACCAGCGATGAATCCCTCTCTGATTAACCAGAAAAGCATCATCCTGCAGCCACAAGAGACCAGTAGGAGACTCCCAGCCTTTATTTCTGCTCCATACTTTTGAAAAGCAGAACTCCCAAAGGAGGTTCTCCCCACTTTGAAGTCAAAACAAAAAAGAATGGGGTTGGTAAAAAAAAAAAAATAACAAGCCGCTTTATTTAACAGTATAGCTCCCTGGCCTTTGAAAATCTCTAAGACTTCCAAGGAATCTGTGCCATCATAGATTATCTTTTTTCCTTCTTAAAGTACTCTACTTAGGGCAGGCTTCCCTCATTTTGCTTTCAAAAAAAATTAAAAACAACTATGAAGTACAACATAATTCTGCATTAGTTGCTTCGGATAATGCTTTTGTGCATGATTAATATAACAAGTTCTGCTTTCCTAGCACTTAATGAACAAGAACAGTAAATTTATATATGGGTAAATCATATAGAAAATGAGAGGGAAATTAAAGATGATCTTGCTTTTGTCTTTAAAATACTTGCATTTGTAAGAACACCGAAATTGCTTAAGGGACAACTAAAAATTTCAATAAAGACACAACAGTTTTGTCCAACAGGCTTAGGCCGCTGAAGTTCCAAGTACTCAATTCTGTACAGTGTCCCCAGCTAGACATTTATAGGAAAGGATATATAATATTGGAATTTTATCCCTAGGATCCAAATCCTAATATTCCTGGGTAGCCGGACTAGATTGTCTTAACAGAAAGCTGTCCTGGAGTGAGATTCATCTATATTTCTTATTCATTTATATCCCTTCATCTATATTCCTTTCTAAAAACGTATTCACAATACTGCCCTCCTTCCCTTCTCCTTCTTTCTCCTTAGAGCCTTGTCATTGCTTAAATACATGCTAGAGCCATGCACTAAAAACCATGCATATTTGGTGTGTGGAGGGAAAGGAAGGGAAAGGAAGGCCATGGTACTCAGCCCTTCACCCATAGTCTCAGAGCCTTTCACCAGGCATAGGGGCTTGTTGTTAAGGTCAGACTGGGGAATCTATACAACATGGAAGGAAGCCAACCTAGAGGAGACAATGCTGTGCACTGAAAATCTGGAATCTGGAAAGTCTTAATGGAAAAGGCTCCAGAAAGGAAGAGACTCCAGGGATGATAGGCCTTAGGAGTGGATCTCTGGGGAAGGTGTTTACCTCATATTTATGACAAAACAAAGAACTAGGCAGATGAAGAACAATATAAATATTGTTTTTTTTGGTCATTATCTAATCTGAGTTTTGGTGAAGCAAGAGAGAAATCATTGTGTGCTTATACTTATAGAATATTTCCAAAGATTTAAGTTTGCTAGATATGGGATATTTAAAGCTTTCTATCAGGGAAGATCTCTTTATTTGCAAAGCCATGGCTGCCTTGTGAACTTTCATGTTCTTTCTGTCAGGGATGATGGTTTAATTGATTTACTGGTGTTTAGCATGCCTTGTGTGGTAGAATTTGTGTTAAGCATTTTAAAACCTTTCAGGAATGATCTTAGGTCACGATTGCTGCTTCCATCTTGTAGAGGACTATCTTCTAATACTGCAACTGCCGCCACATGCTCCTGCTTACAAGCAGAAGGAGAGAAACAGAAAGGGATGGTTCCTAAATCTAGGTCCCTAGAGGCACAGGCTGCATCTGTCACTATTGCTGGTGCTCCAGTTGAAATGCAAACTCTCCACACTTCTGAAATACCTACATTTCAGATCTGTTCAATCTGGGGGCTTGAGAGTAATGGCCTAGTTGGTGTTATGGGAACACCAGTTTCTCCTGCTGACCCAGGATCCTTTGGTTCCTTGACCCTAATTCTCTCTTAAATGAACATGACCCCAGAGAAGAGTTGTAGCTTATGCTACCACCTCCCATGGATTTTCCAGTCTCTCTACTCTGGAGTCTTAACCACAGTCACTGATGGTGACAATTCTGACCATTCCTCCCCCAGCTCCATCTGCTGACAGCCTCCAGACTTCAAGTTCTCTGAGCCTCCCACACCTCTGCCCACTTCTCTTTCGTGAAAGCTGGGAGCTTTTCTTCTTCAAGGGTTAATCTGTCCTCAGTGCAAAGTGGAGCTTTTTATTCTGGAGAATTAATGTTTCTTGCTCCACCCACATCTGTGCTGCTTTGGTGGATGGATTGCCACAAAACATGTATCTGGCATTCAGACAGAACCCAGCAGATGTAGCAATGTAGAAACTCAGGCCTGGTATGGGATGCAGTTTTCCTTCATCCCCCTTTCCTTCCAGCTTCTACTCTGATCTACTTCTAGTACCTTCCTCCTTCAGAGCCAGTACTGGCCACCCCTCTTCCTCTCCAACGACACTTTCATGTCTCTAAGTGGCCTCAGCTGAGAGTGGTAATGCTGTATCCTTCCTTTTACAGAGTGAGAATTAGTTATTGTATTTTTAAAAACCACTTTTGCTAATCGACGCTCTACTGATAAACAAGTGACCCTTGTACACTAGATCATTCCCAGTCCCTCCTGACTACTGGAAAAAGGGGGCAGGGAAGGGGGAGGTTTTCAAACCTAGCAATTTGCTTCAGAATGAGATTAAAACAAATCAAAAGACCACTTGGGGAAAGCCACAGTAGAATATTATCAGTGCCAGCTAGGAGGTCCTCACTGGGTAACAGTGAAAGAAGCTGGGATTGAAAAACTCTCCTCAGCTCTGCTTTGAGACTGCCAAGTTCAACTGCTTTTCTAGTTATAAAAAGGTATCGCCTGTAGCATTTGGGACATGACCACTAGCAGGTTGCTTTAATTAAACACCTTACTTCTTCCACAGAAAACATAAACTAGGCTTCTAAATAAAGAGTATCCTACCCACCAGGAGATCCAGCTTATGACAAAACATTCCAGAGAATCCTTGAACAGAAAAGCAAGCATGCTGGAGTGTAACTGATCATAATGAATTAGGTACTGAGAATCTATCCATCAGCTACATTTCCTAGAAGGGGCATTTCTTACTGTTCCTTGCATATGCACCATTAATTCTCAAACACAGTAACTGGAAACCATCTAAAACAGAAAGCACAGCTAGAGAGAGAATTTCCATGATTATCTCCAGAGTCCCTAATCTAGACAGATTTCTCTCATCCAGGGCAGAATGCCCTGAGGTTTCTTTAAGGGTAGTGGCTGCAAGCCTAGAGTTTTCTAGGAAGAAAAGCATCCTTAATTCCTTTTAGATATATATTTGGGGTAGGTAGAGAATCTTTTGATTAAAACAGCTTTCAGACTGTACCCAAAGTTGAGTGCATTTTTTTTAAAACTATCTTCAAGAAGGATAACTGATTTATTCTAAACTATGCCTGATTCAATTCCAGCAGCAATTAGGTAGAGATTTATCAATTTATGAATACCAATTATTAACATTTTGGGGGACAGAGCTTAAACTGTTTTAGTTGACCCTATACTGTTATAAACCCAGCATGCAACTGAAAGGACTTTCCTTTTTCCTCCTTGAGCTTTATTACCTTGAGCTCCTTGGCTATAGAAGAATCTTTGAGCTGACTCCACATCCAAGAGTCTATGAGCAGACTCGACATCCAGAAAATAATCCATTTTGGGATAATCCATTGTTGACGTTCCAAACACAGGATTTGGAGAGAATATCTTCACTTAGATACCTATAAAGAAAAAAAAAAACCACAATAGTTTATACTGTCAAGTATGAAGTATGTACATACTTTAAATTTTTGAATGGGAACATCGGATTATCATATACCGTTATTTGACTGGCATTTCTAACTCAAAATCCCCCTCCCCCACAACAGAGATTTCCTTTTGTATAAGAGAAGACAGCCTTCAGCCAACATTCATTAAAAGTAATATATTCCACTTCGGAAAAACAGAAGATCCAAGTCAAAGTGAGATAACATCCAGTCTTGCCTTGCTGTATACTTAAAACTAGAAAATTATACTGCTAAGTTCAAGGGCTATCAGTTCTCAAAAGGTCTGTCTGACAAATGGCATTGTTAGGTGTCAGCTGATCTTCAGCTGATCCAGAGACTTTTGGATTCCCTCCTATAGACAATCTTCTGGGAATCTGAGCTTCCACTCACAGCTGCCTTACCTTTATAACATACACACTGACTTATTTGCTGTAGAAATGCATGGAATTCCTTCCTTCGCAGGGAAGTTCAACAGATCCTTACCTGCTTGCACCTGCCACAGCCGGCTTTGGGGAAATAATTGTGGTTGGCAGAGCAGTGACGATATTACAGCCTTGCAATGATTTTCATAGCATATACATTTGCCTGACAGGAAGCTAATATACTTTATCAAAAATACCCAGCCTTTTGGGTCTACCCCAGCTCTCCCGAAGCCCCGGTAACCTTTTCCTGATATTTACACACAAGAAGTATCTCTATTTGTGTAGGATATGTTCAAAGCAGAATTAACAAGACAAAAATCAGAAATCTGAAGATTAATCTGATTGCTTTCTCTTCCTAATAGTATACATCTTAATTTAAGAAATCAAATCTAGCATGAGGAAACTTTTTTAAAAAAACACCCACATGTCCCCCAATAGCAAATTATACTTACTGTAAAAAAAAAAGAAAAGAAAAAAATCAAGGGCTAACTGTCCGCCAGTAGCCAAACAAGGGCAGTTCCAGCCAGCTGTCTTTGATCTCACTAAATATTCCCAGAGAAAGTAAACAATTTTGATTGTTTGATTAGATCAGTGATGAATAATGTATTCCATCCAGTGGACTTCCTTTATCAGATAATATGGCCAGCGCACGTTACCTTAGCAACGGAAGGTGACGCCAGCTTCAGCCACTCTGTGCCCTCCTCTGTGAAGGAAGAAAATCATGTTTCCCATGTAAAACTTTGGCAAAAAACAAAACAAAACAAAAACCAAAAAAAAAAAAAAACCTCCACCAAAATCTACATGGAGATTTAGAATGAGGGCCATCCCATTCCCTTCCCCCATCTCCTATGTCTACAAGTATGATAGTCATCATATCCCAGAATGACCATTTAATACTTTATTGTTACAATCCTAAATCCCCACTGGATTCACAAATACAGAAGAATAGCATCCATCATAAGATTAAGGGATGAATAAGAGAAAGTTAATCTAGACATTCTTAGGGTGCACCAGTACTCTACCCTACTTCCTGCTGAATGGGAAGATGATGGATAAAGGTCATTTTAGCTAACATATATTCAATCGTCTCCTCTTAGAATTAATACACAGAAACACTCTTCAGCATGTAGGCTGAAAATAACTCTTTCCTTCTGTGAATCAGTCACTGGGAGCAGCTTTAAAAAGCTGTCTGAAATTTCTGCAGATTTTGAAAGACAACATTAGAACAAATCTTACCCGAGACACTTGCACCCCTAAGGAAAGGCAGTCAGAAAGATAGACAAAAGGAAGATTCTTAAAGTTAGCGGAGACTCACCAGCACTTGTTGACCTCCTTGCAACAGGACGCAGGAGAGCAGGAAATGAAGCCGAGTGGAGCTTGCTCAGAGCCTGTGAGCTCAAATGAGCAGCTTTCTAATTTCCCCTTCAATCTCCAGTCAAGAGCACTGAGTGGGGGGAAATGATGGATCTGCCCATTTTATATTGTGATAAAATGCAACCCCACAGAAGAGATCCGAGTGGAACTGCTCTTTAGAACGCATTAGACTGCTAATTTAAGAAAATTGAAAGGTTTTGTTTTACTGTCTTTTATATGTTCTTCTCTGCTACCCCCTCAATTTAATTTGCATTTAAAATTATTCTCATGTCTCCTCGGCTCTCCAAGGTGTGGAGTACTTTCTAATCACAAAGGCTGCTCCGGTAGGCTTTTGGGGCCATGCCACAGTTATTCTGAGCAGCAAAACAAGGTGGGTAATTATAATTGTGGGCTATTTTCTGGAGAGAAATACAGACGGCAAGGTTTGGTTTCTCTGACTCGCAATTCCCTGGCTGTTTCTTCACCTTCCTGCCTCAGATTGCTTGCTCAAATCTTCAGCCCAAATCATGTCCACCTGTGTAAAATGCATTCCTCTCCTTCTGAATGTAGCCAAATGATCCTAGCAGCAGAAAAAAAGAAAACTTTGGTTAGGTCCCTGAGGAAGTTCTGATACTCAGGACAAATTTGTAGACACAAGGCTTTGAGATCTCTATTCATGAAAAATGTAATAATAGCCAAATCAAGCCCTAGTATGGGTTTTCCACCGCCTTCTTTCACCCTCTGTGCAACACACTGAATTAGTGTTTAGTATGGTATGCTGCGTGGCATATTGGAGAACCAACATTTGAGAAGACTTGGAAAGTAGCTCATTGGATTCCCCTCCCCCATGTACATAGTTCTGCCAGTTGCCCTTGAGCCAAAACCAAGGAATAAATAACCTACAGATTGCCTCGTGACTCCTCCCTCCACCCCCACCCCCCTCCCATGTCAGAACAAATCAGATGCCCACTGGGGCTGCAGAGAGTTAAGCCCAGTGGAAGAAGGGAGAAGCACCAATGGTAGGCACTTGGGGAGAAGTCAGTTTGGGATTCTAAATGCTAACAGTTTTGCTCAGACCCAAGGACTCACTTCTTTCAGGTTACATTTCTATTCAGCCCCCAATGGAGACAGGCTGAACACTTGACATTTACAAGAGAAGAAAGCTGTCTTCTAGTTCCTTTCACTTACAGTAAGGTGTGGGCGACAGGTTCTGAACCCTTTATTGTGAGTCTACTGAAATTGTAATGACTCACAGGTGAGAGAGAGAAGAGGGAGAGAGAAAACGAGAGAGAGAGAGAGAGAGAGAGAGAGAGAGAGGAGAAAGAGGAAGAGAGGGAAAGAGAGTAATAGAACAAGGGAGGGAGGGGAAAGAGGGGAGAGGGAGCAGGCAAGAGAGAGGGAGTGAGGGAGGGAGAGAAGGAAGGAGAAAGGAAAGAGAGGGATGAAGAGAAGGGAGAGGGGAAAAAGGAGAGGAAGGAGAGGGAGAATCAATTGCAGCTGACAAACAGCCACTATTTAGGCAAATACAAATGAATATGTGACAGGAAAAGGTAATGTTAAATGGGATATTTGAAAATCCTTCCTGGGTACTGATGGTGGGTTTGAACTTTAGATTTTTCTGGAGAGTTGACCAAGAAAGGAAAACATAAACTACCTTTTAAAGTGAAAAAATAATGCTTTGATTTAAAAATGAAACACAAAGGGAAAATTCAGCTTAATGAAATTTATTTAGGAAGAGGATGATTATTCACTTGCAACAAGGGACTTCATTTCACTAAATAATTAATCACAAGGTTTTTAACGTCATATCACCAGCTTCTGAAACAGATTTCAAATATGATTTCAGGCTCTGGAGTATTTAGCTTTGAATTACTCATAGGAAAATGCACATGAGGAAATTATCTTCCAAGGTAGGGAAGCATAGTAATATTCAAAAGCCAATGCCAAAAACTGACCAGTTAAACCCTATTTTACAATTTTAATCTGTTCAAAAGCAACACATAATGATGGCTCATTGTTCTAGATGCAATAAGTCAGAGAAGGTTGCAAGGTCAGTATAAGTACTCCAATTATGTATGCAGCACTGAGCAGTTCAACTCAAAACCCTGAGGCATCCGCTTAGTAAAAGTTAATGCAGACGATGTTAATATTTCTCTGTAAGCTAGAAATTAAAAAATTATATTGTTTAAAAATTTCCAAAGCGCAGTCATGTCTTTTACCTTGATGGCACCATGGTGAAATTGCTAAAGAGTCTGGCCATGACATGATGGTGCATGCTTATCATCACAGCACTAGGGAGGCTGGGGCAGGAAGATCAAAGCCATTATGGGTTCCATACTGAGACCCCGTAAAAAAAAAATAAAAAGAATATATAGAAACAAATGATCCAGAAACTAGTATTATATACCTATCTGTTTATAGAGAATATTTGTGCAATTGTTTTATAGATAGTATTTAATTAGTTCAAAATAGAGGCTTATTCACAAGGGAATCTGGAATCTTTATTCTATTGGACAGAAATATGACCCAAACATTTCAAGTGAGATCACATGATTTGTAAATGGATAACTGTTCTTGTTTTTTTAAATACTATCTGATTGACTTCCACTGGAATCATTCTAGGTTTAATCAGTTTCTAAGATTCCTGTAATTTATAATTTTAGAAAGAATTTTATTTATTGAATTGCTTTACTATAATCCAGAGCTCTCCAGAGCACAATGTTTTGTTATTTATTTATTTATTTATTTTGTGCAGCTACCAGGATGTGAACTCATGCTTTTATGCTCTCCATGAGCTGTTTAGCTCATAGCTGACCATGTCTCACTTGAGCCATACCTCCAGTCTAGCTATTTTGCTTGCTAATTGGGGATAGAGCCACTCAGACTTTTCTTTCTGGGCTACTTTAAACTGAGATCCTCAGATCTCAGATTCTTGAGTAGCCAGGATTGTAGGCCTGAGCCACTGGTATACAGTTTAGAACATCATGTTTTATATTTCTATTAGACTACATAAAGTTCTGTCTTCTACCTGCATGACATTTTGGTGAAGTTTCTCCTTTTTCCTGATATATCCACCCAAATTTACCTTTAAAATGGCAGAAGCTGTCTTACAGTGGCAAGGCATCTTGTCTCATTTCATAAAGTATCTAGATTGATGACTTTGGCTGAAGGGCTAACTTGCTAGACAAGTATAGCCATTACTTTGGTATCCCCATGTGCACCAGAATCCACAGATACCCAAGTCCCTTACCTAAAATATCATTATATTTGTGTATAACTTACCCATGTCCTCCTGTATACAGTAAATCATCTCTAGGTGATTTATAATACCTCATATATAAATGTAAATGTTCTATAGTTTCATGCTGCATTCTTTAGATAATGAAAATTCTGTGCTTATTCAGTACAGATGCAGTTTGTTCACTATTTCTATTAATGATTGGTTGAATCCATGGATGCAGAACTCATGCATACTGAGTTGAAAGGAAACCATGTCCATTTGTTTTTATGAATAGTTGACTCAAAAATAGATTTACTTCAAGTACAGTGGTTCCTCTCTGCTTGTCAAATGATTCAATTATCTTCCAGCCTCTCATTCACAAGAAATCTTTCCTTTCATTTCTCATTAGGGCTTGTCATAAAATAATAGAAGTACTGCAAATATTTTATCAAAGGCATTATTACTATTCAAATATCCCTGGAGAAGAAATACTTTCAGCCATCACCAGTTATTTTAACTTTGAAGTAAATTAATTTCTGGCTCTATCTTTTTAGAGAAGTTTTGGTATTAGCCGGAAAGCTAAAGAAGCTTGGGAAATTTAAAAAGAAAGAAAGTGACTGAATCAAAAAGTCTTTTAAGAAAGAGAAGCTTAATTCTATTCCGTGCTAGCATGCACTCATATTTTGAGGGTTTACTATTTGTAGAAGATGCCAATATTTCAGTTGGCAGAAAAGAGCATTAACTCTATAAACATCATAATCATAACTGGTTCCTGAAGCTGTCTTAAATGTTCAGGGTAGATTCTTAAATTCTCTTCAAGGACACTAAATTAAAGGAGTTTTCCCTTTTCTGTTAAGACAACTTTGTAGGGAGTTACCTTGGACTGCGTTGGCCCATATGGATGGACCAAAAAGGGAATTTTTAGCCTCACTTTATACCACGTCTGAAAATATCCACCACCCCGCCATGAATCCTTTGAAGAATGGTCTGTTTAAAGAATAAAGAACAGAAATGGAGGTATAAAAGGTAAATAAGAACAGCAGTGGTACTCACAAGACACAATGTTGAAAATGAACTATACAACTTGTGGGTGGAGATGGAAAGAAAAACTAAAACTGGGAGAGAGTGAGGAATGGAGTGACATTGTCCAAAAAGAAATGTACTCATTACCTGACTTGGGTAACTGTAACCTCTCTGTACATCACCTTTATAATAACAATTTAAGAAAAGAATAAAGAGCAAGAGTTCAAATAGCATTTCATGCTCTGAAAACTGTTGATTTTACTTGAAATATAGGAAATCTCTTTAATGGGAAGAGGGAATAGTTACAAATCATATCTTATTCTTGGGCTCCTGTAATTGATCTGACAGTAGGGAAAGAGAGGAATGGCGAGTAAAGCAATGAAGAATTCTCAATATCTCAAGCTCTCTACTGATAGTAGCCTCAGATCCTTAGCCATGAGGGTAAGATGTATTAATATTGGTGCTTTTGTAATATGAATTTTAGAACATATGATAGTGAAAATATATAATAAGGAAAAATCACATTTTCCTTAAATCAATCTCTGTCTCACTCTCTTTCTCTCTTTCTCTCTCTCTCTCTCTCTCACTCTCTTTTTTTTTTTCTCTCTCTCTCTCTCACTTTCTCTATTATAATTTCTTTCAACTTTCTGGAAGTAGACTGAAAATGAATCACAAGTCCAAGTGCATTTTCCTCAGATAGCAACCTGAAAATATCCAAAGACATATTTGTTGACAAAGGAAAGAATAATGACTTTTTAGGGCCATACATCTAATAGACCCTGCACAGATCACAGTACGCCCGAACTTCTAAAGCACATCAGACGAACAGAGCTAAAGATAGCCTTGAGATCAAGGAAGATAGGGGTCTATGGGTAGTATCACAAAAGTATGTCAAGGAGACAACAGTGATCATTTCATTCTATTTATATTTTAAATATACTGTCAAATTCTCCAGCAAGGTCTCTGCGCCTAATCATTAATACTAAATGTTTTCCTGATGCACTTATGCAAGAATATTTAATGCATATTGTTGTATAATAAACATGATTATTCATGACAGCACCTAATTTGATTGGTTGTGCAGAATTATATATCTTTGAGATTTGACACCTAAAGGCATCATATCATAGAATTCCAAATGATGTTTCTCTGCTCCTTATAGATTGAACATAGCACCATGTTACTCCTCCTTGATATTCACTGGTTGAGGGCTTACTTATTATTCACTGGATTTTAATTTCTCATACACATTATTAGTGCATAAAAGCCATTATAGTTAGCCTAAAGGTACTCATTGCTGAGTAAGAAGCACCAGATAAATGTTATTAGATCATCAGGAGACAGTGCAATGCAGTAGATATAAATGTTGGCTTGTGAATCTGGGTGCTGATGCTTACCAGCTGAGCAAGCTAATCTCTGCAGATTTCAGTTTCCATCTCTGTAGCATGGAATTAAAAAAATCAAGGTCCAATTTGATTGGCTGTGCAGATTTAAATAGCTTTGGGATTTGTCAGATTGCAATCCAATGTCAGCTGGCTCCATTGCTTTGGGATTGAGGTGAGGCAGAAACATCATGGTGGCAGGAGTGTGTGGCAGAGGAGGCTGCTAAAATCATGATAGCCAGGAGCAAGAGGGGAGGGGTCAGGGGCAAGATATATTTATTAAAGGCACATCCTTGGTTGTAGACTTTCTCCAACCAGGTCCATCTTCAAATAATGCCATCAAATTATGAATCCCATCAATGGATGAATCCACTGATTAGGTTAGAGCCATCAGGATCCAATCGGCTCTCAGTGATTGGACTTACCAGCTGGGGACCAATCCTCATTGGGTATGAAGACATTTCATAGCCAATCAATAGAAGAGAGGCCCATTTTAGCATGCCATTTGAGAAACTTTGTGTATGGTGCCTCTGTCTTAAGTGTATTGAACTTCTCCATAGATGTTCAAAATTTAGTGAAAATATACAGTACCTACTTGGTAATGGGTGAAGGGAAGAGCAGACACTATTGAATTTGGTTTTGTTTGATGTTGACCTTGTAGACTGGGACTCCTATGTTGGAGTTTTAAATTAAGAACAACAAAGAATTAGAAGTCTGACTGATGGGGGAGAAACAAAACAAAACACTTTGCCATCATGTTTTGAACAAATATTCTTTAAAACAGTGTCAAGAGCTCTTGGTTTAAAACTGATTGTTTGGTTTTTCAATGGCAATTGCTTAGAGTGAGTTGCCATCCATTATAGGCTCTTTTGTGAATTTCAAGAATTTCTCCCAAGAGGAGAAATCACAGAATTTTGTTGTGTTTCACTAGCTGAGGATCTGTGGAGCACAAGGTAATTGGGAGAAGTCCGTGTTCTTTATCCATTAGGGCTTTGGGAGGGACATGTTTTTTAGGTTAGTACAACCTTCTTTGGCAGGAGAAACATTTGGACTGCAATTTTTAAAGAGCCCTTGATGTAAAAAGCTAATAGTGGTTAAGTAACAAGAATCCACCATCACAATTTTTTGTGCATAGTTCCAAAGGAACTATGATTTAAAAATCAAAAGTCTTCTCATTCCTATGGCAACCAACAGAAGTATTCCACTAATGCTACATGCTGTGTACATTGAGCAAGCTGCTCCTCCCCAACCCTTCTGCTGCCTCCCTCCCTTTGGATTCAACCTGAACCTCACTAAATGATGTACCTTGAAAAAGGCTCTTTTCAAACATGTAAGCAATCAAACCCACCAATGCAAATGGGAAACAACCTCCCAAAGGATACCTTTAGAAACCCTAAGGGAAAATACACTTCAAAATAGAGACACACCGTCTGCTTCCCTGATTTGACATGTTTGAGAGCTCCTTGTTTTAAAGCCAGATACAAATCTGTGAAGAGATTCCCTTTAGTTTAAAACCCTTTCTGGGAACAGCAACCGTGACGATAACATATGTGGTGAGACAGAGCCAAAAAGCCCCCTCTGGGCTGCAGTGCAGCTATGGGAACATTTATAACACATTCCCAGGAAGCCTGAGTGGTTAGTCATGGTAGGAGAGATACCCACTTGGAGCTGACTGGCTCATGGGTGGCGGGGTTGGCTGTCACCAGTAGTACCTGCTCCGTGGCTTTCCTGAAGAGCTTAGTTTGTGCCCCACCTCACCACCCACTCACCTCAAGTATTAGAGACTGAAGCCTGTCATTCAAAGATCCAAAGTTTAGGGAAAGACAAAGCCAGACTCCAGGCTGTCATCTACATTTTTTAAGGAAGATAATAATTTGGTGGCGATGAAAGAGACATAGAATAGAATCTTTCTAAGACCTAAGTTATTGAGAAAATGTGGGTTAGCCATTCTTTTGGGGGGCCTTGGAAAGGGTTCAGAGGAACACTCCAGGACAGAAAGGGGCATGGCATCCCTATGAACTTCTCTCTGGAGTCCAGCCTTTGCCCCTTTGGCTCCTAAGACATTCAGTAGGTCATATGTTTCAGAGGATTTGGGGTAAAAGTATTCTCAATCGCCATGTTCATATAAGAACTGAGGGCCCTGTTGCTTTTTTACTTTAGGCTTGGTACCTCCTAATTCTGAGCTTTTCTTTCTCTCACCTGTAATGCGTCATGTTGAATCCTTTCACTTACCGTTTCAGCTTGTTTTCCATTATTATCACACAATACCCAAGACTGGGTAACATGAGGACACAGAGATTTATTTAGCTACAGTTTTGGAGGCTCAATGTCCAAACAGCACAGCACCAGCTCTAGTGTGTCCCTGCCTCAGCTGTATCACACCAAAGAGGTCTTCTTAGCATGAGTAAGTATGAACAGGAGAGAGATCACCTGCTACTACAGGAAGCCCCAGCAGGGGACAGAGCCAGGGAAGGGGGCGGAGCCAGGGAAGGGGGCGGAGACAGGGAAGGGGGCGGAGACAGAGCAGGAGGTGGAGCCAGAGCATGAGGCAGAGCCAGAACTTAGAGGCAGAGTCAGGCTGGCTTACTTATAACCCTGGCATGAGAACCTACCAGGGTCCCAAGAGAACTGCATCAGTTTCTTCTGAGAGCAATATACGAATGACTTCCCACTCAGAGTCATCTCTTAAAGGTCCTACCACCTTTTTACCATCACCAAATATCATCTAAACCACCGCACTTAGGAAGCCCAGAATTTTCAGCACTGAACTCAGTAACATTGATTTCTGATTAAAAATTTCTACCTTTTTTCTTTTTTTTTTTTGGTAAGGAAAAGTGAAGATGCTTAGAAGTGGCCCCCACAGTGATACCCATAATATAATGTCTTGCTGCTCAAAATTTGCCTATAAGTGAACAGCATCAGTATCATCAAGGAGCCATGGCATCTTGGGCCCCACCCCAGACCAACTGTGACAGAATCTAAGTTGTATCATGATCTTCATTCACAGGCACATTGGAATGGGATGACAGCTGGACACCAGTGGCTAACACCTCTAATTCTAGCCAATCAGGAGACAGCTTCGGAGGATTATCATTTGAGTCCAACCCACACAGAAAAGTCTGTGAGACTCCATCTCCAAAACTACCAGTAGAAAGGTAGACTGAAATTATGGCTCATATGGGAGAATGAGAAGCCCTGAGTTCAACCCCAGTAAGGCCAAAATAATTTATCCATTGGTAAATGTGTTGATTGACAGCAAGAACATTATTAGTTACTATTCCCATTTAATGAATGACAAAACCTAACTGCAGACAGCTGTGACTTTTCTGTCATCTCATACACAGGAAGTGCAGAAGTTCTCCTAAAATCTTTCTTGGCACCAACACTTTGATATCTGATGCCACCATTCATTTACTAGACAGTATCCACGAAAACAACAACAGAACTTATGAGGTATTGATCACTGTGGCTTTGTTTTCAATAGCCCCCAAACTAGAAACAGCCCAACGTTTCTCAACGGGAGAATAGAAAACAGGTATGACACATTCATACAATGGAACACTCCCCAGCAATCAAAAAGAATGGACTGTTGATAAATGTAACAACTAACATTATGGTGGACTTCAATATTATTGCTCCAACTGAGAGAAGGCAGATAAGAAGGACATACTCTGTAACTCGATTTATATGAAATTCTAGAAATATATAGTAACAGAAAGCTATCTTTGGTTGCCTGGAACGTATATGTAGGCAGGAAGAGGAGATAATAAAGGGCATAAGACAAGTTGGAGGTAAAAGATGTGTTCGTTACCTTGACTGATTTATTGTTGTTTTTAATGTACTATGTGATTTCTAATTTATTTTGTATTTTTTTCCCCTATGATTTATGCCCTGTTGTCACTGTATTTGATTTTGGTATTCTGGGTATTGTTTATATGTTTATCTGAATTAGGGAAGGGAAGGGAAACAACAAAATGATGAGACAAAGGACAAAGGGGAGCCCAATGCAACAGCGATATCACAAGACAATGTGTTGGAAATGATCTGTACAACTAGGGGGGTAGGGAGGGAAAGTGGGAGAAAAATGAAGGCAAGTGTAACAAGTTTGACAAGAAATGTACTCACTGCCTTCCATCTGCAACCGTAACCCCTCTGTACATCACCTTGTCACTAAAATCAAAAAATAAAAAGAATGTATATAATTTGTGAGTGAATTAAACACACTACACCCTTGAAATATATGTATATTTTTTATTGTATATCTACTATGGTTCTGGAACTTATCTTAAAATTGAAAGAAACTTTAATATCATAGCTTATTTTATGTCCATTTTTGTATTTTATTCCTTTAAGGGTCTTAGAAATTGGAAGTGCAACTTCTGAGGATTTAACCCACCAAAGAAAGGGGTCATGTCAAAGTCATATAGTTCTTATTGTTAAGGATGTTCAACCTTTTATGAAACCATGCAGTAATTCCTGTTGTCATTATTTTTTCATGGCAGCAAGCTATGTTGAACATTAATGCCAGAGAGAAACTGGTCTTAAAAGAGTAATTGAGGTCAAATGATGTATTTGAGAATGGCTTATTCAAAGCAAACTGAAATAAGTTATTTCTAGGAGAAAAGTCAACTATACCAAGGTAAGTACTTTTTTTTTGAGATTGTAAGCTATAATATAAAGGTTTTCATCCAAACCATCATGAAATATATAAAAAGAGTAAAATTGTTTCTTTGAAGTGGTTATGTGGCTTCCTGTGTCACAAAAGAGGATATGGTTGAAATAAATGGTATATAGGTTTCTCATATCATCTCTTGATTAATATAATTAACAATAATATGGCCAGATCTAGTTGGATTTTAATTTTGATATCCTTTAGCTTATTAGTTTTTCTGTTCTTCTCTGACCTGTAGAAATTATCTTCCCCATAAACTCATGTAAACAGAAGAAAATCTCATATCACCCAGAAGTGATCAGTGACATTTTTCTCCATGATAATTTGTTGTCTACCCATAAGAAATAATGAAAAAAAGCTAAATATGTATGTGTGTTTGTATGTTTGTATGTGTATAATATGTGTGTGTACACACACATCACAATAAAAGCCAATTGTTAAGAACAAACATTCACAAACTAAAATTATCTATAAAATGTTAAAATGTTGCTATAACAAGAAATGATGTACAGAGTTATGCTTATTTGGTCTTTATAAAGACTGTGTTGTCGGAAGTGGCGCTGTAGCTCAAGTGGTAGAGCGCTCGCCTTGAGCTGAAGAACTGAGGGACAGCGCCCAGGTCCAGAGTTCAAGCCCCACGACCGACAAAAAAAAAAAAAAAAAGACTGTGTTGCATTTGCCATAAACACCAAGCCAAGTCCCTTTGTTGTCCAGTCAGTAACGAATTAGTTGTTACTTCCTACCACTTTTATAAATACTGTGAAACAGTCACATCATGAAATAAACTACTGGCTGACCTCTTGACAAGGTCACCTCTGGTAAACAGAATGAAGTAACATGTTGACAATTCATTTGTTAAATACTGAATGATTACAAGGATAAACAACATAAGGTTTTCAGTACTGAACTACTTTTGGCCAACCAAGGCATCAGGCACTGATGCAGTGCTAAACATTAAAACATGATTGAAAATAAAATAAAATTCCTGCATTCGAAAGAGTCATTAGTCTACTGAAGTAAATAGACTTGGAATGAGTGATGATTGCACTTCATGATAGAAGTCTCCCAGGACTTTGGGAAAAGAGAAAATGGAGAAACTAACCTTGTTTCAACAGGAATTCTAATTCCTGTTATTTATCATCAAAGGAAAGTATTCCCATGAGGTCAATCTACCATATTCTGTTCTGGGTTCCCAAATTCATTTGAATGTAATAACATCAACAACCTCGTGCATACGGTTAGAAGAGAATTGCCTGAGTAGTTTCATCTTTTTTTGTTCAGAGACTTGAAACGGATCAATTCTTCTATCCTCTTCACAACTCCATTTGGAAATTCTTTGAATATCAGCAAAAAGACCATCAGCAATGGCCCATATAGAACTTAGCTGCATTGTAGTTAAACAGCAGTCCATGCTACTGACTGTTAACACTCAGATACACAACTGCAGGGCCTCTCCTCATCATTTGAAAAGTATTACAATACCCCCAACATTACAATAACTCTTGGTAGAGAGTTCCTATCTTTCTTGATTAGCCATAAACTCAGTTCTAAATGTTTTGGGTACTAACATGTCTTTTAATCATTATAAAGAATTTCTTTTCATGTTAAAAATATACTAACCACCCTTCCCAAGCATTTAAACATTTAAAAGTTTAAAACACCTACTCACCTTAAAAAAAAAAGAGAAAGAAGTAATAGCAGACCTGCTGATGTCACTGTTCATGGATGTTGATGCATTTAGCTTGTCAATTCTATTTCTGTTCACTTAACCATAGCCTCTCATTTCCACTTCTAGAATTTAGCTTGGAAATTTGGCTTTGTTCAAACTTCAATGGTTGCAAAGGCATTCAAGGCATGATACAATTAAAAAATACCCTTGAAATGGTCTCCTTTTTTTGATGGATCTTGACTTTTGTAATGATGAGTGTGATGCTTTGTGCCTGCAGCTGGCTTGTGGAATAAAGACAGCGAGAAGCAAGCCACCATATTACCTAACAAAAACCACTCCTGATACACAAGCATTTGAATTCTTTTCTTTCTATTTGTTAAATCCACATCTCTTAACTCTGTTGCTCTCCAGGGAAGCTAAGCAATCAATTTGAGCTTAAACAAATAAATGTTTATTGAACAAAAGAATGAAACAAATGAAAGCTGATTTCTTTTGCAGAGTCAAGGAAGGCAATGTTACAGACCATACAGTGCAGCCCACTCATTTTGTCATTTCTTTAGTTGCACTGAAAAGCAATACAAATCTATTAAAAACAATACAAGAAAAGTAAGCAAACAACAAAAAATGCCTGTCAAACTCCCCAAACCTTGGTATGCCTCTCTGACAGTAAGGGCTCTTAGTTTGTGGAAGAAGAAAGTCATAAAACAAAGGAATTCACTTCAAAGTTTAAAGTTCATTCATAATGATTCCAGGAGGGAATCTAACCAAGTCAAGGTGGGGTTCAGAGAATGTTGAAACCAAGAAACATTGAATTTACACTTAGAAGAGCTGAATAGCAGTTTAGATTTCTCAGTGGGAAAGAGTCAGGAAGAGGAGGCAGGCAAAGTTAAAGGCATGGGAACAGGCAGGAGGCTAGCTATCTCCTAATTGGAGCGCTTCCTTGAGAAAGTCAGCTTCCAGCATTGGCAAAGGAGGGTGAAAGGTTTTACACTGATGGACAGCATGTTAAGACTTTTTTCTCTAGGGTTAAGGCTGGAGGCAGAGACTTTTAAGGAGCAAAAGGCAATGTCCAAGCAATCACAAGAAGTATTTAGACAGTGGGATTCCCTTTGAATCACTTTGAATTTTAAGCTCCTCAGTAATATTAAGGAGTAGATGTTTAAAAGAATAGAAACCAAGGGTGTAAAGGAAAAAGTCACACAGTATATAAGGATCCCTTTCTGTGTATTTGGAAACTGATGTGATGAGAATGAGTAAGATGGTTGCTTTGAAGACAGTGACAAGAGTAAGTACATGGCCTATTGGGATAACGAAGCACTTACAGACAGATGGGGCCTTTGGAGAGACTGAGATATACAAGAAGAAAGAGATTGTTCAGAAACCAAGAAAAAATCAAGGAGGAGAATGGGCAGGCAAAAACCTAATAAGCATTTTCTACTGTCTTGTGCAACAACCAACCACTCAATCTCTGTCTTTACTGGGGTTCTAGTTTCATTATGACTTCATTCAATAGTTAGACTACCATTAAAAAATGCTGTAGTGATTTTTTTTAATAACAGGATTTCTCTTCAGCAGTTAGTAAACCATTCTTTAGTATCTTTCAGTTTTTAATCTGAAATAAAATCCTAGGGGAGCTCTCCTAGTTAGTCATGATGTCAGAATATAAACCCCTAAGCTGTAGCAGCTGACACTATAAATTAAACAGAATTAGTGTATACAAGATGGACTTGATGAAGTAGTTGGGAGTACTTTTGTCTATCCCTTACTTAGCACATTAGATTTACCAGAGCTCTTTGGAAGCCCAGCTGCCTTTCAGATTTCCTGATTTTTCAGTAATCCAGCCCATATCCTGAGATCTAAGGCCAGGTGAACTCTGTAAACTCAGTTTACAGAGTTATATCAAAAGCTTTATTTCCTTGATACTCAAAGTGGCCCCCAAAGATGTAACTATTTTAAAATGTAAAAATTTCATTTCCTGTTGCAGCTGGCCACAGTTTTGCCTTGCATTGACCAGGGCTCACCCTCTGAAGGTAACTGGACAGACTCCGTCAAACCCTACTTAAGTATCTGCAGAATCAGCAAATGGTGGCTTCATTTCTTCCTGAATATTAGAGTGGAAGAAGTTCAGACTCAATTCCAGGGGATTTTAATTTTTGTTCCCGGGTGAGACCTCAGCCCCAAGATTATAAACACCAATCCAGGTCAAGTTCGTTTCTAGCTAGTAGGAAAAGATTCATTGTGAACAAAAACTTTGAGGGGGAGTAGAAATAGAACTTCAGTTTAAGTCTAATAAGAAATTTTGTTCATATAATGAAAGTACAATGCCGGGAAAGTCTTAATAATAGAAGTCTCCAGTAGCTGTATTGAAGGTGTGAAGGCAATTTCTTAAAGTATCACCATCACGGATGTCATATTCTCTGAGTTCCAATTAAGCTTTTGCTAGAATTCCTGTATAATAGTCAGTATGACAACATTTGTTGTTGTTGTTGTTTGTGAGGCCTGAACTCTGGGCCTGGGCGCTGTCCCTCAGCTCTTCAGGCCAAGGCTAGCACTCTACCACTTGAGCCACAGCGCCACTTTTGGCTTTTTCTGCTTATGTGTTGTTGAGGAATTGAACCCAGGGCTTCATGCATGTGAAGCAAGCACTCTACCACTGAGCCACCTTCCCAGCCCAGTACAACAACATTCAAAAGTCAGGAAAGATAAGCCAGACACTAGTGGCTCCTCACACCTGTAATCCTAGCTACTCAGGTCTGAGGATTGGGGTTTGAAGCCAGCCTGGGCAAGAAAGTCTGTGAGAAGCTTATCTCTAATTAATCTTCAAAAAGCCAAATGTGGAGCTGTGGCTTAAATGGTAGAATACTAGGCTTAAGCACAAAAGCTCAGAGACAACATCCAGGCCCAACTTCAAGCACACACAAAAACTCAGCAGAGCTAGCAAGGCCTGGCACACACAAAAAGTCAGCAGAGACAGCAACAGGATAAAAACTTGTCTTATGTCAAAATAGTTCAAGGAAGGGGAGAGGGAGAGGTATTTTTCTCTTAGCAATAAAGATCTGTATGCCTAATTTGCTAAACTCTGAAATGGTGGCATTTTGTAAGACTGAAAGGATTTGTGTAGGTGTTAGTAGAATGTCAAGGATGAGTCAAAGATTAATACCTAAATTATAGAGTATGAAATGGGAATTCTATGGCTCTTATCTTAGAAATCAAGGTAGGAAGGAAGAAGTATTGATTGATGGTACAGCAATGCTTATATTTGGACACTAACTATATATTGGCTTCAGGCCAATTTCCAAAATGTGGATGACTTAAGCCATGTACAGCTATTAATTATCAGGTCACTCTGACTGTGCAAAATAAGGTCCATCAAAATTTGGGATTTTTTCCTCTCACAATCTCAGAATATATTACATATAGATCATAACCAGATTTTTTTTCAACTGACCAAGCTACGGTGCAACAATCATCTTGAAAGTGACCAATAGCTGGGTGTCAGTGGCTTACACCTATAATATTTGCTACTCAGAAGGCTGAGATCTGAGGATGATGGTTCAAAGCCAGCCCAGGCAGGAAAGTCCATGAGACTCTTATCTCCAATTAATCACAGAAAAATCCAGATATGGAGCTGTAGCTCAAGTGGTAGAGTGCTAGCCTTGAACAAAAGAGGCTCAGGGCCAGCACCCAGGCCCAGAGTTCAAGCCCCAGGAGTGGCAAAGAAAGGTGACCAATAGCAGAATGATTCTTTATGCAACACTTGATAGAATGTCTATATTTTTGTATTTAGCTTCTTGTTAAGTTCTCCGAAATGAATTGGATACCGGTGGATGGTATGATAGAATCGAAAGATACTTTGTCCTTGAAGGGTATAAACAATTCAATAAAAGCAATGGAAGTTGTGAATCTCAGGAAGATGTGTTATTTTCAAGATAGCATAAAAATTGCACTTCAAGCTTCAGAAATCTTCAAGGTCATAAAGTTTGAGGTTTTAAAAGTTGAATGGCAACAATAATACTCCTAGTGACAGAGGAATGATAAATAGTGATATCTAGATGATTTAATGTCTCATGCAAGATTGTAAGGAAATTATGATATCACCTGTTAGGTATGGTACTCAGTACTGTCCTTTTAAGAAGTGATCCTAGCAAAATCTAATATTTAGAATATGTGAAGAACAGATACAACTTCATAACAAGAGACTCATCATAATTTGTTTGTTTTGTTTTTTTTTTTTTGAGATAGGATCTTGCTATAGCTCATGCTGACCTCAAACTCACAATCTTCCTGCTTCAGCCTCCTGAGTGCTGGAGTTATAGGCATGCATCATCACTATTTTTATTTTGTTTTTGGTCAGTCGTGGGACTTGAACTCTGGGTCTGGATGCTGTCCCTGAGCTCTTCAGCTCAAGGCTAGTGCTCTACCACATAAGCCACAGCACCACTTCCAGTTTTCTGGTGGCTAATTGGAGATAAGAGTCTCCAGAGCTGGCTTTGGACTGAGATCCTCAGATCTCAGCCTCCTGAGTGGCTAGGATTACAGGCGTGAGCCACCAGTGCCCATCTTATCTACCTATCTACCTAAGTTTGGAGGATTGAACTTGGTTCGATACTAATACCAAAAAAAATGATTAATGAACATCTGTATATGAGATCTGGAAAAGGTAAAACTATGGTGACAGTAGAAAAATCAATGGTTGCCAGAACTGGAGGAAAGGATGGAGTGCAGAGAATTTTTAGACCAGTGAAATTACTGTGTGGTCCAAATATGGTGGCTACATGTCAGTAAACATTTGCCCAAACCCATTAGGAGACGATGTCAAGGGTGATCCCTAACACACACAATGGACCTTGGGTGATAATGATGTGCCAAGGAAGGTTCATCAGTTGTAACAAGTATCTCACTGTGGAGTAAGGGGTTGATGATAGGAGGAAGGCTATGTGTTTGTGACTGATGATGTGTTTGTGAGAGAGCCGTTCATATATGAGAGATCTCTGGATTTTCTGCTGTATTTTGCTGTGAATCTAACTTCTCTAAATAAAAAGTCTATTTTTTAAAAAAGAAGTGATCCTAGAATTTCCTGCTCCTTAGAATATAGGTATAATCAAGTACTCACTCTCAAAATGAGGAGGGCAGGTAGGTGCTAGGGACCCATTCCTGTAATCCTAGCTACTCAGGAAGTTGAGATTTAAGGATTGCTGTTCAAAGTCAGATAGAACAGAACAATCCATGAGACTCTTATATCCAACTAATCATCTAAAAGCCAGATGTAGAGCTGTGGTGCCAGGGGTAAAGGGCTAGCTTTGAGTAATCTCCAGGACTTCTGTGCATGTGAGTACACACACACACACACACACACACACACACACACACACACACACACACACACACAAATAAATAAATAAGTGAGTAAATAAATCAGCCGGGTAAAAATCATTTTTGCTTTATACAAGATCATGTTAAGTTTGCAAAGAAGATAAGAAAGGGAGCTGTCTGTACCTCTGGCCTCATTTATCCTCTGGAACTTTGTGATCATGGCTACTTTTAGAAGTGAACTAGGCCTCTGAGGACTAGTGTGTGTGGAACACATGGTAGACTTTTAGAAAGCATTCCTGACATGCTTCACTTCAAAATAAAATTCATTTGATTTCATTCTGAGGGGAAAAAAAGTCTTTTGGGGTGATACTATACAACTTTGGCAAATGAAAATAAAAAGAAGTCACAGAGACATTGACTTCACACTCACCTAAAATCAGACAAAGGAAAAATCTCAAGTTGATTTTTAACCTAAGTCCACCCCAAGGCAGATATTTGCTGTCTGCATTGTCTAAGGAACTGCACTATTTAACTGGAAATTCAACTGTGAATAGTGGCCATTTGATACATTGAATCTATTATCATAAGGACCTCGAGGGTGGTCCTGGGCTCTCACTTTTGCCATTTTCTCAAGGTCTTCAACTGCAAGACTTAGGAATTAAGGAGATGTCCTTTGATTTGGAATCTTATAAAGTGATGTACTAGTTCTGCGACCTTCAGCAAGTCAACTAGCATTTCTTATTGGACTTTGCTCATTTTTGAAAAGAGGTAATTGGAGTTCCTACCTCATGTGGTTGTGGTAGAAATTAGACAGACAAATGGCAGAAAGTCTTAAGAATAGCACCTAGTATGTGGTAAGCACTTATTATATACATGTGTATATAATATGTCTATATACATATATAATATATATTATAATACATATATTGCACATATATATGTAATACATATGCAATATAATATATATATATACATATTATCTTTAGTTCTGCAAAGGAGTTGCCATTTAACGAAGCAGTTTATGAATGCAATAGCTTTCAATTTTTTACCCATCCCTCCTCTACCCATTTAATCATGTAGAATATACATTGGATTTTTTTTTCACTGAATTTCCCCCCCCCCCCACTTTTTCTCCTCTTCATTTGTCCACCACTTTCCCTTTGACCTCACCCTACCCCTTTCAAGTACCTGCTTCTGGTATTTTATTTCACTGAACTTTGCCTTTGCCTTTAAGGACTCTATTAGACTTCTTTCTTGAATCTACCGTATTTCAGCAAATGTATTTGTATACACTTGCATACCACGCAAACTTGCTTATAAACTTAGTTGTAAGTCTGTAAGTTCAATCTGGCTTCCACAGCCAAGGGAGAATATGCACCCTTTGTCTCTCTAGGCCTGACTTACTTCACTTAGTTTTTTCATGTTTTTACAAATGGTACAATATCCTTCTTTCTAATGGATGGATAAAATTCCATTGTGTATATATACCACATTTTCTTGAGGGGCATCTGGGCTGATTCCATACCTTTGGTGATTCCTTATTTCTCTGTGAAACTTCAATTGACCTAGAAGGATTTTCAGAGCCCTGAGATATATTCCTTTCAGCAATTGCATGGCATCACCTTGTGTCAGTCCATTTTCTGTTATAACAAGAAGTATCTTGGGTAATCAGCTTGTAAAAAGAAAGAGCTTGGGCTGCGGGCATGTAGAGTGCTTGCCTAGAAGAAGTCCCAAAGAGGGTGACAAATGCAGCCATAATATTCAAAGCTTATCCTATGAAAGTAAAAAAATAATTGAGGGATGGTTTGTGTTGGGAGAGAAGGGGGAGAATGATGAAAGAGATGTATTCATAAACTGATTTGTTGGGTGATAACTTCTTTATACAACTACTTATGAAAAAATGGAAAAAAAGAAAGAAAAAGCTAAGGGGCAGTGCTTAGGCCCAGAGTTCAAGTTCCAGTACTCTCTCTCTTTCTCTCTTCCTCTTTCTCCCACATACCCTCCAACTCCCTCCCCCACACACACACAAGGAGACAACACAGGAAAAAAAAACCCCACAAACTTCGAAACTGTTGTGAGAGAGAAGTGGGGAGAAGAGATAGAAGAGAGGGAAAAAGAAAGTAAAGAAAATAGAAAAAGGAATAGAGGGAAGGCTTATTTTTGGCTCACATTTTGGAGATTTTGGTTCAGAATTAGGTGGTCTTAGGCTGTTATGCCTCTGGTGAGTACATGGGGAGACAGAAGCACATGGTTCAGCAACACTGCTCACTTCAGGGCTGGTATAAAAAAAGAGGAAAGAAGAGACAGGAGTCCCATAATCCCCTTTAAGAAGGCACACCCCAACAATCCTCAAACCTTCCATTAAACTCCACCCTTTAAGTTTCCTCCTTCTCCCAGTAGTGCCTTGGGCTGGGAATTAATTCTTTAACCCATGGGACTCTGAGAGACTTTCCAAATCTCAACCACAGCCCATCCTATCAGCCTGATTATTACCTGTTCTAGTGAGAGCACACTCCTTGATTTCCATGATCTCTAATGGTATTCCGCACTCTGATGATACCTGGTCCTTGCATGGGCTCTGTCGCCTTCATTTGAAACACTTCTCTCCCTGTATGTGCCTCTTTGATTCCTTAACACTTTTACACCAATTCCTAATGTCTGAGTTCTCTATGTTTCCCCTTCTGATGCTCCCATAATTCCACTTTTGGGGGGCGGGGCACGTCGGTCGTGGGGCTTGAACTCTGGGCTTGGGTGCTGTTCCTCAGCTCTTAGCTCAAGGCAAGTGCTCTACTACTTGAGCCACAGCGCCACTTTCGGTTTTCTGGTGGTTAATTGGAGATAAGTGTCTCACAGATTTTCCTGCCTGGGCTGGCTTTGAACTGCGATCCTCAGCCTCCTGAGTAGCAAGGATTGCAGGCGTGATCCACCTGCGCCCGGCTCCAGGTCCATTATTCCATGGTACAAACCATTGTAGTGTGATGCTCATGAAGAGGTCACTCCTCATGACAAGCGGGCCATGAGCTTCTTGAGAAAAGGACTATTTCGTTCTTTTCTTTGTCCTCAACTTCAAACGCAAGGTCTCAAGTACGATTCTGTCTATAGATCAAGTAAATCATAGTATTTGAGTTTTAGCAAGAATCATCTGTACAAAATTAATACCTAAAGGTAATATTTGCCTTGTAGATGGCTGCTGGTAAGATCTGTCTATAATGTAGATGGCTGGATTGCAGAGTGGTCTGGAAATAATCCAAATGTACTCCTACAGGGCAGGTACAGGCAACTGTACCTGCATTATCTTATACAGTTGCATGCAATTTGTGTTTGATTAGAGGATTTGTGTAAACCTCGGATCATCCTCTTTCCTTGAGTTCATTCTTGGCAGATAAAATGAGCTGAACTCTAAATGTCGTTTCTACTTTGATGTCTGAGTTGCTATCATATCCACTCACCCATCATTCCCCATTTGTTCATACATATTTATTGGGCACTTAACTATGTGACAGGACCTATTCTAATTCAATTGTAATCTTCCATACATTGTACTATACCTTTTCCTGTGGTACTGTATTTAACTCTGTGTGGATATTGTTGTCACTCTCTTGTAGTTTCTGAAACTCTGGCATTCAATATATATCAGGTGAATAATTGAATGGATGAATTCATATACATACAGTGGATAATTTTTTCAGCCAATCACTGTTTAGTGCACATTCCAGATTTAATTATGAAATATAATAAGTGTTTTATGTCCATTTTCAGGTTCAAATACTCTCTGTTCACACTTTGTATGAGATTATAAAATGCCATGTGCATATGTGGTTGGTTTTCAAAAGGTCATTGAAAATACAGCCACTTCTGTAGGGAAGAAAGATAATATTTCTTAATCCTATTATCCAAAAGCACTATCTGAATTTCAGTTAAGAATGTTTTGCCACTTGGGTGCTGCTGGCTCAGGCCTATAATCCTAGCTACTCAGGAGGCTAAGATTTGGGGGATAATAATTTGAAGTCAGCCTTGTCAAAGAAGTTTGTGAGACTCCAACTCCAAAATAAGTAGCAAAAGCAGGACATAAGGCATGGCTTATGTGGTAAAGCTTCAGTAAGCATGAGGCTCAGTGTTATCTACTTAAAAAATTGTACCTGCAGAGCCACAGTTTTTTTATTTTTTAATATACATTCTTATTGTAAAGACACTCTACAGAGGGGTTACAGTTACATGAGCAAGGTAATGAGTCCATTTCCTATCAAGCATTGTTACCTTCTCCTTTGATTTTTCCCTACCATACCCTTCCTCCCCATTTCTCCAACTCCTCCCTCCCCCACCTAAAAAATTGTAAAGTTTGTTTTCAATATAGTGTCTTGTACATCTTGTTGCTACAATGGGTCATTCTGAATCCTTATTTCAGCATGTTGTTATTTCCCTTCCTCTCCCCAAATTAGAAAAATGTATATACAAGATGCAGGGTATCAGAATCAAATACAGTGAAAACAGGGGTTATACCATGGAGAAGAACATACAAACAAACAAAAAAATCACATAGTACATTATAAGTACATTTAAAAAAACAGCAAGAAAGATAAAATCTCATGTCTCTATTTTGGGCTTTATTTTGATTAGAATCAGCTTATATGGTCATATGTACATAGCTTTTGACCTCTTCTGCTTGTCCTAGACAAATACTAGCTATTGCAGATAAGGGAAACCATGGGACCTATGTTTCTTTGGGTCTGACTTACTTCACTTAATATAATTTTTTTCCAAGTCTTTCCATTTCCTAACAAATGGGGCAGTCTCATTCTTTCTGATGGAGGCATAGAATTCACACACACACACACACACACACACACACACACACACACACACACACACACACATTTCTTGATCCATTCATCTACTGAGGGGCATCTGGGTTGGTTGGTTCCATATCTTAGCTATGCTGAATAATGCTGCGATAAACATAGTTGTGCTGGTAGCTTTAGTATGGCCTTTTTTGTGATCATTTGGGCAAATGCCCAGAAGTGGGATTGCTGGATCATAGGGGAGCTCTATGTGGAGTCTTTTGAGGAACCTCCATACTACTTTCCAAAGTGGTTGAACAAGTTTGTATTCTCACCAACAGTGCAGTATGGTTCCCTTCTGGCCACATCCCCTCCAGCATCTGTTGTTATTAGAGTTCTTGATTACAGCCATTCTAACTGGGGTGAGGTAGGATCTCAATGTTGTTTTGATTTGTAGAAGGTGAACATTTCTTCATGTGTCTATTGGCCATTGTTGTTTTCTTTTCAGAGAAGTTTCTCTTTATGTCTTCAGCCCACTTATTTATTGGGCAGTTGTTTCTTTGAGAATTTGTTGTTGGGGGATTTAATTTTTTGAGTTCTAAGTATAATTTAGATATGAAGCCCTTCTTGTATGGCTAGTGAAGATCTTCTCCAAATCCAGGAGCTTTCTATTGATCTTGCGAGCTATGTCCTTTGCCATGCAGAAGCTCTGCAGTTTCATGCAATCTTATTTGTCCAACCTTTCTTTGATTTGTTGTGTTTCTAGGTCTTTATTAAGAAAATTTTGGCTGTGCCAAGGAGCTCTAGACTTTCTCCTATTCCTTCCTGTAATGTTTTCAAGGTGCTTGCTTTTACTTTAGGTCTTTGCATGTATTTTAATTATCCAGTATCCTGATTTTCTAATTTTTATTAATATTTTCTATAATTCTAAACTCAAGGCAAAACGTAGTCTTTTTTTTTTTAACTACTGTAACTGTCACAAAATGTGTGAGTCCTCTGAATGTGTAGCGTTTTGGCAGATAGCTCACTCTTTCTGTTAAGCTTTTATTGTGGCTCCCTTCAGGAAATGGACACATAGAAGTCTTTCAAATAGAATCAAGGCCCTGACAAAATAGTTAAGCAAAAGAACACAACGGTGTATATATCCTATGTATGCATGTCTTTCCCTCCACAGCCTAGGACCTGACTCATCTTTGTGGAGTTCATAGTCCAGCTATGAAGATCTAGTTCTCTGGGATGCATCCATCATTTGTCCAAGTTTTTGAGTAACCTCATCAGAGGAATGGAAACAAGAGGGTACAAAGACACCCACTTATGCCAAGATTTCTAGATTTCTCAGTGCTAATATGACTTATAGATGAAATATTGAAAACTATTGACATATAAATTGTTATTATATAAATGAGCAAATGGACAGTTATAAGAAGAAAAATACAAATGTCTAATGATGCATAAAGAAATCTTCCAAGATTCCTAACTATAAAGGACATGCAAGTCAAAACTACAGTAAGATTGCATCTCACCTCAAGTTGGAATAGCATCCATCACAAAAAAAACAAAAAACAAAAAAAAGAAACCCTTATAGATAGAGGGACTGAAAATTAGTGTAATCACTATGGAAACAGTATGGAGTCTCCTACAAAATAGACCTACCTAATGGCCTGCCATACTGCTCTTGTGCATAGATCCAAAGAAAAGTATATCAATATGTAAAGGAGATACTTGCATACTCATAGTTATTGCAGCTTTGTTCATAATAGCCAAATTTATTTTATTTTATTTTATTTTATTTTTTTTGTGAGCACACTGTACAGAAGGGTTACAATTACATGGGCCGGATAATGTGTACATTTCTTATCAAGCACTGCAGCCTCCCAGCCCCCCACCCTCCCACCCAATCCTGATAATAGCCAAATTTTTAAGTCAGCCAAGGTGCTGAGTTTCCCAACAATTGATCAATTTGCGTGGTGTATGTGTGTGTGTGTGTGTGTGTGTGTGTGTGTGTGTGTGTGTGTGTGTGTGTGTGTGTAATCCTAGCTACTCAGGAGGCTGATATCTGAGGACCATGGCTCAAAACCAGCTGCAGGAAATTCCATGAGAGTCTTACCTACAATTAACTACCAAAAATCCAGAAATAGTGCTGTGGCTCAAAGTAGTAGAGCAATGGCCTTGATCAAAAAAAACTCTGGGACAGTGCCCAGGTCCTGAGTTCAAACCCCAGACACAGCACAATAAAGCAGGTAAATAAGCAAGAAGAAATGTTCATCATCTGTAGCCATAAAGGAAATGAAAATATATATTATAGAATATATCATTTATAGGAAAATGGATAGAACTGAAAATCATCTGGTTGGAAGGAATAAACTGAGCACAAAAAGCTAACTATTGAATGTTCCTAATAATAACAATAATAATAGCAACCATAATAAATTAGTGGGATCTGCAAGTAAAAGGACTGTCTGGTGGTCAGTGGGAAGAAGGAGACGGAAAGGGAAGGATCCTGAGGAGCGAAGAGAATTGAAGTACACTATCTATAAATATACATATATTGAAATAAATATATGAAGACCATATAATGAGGCCTACTGAACACTGAAAAATTGGGGAGAAAGAAGAGAGGAATGGAAATAGAAAGGATAGGTTAAACTTGTTCAAAGTACACTCAAAGTAGAGAATACATATATACTCAAAGTATACTCATGTAGAGACTTATCCACACTAAAACAATGAAAATCTCTTGTGTTATGAATGTATGCTAATTCAAAACTAAAGTCTTGGGCTGGGAAGGTGGCTCAGTGCTAGAGTACTTGCCTTGCATGCATGAGGCCCTGAGTTCGAATCCTCAGACCACATAAGGAGAAAAAGCCAGAAATGGTGCTGTGGCTTAAGTGGTAGAGTGCTAGCCTTGAGCTGAAGAGCTGAGGGACAGCACCCCGGCCCAGAGTTCAGGCCCCACAACCGACAAAAACAAACAAACAAACAAAATCTCAACTAAAGTCTTTTGTATTAATGAATGCAGGATAAATCAGCTAAAATAATAAAACTAAAAAGTTATTATACTTACACAAAAAAAAACTTCCAGGAAGAAAAATAATTAGGAATTCTGTGACCATGGAGTTATAGATTATTTATAAATAAATTGTATTTATTTTTACATTTATATTTTAGCACTTAATGTTTCTTAGACAAAAAGCCACTCTATTTTCCTATTAAAAAATCCAGAAAATAAACAATGCTGAAAATATTAGTACATTTTCTAATTTTTGAATTTATATAGAGGTTTTTAGTTTCCTATGAATAGGTAAACATTCTCATTCCTATGGGTAAGTAAACATTGCAAAGTTTATAATACTTTTGACTTGTGTAAAACATGTATTTAAATTTTGTACCTGAAAAGTGTAACCATTATAAGGGTGAAGACACCACTGAAGGCCATGTTTTTATTTACCTTTATACCTTTATAGGGCATCATGCACTTGATCAAGCCATTTGTGCAATGAGCTGAAAAGCAGAAACTGAACATTTTAAGAAGTAAAGAAGGAAGAAAAGGCCACTTTTCAAGAGCAGTGCATAGTATCTACTCTGGCTATTGGTCTCTTCTGAGCATTTTAATAGAGAATCATGAAAGTGATGTTGTTGTATTTACAGAGACTGGGTTTATGGCTTGAATGTCATCATTGTAGGATTTCATCTTTCCACAAATAGGCTTTAAAGTCAAACAATGACTAGGGAAAACAGTTTTATGAACAACTTGCTGTAAAGTATATTTCATATCTTAGTTTTAAAATAGCCAAAAAGAGTCTCCCCATGCAAGCTGACACGGGGAAATCAGAATCGAGACGGAAGTCTCATACCCTTACTTGGTCATGAACTTCCTCACTGGGTTCTGAACCATTCTCTCCTCAATGTCAATGAAAGAGAGATCCTCTGCATTACTGTTCTCTTCTCTCTTCCTCATAATCTCTTTCCCTTACCTACATTATAGTAGGTTTATATACTTGCTCATGTAGAAAATTCAAAACCTTTTTTATTTTACAAATGATTGGACTGGACTTCTAGCTGATCTTTTTGTCATACGTCTCTGGGGGTGGTACTTGCATCTTTAATATAATTCAGCATATTCACAGCTCTTTTCCTATCATGCCTTGTGCCTCTTCACCATTTATTTTCCAACCTTTTTAAATTTTCTTGTTGTCATCATCCTGGGCATTGAACTCAGGGTATCACACAATGCTCTAACTCTGAGTCCTATCTCCAGTCCATTTTCCCTGCCTGGGCATATCATCTGGCATCCTCCTAATGTTTATTTCCCATCACTGTTGAAATGACTGACATGCACCACCATGCTCAACTTCTTCCAAGAGGGTGTAGACTGTTCATCCTGGGCTAAACTAGAACAGTAATCCTTCTGATCTCAGCCTCCTATATAGCTATGAGGATGGGTGCATGGTACAGCATCCAACTATGTGTTGAGAAAGGATCTCATGAACTTTTCTTCCTGGGCTGGCCTAAAACAGTGATCCTCCTAATCTTTGCCTCCTGAATAGCTAAGATTATAGGCAGGAGCCATGGGAGTCTGGCTTTCCAATATTTTGTAAACCAATTCTTTCTTCAGCTCATTTTACCTACATCCCTTCCTTCCTTCCTTCCTTCCTTCCTTCCTTCCTTCCTTCCTTCCTTCCTTCCTTCCTTCCTGCCTCCCTTCCTCCCTTCCATTCTTCCTTCCTTCCTCCCTTCCTTTCTTCCTCTCTCTCTCTCTCTCTCTCTCTCACCCTATTTCTGTTTGAAGTGTATAACACTCTCTTTGTGCCTTGTACATGGGTGCTAACACTGAGCATGTGTTTTAACACAGCTGCATCCTTAATCCAGATGCTACTGTATTCTAAGTTGCTTCCTGGAATTTCCATTGAATTCCAATGAGTTCTGGTCCCTTGAAGCTGTATCAGAATTCCATGCTGAAAGAAGACCTATTCTTTTGCCATCTGGACCCTGGATGCCAGGACTCTGCTACAGCCGGTGTCATGGCTGAAACTGCCCCTACACCAAGGAATATAATGTGGGCTGGCTGTCAGTTGGAGAAGCTGGGTTTGAGGATGGAGGGGGCACATGGGGAAGAATGATCACCATATGATCTCTGCCTGGAGCACATTTGTTGGTGGCTCTGCTGTGATTGCTTGCCAAGCATCTCTGCACAGCTTGAGCCTGGTATGAGCAGGAGTACCTGCTGGGCACCTTGCTGCTCTTCACTGTTGCAGCAAAGACAGCTGAGGGCTTGACATTTCTCTTCCTTATACAGATAAGGACCTCAACCAAATGAGGAAGAGACATATTTCAACATATTTCCATGAGTTCCCTCTTGTGACATAACGTGTTTGTTGTTTATAATTGTTTTGCTTCTTTTAGTGTAAATTTTATTTTATTTAGTTTTGCCAGTCCTGAAGCTTGAACTCAAGGCCTATGCGCTGTCCCTGAGCTTCTTTTGCTCAAGTCTTGTTTTATTTTTAATTGACAATTGTCTATAAACTTATGGGGTAAAATGTGATATATTTTTTTGGTGGTGCTGGGGTTTAAACTCAAGGCATTAAGACTTCAGGTAGATGGGTGCTCTACCATTTGAGCTATACCTCCAGATCTAATTTTATATTTAGGGTAGGTTTCAGGTAGGGCCTGGTATTTTTGCTCATGCTGATTTGAAACCATAATCCTCCTACCTATGCCTCCTATGTAGCTGGAATTACAGATATGCACCTGTAAGCCCACTTTCAACTTATGTGTTGAGATGAAATCCTGCTAAATTGTTGCCTGGGGCTGGTACTGAAGTATGCCCCCATAGATCTCTGTCTTCCAAAGACCTAGGGTTACAGACATGAGCCACTGTACTGTGCCCACAATGTGATTCGTGATGTTTGTTTATAATGTGGAATGACTAAATCAAGCTAATCAATTCACATACCTTTTTGTCAGTGTTGAGAATCAAGCCAAGATTCATGCATGTGAGCAAGTACTCTATGATTGAGCTACAAAACATCACTTGTTGTTTTCATGTGGCAAAGACATTTTAAATCTAGTACTCCTATAGCAATCTACTCTGCTAGTAATAACAAAGCAGTTATTCCTCTCATCCAGTCACTGTCCAATAGAGTCCCAGGCTTTATTTCTCCTGTATAACTTGGAAGTTTGTGCCTTTGTTTAATATCTCCCCCCTTCCTTATCCCTGTCTCTCACCTAGCATTTAATTGCCAACTTTCTACTTTGTACAGCCATGAGTTTAATTTATTAGAGTCTGAATATAAGTGACATCATGTGGCATGTGTCTTTACCCTGTGCCTGGCTTAGCATTATGCCCTCCACATTCACCCTGCAGTTGCAAAGGCAAGATTCCCTACATACACTTTAAAGGCTGATGTGTCCCCATTGTATTTGTGTGTGTGTGTGTGTGTGTGTGTGTGTGTGTGTGTATAGGCATACATTTCATCGTGCATATGTCTATGGATATATGCCCATACATATGAACATAAGTGTGTGTATACACACGTATGTATATGCATAAATTTACACCCACCCACACACATGTATGTATCTGGGCATACAGGTATTTCTTAAGTAACACATCATATACCTATCCAGAGTTGCCACTTGCCCAGTAGAAGATCCTTGCACTAATAGGAACTAGACAACTAAGAAATCAATTACTTTCTCCTCATCCACTTCCAGACAGGGGAAGAAAGTCTAGACATCAAATGGAGATGGCATTCCTGAAATATGAGGGTGGGCTGAGCATGAAGAAAGTGAAGTGAACAGATGCAAAGGTGAAGGGCTCCCAGAAGCAGGCTAGACACTCAGTGGAGGCCCAGCCCTCCTCTCCAGGTATGTTCATGGTAGTCACAGGAACCATCAAGAGGACTCATGCTGGACAGAAAATGCAACCTTGAGAATTCATAGTCAGCCTGCCTGGGTTCAGGGTAGGGAAGAGCAGAGTGCATTCATATTTGTCTAGAGAGAAGTTTGCTCCACCCAGGTTCTTCCTTAGAGTCTCAGCCTTCTTCCCAGATGCCGAATATCTTGAGTTTCAAGGCCAATGGTATATAATTCTAGTGACATCTAACTTATTTCAATGCTTAAAATTAAAAAGAGTATCAGTCTCACAAAATGCTGAAATAAGGATACAGGATGACCCACTGTAACAATGAGATGTACAAGACAGTATGTTGAAAATGAACTTTACAACTTGGGGGAGGGAAGGGAGGAGTTGGGGAGGTGGGTGGAAAGGGATGGGAGGGGAAAAATAAAGGAGGAGGTAAAAATCCTCCATAGGAAATGGACTCATTACCTTATTCATGTAACTGTAACCCCTCTGTACAGTATCTTTAGAGTAAAAAATATATGTTAAGAAAAAAATCATAGTATTTAGTATATACCATGTGGAAAATGAACTATGCAACTTGTGGGCAGGGGTTAACAAAAAGAGAGTATCAGTATCATATGAATGATTTCTTGAAGGTTTTTTTTTCTTTTTGCTGGTCCTGGGGCTTGAACTCAGGGCCTTGGCTCTGTCCTTCTCTGTGCTCAAGGAGAGCACTTGAGCCACAGCACCATTTCCAGCTTTTATTGAGAAGTTCTTTGGGGATAAGAATCTCATGGCCTTTGCTGCCAAGGCTGTCTTTGAACTGTGATCCTCAAATCTTAAGAGCCCCCTAAGTAGCTAAGATTACAGGCATGAGACACTGGTACCTGATTTCAAGATGTATTTTTGAAGCTTGTTCTTGTTATATTGTTCAGGCTAGACCTAAACTCTTAGACTCCAGTGATCCTCTGTTTTTTTTTTTTTTGTTGTTGTTGTTTTGTTTTTTGCCTACTGATTACCTGGGATTACAGGCATTACCTGGCTGACCAGGTATATAAGCATTTGAGAAAGATTGAAATATTAATATTTATGAATGCTAGTCTGAAAATACAAGGAGAATGTCAATAATTCTGCTTCAAAATCTAATGTGTAGAAAATAAATGCTATGTGGGAACTCCAGGGAGAGAGGGAGTTACTTTGAGGCAAAAAGAAGTCAGTAAGTAAAGATGGCAGAGACTAGGATGTGGACTAGCAAGCCTTTTCCCACCACCTGTCTTTTCTTTAATTATGTCTTTGCCTGGTGTTCATAGTTACACTGTATCTGCAGCAAATGCCTTAGCAGTGAACCAAGACTATTAGCCAAATGACTCAGCTCCGCAGCAATGCTGACTACAGGGAACTTAAAATGCACACACAGCTTTCCTATCTATTTTAGTCAGCTTCCTACTAGACTGTTGCTTAACTATCTCTATCCATTTGCCAGCCTGATCCAGGTTTAAAGCACCTGCAACTGCCTTCTTTCCATTATCTGGGTGAAGGCAGAAGATCCAGGGTCAAAGGTTGGCTCCCATCATTGTGGTCATGTGATACCACATTGACATCTGGCAATTTAAACTGTGAAGAACAAATTTTAGGTCAACTCCTAAGTCTCCTTTCTGTCCTCCACTTGCTCTCAAAAGAACTGACTCCATTTGTCTTCTCACTTCCTGACAGGTACTGCTGCTCAACTCCAGGGGAACGGGGAAGGGGACATTTTGTGATACCCCAATGACAAGCTGCCATACTCAGAGATGGTCTTTCGTTCCAATCAGGGTGACATGACAGCTCACTTGCTCACTCTACTTCTCTGGCTCACCTCATCTGTATTTGCCTGTTTGATCTCTAGGCTCTAGCTGGAGCCCTTAGTTTTCCCCCACTGCAGCTGCTACCCCCAAGTCTCATCTGATCTCATCTGCATGATTTGTCCTTTTCACTCGTACAAGTACCTTTCAATCTCTTCCCCTGCCCTGTCTATCTTCTCTTAAAGGAGGTCTTATTGGCATGGAATTTTCCCCCAATGATCAAGATTGTTTACCTAACTCAGATGGACCTAGTGGCCTACCCACTACCTTGGTATTAACACCACTGCCATTCAACACAGCTGGTTCTGTGCTGCTGTCTTTACCTCCCTTAGCTCCCTGTCTTTTCCCTAGGCTGATATTACCTGGTTTACAGAATGTGGGAATGGCTGTGTCATTCCTATCTTTCTTCATAGAAGAGAAATCACCTAACTGAATCAATTCTTATTTTCATAAGTATGGAAAGCTTCACTTCCTCTTTCATCTTGCAGTCTATCATAAAACAGACACTTTCTGATGGGGAATAGTTTCAGCTGCACAACATTTCACCAGTATTTGGTAATTTCTGTCTGAAATTCATCTTGGGGCAATCCTAGTCAAAATTAAATCAGCTATATCATTCTATACCTTAACACCCTTCACTGACTTGGCAAGGAATGAAGCATTAAACCCAAGAGCCTTCACATGCTTCACAATATGAACTACCACAAAGTAGCTAGCCTCTGCTTTTGTCAACCTTCTGTTTTCCATATTTCACACCCTAGTATAATGAACTCACCTCCTGTGTTTTATGCCCTCACAGACTATTCTCTTTGCTTCCCCAACTCTGCTCTTTCTTTCTAGTAGTTCTTTTACGCCCTTGACGTTGAGGGTGACTTCAAGTCCTACTTCGGTGAGTTATGCAGCCCATGGCCTGCGTATTCCTTCTTGCTGAATTTACAGCCACACATTACAATGTTCATGTCTCTGTCTTCCACTAAGCTTGAATTCCTTAATGTTGAAGTCTACTGCCTTCATTTTGGCCCAAAGTCAAGAACAGTGCCTGATTGAGTGCTTGCTTGGTGAGTGAATGCTGAATGGCCAAGAGGGTCTATGGACATCTTTGATTCTTGGTTTGCTTTGGTAATTGGAAGTAGAGGAGAAGGAGAGAATGGAAAGGATATTAAACAGAAGCATATCATTCGTAATCATTATCCCTAATTTTAACTGTAAGTGCCTTACAAGAAACACTAACATGTAGCATAGACAAGGAAGAGACCACGCATAGTAGGAGGTAGAGAGTAAGGAGGAAAGGAATCAGGAAATACACTAAGGAGAGAATGGGATTCAGGAGGGAACTTGAACGGACATGAATGGGCATGCATTTTGCAAATTTGTCTCAATTTTCAGGTACTGGAGTAGTAGATAAAAGGGTAGCAGGGGTCTGGTGCCAGTAGCTCACACCTGTATTCTTAAATAAGGAGGCTGAGATCTGAAGCCAGCCTGGGTAGGAAAGTCCACAAGTCATCATTTCCAATCAACCACTAAAAAGCTGGAAGTTGAACTCTAGGGGTAGAGCCCTAGCTTTGAGCATAAGAGCTCAGGGACTGTGCTCAGGCCCTAAGTTCAAGTCCCAGGATCAGTACATACAAATACACATACACATACATACATACATACATACATACATACATACATGGTAGCTGGCCAGGGAGTAGGTGTGAGGATCACTACTGTATGTAGTCACACTGATGTCAAATCTGGTGGGGACATTGCTATTGTAAACACTCAATAACTGATGCAGTGGGGTTGGGCCACCATTGGCAGCATGATGTTGTCTTTGGGATTTTGTCACTGTCACCTTTTCAATCTGATTGCCCTGTTTCTACAGAGGCTGCTACCCTCCACAGGCACATCTGTAAACTCATCTTTTCATCATGATGTGGTTTCCAAGTCTCTTGAGTCAAAGCCAAGTTCTAGTTTCTCTGATCTTACTCACCCTTTGCCTGGCACTGAGCTAGAACTACTGTATTTTTGTCTGTTCTTCTATGACTTCACATAAAGTTAGGAGGTAGGGAGGAGAACTCCACAACCTGTAACTCCAGCTCTTCACTGCTACTCCAGCTTTAGCCATAGCAGCAAAAATCCAGAGCCTTTCATCTCCCCCAGGTATCTTCCTATTTCTTTGAAGTTTGAGGATCCAGCAAACTCCACTCTCTCTCTGTTTCTCCCTCTATCGGGCAGAACTCTCTATGGCTTCATGACAAGGAGTCAGCAGCCTCAGTACTTTGTATATTTTATACCAGCAATTCAGACATCCCTTAGAGAAAAAAATCAACTGTGTGCTCACGAATGCATCTTTCACACATGTAATACAACAGTTGAGTGTAAGCTCAGATTTCTCAACAACTTGAAAAATTCAACCAAGCTACTATGAAAGAGAATTGGTGTATAAAGAGGGCATTAAGACAAAAATCAGATTCCATCATTAAGCAACTGAAAGCCAGATAGACTTGAGGCACTGAAAAAAAGCAGGGAAGGTCTGCAGGAACACATACAGATTAAGAAGGTGTTGTTAAAATGCTGTAAGAAGGATACAGGATGACCCATTGTAACAGGATGACCCATTGACACTAGGTTGAAAACAAACTTTGCAACTTGGCGGGGGTAGCTGGGGGAGTTGGGGAGGTGGGAGGGAAGGGATGGTAGGGGATAAACAAAGGAGGAGGTAACAATGCTCAATAGGAAATGTACTCATCACCTTACTGATGTAACTGTAACCTCTCTGTACTCTATTTTTACAATAAAAAACATTAACAAAAAAGAAGGTGGTGTTAAGCAGCATTCATATCTTCAACAAACAAGCAAGCAGAACTCACCTGCACCATATTCTGAAGGAGGAACAGAACCAACTCAAACTTCCTGGCAGTTCAATTTCCAGGGAGGATAGAGTGATTATGTTTTTATTTAGCATGAACATACGTGTGCCTCACAGAACGAAAGAGAGGAAATATACATTTTTTCCCCCTCAATCCATCTTTTTATTTATTTATTTTTTTGTCGGTCGTGGGGCTTGAACTCTGGGCCTGGGCGCTGTCCCTCAGCTCTTCAGCTCAAGGCGAGCGCTCTACCACTTGAGCTACAGCGCCACTTCCGGTTTTCTGGTGGTTTATTGGAGATAGGAGTCTCACAGTCTCTTGCCCGGGCTGGCTTTGAACTGCGATCCTCAGATCTCAGCCTCCTGAGCCATCTTTTTATTTTTAAGTCACATGACTACTTTGGTAAGGTCACTCAAAATATTCTTTAAAAAAGATTGTCCCAGGTAGCTTCCTTAGAGAATTACACTTGCGTTATTTTTTTTTTTTTTTCTGTTTTCTTTTTGCCTTGTTTCCTTGAACTGAGAAATTAAAAGGCAAATGACAAGAAAAAATCATTTCAGGATAAGTCAGCTAGCAGCCAGCACTGGCATCTGTCTGTCACTCAACTTGTCACCTCACTAAAACTTGTCACTCTCAAAAGAGGAAGTTGCTTTTTACCTATTTACCTAATGGAAAGGTTATTGAAGATGTACTTACCATGAGTGAAAGTATATTTGCTTTGCTGTTTTTCAAGATTGTCCTAAGAAGAATGAGATGAAAATATGTGAGATAAAAATTAAATTTCTGGGAGGGAGGGGGGAGGCTGGGAAGGGAGGTGAAGGGTAAACAAAGGAGGAGGATGCAATGCTTGGTAAGAAATGTATGCATTATCCTGCCCATGTAATTGTAACCCCTCTGTACTGTATGTTCTCAAATAAAATAAAATAAAATTTAAAAAAAAAAAAATAAAAAAATAAAAAAAATTAAAAAAAAATTATCAAAAAAAAAAAAAATTAAATTTCTATGATTATTTGGAAATGAAATAATACAGAAATGTATAGTTGCTGCTGTTAAGAATAGTAATGGAATTCATTAATAATTAGTTACTTGGAACATGAAAGACATATGCTTCTCTAATATCTAGAAACAAGTAAACAATCTTAGTTTTCTTCATTTAAGAAATCTTTGAAGTACAGAAGTTTTAACAAATCAAAAGAAATTGCCAAGAAAATTGTAGCATAGTTCCAAAAGTCTCTCTTGGCTGTCATTTATATGCAAACTCTTTCGAATTGTGTTTATGAAGGCAATATAGGTGATTTGTGTGTCTAGACATGGGATTTCAAACATATATTGAGTTAAATCTCCATTTGAATGAGTCTGCCTTTTCCTACATTTTATATTTTCTTAATATGGAATAGTATATTTCATATTATATTTAATAACATGCAGGAAGTTTTAGCCATACAGAAAATTGAAAGAATTTTACAGCAAATACTGAATACGCACCAAGATGCTATCATTAGCGCTTTTCTGTGCTCACTTTACATTATTTATCTACCCATCCCCCAATTATGTAAAATATTGCCAATCCCACAAAAAGTTCCCTTAAGGCTTTCTGGCCCTATCTCCAGTCTATTTCTCCTAAAGACAAAACTTTAGATTTTCATCTATCTTCAGTTACACACTCAATTTAAACACCACTTATAACTTCCTGAACGTTTATATCATCTTGGAAATACTTGAGAATTTATGGGATCCTCTTAATGATTTTTTAAATTAAATCATCTATCTTTATCTGCATATGCTTGTATAAGGGGATTACAGTTTTGCATGTCCATTAATGTGCACAATGTATCTTGATTTGCATTCCCATTCCATCATTCTCTCCCACCCCTTCCCACCAAAGTAAGTTCTTTACATGAACTTTGCAGTCCAAAAACCAAGCCAGAACCTGTGTTTCCTGAAGAGTCACCATTCTTCAAATAGAACATCACTTCAGGAGAAAGTTGGTCTCTGGAACTCAGTTTTTTTATTTTGTTAAATGGATGGAGTTAAAGCTCCAACAGAGACAAAGATATTTTTGTTTTTGTTTTTGGTTTTTTTTGGTCATGGGGATTGAACTCTGGGCCTGGGCACTGTCCCTCAGTTCTTCTGCTCAAGTCCTGGACTCTACCACTTGAGCCACAGTGCCACTTTGGGTTTTCTGAGTGGTTTATTAGAGATAAGAGTCTCAAGGACTTTCTTGGTCTGGGCTGGCTTTGAGCCAAGATCCTCAGATCTCAGCCTCCTGAGTAGCTAAGATTACAGGAGTGAGCCACCGGTGCCTGGCTTTTTTTTTTTTTTGTTGTTGTTGTTGTTATGTATCATAATTAGGCAAGATTGAATGGTTAAGGGCATGTTACAGGTGCAACCTTGGAGATTGCTTGCCTTCCTAACTAAACACAATGGGCTTTATTTCCTGGAAAATTTGTTCTGATCACATAATCAACTCTGTGTGCTGAAGTGTTACTTTTTTCCATTAAGGGTATTTTAAATTCTTGCACTAAAAGTATGTGAAGACATCATTTCAGTGGTGGTCTTTGATAATAATATGCCTATTTTCAGTCCACTATAGCAACTCAAAATTACTTTTGTTTCACTTTGTAATTGCAGGCTTAAGAATAAATACATCCCAGTTGCTTACATGCTAGTTGCAGATCATTTAAAGTCCTTCTTCTATACGCTAAAGAGAGAAGGAGAGAGGAGAAGAGAGAGAAAACGAGATCAGGAGAGGGAGAAATTGAGAGAGAGAGAGAATGGACAATTTTGGTATTCACTGCAATTCTGACTATGGAAACCTCACACTGTTACTTTATTGTTATGTGACAAGAGCAAGTAAAACGTATTTTACACAAACTTCTAATACGAAATAATTTTGCAATTGATACTCCACAGGTTTTATACTAGCTCTATAGAGTTGTTTATCCTGCAATCTTCTAATTTGTATTCTTTTATCTGAATCTCTCCATTGTCCTCTCTTCCCCAACTCGGATAACCAGGATTTCATTCTCTATATTTACATGTGAGATCTTTTCAATTCCATATATAAGTGAGACCACACAACATCTTTTTTCTCTCCATTCCTGGATTATTTCACCGGACAGTATGTCTTTCAGGCCTATTTTGTGGCAAATAGAAGGAACACTATGTTTTTCTCTATAGTATTCCTTTTTTGATGTTTATTCTTTTTTTATTGAATACTTCTTGCTGTTGTTATAAAAGTGATGTACAGAGGGGTTACAGTTACATAAGTCAGGTAATGAGTACATTTCTTTTCAGACAATGTCACCCCTTCCTTCATTCTCTCCCAGTTTTCCCTTCTGTCCCCACTCACAAGTTGTATAGTTGATTTTTAACATAATGTCTACTGAAAACCTTTGTCTTTCCATTTCTGTGACCCCATTTACCTCCAAAAGACAGAAAAAGGAACAAACAAGAAACGAGGACACAGACCCTCCTGTTTCCATTTCCTGGAGTTTATTTTGATAATCATATGATCAGAGGCATTAAGGTATTGCGCCTTTGTGAAGTACTCTATTTTAAAGCTGAAAAAAAATTCTACTGTGTGTGTATTTGTGTATGACTGTGTGTATGTGTGTGTGAGAGAGAGAGAGGGAGAAAGAGAGACAGACAGACAGACAAAGTCAGAGAGAAATTTTCCATATCTGTTCATCTATCAAGAGACAGGAAGTCTCTTTTTCCTATATCTTGACTATTGTAATAATGCTTCAAGGAACATTCATATTCAACTCCTCCTCTGCCTTTATATGTCCTAATTTCAACACTGTCAGTTTATATCTCTGAATGGTGGTTTTGTGGGTTTAGGAGCATTTATTTGTCCAGTGTGTGGCCTGTGCTAAGTCCTGGCTGCCACAGGCTCAGGGCAGCCTGAGTTACTTCTTCCTCTGAGCTGGGCCCTTCCTCAGCCTCAGGGGCTCCCTGGTGACAAGTGGGGTCTTTTCCATTGAACATTTAATTTATTTTTTACCTCCATTTGATTTCACATTTGACTAAGCAGCAGGAAGAAAATGAGAACATGATGGTCTTTGTAACTCAGTGATGCTAATGTTTTAATGTACCTATGAATTACCTGGGCTGGCAGGGAAAGTGTGTGACCTGAGTTGAGAACGAAGGCCACATTTCTAATAAGCCCCTGATGGAGAAAGACAGCTGCTCTTCTAACCCAGTTGGGGCAGCCAGTTCTCCGCATAGAAATCAGGAACTAGGTGTTCCCTCCTATCTTCTCTCCTAGGCCAACTTTTGCATAGCAATCTTGCCATAGCTGGACAAATTCATCCACTTCAGCAGCAACAGGTCAACACATAATCAATTTCTTTCTTCTTTTTCAACCTGCCCTGAAACATTCACACACACCCCCGCCCCCTCCCACCTCAGGCAGAATGATTGACTATTGAAATGCTCTTACCTCTTTAAATCTCAAAGTAATCAAGAGCCAGCTTTTAGACCGTCATCAACAAAGAAGAAAAAAGAAACTAGGAGAATAAAAAACACCCACACGTTTACCTAACATCAAGAATAGAGCAATCAGAGAACTTCTCTGATGGAGAAATAAACATGTATCCCTTATCTTTAGCATTCCCTATGTGAATATAAAAAATTGTAATTAAATGGAAAATACATTTGTGGCTGAAACCTGATGAACAATTGAAGACAATAAAGAATAACACAAAATTTATCTATGATCTCAACATTTAATATACTGTTAATACCTTGGAAAACGTGTTTCTTTCTTTTTTTTTCTTTTGCTTTGAGGGGATAGGTTTCATACTATCAGCTTGCTTATCTAACTGGTACTCTATTGCTTAAGTCACACCTCCAGCTCTGCTATTTTGCTTTTTATTTTGGAGATGGAGTCTCCTGGACTTTCTGCTTGGTCTGGCCTCAAGCTGGCCTCCAGATCTAAGCCTCTTGAGTAGCTAGAATCACAGGTGTGAGCTGCCAGTTGGGGAATACTTTTTTGTGTCTTTCTGAATTGAGCCCCCCCCCCATAGTTAATTTTATATAATTGGGATGTGTTTTTATGTTGTATCACTATTTGATTTTATAAAAACAAATTTTTTCTACAGGTATGTCTTATTAACAAGAGTACTTTAATAGCTGCATTCCTGCAAGAGAACTTCATTTTTCAAAAATTTGAAGACCTATCTTTAAAGGTGGTTTATTAATTTTGTATATTATATTAATTATATTTCCCAAGCAATATAGAAAACAAAGTATAGAGCAAATTATTACCCCTAATTTTAACTCTCAGAAGTATCTTCTCTAGATACTACATGAACACCATTCATACCACTTTCCCATGTATGTATACACAGAATAGCTGGAAAAAAAAAAGAAATCAATTTACAAGCTAGGTGCTGTGGGCTCACACCTGTGATCCTAGCTTCTGTAGAGACTGAGATCTGACAATTGTGGTTAAAAGCCAGCAGAGGAAGACAAATTCAAGAGACTTTTATCTCCAAAAGCCACCAAAAAGCCAGAAGCTGAGGTGTCCAATTAACCAACAAAAAGCCGAAAGTGGAGGTGTGGCGCAAGTGGTAGACCACCAACCTTGAGCAGAAAAAATAGGAACAGAATAAGGCTCTGAGCTTAAGTACCAGTAGTGGTTTGAAAGCACACACACACACACACACACACACACACACACACACACACACACACCAACCGGTCACTCATTTCTCCACATTTTGTTTGTGTCAATTAGTTGTACTAGGGAATGTAATTTTGTCATGTCATATCTATGGTCAGGGGCCTGATCATACTCTCACTCTCTCTGCATCAGTCTCCAATTTCAAAATGCTTTATTGTACCACACTTCCAGATAGGATCCTTTTTTTACATTCCTGACATTTGTTGTTTTACATATATGTTAATTCTGAAGTATGAATCATGCAGGGGAGAATTCCAAAGGTGTAACTGTTAGAACTTGCAGTCAAACAAGGTGAATACCTGAAGCTGGCTACTTTTATTTTTATTTATTTTTTAGATGCTTAAATTATTTATCTATATATATATTATTGTAAAGATACTGTACAGAGGGGTTATAGTTACATGAGCAAGGTAATGAGTCCATTTCTCCTCAACTCCTCCCTGCCCCCAAAGTTGTAAAGTTCATTTTCGACATACTGTCTTGGTACATCTCATTGTTATAATGGGTCATCCTGTATCCTTATTTCAGCATTTTGTTATTTCCTTTCCCCTCCCCAAATTAGAAAAACATATATACAAGATGTAGGACACCAGAATCAAATACAGTGAAAACAAGGATAGTACTATAGGAGAACATAGAAAAGAAACAAAAGAATCATATAGTAAGTTATAAGTGCATTAAGAACAGCAACAAAGATAAAACCTCTTGTGTCTCTATCTTGGGGTTCCTTTCGCTTAGCATCAGGTTATGTAGTCATATGAACATCACTTTTGACCTCTTCTGCTTGTCCTAGACATACACTAGTTATTGCAGATAAGGGAAACCATGGGATCTATTTTTCTTTGAGTCTGGCTGGCTTCACTTAATATAATTTTTTCCAAGTCTTTCCATTTCCTAACAAATGGGGCAGTGTAATTCTTTCTGATGGAGGTATAGAATTCCATCTTGTATAGATAGATAGATAGATAGATAGATAGATATCACATTTTCTTGATCCAGTCATCTAGAGGGGCATCTGGGTTGGTTCCATATCATCTATGAATAATGCTGCAATAAGCATAGTTGTTCCATATCAGCTATGGTGTATAATGCTGTGATAAACATAGTTGTACTGGTAGCTTTAGTATAGCCTTGTTTGTGATCATTTGGGTAAATGCCCAAAAATGGTATTGCTGGGTCATAGGGGAGCAACTCAGCTTCTGATCCATGTCTTTTACTTTGAAGTTTCTACCTTCTTCCAATGCTCATGGATGCTCTACTCCTTCATAGCTTCTTGATTAAGAATCCCATCCATTTTTAAAAAAGCAATAATTTAGGTTGATTATTTTATTCTTCAGTAATACTTCTTGTTACATTTTTGTAAAGGTTTTCACATTATCCTTTAGAATTTAGTGAGAGTTATTTTTCCTTATTGTAAGTAAATTGTATTTTGCCTGGATAAGTAAAACATTTTTTCCCCTCTCATTATCCTTTAATGCTCAGTAACTTCTTTTAGATACATCTTCATGTAGGCTTTTTATTAAAGTAAATCACAGGACATTTTGTCCTTATGTTCTGTTGATTAAGTGCTATTTATATTTAGAGAAATTTTCTTCTATTGTCCACTATCACCGCAGTTCAGAGATTTCCAAGACCACCTTCAGGTTCAGTGACTCACTAGAACAACCCAGAGAACTCTGCCAAACTTCCCTGCTCAGTGACTGGTCATTATGGCAAAAAGTTACAGAGTAAAATCAGAGAAAGGAAGAGGCAAATGGGGCAACATCTCACACGCCAGGGATCAACTTCCTGTTATCCTTTCCCAGGGGAGTCCCATAATGTGTTCAAGATATCTGGATTTTTGCTGAGCAATACACCATGACCGGCTGTCTAGGGTTTCCTTGGATCCCGGAAACAGTCATGGCTGACTGCACACATGGCTGACCTTCTGAGAGGTCACTTCCAGTCACCCCAGGGGTCAAGCTGTTAGCTCCAGTCCAAGGTTCCCACTATAAATGACACTGCTAACACGAACTGTGAGATGCATCCCCACAGCCCACAGTAAATACACACAACCTTTACCAGGCAGAACATTTTAGGGCTTTACAAGTTACCTCCCAACAGCTGACCAAAGGCCAAACTTTCTTTGGGTAACATTAATGCTTTATTACACAATGGAAAATGCATAACACATACAGATTGGATGGACAGATATACAATGAATTTCAGAACATTAATAAAAACAAACACCATGTGCCTCATACTCACTATTTAGATAAGAAACAACATAAAAGTGGTATTTCCCCAGTGGCATTCCTCTCCAAACTCCTGCTGTGCTTTTTCTGTTAAACCCCATCTCTCTCCTTTTTGGTGGTATAGTTTTCTTCTTTCTCTCCAATAGAGAATTATGATTATTAAGACACTATGATTGTAGTAAGGTGTATATAATGGAAGAGTTATTTGTATTTATGTGTTCATTAGTTTATCATTTTTACCTGGACCTGTTCTATTTTTTAAACTTTTTTTGTTTTATTTTTGTTAGAATGTTTTGAAAAATATTTATTGTCAAGGTGATACAGAGGGGTTACAGTTATGTAAGTAAGTCAGTGATTATATTTCTTGTCTAACTTGTTACCCCCTCCCTCATTTTTCTCCCTTTCTTCTTTCAATCTCCCACTCCCAAAGATTATCACTTAACTTTTTTTGCTGTTATTTTCATTATCTTTTTCTACCATGGGGTTTAGGACTATTTTGATGATGGACTAAATTTGTCTTTTATATCCACTATCTTTTTTCCTAATTGATGCTCCTCTTTGCTTATTTCCTAATTATAATTAACCCCAAAACATTCCTCTTTATAATTTAATTTTCATTTATATTGAATTTATTCCTTAAGGTTTTTAAATTATTTATTGATTAGGTAAGGTTGAGCTTTTTGGTTCTCAATGTGTTTCTTTGGGTAGAAAGAATTTTCCAACCTTTTTATTATGTGATTTTATTTATTATATCTTAGTCTTTATTTAATTAATAGTCTTTCAAAACTTTCCTGTGATATAAGGTCCTTACTGTGAGTTTCTTTCTGTTCTTTGTTTTTATCTTTCATCGTATCTTTTGTTTTGCTCACGATGAAAGTAGGCTTCTCTGTCAAATTTTATGACACACTGAGCTAATTAACATTCTTTAACTATATTTATGTGTTCTAATGATACAATTGCATGAATTTGTAGGATATGATATGATAATAACATAATACATGTTTGCAATGTATAATTATCAAAAAGGATAATTAGCATCTCTGTGGCTTCAAATACTTATCACTTCTATATGTTATCTTTTACACTCATGGCATCCAGTTATTTTGAAATACATGACGAAGTTTTTGTGAACCATAGTTTCCCTACTTTTATAGGAGATTAGAACTAACTCTTCCCATGAAACTGTCTTTGGTTCCCTCTACTTGCCATACCCTCTGGACCACTATTCTACTTTCTAGTGTTAGTGGGATTAAAGCTTTTAGCTTCCCAAAAGGACAGAGCGCACATAGTGTTTGTCTTATTGCTCCTGGCTTATCTCATTTAATACAACATCCTCCTGCCCCACCTACTTTGTCACTAATGACAGGGTTTCATTCATTTTTATGGCTGAGTGATTGTTGTGTCTCTGGGTTTTTCTTTTTTTAATGCGGATGCATTAAATTAGGGAATGTCTCAGTAGATTCTGTACCTTGACTTCTAATATGGTTAGCATTAATGTGTACTACTGTGTCTTTCTTCTTAATTTATGGTTTGAGGGCAGTAGCACTCCAGGGTTACTCACTTTTCGGTAGTTTTTGCAGAGTGAAGGGCAGTATAGGAGTTGAGTACTGGTGGAGGGAATTCTACGGCCAGTGCTTCTGAATGCCAAAAGCTCTCTTCTGAGATTGTCTTGAGTCCTGTTTCAGAGATCATTCCACCTATTTGGGAGCAAATCCAGTTTCCTCCAAAAGATCCCCCCTGGGTAGCCTAGCATGCATTCCCAACAAAGGAGCTATGATGGGCTTTGTCATCTTTGTTGGGATCCTATCATCTCAGGTCGGTGCTTTTATTAAAAATTTTTCCCTTGAATTTTCCCCCAAATTCGCCGTCTGTGATTTCCTAATCCAGGAAGTGGGGATGAGTGAGAATTTTCAGGACTTGGTTATGCTCTATGCATTAGCATGTTCTTCTAAATGGTAGTTATGGAGCAAGAGATATATATTCAAAGAAGATTTCTTTAGCTCCTTCATTTCTACATTTTGGAAGTTCATATACCCTTTCTTAGTTGCTGCAAGCAGTTGCTTTGTCTTAATTTTGTAATATTTGTAATATTTAGTAAAGTGCAAACACTGCAAACACTGATGTCTGATCTATCAATCAGACATACCCCCCTCCCAGACTCTTAATACCAGTAAATTACCAAGAAATCTCAGAGCTGTGGCTTAAGTGGTGGAGCAGTAGCCTTGAGCACAAAAAGCTCAGAGACAGTGACTAGGCTCTGAGTTCACGCCCCAGAACCTGCACATACAAAAAGAAGAAAGAAAGGAATTAAAGGAAGAAAGAAAGGAAGAAAGGAAGAAGGAAGGAAGGAAGGAAGGAAGGAAGGAAGGAAGGAAGGAAGGAAGGAAGGAAGGAAGGAAGGAAGGAAGGAAGGAAGGAAGGAAAAAAAGATGGAAAGAAAGAAGGAAAGAAAATGCAAGTTATCCAATAATAACTGTTAATAGTGTAAATGGATAGAGATGATGGCCTGGCTTCATGTTAACATTTTACTCAGGAAAAATGTCTGTGTATTTTGATCCAATTTAGTAGATCTAAATCTCCAGTGACATTAACCTTAAAAGCAAGGACTAAGCCAAAGACCTCCAAATTTGCTCTCCTCATGTCTTTTAGCATTGTCAGTGCCTTGACTAGAATGTCTAAATTTAGAGTTCCATCAAAACTTATCCTACTCATTTTGGCATAAATGAGAGATATTAGCTTGGTGTGAGTCTAATAGAATTGTCTGGGTTTTTGAAATTTAAACTCTGCTTCTAATTTTTACTTGACTAGTGTTATGTTGGCATGTTTCTCATAAACTTTTGATCTGCAAACAAGTAGGAAAAGTGGTCAGCCAAGATTCATGTACTTGAGGAAAAAAAAAGAAAAGAGGAGAATCCAGAGACTGATCCTCAGAGACAAATACCAGTTTTCAAAACAATCAACAAAGCCACAAAGCTAAGGTATGAAGGAGCAAAATTTCTGTGCAATATGAAGGGGCCCTCAGAAACATGAAGACATAGGGTTGAGACTCTCAAAGGTACAAGCTAACGAGGATGAAGAATAAAACATTCTTTAAAAGGATTCATACCCACTTTTAGATAATTTTAATTTCTGATTGAAAAAATAAATCTTTCTATGCTACACAGGCTGGCAGAGCAAATTTAAACCTTCTCTCAAGAAAATACTATCTAGAGAATCTCAAAATGTCTAAACAGTTTTTTAAAAATATAGAATATCTGGCTTTCAATAAAAAAATAAAATGTAGAAGGATATAATGTCCAAAATCAAGAGAAAAACAAATCAGAAAATAAACTTCCAGATACAGGCCATGGAGCTACTAAGGATTTTAAAAATAATAATAAGAGGTCCTGAAGTTATTTGAAAAAATAACTGACAGCTTTGAAGGGAGACTATTAAACGTACAATAACATTTGTAGATCTAAAAATACAATATCAGAAACTATAAACTCAGTGCATTTTTTATCAGCAGATAAAAAACAGCTGAAGATAGAATTAGTAACCTTGAAGACGAGCCAAAAGGCAATATCCACACTGAAATAAAAGTAAATAAGAGGATAGACAATATAGAAAACAGTAAAAGAGACATATGAGATATGGAGGAAATGTCTAAGACATGTATAATTGGTGTTCCAGAGGGAAAAAGAATGAGAGTACAACAGTGGTAATATTTGAGGCAATAATGGCTAAAAGTTTTCCATAAGTGATGACAGACATCAAACTGTATATTCAGGAAATACTAAAAAAAAAAAATAGCAAGAGGAAAGCATGCCATCCTTAGGCTTATCATATGAAAGGTACTGAAAACAAAGGGCATATTTTAAGCCAAAGGAATAAAAAAGTAAAAAAGTAAATGGCCTGGTGCTGGTGGCTCACGCCTGTAATCCTAACTAGTCAGGAGGCTGAGATCTCAGGATCGAGGTTCAAAGCCAGCCCAGGCAGGAAAGACCATGAGACTCTTATCTCCAATAAACCACCAGAAAACCAGAAGTGGCGCTGTGGCTCAAGTGGTAGAGCACTTGCCTTGAGCTGAAGAGCTGAGGGACAGTGCCCATGCCCAGAGTTCAAGCCTCATGATTGACAAAAAAAAAAGAAAAAGAAAAAGAAAAAAAAAAGAAAAAAAGTTAATAATTAAAAACAGGATAATATGGAAATATAAATTGACTTGGGTAATTGTATTCTCAGTTTTATTTTTTCTTGTTTTGGTTTTGTTTTGTTTTTCTTTTTTGCCAGTTGTGGGGACTGAACTCTGGGCATGGGCACTGTCCCTCCACTCTTCAGCTCAAGGCTAGTGCTCTACCACTTGAGCCACAGCACCACTTCCAGCTTTTTCTGCTTATGTGGTACTGTGGAATCAAACCCAGGGCCTCATGCATGTAAGACAAGCACTCTACCACTAGGCTACCTTCCCAGCTCCTTGATTTTTTTTTTTTAAAGAAAAGTAAGAGACCACACTTGTAATTTAGAAACTTGCATATTTCCTTTTTGAACAATGTGCCTTCTATGTCTTTGAATGTCAACCAAGGCAATCCCAGAGAATTCTTTTTATTTTCTTCCTATTGTAGGGTATTCCAGTATGTCAAGTCATAGAAATAATCTGATAAAAGATAATATAAACATGATGAAAATTTATACTCCCAAACATTAGATATTAACACTTATTAAATCTGACACTACACTAAGTGTTTAACATGCATTGGTTGATGCTCAAGTTATAATTTATCTCCAATTCCCTATTCATGATGCTGATATGAATATAGACAGATAATGTATTTCAAAGTATACCAAATAAGCACACATATACACATAAAACTACTTTCAGAAGTACATTTACAGACATGTATATCTTTGCTATATTTTTGGAAGTATCTTATGGCCTAAATTCCTGGAAGAAAAACTGAACATTTAAATTTTGGTAGATACTGCCAAAATGTTACATAAAAAAGTTCTGACTGGTACAAATTCATAGCCCAGTCAAGAGCTAGTTTCTGTCCTGAAAGTTAGGCCTGTGAATCTTTACTGGTTCATGCATACTTTTGTCATCTGGGCCTGAATGTGGATCTTGATTGCAGCCAAAGAGACTCAAGAGGAAATATACTAGATGGTCTTTATTATCCATACAAAGAGTCTCAGAAACCAGCTTTTCTTGGCCTCTGGGCCTTTCTTCCTGAGCTGCAGGAACCATTTGTCCATCCTTGGACAGTAAACATGGGCATATAGGCCAGCACTCTGAGCTGAGAGTAGACTAAACCAAGGCTAGAGCTTCCATCCTTCCGGACATTTTTATTTATGTGTTAAAAAACAAACACCTTTTCTTTAACTCACTTCTGGTTGATTTTCTGATTCAGGCAGGAAAAAAACCTATCTTATTCAACATTTGCGTAATGTTATAACAGCATTTTATGAAACTTCATTTTCCCATTCTGGTGTTGGGATTGGATATCTAGTGTTGTATTTTCCAATATTATATCACCCTGTTTTAATTTTCATTCTTTTTGTTCTTGATGATGTGTATTCACTTTCCATAGATTTATGTAATTTTTGTTAGGATATAATGACTCATCTCTGTACTGGTTTTTTTTTTTGTTTTGTTTTTTTGTTCCTGGTCCTGGGGCTTGAACTCTGGACCTGGGCACTCTCCCTCAGTGCTTCAGCCCAAGGCTAGCGCTCTACCACTTGGACCACAGCGACACTTCTGGCCTTTTCTGTTTATGTGGTGCTGAGGAATCGAACCTAGGGCCTCATGCATGCAAGGCAAGCACTCTACCACTGAGCCACTTTCCCAGCCCTCTGTACTGGCTTTGTATGGAGTTTTTGTTTTGTTTTGTTTAGTTTTTTTTTTTAGCGGAGGTGGGGGGAGGTAGTGTGACTGACACTTGAAGGTTCAGGAGCTTACTAGGTTGATGTGTTTCTGACTATATTAAGCATATGGTCATTGTAATGTTCATTAACACTGCTACCTGATGGTGATTTGAAAGAGGAAGTGAAGATGAACTTCCAACCTTTTCTTTCTGGTCTTGAGACATGGGTCCTACCACCTTGGCATACATTGGCATACATTGCTACAGCATGTTTGCGTTCTTAGTGGAAGGAAGACTTGCTTCTCAATGAGGAATGATTCTTAGGTAACAAGTAGAAAGCACCTGGGAAAGGAATAAATACCGGAAGGAAAATGCCTTCCACAGCTTAACTGAAAGATGTATTTAAGTATGCATGTCATAGCTGCAGGCATGTTTTAAAACAATTCAGATTTTTTTAGTACCCCTGAGCATTTGAAATAATTATATAAGACTGTTATAATTACAAAGACAAATAAGTTTCCAGTATAAATGGTAGTGCTGATAACCATTGTATATTTATAGCCCTTACTTTGTGTTTGTCAGTTAATGATATTCATGGTATAATATGCATAAAAATAAATTACAATAAAACACTAGTCTTTATTTCATGGAATTACTCTTTGTACTGCCTACAATCTGCTCCTCCTCCTAGAGCTGAAATTTAGTTCTCAGTCAATTCTTCATTTATTCCAAGATTTTTTCCAATGGTCATTATTCAATATTCTCTCTGTACTGTTAGGCTATTATAAAAATTATATTTGTAATAAAATCTATATTCACATCTATTGACTTACCACTCTTCACTAACTGGTATATCATTCACTTGAATAAATAGGTATTTTTCTATCACCTATATAAACATATGGTTAAGTAGTATAAACATCTTTATGTAGGTATCTGTATAGATAATAAAATATTCATTTACATAATAATTATAAACATAATCATATATAGTAAAATATACATTTTATTATGCATGATATAACTATATTATATAACTTTATATATTAAATATAACTACATATTATATATAACTTTAACATAACTATTTAATTTTACATATATCTACTAATACGACACATCACTTCTTCCAAATTATGTCCAAAAAGAGGAATAAAGAAGTTTGCCTATTTTAAATTCTTTAACAATTCTCCTATTTATTGTCATTTCATAGTATTTAAAGAGGAAAGTAGATCCGGGTAAAGGTGGCTAGGGAAGAAAAGAATTGAAGTACTTCTGGACTTATCTTTGTCTTTGTATTAACCAATTTTATTGAATGACTTTTAATAATTAAATAATTGTGTTGATACTTGAATATATTACATTGAAAAATCTTGTTTTCAATTAAGTACATTAAAAACATTGATACTTTTCTTGTTTTAATGTATGATCTCTCACTTGCAGAGTTTTGACAGACACTTTACTATTTTACAATTCAAGTTATCATAAACCAGGCATTTCATCATTAAGTATGGTGTGGCTTCTTGTCTTATACCAACTTTTTTATCCTGAATAGGAAATATACTCTTATTCTTGGTTAACTAATAGTTTATGAAAATTAGTTTTTGACACTCAGCCTGTTTAAGGGAGCTTTAAGAGGTAATTTGATGCATTTAGTTTTAACATTTTATCAGTTCTGCTATTAATATAAAAATAGCAGAAAATAATCTATACACTTTTATTTCTTAACTTACTGGAGTTTTCTTTTCAGACAGCATATGATCTTTTAAAAACTGTTTCGAGGGCATCTTTAAAAAGCTCTTTTGTATGGTGCCCAAACACATATAACTATACACCTCTCTACCGAGTCCAGATTTGTTGCATGAATGGAATTTGCTAAGAATCTGATTTTGAGGGTCTAAAAATAGACAGCACCTTGTTTGAAGCCAGCCACCTCTGTCTGGTGTTTATGGACTGGTGCCTGACAGACTGTGCTATCTATTTGCAACAGTGGTGCGATCACATGTACAGAGCAGGTCTGTTTGCAAGTTGGAGTGCTCAAGGTTCTGATGATGTGCAAGGAAACAAAAGCCGTTCCAGAACTATTCTGAGTATTCAAATGTAGTGGGTACATGAAGTCATCTACAAGAGAGCTCACAAGTAATTGTATTTGTTACTTGTTACCATTATAACAAACAACCACAGGGCTGTTCTCACAAAGCATGTTGTCTCTAGGGTGAGAACAGCAGCATTAGGCATTAGTGTTTGAGTAGTGAGATTGTCTATGTACACAGGTCACAAATCTCCCTGAGTTTTTAATTACAGTACAGTGTTCTTTCCCAGTAGACCTTCTGATCTTTTCCTCTCATGTTCACCACTTACGTGTGTGTCTCCAACATGTTTTCCTCCTTAAAGACCGGAGGCCTTGAAGAATTTTTCCATTTAAGTATCTTTAGCGTCTTCTTGTTCACGACCAGCTGCTACCTATCTGTGGGGACACAGGAGACAATTATGCATTTCTAGGGCCAAGATTCCGAAGTGGCCTCTTGTCACGTGTACTCATTCTAGAGGTAAACAAGGCCAAATACTCCATTTGACAAGAAAAGCTCTGAAGTTGCTTAGCCAAAAGGTGAGGGTACAAGAAGAGATAAAGAATAGAGGCCAAAATGCAATTAATTGATGATACATAATGAGGTATTGTGGTTATTTAAAAACTAAACTACTCATGATGCAGACTGTGCTGGCTCTCTCATGCCAGCCAGAGGCACCTTAAAATGTACCTTTCATGAGAATGACTAGAGATTTGTGAGGCAAAGAAGAAAAGAGGGTTCATAAGAAAGAGTAACGGGATAAATATGACCAAAGTTCATCATATACATGTACAAATATGGCATAGTGAAACTCTTGTAGAATTAATATGCATAATGAAACTCTTGTAGAATTAATGATGCTCTTGTAGAATTAATATGCATTAACTAAAAGTAAAACATGAAATGAGAAGTCCATGTAATGTGTTTATCATAATTCATAGCATACATTAAACTCTGGTCACATGTTAATTGACATTTTTATTAATAAGCATAGAGCTCTACTATTTGTAGTGATACTAATCCCTTACCCCCACAATAAAAAGATTTGAGAAACATATGAATAAATGTGGTATAATAAAATTAATATTTAGCTAGGCACTGGTGATTCATACTTGTTATCCTGGCTGAGACCTGAGGATTGAGGTTCAAAGCCAGCTTTGGCAGACAAATCCAAAAGATTATTACCTCCAGTTAACCAGAGAAACAACAAAAACAGAAGTAGAACTGTGGCTCAAGTGGGAGTGACAGCTTTGAGTCAAAAAGCCAAGGAAGAGTTCAGGGCCCTGAGTTCAAGCCCTCAGTACTGGCACCTAGTACAAATACAAATAAAATAAAATAAAGTAAGAGAAAATAACATGAATGAATAAATAAAAATAAGTTCAATGCTTTAAGTTGTATTAATAAAATAGTATTTCAGAATACAGAAATGATGAAAATGCAGGATAAAAAAGTGACTCTTGATTGTGATGTTTGTATACCTTTAGACACTGAATAATAATTCAATGGATTACAGTGTTCTTTGATGATGATGATGATGATGATGATTCTGCCAGTTCTTGAGCTTGAACTCAAGGCCTAGGAGCTATCTTTGAGCTTTTGTATATAAAGCTAGTGCTCTACAACTTGAGACATACCGCTGTTTCTGAGGTTTTGGTGGTTACTTGGAAATAAGAGTCTCATAGATTTTCCTGTCTGAAATGGGTTCAAATTGTGATCCTCAGATTTTAGCCTACTGAGTAGCTAGGGTTACAAGTGTGATCCACACTGGTGCCTACTGATGAACTTATTGAGTTAACTTCATATTGAGTCATTAGATCTCGTTGATTCTCCCCAAATATCCTCTCAGATATATCGTTTGTATTTTTGCTGTGATTTGTTTTTTATTTTGTCTGTGCTTTGGCTTCTCATTTTCTTAACATGTGTTCTGAAGAACACTTTTTTAGTGAAGTGCAATTTATGTATTTGGTGTTATATTTAAGAAATGTTTTCTCCCAATAAGGGACTTCTTAAAGTCTCATTAATTTAACTTTTATATCTGTCAATTCATAAAATTTTGTATGTGTTGGAGGGTAACTTAGAGAGTTATTTTTAAAAATATGTTTCTGTTTTCTCATTATTTGTTTAAAAACTTTTTTCCAGTGAGCTAACTGGAAATGTTTGCTGAAATTCAACTAGTTCTAAATCTGAGAGTCTGCTAGGCATTTCTCTCTGTCTCTATCTTTCTGTCTCTGTCTCTTTCTTTCTTCTCTTCTTTCTTCCTTTGTTTCTTTTTCTTTTTGGGTGGTACTGGAAAACTTGCTAGGCATACACTCTACCACTTCAGCAATTCTCCCAATCCCAGAAATATTAATAGTCCGTTGTGACGTGGTTGAATTGAGCTATGTATCTATCCTTACATCAAGAATCATCAGCTCTTACTTTTCTGTTTTCTACACATAAATCTGTTGGGAACTAAAATTGACAGCTATCAATGAAGCTTAGAGTCAATAGGAAATTATCTGGATATGAAAAATGTAAGCAAATGAACTCTAAATCTCAATGTCTTCATCTATAAAATAGGAATATCAGTACTCACCTTCTAGAACTGCTCTGATAATTTTGTATGAAAACACAAACAGTGTAGAAGAGATAATGTGCTGGAGATTGTTAAGTTTGTGTTTAGTGACCTTATTCAGTCATTGGTCATTGACTCCTATACAAAAGCCAGCAAGGGGGTATATTTGAGTGTATGCAGCATTGAGATTTCTATACCTAGTCTCACATTTCTAGTCATCTGATTTTTGTTTTGATTCTGCCATTTTATTGTTTGCTGGTCAATCAGATCATTTCTTTGGGCTTCAGTGTCTCCTTTAAAAATAGATCATTAGTTTTCTCTGTTCATATTGCTCTCTCTACTAGAATCTTAGAGAGGCACTAGTTTGACAAAATTCTATGCTATTTTATTTGTGTCTGGGTCATGATGCTCAGACCTAGATAATTCTCTTTAAGACCAAGAGCACTATATGCCAGAATAACACAGGTCTAGAAATAAGAGCCTGTCAAGCTTGATGGAAGCAATTTGTAATGATAAATGTAAGAGAGGAGACGTAGATATGTAAAAGTAGATGGCTGTAATGTATACAATCCATGTATTTATAGAACAGTCTGCTTTTTTTCTAGAAATGAGCTCTCCATTGCTGGAAGGGTTCAAGCCAAAGCCAGACAGACACTATGGTGTGCTATAAAAGATTTTGCAATGATAATTAATTTTTCTAGAGGGCCTGTAAAATCCTGTCTAGCTATACAATGTCGTGATTCTATGAAAAGCTAGCAAGAATGCTAGAATACTTGAAAACTTACATTATGAAAAAATCCATAGTTTCTGAAGCCAAGAAAACCTATGAATATCCATCTTTCATCACGATTTTAAGTACCAAAATAAAAGAAGAATCAAATTTTACTTCTTTTGTCATCTCTGTAACTGAGAAAACAGTCCTCCAGTTGCAACCGGACTCTGCCTTCTACCGTGGTCCCGCTCCACTATAATAAAAACAAAGAGATTTAAAATAGCTTAAAGCAATGAAATGGAGCCAGGCACTGGTGGCTCTCTCTTGTAATCCTAGCTACTCAGTAGGCTGTGATATGAAGATCAAGGTTTGAAGCCAGCCTAGACAGAAAATGTTTGTGAGACTCTTATTTCCAATAAACCATCCCCACCCCCCAAAGTCAGAAGTGGAGCTGTAGGTCAAGTGGCAGAGCAATAGCCTTGAGCAAAAAATGCTCAGGCATAGCACCCAGGCCCTAAGTTCAAGCCCCAGGATGAGCATATAAACAAAAAAAAAGAAAAGAAAAGCAGAGAAGAGAAAAGAAAAGAAAAGGAAACTATATGTATATTTTCCAACCCACCATATTAAATTAACTAGGTCTCCCAGGCTGGAGAGAAATTAGGCCATGATTATAGAAAATCAGACTATGAAAAGGAACTTTTGTTTTCTCTGAAACTTTTGTTTTCTCTGATGCTTTTGCCCATTGACTGATGCTCTACTACCTGAGCCAAGACTCATTATTATTAATAATAAATTTATAAACATCCCACATAAAAATTGAAAAATGGCTTGGAAAGACTTAGTGAATAAAGATATAAATGGACTTAGGAAAAGATGCTTTAAAACCTTAGTCATTGTGGAAACAAAAGTGGAAAAAATACACTCTCCACTACTGGCATGGCTAACATTAAAGACTGACCATACCAAATGTTGATAAGAATCTATATAACATTTGAAGCTCTCAGGCATTGCTGTTGGGAAAGTAATTTTTTTTTGTTGTTGTTGGTCATGGGCCTGGGCTCTGGGCCATGGGCGCTGTCCCTCAGCTCTTCAGCTCAAGGTTAGAGCTCTACCACTTAAGCCACAACACCACTTCCGGGTTTTTGTTTTTTTTTTGGTGGTTTATTGGAGATAAAAGTCTTATGCACTTTCTTGCCCATGCTGGCTTTGAATTGTGATCCTCAGATCTCAGTTCTCCTGAGCAGCTGGGATTACAGACACTAGCAGCTGGGATTACAGACATGAGCCCAGATGGGAAAGTAATTTTTTTTTTTTTGGTCCGGTCGTGGGGCCTGAACTCTGGGCCTGGGCACTGTCCCTCAGCTCTTCAGTTCAAGGCTAGCACTCTATCATTTGAGCCACAGTGCCACTTCCGGCTTTTTTCTTTTTGCTTATGTGGTGCTGAGGAATTGAACCCAGGGCCTCAGGCATGCAAGGCAAGCACTCTACCACTGAGCCACCTTCCCAGCCCCGGGAAAGTAAATTTTTATAATTATAATGAAACTCAGTTTAGTAGTTTTAAAACATAAATAAGCACATATAATTCTGCCCAGAAATTTTACTCCAAAATATTTACCCCTCACCCAATAAAAGTATATATACACAGAATTGCTTTTGCATGTCTATAATTCAAAGTTTTATTTACAATGACTGAACTTTGGAAACAAATAATAAATCCATCATCAATTCTTTTGTAAACAAGGTTTTGTATGTATATCTTTAAAATAAATATTCTTCAATAATAAGCAGACACAAACCATTGGGATAGGCATTATCATGTTTTAATATCAAAACCATTGTGCTGAAGAAATGCATGTGATATGTATGTGGCATCCATGTTACATATGTGGCACATGTGACATGTATGCAACACATATACCATGTGTGTGACATGTATGTGTAACCCATATAACATGCATGTTGATAAAGAATAATTTGTATTTTGGTCAATGTCTATTATATTCACAAATATTCTTTATTTTTCTTGTGGTGAATGTTACATGTAAATAATATCAGGTGTGACTTCTGTGAAGACTCACACTAAAGTCTATACTTCTATTGCAGACATTTTAATTTGTGTGTTTATCCATGAGCTTTCTTTTTCAAGGCTACTGCTCTACCACTTGAGCCACAGATCCATTTCCAGCTTTTTAGTGGTTAATTGGAATAAGAGTCTCATGAACTTCCTGCTCAGCTGGCATTAAACTTAAACTTCAGTCTCCCAAGGAGCTATGATGAGTGGTGTGAGCCATTGGTGCCTAGCATGAAGTTAATTTTTAAAGCTGTATCTTTAATTGTGAAAGTAATGCAATATGTTATGTAAATGTGAGAACAAAGGTCCAAATTAAAAGCCTAAACTATGACCCTATACCTACAGAAAACAAATATCAAAATGACATATATTGTCTACCTTTCATTTGTTTGTATGTATGGTAAAAATATATGAACGTTTAAAAACTGAATGACAGGAAGATAAAAATAGGTCCTATGGGTGGTATGGGTACTAGTGGGAGTTGAACAGTACGATTGAAGATGGTGTAGGAGAGACAATGTGATCAAAATGTTTTGTATGCCTGTGTGAAAATGGAAGATTAAGCTTGTTAACATGGGTTTGGGGGAGGCGGACAAGGATGAAGGGGGTAAGTTAGATCACTGATATGCATATGTGGATATGAAAAATAATATTATTTGAACAACTAATTGATGCTAATAAAATTGTGGGAAAATTAACATCTTTACTACATTGTGTTCCTTTGTTAGATATTTGATGTCTATTGTTTTGATTGTAATAAATAATGCCAGAATGAACTTTTCATTTATACTCTTTGATTAAATTCCTAGTTATTTTCAGAGGCATATTATTGGTCAAAGGATATATCTTTTTATGCTGAGTTTACACATGGTAAAACTTCTTCCTAATATGATGTATATTTCCTATAACCATGTTTGAAGTCTGACTTTGTGTTCTAATTCTTGTTGTTAACATCAAACTGTCTTTCCAGAAGGAGCAAAGTGCATTTCAATTTGCTTCACAACTAATTGAATTTGATATTTCTTAGAACATGTGTTTCTATAAATTCCATTCATGTCCATTTTCCAGTTTTTCTGTTAGGATGCTATCATTTTTAGTAGACACCAATGTAATCTTTCTTAAGTGATCACTTTTGTGGTTCACATTTGCTAAACATTCTCGGTCATTTTGGATTGTCCAGACATAGTTTTGTTTATATAAGTCATTTTTCCATCTTTTAATTTGAATTATGCTTTTAAAGTGTTACCAAACTAAGCCAGGCACCATGACTCACACCTGTAATCCTAGCCGCTCAGGAGCTCATACTTGAGGATCAAGGTTTGAAGCCAGCTGGAGGAGGAAAGCCCATGATACTTGTACCTCCAATGAACCACCACAGATTGGGAAATGGAGGTGTGACTGTTGTAGAGCACTAGCCTTGTGCAAAAATGCATAGAGACAAAGCCCTGGTCCTGAATTTAAGTGCCAGGACTGGATCCCCCTGTCCCCCAAAAGAATGTTACCAAGCTATAAACGAATCAGAAACTCTCTAAGTAAAGGAGTAAAATAATTCCAATTATATACACATTAGAAGAAAACCCAACTGGGCTTTGATGAGGAGGAAAAAAACAGAAAAATTTACCTGCCATAGGCTTAAATGATAGATATTTTGGGCACTTTTTTATTATCAAAAGTATGAAGTGGGAGGGGCTGGTTTGTACTCATGAATGGATGCTTGGAAACATATGAATGAGTGTTAGGGGGCTACTGGAAGGACATTATCAGGTGAGTATTTGGAGATTGCTTCATGACTTTACCCAGGATATCAGTATGAAGCATCAAACAACCTGCACTTCACGGGTTTGGGGTAAGTCATAGTACAAGGCAGCCTTCACAGCCCATTCCTTGTCCGAGGATTTGAGAATGCCTTATAGTGTGACCACAGAGAACTTTCTGGTCTGTCTGTGAGCACCGCCTGCTGGCCACAATGCAGCAACTTGACCCTGAAAAGTAATCCATAGAAGAGCAAGCACTGTGTTAAAAGTAGTTGGGCTTATGCAATGAAAGCCAATGATACTAAGAAAACAGAGTTTTGCTTTCAGTGTCCTGCAATGTACTATTTTAACAATGATTTTTGTAAATGTGACACGTATGGAGAAAAGTAATTTTCATATACTACTTATAGGAGTGTATGGATTTAATCTTAAGGAAGTGTATTTTAGAAATGCAAATTCAACTCCTAAATTCCACTCTTAAGAATATATTTGAGTTAAGCAACCCTAAATTAGCAAAGATAAAAGGAAAGGAGTCTTTGCCTTAGAGAATTAGGGCAACAATGGAGAAGTAGAAATGAAAAAAGAAAACGGAATAATACTATCATTTACTTATGTAAATGATGGTACAGCCACCTGATGGATTTGCTATGCCATGTGCAAAGGATGTATGCAGTTTGGCATGCATTAATATGGAGAGTTATTTCTGTTGTACTGTCAGATAAAAACTCCATGCACTTCTTGGATTGTAGGTGTGAGAATGGAGTTAGACTGCCTTATTTGAAATTCTACTTTTCACAACTTGCTATCCTGTATGTGAACTTGACCAGAATGACTTTCTCTGTCTTCAATGTGTTCATCACTAGTTTGAAAATGATAACAGTACCATCTTTATAGGATGACTTTTAAAATTAACAATATGCTGAGCATATTACATTAAAATCAGCTATTCTGATTATTTGTGAATCTGTATATATGTTCACATTTATGTTTCTATCAATGAATAGGTAGACCTCCAAGAGTAATGGCAAATGATTTCTTACAGGGTTACATTGAAAGATCATTTTTTACGTTTTCTTTATTCCATTTTATTTAAAACAATTTTATTTGAATATGTATTTCAAACAACATTTAAAATAAATATCAAAAACATTTTCTTTATTAAGAGAGACAAGCAAACATCACACTGAAGTAAAGGTAGGGCAGTATTAACAATATACTTGTTGAATGACTTGAATCAGAAATTTGATTTTGAGTCTAGATCTTCCTGATAGATTTATTCAGGTAGCCTTAGTATTTGCCAAAATTTACCTATTAAAAAATGACTCTTGACTGGTGCTAGTTGCTCACAGCTGTAATCCTAGCTACTCAGAAGGCTGAGATCTGAGGATCATGGTTCAAAGCCAGACCAGGCAAGAAAGTCCGTGAGACTCTTATTTCCAATTAACTACGAGAAAACCAGAAGTGGAGCTGTAGCTCAGATGGTACATCACTAGCCTCGAGCTGAAGAGCTGAGGGACAATTCTCAGGCCCAGAGTTCAAGCCCATGATTGACAAAAAAAAAAGAAAAAAAAGAATGCATCCCAAACACTCTGATTTTTCCAGCAAGTAACATCCATAAACACTGGAAAACAAACTAAATTATCTGAAGGAATGCTTGTCTCATAATTCCCATGGTTCAAATTATAATAGAGCCTGTATCAATGATGGATGTGTAGTTATAACAATGAGAATGCCATCTAATTTAGTGCTACAGAATGGCATTCTTTCATTCTATGTCATAACGGACAATAAGAGATCCGAGGAAGAAAAGGAAGATGGCCGAATGTGATCATTTTTTGAAGTGCTCCCTAAATTATTAGATCTCTGTTGTCAATGAATTCTCACATGCAATTGGATGTAATAAAACTTTATATGAATGGGAAGTTTCAAATGTTTCATTTGCATTTCTATAAAGTTCTATTTCATGCTATTGACGAGGCAGATGAAGTGTTGACACTTGGCTCACACTCAAAAGAGGCAGCAAGAGGCAATTTGTTCAGGATTTCCCTGTCTAAAATCATTATGTTGCTACAAATGAGAGAAAATTCTGCTCAAAACAATATTCACTATAGTCTGGATACATATCACAGTCACACTTTTGAAATTATTAAAGGAGCATGATGGGCAAGTCATTTGACCATGTGCAGAATTCACTTTGCTTCATAGTGGGATTTTTTTTTGCCTGTCTGAATGAGTGTGTGTGACAACTGTAAGTAGGATGTATACAGATGATCACATTGTGGTTTTTAAAAAATATTCTTCTCCAATTCCTTGGAAACAGACAATAGGGAACGAAGGTGTTATTGATGTTCTGTAATATCTGGAGAATATATGGACGATGTATCGAGACAGCCTCAGATTGGAGAGAGTAACAGAGAGTAATCCCCGAAACCATTCCATCTATACAACAGTCGTATCCCTAGAAATGACCAAGCAAAACAAAAACAAAAATAAAAACAAAACTATCCTGCCAATATGCTTTGAACAGCCAGAAACTCAGAGGAGTGAAGGATGAGGACCATACCAATTAATCTTCTCTATAGGACATCAAATAGACATCTCAGTATACGTACACACATTTCATGTATTTCTCAATACAAGTTGATTTATACTGACTTCCAGTTTTCATAACAATTTTATGTTGTGATTGAACTATTCAGTTAGAGAAGCCAGATATAAGATAGCCAGAAAAAAATTGACTTCAGAAAAACAATAAGTATTTCAGTATGTCCTAGATATTGCATGGAATACACTAATACTGAAAATTGTTTTCTATTTATTCAAATCTATCTGAGCATCTTTTTATTTTTATTCATTAAAACTGGTAAACACACATAGTAGCAAAGAACACATTTGTTCATTCATTGGTTTTTGTCTGCCATGATTCACACCCCAGAGATAAAGTTTTCTACTGTTCAACACCCACAACTACGAGTCAAAATCTCTCTCTCTCTCTCTCTCTCTCTCTCTCTCTCACACACACACACACACACACACACACACACACACACACAGAATTCATTGTTGGGATGATTTATTGCTCTGGCTTCTTCTGGTATCCAGTGACAATGAATAGTTAGTTTAAGAATAACACTTCCTTCCCTGTGTACTTGGACTTGAAGAATCAGTAACCAGCCATACATAGGTCTCATAAGCCCATCTAAGTTTGATTTGAGTGTAAGACAATCAGAGTATCTGAGTTTTGCTCAGAAAGTAAGTCACATTTCCATACATAATCCAAGATATGGCATTTTCTGTTAGGTTAATCTATATAAAAATTCATCTTTGTAAGCAAATAATAGCTGGAATATGGCAATTTTATATGCATCCACATCATACTAAAAAACACTAGTTGGAAAAATAAAAGTAAGATTTTGTTCAGAAATAGATTTCCCTCCAGAATCAGTAGGCAATAAGAATTCAATGTGGTTTTACTATGTTCTTATTACTTCTGAAAAAGTTGCATACATGATCCAAAATAAACAGTCTGAAAGTTCTAAAATCAAAGTTGCTTAGATAGAGATGTAAAACAAGTATTCGAAAGAAAACCATGATGTCTACAACGAATAGTGGAATTGAGCTTGAAAACATAAATATAAAGTAGAAGAAATTCTCAAGAATTTTCCTGAAATAAAGGCAGAAAACATAGAGATAAAGATGATCGAAGAAAGACAATAACAGTACAGAAAACATCATCTGGAGACTGCGTTTGGGTCAAACTAGATTCCAAGATGGAAGGATGAATACCATATCCATGAATACTGACTCTGGATAAAAAAGGGTCACTGGGATGGGCAAAGGGAGGGGCAGTCTGCATGGGTATATCCTGTGAGGAATGATAGAAAATGCTCTTCATCTCTCTCAGTTGATCAGTTTCACTGAGCAGCACATCAAACTGCACAACTGAAGGATCCATGAGTTACAGTAAAAGGTAAGTGGCAATACACATGAGCCTTGAAACTAGTTAATAATAGATGCAGCTAATTTGCATTCATATACACAGACAACATGATAAAAATATCAGAAGCTCACTGGGCACTGGTAGCCCATGCCTCTAATCCTAGCTTCTCAGGAGGTTGATGTCAGCAGGATCAAGATTGAAGTTAGTTTTCCATGGCTTTACATGAAATCTCCTCGTGAAAATAACTAAGAAAAAGTGAGCTAGAGGTGTGACTTAAGTGGTTAAATGCCAGCCATGCAAGCAAGCTAAGCAAACATGAGGCCCTGAGCTCAAACACCAGCAAAACAAATAAGTATGTTTTCTAACAAGAAACTGTATGATATTAAAGATGGATAATAAATTGACTAATAATAAAGCTTTAAATTTTATGTTTATATCCAGCAGAGGAAGGGCATAATGAATTGAAAGACATCACTTCTGACATCAAGGAGCAGAGAAAAGTAAGTTAAGGTAATGCCAACAAAACACAAAGAAGCTTCATAGCAGAATGAGAGAGAGAGAGAGAGAGAGAGAGGGAGAGGGAGAGGGAGAGGGAGAGAGAGAATCCTTTGCAAATAGAATGAAAGGGGAGAATGTGTGAGACTAAATGGTTTTACTAAGTATATAAAATAAGAGGAAAAGAATCTAGAATCAAATTTTATAATAGATCCAGAAAGGATTTAGCTAGGTTAAAAGAGCTGAAATTTTTAGGTGACCACAGTGTACATGTGATGCACATATCAGAAATAAATACATGCTAAGGGGTTTTATTGGCTCTCAAATAGATCAAGACCCTGACAAATTTTTCTCTTTGCTTACTCATATTTTCATATCTTTTTCCCTATGGTGATCTGTTCTGAATTGGCCATTTAGAAAAGGATATTTTTTTAATATTTAAAAAGGCAATTAATTTAGAGACCAAGAATAAATCAGAAATAAAATGACTATTTGTCCTTAAGTCTTACTATCCTGAATAAAAAAAATAGTATTTCCAGATCAGTCAGAAATAAAAGATAAATACTTGCTTAAAAATATGGTCAAAGAGGCCAGCTGCTGGTGGCTCATGCATATAACCTAGCTACTCAGTTGGCTGATAGCAGAAGTTTGAAGATAGCCTAGGCAGAAAAGTCTGTGAGAATCTTATCTCCAATTAACCATCAAAAAGCCTGAAGTGGAACTATGACACGTGATAAAGTGCTAATCTTGAGCAAAAAAACTCAGGGATAGCACTGAGTTCAAATTCTAGAAGCAGCACACATACAACAAACAAAGAACAACAACAAAAACCAATCGAAGATTTTGAACCATTCAGAGAAAGAATGTAATTGTTCAATGATTATGTGTGTTAGGATTCTGAGCTTAAATGCTCACATACGCATATCTAAAAGTCCTACAGTTATGACTTGTATAATCTTTGCGTTTATAAATGTGCTTACATGAGCATGTGTTAACTGGGTAATTGTGAAATAATATGAAAGAAAATGAACTATAAGAAAAGGAAAAGAAGAGAGGAAGGGAGAGGAGGAAAAGAGGAGAGGGAAAGTGGTGTGGGGTGGGGGAGGAAAAAAAAGTGGGTGGGGAAGAAGCAATGCATTCTAAAATTGAGAGTAAATCGGTGTAGTTAAAACACAAAGCCAAAGAGAAGACTGGATGCTCATCTTCCTGTTACACCTCAACCTGGAAAGCTAGCAGTTGTACAACTATTGATAGTAGTGGAGTTAGAGGCCATCTGTGCTAATTCTCTGATGGAAACAGAGTCTAGAACATGCTCTAGAAAGCAAACTTAATTTCTTGTTGCCAATACGCCCTTTCCTGAGTTAAAGTGCTCGTGTGTCAAATATAATTGACACAGCCAGGTGCTGGTAGATCTCACCTGAAATTTTAGCCACTCAGGAGGCTGAGATTTGTGAATCAAGTTTGAAGTCAACCTGGGCAGAAAAGTGTAGGGAGACCTTTAGTGTCAATTAAACAGCAAAAAGCCAGAAGCAGAGGTATGGCTCAAGTGGTAGTGTCAGCCTTGAGTATACAAGCCAAGTGAGAGCTTGAGGCCATGAGCTCAAGCCTTTGTGCCAGCACACACGCACACACACACACACACACACACACACTCTCTCTCTCTCCCTTGCACACACACACGTACACATAAACACACACACATACACAATACATAATTTCTGAGCTTTCAGGCTTGACTCAAGTTTCTTGATTTTCTCCACTTCAAAGAGATTGAAGGGCAATTTAAGATAAAATTATCCCCTATCAAGAAAAGAAGACACTGGGAATTTCAGGAGTGAAACTGCCTACATGTGACATGTCTATGTGCACGTGCTGGGCTGGCCTTCCTACAAAGCAAGTGGCTTTCTATATCCACACCCGATCTAGAAGTTCCAAGTTCAGATGAAAGCATGTTTCTATTTTTATAAAAAGCTAATTGAGAGCCTCAACTCCAGAGCTATAGATTTGTCTCTCCCAAAAAGATTTGCCAGCACAGATGGCAAATATGCCAAAGATAGAGATAATCTTGGTCCCAAAGAAAGGGATGTGAGCTTCTGGCTTACAAGCAGGCACTTCCCAAACAAACCCTGAGTTCAACAACTCCTGTAGCTCTTCTAGGGGGAGAAGAGCTGTAAGCAAGAACCTAACACAGGCTCTTTATATAGGCATGTCATTCTGCTTTTGTTTAAAACTAGCCTTCCTTCCTTCCTTCCTTCCTTCCTTCCTTCCTTCCTTCCTTCCTTCCTTCCTTCCTTCCTCCCTTCCTCCCTCCCTCCCTCCCTTCCTCCCTTCCTCCCTTCCTCCCTTCCTTCCTTCCTTGATGGTACTTGAATTTGAAGTCAGAAATTGGCGCGTACTAGGCAGGTGCTTTACCATTGAATTGTGCTTTCAGCCCATTAAAAAAATCCTTTATATTCTCAATAAATAGTTGTACAAATGGGGTTTCAGTTCAACATGTCAATGTGTGTGTGTGTGTGTGTGTGTGTGTGTGTATACACAATGAGTCTTGATCAATGTCAACTTTTTCATCATCTCCTCTCATTTCTATCTCTCTGAACCCTACCTGTTCCCTCAAGTTTCCTAGCTCTCTTTCCATGTGTGCACACTGAGTATTATGACTGTGTTTACCTGCCTTTCCTCTTGGCAGTTACCTATCCCACTTTTCAGCCCGTTTTTACTTTCACTATTTTTCATTTTTTGCTTCAGACAGGCCTTGGACCATAATCCTCCTACCAACACCTCCTATGTAGCTGGGATTATAGGTATATGACATCATGCCTGGCTAGATGAATCTTAACACACCACACACATGGATAGTAGTTATTTATGATTCAATTCCAGCAGTCTGCCTTAGGTAGTTCCCAACACGAGCTCAGAAATCCATAAGGGCATTTGAACAAATGCTGGAGACCAGCAGTTAGCAGGCAGGATGAAGGAAGGCCCAGCTGAGGGACAAAATTCCTGGATTTGGAATGACCAAACTCTGAACGTTTCTGCAAATAAGTAAAGGGACAAATTGAAGCAGGAGTATGTTATCTTCCAGTAGGATCTGATAGGTTCTGAAGTGTGTTCATGATTGTCTCAGCTTCCCCGGTGCTTAATTTCCAGTCCTCATCCTTGATTCACAAGAAGTCACAAGTCTGTGACTTACCCAATTGATGGTACCTCAGCAGCTGGATGACATGGAAATTACACATAATATTTGTCTGTTTAAGGTTTGTGCCCCTCACTGTTGCCCTGTGGCACAGATATCTGTGGTGGTGGGAGATATGCTATGAAACAGTAGAGGCCTGTGTGGCTTTGGCCCAAATAGTCGATCCCAGATACAAGAGTTCTTTAGTGAAAGCAGGGGTTATCCTTGGGGGAGGGACATACAAAGCAACAAAGAAATCATCTTATAAATATGTTAGAAGCAATCGCATGAAAGAAAAAACATTTGAATACTTATCTTGGGGTTCATTTCACCTAGCTTTCACTGTATTTGATGTTGGTATAATTTGTGGAGGGGAAGGGAAAAAATCGTTTAAATAGTGATACAGGTGGACCCATTGCAACAATGAGATGTATAAATCGTTATGTCAAAAAAAAACTTTACAACTTTGGTGAAGAGGGTATGGGGGGGCAGGTTGGGGGGAGATGGGAAGGGATAGAAAGGGGAAACAAAGGAGGAGGCAACAATGCTTGATAAGAAATGTACTCATTATCTTGCCCATGTAATTGTAGCTCCTCTGTACAGTATTTTCACAATTAAAAAAAAAAGAGTTCTTTAGTTTTGCATCTTAGCTTTAAAATTCTCAACTACTTTGCAGTGCAAATTTATAATGTGTCCATGCTTGGTTATACATCCAAATCTTTCAAGTAATTCCCCATTGTTCTTTCTTAGTGTTGGTGGTATGGGGTTTGAACCCAGGAGTCTTGTCCTTGTTAGCTTAGTGATCTAAGCACTCAAGTCATTACCCCATCTCTTTTTGCTTTTAGCTTTTTTTTTTTTTTTAATAGGTCTGCCTTTTTCTTTTTGCAGATCCTTTTTTGGACTATGATCCTCCTTCCTGTGATTTCTGCAAGCTGGGATTACAGATGTGAACCACCACGCCTTACTTGTTTGTGGAGATGAGCTCCTACTAACTTTTTGACTGGAATGATCTCAAACTCCAATGCCCCTGATCTTTGCTTTCTGAGAAGCTGAGATGACAGGTGTGAGCTACCACATCCAGCCCAGGAATACCATGTTTATTATGTAAATATTGTAATCTCTGGTTGCAAATGTCCTTCCAGGATTAAAGATGTCTCAGTGGGAGAAACTCAGGATTGTTTCTTGCTATTTCAGCCATTTCTTCACTCAGAAGTACACTGGGATAGAGGAAGGGGATTTTATTCAGTTAGTAGTTAATCCAGAAGGTGTTCTAATTTTATCTAAAAATTTATCTAAAGCTAAGCTAAAATGTATCTGTAGTAACCATGCCTGGAGAATGACTTCCAGACACATTGATTAGGATAAAAATAACTTCAGAAAAGAAGTGAGCAGCTTCTCCTCTGCTAAGGAAAAGATACTAGCCTATTCTCAAGGACTGCAAAAGTTCTAATTTAATTCTATAGAAATAGTAAGCTTTTATTTGTAGTGACAGGTAGAAGAGGTGAATTGATTCTGTATTTCACATTTATTCATTTATTTATTTTACTGGTCCTGGGGCTTGAACTCAGGGCCTGGGTACTGTCCCCCAACTTCTTTTGCTAAAGGCTAGTGCTCTACTACTTGAGCCAGAGTAGTTTATTAGAGATAAACTGGCTTCTGAGTAGTTTGTTAGAGATAAATGTCTCACAGACTTTCCTGCCTAGGCTGGCCTTGAACTGTGGTCCTTCGATCTCAGCCTCCGGAGTAGCTAGGATTTCAGGTGTAAGCTCTAGGTGCCTGCTTTGCATTTCAACATTTAGCTGTGAATATTCTCTTCCCATATCCTGCACATTGGTGACATATTGAAATAATCATGGGAATAAAAACAACCAAATGAGACAAATCAATCAGAATGACAGTATAGAGAAGTTATTTAAAATAGTCCTCTCACAGTGTCACTTAGAAACCTACAGGAAACTTAAGCACAGTTAATCTAGAGGTTTTATTTTAATCGTTGTTAGCCTACAATTAGGATGTCCCATTATCTTTTCATCTTTTTTTGATTTTTACTTAAGTGTAATTGACAAATAAAAATCGCAGATATTCAAAGTATACAATGTGACATTTTGATACATGTTTTCATTGTGCAGTGATTTCTACAGTCAAGTTAATTATCATATTTATCTCCTCACATATTTTCCCGTTCTGTGCATGATAATTCTTAAGATTGATTCTCTTAGAAAATATAAACTATACAATATGTTATTAAAAGTACAGTCACCATATTCATCATACAGTCACTGATTCATCATAGATCTCAAAGGTAGTGCCATCTTGGTCAATGTCTGTCCTTCTCTCCACGGTCTGCCCCTGATGGTAAACCTCCATTTTACTTGGCTTCCCTAAGTTCTACTTCGTAGATTCAACATGTGATGTCTTATACTAATTGTCTTTCTTTATCTGGCTCATTGCACTTAACATGGATAGATGCCCATGTGTCCAGAATGATATGCATCCTTCTTTTTAAAAGGGAGAATAGCATTCCATTGTATTCCACCTTTTCTTTATCCATTTACCCCTGAGTGGACATTTAGATGGATTCTGTGCCTTGGCCACTGTGGATTGTGCTATAATTATCACAGAAAACAGAGGTGTTTTAGAGACAGTGGTTTTACTTCCCCTGAATACATATTCAGAAATGGGATAACTGGAGCTTATGGTAGTTTTATTTTAATATATGGATGGACTTCCATACTGTTATCATAATGGCTGTACTAGTCCCTCAATTACAAATGCTATCCTTGAAATAACAACTAATCTAACAGGCTTGAGGGTGTAGTCCACTGTGGATTTGATTTGCATTTCTCTGAGGACTGACTAGCTTTCCATAGCACCTGTTGACTCTGTGTTTGCTTTGCTCAGGAAAAAATATCTACTCAGGCCCCTAGCATGTTTTTAAATTGGGTTAAGTTGTGTCCTTTCTGCTATTGAGTTGTTTGGGTTCCTCATATATTTGGGCATTATTTTCTTATTAGTGGTATGGCTCTTTGTAGGGAGAACTAGCTCAGGATGTTGGGGTATCACAAAGGAAAAAGGGCACCATCTTGAAAGGAACTCCACAAGGCACAGTTTACTTCTGTGGAAGAGTAAACCATCAGCCATAAAACTGGCAAGTAAGCATAAACAGCAGGCAGGCTGCTCCCTTTTTGTCTCTAACCCAGCAGGCTGTGGGCCTCTGCTCAGATTGGTTGAGCTCAGGTTCACAATCTGCAAAAAGATATGGCTTAATTAACAGGATGTAATTAAAAGTTAAGGAGCTTTTAACAGGATGTCTTAATTAAAGTATAACAGGAAAAGGATATGATTAAAATGTAATGGACATGGGCCAAGCCACCTGGCCAAAGCAGGATTTTGCTAGAAAACATTTTTTATAAGATTAACAGAAATCAAACAAACTGCTTTGGTAGAAACTAGCTTTTCTCACACTCTTCAAGTGGATTATTGCTTCTTTTGCTGAGTAGAAATCTTGTAGTTGATGTGGTCCCAATTGTTTTGTTTTGCTTTTGTTCTCTCTGCTTTCAGTATCCTATTTAAAAACCATCACCAATACCACTGACACAGAGTGTTTCCTATAAGCTATCTCCCAGGAATTTCACTTCTTATGATTGAATCTTTTTCCTTTTTTTTTTTTTGCAGGTCCTGGGCCTTGAAATCAGAGGTTTGGTGCTGTCTCTGAGCCTCTTTGTGCTCAAGGCTAGTGCTCTAGCTCTTGAGCCACAATGTCACTTCCGGATTATTCTGGGTAGTTTACTGGAGATAGAGTCTCATGAACTCTTCTACCTGGGCTTGCTTGAAACCATGATCCTCAGATCTCAGCTTCCTGAGTAGCTAGGATTACAGGTGTGAACCACCAGTACCCAGCTTGTTTAAATCTTTAATATATATTTTTTCAGACAATTTTAGGGACAATATAACATAAGGATCTAATTTTATTTGGTGCAGGGATTATCAAGCTTCCCAGTGATATTTATTGAAGAAACTATCCTTTGTTCATTCTGCATTCTTGACATTTTGGTCAGAGGTTAGTTGACCATCTATGTATGGCTTATTCCTAGGGCTTATATTCTTTTCCATTGGTTTATGAGTCTGGACTTTACCATTTTAGTTACTGTAGCTTTGCTATAAAATCTGAAATCAGGACCTATAATGCTTCTGACTTGGCTCTTCTTGCTGAGGAAGCTTTGGATATATGTTACCTTTTGTGGTTCCAAACAAATTTTAGGATTATTTTTCATTTACTTTAAAACATGCCACTGGGAATTTGATAGGGATTGCATTGACCCTATAGGTCTCTTGATAGAATAGTATGGATATTTTGAAGTTGTTGATTCTTTACATCTGTATCACGGTCAAACATTTACTAATGCTTATTCTTTTCAATGTCATGTAATTAATTTATTCATTACAAATGGCTTTTGTCACTGTTTTACTTTTTTTATTTTTCCCTTTTTAAGTACTGAAATCGAGCTCTTTGAAAAAAGATTGTACTTCCCCAGCCCTGGCAACAGTGATCCAAAACAAAGATAATGCCACAGAAATTATAATAGCAGTGTAGCTTCTATTTGTTTATTTAGCTGGTTCTGGGGTTTGATGCTGTCCCTGAGCTTTTTCTTTTGCTCAAGGCTAGCACTCTAACCCCTTTAGCCACAGTGCCACTTCTGTCTTTTTTAGGCTATCTATTGGGGATAAGAATCTCAGAGATGCCACTTCCTCGGCTGGCTTTGAACTGTGATCTTCAGATCTCAGATTCCTGAGTAGCTAGGATTACAGGTGTGAGCTACTGGCCCCGGCCAGCAGTATAGCTTTGGCTCAGCAGAGATCACCTCTCTCTTCAATTCCTCCATGATTAGGTCATCACCAAAGTGGTAACCTCACCAGATGGTGGCATCTCCTATACTGCAGTTCTCTCCAAGGACCAGTTCTAACCCAGGTCTTGTTCTTGAAAAGTGAGCTACTTACACCTTCCCATTTCTTCATTCTTGCCGGCATGACAAGATGCTAACCTAGACCCTGAATGCTAGCTTCAAATCCCCCTAGCGATGTTGATGACTGTCCATCTTGAAGCTGCCATTGCCCAAGAGCGTTGATGAGACACAGTGTCCCTTGGAATCCATCCGCCAGCTCTTGCTGTCTCTTATTTCAGTCTCCATCATTGGTTCCTACACTGCTGAGAACATGTTCCCCATCCGCTCCCTGCTCTTGCATAGTCTCCAAAGGAGACTTTGCTGCAGGGGTTCCCCTGGGTTTCACTGAGCTTTCATTTCAGTCCCTTTGGGCTGAGACAGGAGAGCTGGTAGATTATCATCTCTCACTTTCACTCAGAGGTAGGTCTTCGCTGTCTATGAGTCAAAGCCAGCTGCCTGGAGTTCAAGTTCAGACAGCGCTCCTGGGTTTTTTACCAGAGCTGGAGTCAAAGCTCTGCTAGAGTAAGAATGAACACCAACATTGCATGGAGAGAGTATTGGTGTTTCTTTAAGAATGATAAAATAGCCAGGCACCAGTGGCTCACGCCTGTAATCCTAGTCACTCAGGAGGCTGAGATCTGAGGATCCTAGTTCAAAGCCAGCCCTGACAGGAAACTCTGTGAAACTCTTATCTCCAATAAACCATCAGAAAACCGAAACTGGCGCTGTAGCTCAAATGGTAGAGTGCTAGCCTTGATCTGAAGAGCTGAGGGACAGCACCTAGGTCCCGAGTTCAAGCCCCACGACTGACAATAAGTAAATAAATAAATAAAATAAAAATAAAAAAGTGATAAAATATAACTAGTCTATGCCTTGTAAGTTAAGAGGAGAGGGATAGAATGAAGGGAAAAGGTGGGGAGGGGGGGAGAATGCAGGTAAGAATTCACTGTATACACCATAGAACTGAGACATACAAGAGAAGGAGTGTGTTGAAGAGGTGAAGATGTTAAAGTGGTAACCCAGATCAAGTTGCATTGTACACATAAACTACTTTGTTTAGTTGTAAAAACATTTTCAGAACATAATCTAAAATTAAGACAAGCAAAGGAAGGGGAGAGTTGGGAGTGTTGAAAGGGAGACAATGATCAATATGTACTGTATTCATACACTGCTTGGGTGAGTGGCAACATCTTGTACAACTATTTAAAGATAATAAAATAAGTTTCTTAAAAAAGAATGATTAGGGTCATGTATTTTCCCCTCCTCACACCATCGCCTTATAGTAATCCCTTGTTCAATGTCTGTTTCACTGTGGGATTATAGTTGCAGGCAGCCCTCAATAGCTTGGCTATGAGTGAAATAATAGTAACAACAAAACAGTTGGCATGTACACATTGTTGTACAGGGTTGCTATGAACTCATGTAAATATTTGGTGACTCAGTGAGATGGATACTAACCTTCTCACCTTGCAGATGTTAAGGTGAAGACATGGAAGACTCAATAACTCAGCTCAGGTTATACCATCAGGACATAGTGAAGCTATTTCATTAAATGAAAATCAGTTATTCAGCTTAAACCTTAATCTTCCCAAAGCTAAATTCTTTCTTATCATTCTATTGAAAAATTTATCAAAAAGGAGTTCCTAAATAGAGATGAATGAATACATTGTTTAACTCAAACTCCTTGCTTCTACTTCCTACTCATTATTGTTTGACAAACACACACAGTGTAGATTGCTAGCACACACAGAATGCTGTGTTTACCGTACTACAGACATACGGACATGAGACAATAAGTTTACTATATGCATTTTTAATTCTTTTTTTTTTTTTTTTTTTTTGGCAATACTGGGTTTTGAACATAGGGCCTTGTACTTACTTGGCTTGTTTGCTCAGCTGGTGTTTACCACTTGAGCCACATCTCCAGCCCAGCATTTTTTCTGGTTATATTTTAGCCATAGGTTAACACAGACTGTTTTGCCTAGGCTGGCTTCAAACTTTGATTCTTCAGATCTCAGCCTCTTGAGTAGCCAGGATTATAGGTCTGAGTTGTTACTTCCTAGCTAGGAGTACAATATATTGATTATTAGTGAAATATGTTCCTGAGATGATGAATCAGGCAAAGAATAACCTTACTTATGTTTAGCCCAAGGTATGTACCTCTCAGTGCTATGTAATTTTTGCTTCATATATACCTTTATATATATATATATATACACTCACATATGCATATTTTAATTCTCAAACCCTTCTATACATAGCTGGAACCAGATCCATGGCAAATATCCTCATAGTCTCTGTTATCTTCTCATAGTCTTGGTGGAGCCTGGCTCAGGTACTATGCCTGTAGCAATTATTCTATTTTTGTGCCAAGAATCATTACCATGTGTTCCAAAATCAACCTGACAGTCATGTGTCAAGAGCCCAGCAGGATGAAGCACTGTTTGCAAGCAATGACCTTGAGCAAGGGGCAATTTGCAGTGCCAGAATCTGTGTGGGTCTACAGCCTTAGTTTAAGCAGGTGCCACCCCTCCCCCACTCCAGCCCCCCCCCCCCCCCCCCCCCCCCCGCCCCACAGCCAGACTTCCACCTGCCAAGCTCTTTAGAACTGCATTGAGACAGACGTCATCCATGCAGGAGGCAAACTCATCCTCAAATGATTTCTTGGATCATTTGCCTCAAGTAGTTAAGAAGTTAAAATTTCCTTACATCTCCGTTGGGAAGTCTCTTTTTCTTTGATTCCCTCAGGTGTGAAATAGTTTACTACCAGTCCTCATGTGCTCGACTCTCTGCTGGGGTTCTGAGCTCACTCAGATAATATTTGCAAAGCACTTTGTTCTCAGAAAAAAGGTTGCACTTAAAAGGGTTAGTATTACCCACTTGACTGCACCAGGGGCAAATGCCATTACTGACCAAGCTTTCTCCTGTCTTCAGATGCCAAAAGAAAAAAAAAAAAAAGGCGAACCAAAAGCAAAATGCAATAAAGAGAAACTTACCTTTCAAGCTCAAGTACAAAAGAATAAAGCAAGAACTGAGCCAGAGAGAGTCTTAGGAGCCATGTGAAAAAAGGCAGAAAGGAGGGGCTAGTCTTGCGAATCATCTAAAAGTCATCAGACCACAATATTCATTATAGTCTATAAACCTGTAGTGACTTTACTCAGGCTTCAAATTATGCTGAGAACTCTCAGTATTCTACCCTGGCCAATGTTTTCCCATTCTCTGCTTTCTTGAACTGGGGAGTCAAGAGATCAGTATAAAATAATGTGGTTCAGTAGCTCTTTGGACTGTACTGAACTGTGGATATAAAGCAAATATATGGCTAAATTGCCCATTGCCTTTGACAGCTCAACACACTTTCTTTAAACCAAGTCTGCTGGATGTTAGCTAGTAGTTGCATATATTTCTGAGATGATGAATTAGAATGACTGGATTTATGTCTGGCACATTGAATATGCCGAACAAATGCTAACTCACATTCTCTTGTAAAAAATTGGACTTCTTTGCCTTACACATCCTGAGTTCACTTTGTGTTTCTGTTTGTCATCCTGCCTCCCATGGTCTGGCATGATTTGTGGCATTGAACAGGTGGTTCATGACATTTGCAGATTGGTTGAGCCTGCCACATTGTGGTAAACATATATTCAAGTCATTTCTTAGTGCCAATTACAGTGAGAACCTAAGAAAGAAAAGGAATGCATTAAATATTAAACAATACATTAAATACTTCTTGCTTGTGATCCAACCTATTATTATTAATTTTTTGTTTTTTTAATTTTTTATTGTGAAAATACCATACAGATGGGTTACAATTACATGAACAAGGTAATGAGTACATTTCTTATCAAGCATTGTTGCCTCCTCCTTTGTTTCCCCTTCCCATCCCTTCCCATTTTCCCACCCCCCACCCCTGCCCGGCCCCTGCGGCCAAAGTTGTAAAGTTTGTTTTTTCAACATAACAACTTGTACATCTCATTGTTGCAGTGGATCCACCTGTATCCCTATTTAAACGACTTGTTTTTCCCCTTCCCCTCCACAAATTATACCAACATCAAATACAGTGAAAGCAGAGGTTATACCGTGGGGGAAAGCAGAGGTTATACCGTGGGGGAGGGACATACAAAGCAACAAAGAAATCATCTTATAAATATGTTAGAAACAATCACAAGAAAGAAAAAAAATTTGAATCCTTATCTTGAGGTTCATTTCAGCTAATGTCAACTTATCTGACCTTTTCTGCTTGTCTCAGACATATACTAGTTATTTCAAATAAGGGAAACCATGGGACCTATGTTTCTTTGGGCCTGGCTTATTTAATATAATTTTTTCCATGCCTCCATCAGAAAGAATGACATTCCCCCATTTGTTAGGAAATAGAAAGACTTGGGAAAATTATCAATATTTTGTTAGTGATGCCCAGGACTGCCAATGGTTCTGTTACCTCATTCTAATAAGGTAAAGCATATTATTAAAGAGTAGAGATGGAGGTCAATATGATTAAAATATGTTATGGACATGTATGAAAACAGAATGATGATAACCACTAAAATTTCAAAAAAGGAAGGTAGGCAGGATACAGTAATGGAGGGGGTGAAGTTGGTAAAAAAACCAAACAAACCACATTCTATACAAGTATGGAGATGCCACAATGAGCCCCGTCTATAGATCTAAAAGGATCTGACATAAATATATTTTAACAGGTTTACTAAGATATAAGTAATATTCATAGAATTCACCCACTTACAGTGTACAGTTTGATGGTTGTTAGTGTATTTATCACCATGAAGAAAGGAAGAACATTTGTATCAACCCCTAAAAGAAATCAGACCCCTTAGCTGGGCATGGTGGCACATAATAGCAGAGTCAGGGGATTTTTCAAGTTGAGGCCACTCTGGGAGAAGTTAGTGAGATGATCTCAAAAACAAAATACAAACAATAGGAATGGGATCATGGCTCAAGTGGTAGAGCACTTACTTGCCCAGCAAGTGTGAAACATTGGGTTCAATTACTAAGACAAAGAGCAAGATGAGGAGGAGGAGGAATCAAACACATAACCCTCACTGCCCTGATCCTCATCCTTATATCTCCCTTAGTAACAGGCACTCTCAAAATTCACAAGTGTACTGTCTGTCTCTTATATTTGCTTATTGTGGGCATTTCTTATCAATAGAATCATATAATATATTGGCTTTTGTCTTTGACTTCTGCCACTTAGTATAATGTTTTTAAGGCCCATCAATATGGTAGTAGTTCTTCATTTTTTTTTTTTGTTGTTGTTGGTCATAGGGCTTGAACTCTGGGCTTGGGCGCTGTCCCTTAGCTCTTCAGCTCAAGGCTAGCACTCTACCGCTTGAGCCCCAGCGCCACTTCCGGTTTTCTAGTGGTTTATTGGAGATAAGAGTCTCACGGAGTTTCCTGCCCGGGCTGGCTTTGAACCATCATCTTCAGATCTCAGCCAGGATTACAGGCATGAGCCACTGGTGCCCAGCATTCTTCACTCATTTTTATTACTAGATAGTATTCCATCAAATGAAAATAATACCTTTTCATGAATTGGTGGGTGTTTGGGTTTGTATTTACTTGGTAGTTCTGAAAAACAATACTGTTATGGACATTGGTATATAAACTTTATGTGGACATACATTTGATATTTGTTCCCCTAGGAATGAAAGGACATATTTTTAAAAGAAAAGCAAAATGTATGCTCCATATTTATTTTTCTGGTACAAAATTGGTGGAAGATGGCCTGTGCCTTGTATATACATTTATCTGATTTGGGTAAGGGAAGGGGAATAACAAAATGGTGTAACAAGGACAAAGGGTGAACCAATACAATGGTGATATTCATAAGACACTATGTTGGAAATGAACTTTACAATTTCAGGTGGGGAGGGAAGAAGGGGGAAAAGATAGTGGGAGAAAAACGAAGGCGTGGGTAACAATGTTGGACAAAAAATGTACTCATTACCTTACTTATGTAACTGTAACCCTTCTGTACATCACCTTTGTAACAAAATATAATTGAAAAAATTGGTGGGAGAATTGTAAGCACAATGGATGGAGCATTGAATAGGCGTTTGCCAAAGGATTAGAGGTCCTCTTGATCCTGGCTCTCACTAGCCATGAGACCTTGAAGACAGTCCTTACTGCTTTCATACTATCAGGCTGGACCACTTTCAGCCCGTTCCAGGTCAGCCTTTGGTGTAGCATTCTAAGAATCAAACACAATGCTGATGTGGTTAAAATTATTTCAGTTTAATTTGATACGCAATCTAAAAGTAGCCTATCATGAACACTGAAAATATCTAATAAAATATAAAACTTGAAAAAAAATAAAATGGGACCTCAGTGTCATTAGGAATAATTTTAAATTGCATCAGTTTTTTTAAATATATGTATTTTATTGTAAAGATACTAGACAGAGGGGTTACAGTTACATGAGTAAGGTAATGAGTACATATCCTATCGAGCATTGTTACCCCTTCCTTTGTTTTCCCCTACTATCCCTTCCCTCCCCAACATCTCCCTCCGCCGTAAAGTTCGTTTTCAACATAGTGTCTTGTACATCTCATTGTTACAATGGGTTTACCTGTATCCTTATTTCATCTTTTTGTTATTTCCCTTCCCCTCCCCAAATTAGAAAAATGTATATACAAGATGCAGAGCACCAGAATCAAATACAGTGAAAACAGAGGTTGTACCATGGGGGAAGAACATACAAGAGAAACAAAAAGTTCACATAGTGCATTATAATTACATTAAAAACAACAACAACAAAGATAAAACCTCTTGTGTCCCTATCTTGGGGTTCATTTTGCTTAGCATCATCTTATATGGTCATTGTCCATGGGACCTATGTTTCTTTGAGTCTGGCTTACTTCACTTAATATAATTTTTTCCAGTCTTTCCATTTCCTAACAAATGGGGTGATGTCATTATTTCTAATGAGGCATAGAATTCCTGTGTGTGTGTGTGTGTGTATCACATTTTCTTGATCCATTCATCTACTGAGGGGCATCTGGGTTGATTCCATATCTTAGCTATGGTGAATAATGCTGCGATAAAACATACTTGTGCTGGTAGCTTTAGTGTGGCTTTGTTTGTGATCGTTTGGGTAAATGCCCAAAAGTGGGATTGCTGGGTCATAGGGGAGCTCCATGTGGAGTCTTTTGAGGAACCTCCATACTGGTTTTCAAAGTGGTTGAACAAGTTTACACTCCCACCAACAATGAAATAGGGTTCCCTTTTGGCCACATCCCCTCCAGCATCTGTTGTTATTAGATTTCTGGATTATAGCCATGCTAACTGGGGTGAGGTAGAATCTCAATGTTGTTTTGATTTGCATTTATTTTATAGTTAGGGAAGTTGAGTGTTTCTTCATTTGTAATGACAGATGCATCAGAATTTTTAAAAAATTTACATTGTAGTGATGTCACATACCTATAATCCCAGCCATTCTGGAGGCAGAGAAAGGTAGATGGAAAGTTTCAGGTTGGCCCGGCCAAAGTTAATGAGACTCTCTCTCAAAAAAGATAAAAACAGTAGGGTAGGACTATGAGCCTCAAGTGGTAGAACATTTGCTTAGCAAGCACTTGACCTTGAGTTCAATCCCAAGTACATAAATAAATAATCATTCTTGTTGTAATCATTCTTATTATTCTTAAATTGTCTATGCCTAAAAAGAAAACAAAGGCCTATTATTTTTATCACTAAGATACTTATGGTTGAAAGTCAATCTTTCTTCAAAGCTTTTCTAAGGAAACACTTTTTTTACCAGAAGTATTCCATGAACACAACTAACGATATATAACTATGTTGAACAGATATAGTAACTAATTATACTAAAGGAAAGCTATTACTTTAATGAAGAGATGTGAAAATATTAAATATCTACATACTGCAGTATTACTGGTGTATTGGTCAGCTCACAGATGTACACACACACATACACCCCCCCCCCCCACACACACACATTAAATGCAGGATTTAAATGAAAGTTATAAAAGAAAGCTGAAAATAACAATAGGTAATCTGACAAATTTTGACATGCTAAAAGGCAAAAATCAATGCTGCTGACACGAAATATTGTAGAATGAGAAATATAATAAAAAGGCTATCTTAAAACCCTAAAATCCAATTAATGTAGTCAACCTTAAAGATTTCCTTTAGTAATCAAAACTCACTCCAGTTAGGTTCTTTTGAGGAATGTAGTATCTAGCTAATGTTCATTGGGAATGGGGATTCTTGCTATGGATTCTTGATTTAGGATTATTTTCTATTTTTTTGTGATTTCTTAAGGTGTTGCCCAAAGGAAAGTTGCATACTTAGTAATTGCTTTCTGAACCTATTTACCAGAAGGGATGATCATTTCTTCTCAATTAGTTTGATTTATCTAATTAAATGTCTAGTTATATGAAAATGGATGCTAAAACATCAGCAGGATAAAATATATGGGTTTTCTAGCCCATCCTTTCCCCAAAGGTAATCTCTGCCAACCTTACAAAGATTTCTCCTGGTATTTGCCATCACATCCTTAAATGAATTGTTTACATAGCTACTTTGGGTCAATCTCACTTAGACAGTTTCTTGCGATTTTCTATTTAAAATTTTCTTCAATTACTTATACCAAGGGCTTTTGATTTAACATGTTCGTTTATGTATACATTATCTTGACTACTCACTCACTCCTCCCACCATTCTTCCCTCTTCCGTCTGTCTTTTTTTCTACCTGTCTCATCAGATTTCTTAGTTCCACTTTCATGTATGTACATTAAGTATTCAGACTGTGTTTTTACATCCTTCCTCTCTTTATATGTCCACTCCCATCCTATTCACCCTCAGTCAAGACACATCATAGTCTTAAACCACAAGATTATGGCCAGAAAGATAGTCTCGGGTGATCTTGGTTCAAGGTACAAAGTCAGAAACTTCCTGGATTACAGAATTATCTTTTTTCCAAAGACATGACAGAGGCTTGAATAGTGTTTCTTTTTCTTTCTTTCTTTTTTTTTTCCTCTTCATACTGTGGGGAGAAAGCTAAATTCTGAGTAATTATAGGGGTCCACCCAAACAACCACATATTATAAGATTAAATAGATCCCAAAACATAAGATTCAGATAAACCATGCCTAAGTTCTTAGACCATAGATTGTGAGATAATCTGCTTTATTTTAAACTCTCAGTTCAGGGTTGTCAATACATAATGAATAAACTTTAGGTATTTTATTTAATCGGTGTTATAGGCTATGATTATATATATGTATTTTTGGGTCCGGTCGTGTAGCCTGAACTCTGGGCCTGGGCGCTGTCCCTCAGCTCTTCAGCTCAAGGCTAGTGCTCTACCACTTGAGCCACAGCGCCACTTCCGGCTTTTTTCTTTTTGCTTATGTGGTGCTGAGGAATCGAACCCAGGGCCTCAGGCATGCAAGGCAAGCGCTCTACCACTGAGCCATCTTCCCAGGCCCTCTATGATTATATTTTTACATAAGTTTTTATTTTTGTCTGTAATTAATCATCTTATTTTTCCATTTGCTTAGTTTCCTTTGACCTAGTGGTTATAATTTGCTATATCATCCACTAACTCTGCAAACACCTCTCAATTAAAAAGAAATGAAAATCCCACGTGCTAAAATATTTTTATGGTTAGTTCCACTTTCTTTTTTCTCTCAAGATAACTTCTGCTGACTTCTGTTCAATTTTCAATCTGTGCTTGTTTATCTCAAGGCTTGCTGCACAATTCTTATATTGAGATGCCTATTTGCCTTCATTTTTAGACTACTTTTTCCCCTTTCCCTCCTGTTTTGGATGTTCTAGTTCTTAGAATCTTTGTTCAGTGAATCCCTGATTTAGTCTACATCTTTTATTGTTGTTATTGAAGGGATCTTCACATCTTATACCAGGATCCCTTTTTTCCTCTCCTCTCCCCTCCCCACTTCCCTCCAGTCCTCTTCCTTACTCCTATTTCCTTTCCTTTCCCTTCTCTTCTCTCCCTCTCCCTCTTCCTCTTTGGATCATTCTTTAAAGCCAAGCAGTCTCAAACTCCTTCCTATGTAGCTTGAGCTGGGCTTGGATTTTCTATCCTTCTGCCTCAATCTCCCCATTACATAGGTAATGTAGGATTATGTAAATACCTGTTTGATTTGTATATTTAATAATTGAATATATATATATATACATATATATATATATATATATATATCAGTTGCTGGTCTTTGCTTCCCCCCATCATTATTTCTTAGCTTCACAGATTAATGTAATGTTTCTAATTTTTCTACTATTTCTAATCCTAATATTTAAAGTGTTTCTGCATTTATGATTAATAAAAAGCACCCTTCTTCCGGGTACATTGACAATGGTAATTAATGTCAAATGCCCAGGGAAAGACATTATCAAACAAAATTTAATTGCCTCTGACAGCACAGATGAATTTGGGTGCCAATAGTTTCTTTTAGAACTGTAGCTCTTTTTATGATAAAAAAAATGTACTTAGCAATAACAAGCTTCAACAGAAGCAGTAGATGTGTGGGAGGAAATTGAAAACAGGGACAGGCATAACATTTTATTGTAGGTGGCGGGTTTTTTTCCCCCTCTCTATTTCCCCCTACATGATGTCAGTTCTACTCGAATTTAATCTCAGCACATTACCTTTTCTTTGGGGATTTTGTATCTTTTAAAACCCACCTGGTTGTTAATGTCAGTTCCCTTTTTTAAAAAAGAACACTTGGGAAGAGTGTGTGATGTCTGTTTGAAAATGTTCAAACCTGCTAGGTTCAAATGCGGTCAATTGAAACGCTGTCCTTGACTTTGGCCAGAAAGACAGTCTCAGGTGATCCTGGTTCAAGGTACAAAGTCAGAAACTTCCAGGATTATAGAATTATTACCTTTTTCCAAAGACATGAGAGAAGCTTGAGTAGTGTTTCTTTTTTCTTTTTCTTTCTTTCTTTTTTTTTTTTTTTTGCCTCTTCATACTGTGGGGAGAAAGCACAATTCTGAGTAATTATAGAGTCCACCAAAACAGCCACAGAACTTCACGAATTGGCAGGGCACTGAACTTCTGAAAAGCATTCCTTATGATCTCATGCATGAACGTGGATGTGGATTGGGCCTCCTGTTTTTCCTTCCCAAGCAGGCTCTTGCTGACAAACCAGGTCACCAAGGGTATTATCTTTTTGCTTTGTCTTTGAAATCTTTTCATTTGATGGTTATATTTATGCATGTGATAAATAAGTGGAGCTGTGTGTGTGTGTGTGTGTGTGTGTGTGAGAGAGAGAGAGAGAGAGAGAGAGAGAGATGAGGACTGAGAAGTAAATGTGTGTGTCCTGGGGGAAGATTCTGTGTCACATTACACAAACCCCCAACCTTATATTTTGGGGGGGATGCTATACTCCAGTCATGTTGGGCAGAAATTATGGCAATGTTCAACAGGGACTTCAAAGTGGATGCTTAAAGCTTAAACATGTCCCTGACACATTCTAGAATTAGGTGAGCTCCTTTTGAAAAATGGAAATGTCATTAGCATACAATAATGCATGTAGGTACAGAACATTCATTTAGGGATAGTTTTCATGTCATTCTTTTTCAATATTTTATTTGAGGGTAAAACTGGAAGGTTTGTACAGTGACTCTGAGCAACCTGTCACTCAAACTCAGAACTGCCCGGAATCAGTAGATCTGAACATTTTTCTGTTTCCTCAAATCTGAAACCAATTCAGCAATGCTTTCTTCAAATGTTTTAAAAGAGGATATTATCTCTCTTTCCTCTTGTCCTTAGACCATCTGATGTTTCTACATTGATCCCTGAGGCAATGTACATTACTATCTTTTTTCTCTTATTTCTTTTCAGATTAGTTAATAATTTCAGTTTATTTTTCTTAGGTCACCAACTATTTAGTCTGTAATTTCCAATTTGTTATTAAACCAAGTACTTATTTTTAGAAAAAGGATGAAGTTTTCATTCACTTGCTTTTCCTCCCAGTTTTTATTATTGAATGTGTTTCTTACATTTTTTTTTCATTGTGAAGACTCTTCTCATTTCCTATGTCACAGCTGTTACAAAAAACTTTAAATTCCTTCCTCCTAATTCCAGTGCCTGGAGTCTCTTGCAATCAGCACTCAGCTTGTGACTTATCCCTGGAGTGTGGAGATTTTCTCTTATTTGAAAAATTTTGGGTTAGATTCTGGACAAATGGCATATGGGATTGACAAAATGTTTCTGAAAAACATTTGTGTATGTGTGTGTGTGTGTGTGTGTGCTTACAGATGCGTGATTTGGTGAAAATCAAACTGTGCATGGTTTTCCTTGCAATGGGAAGGGCCTGAAATTCCTGTTCAATTCTCTCAGCCACAGCTGGACAGCTAGAAGGTTCCTCAGAGTATGTGTGGTTTGGGGGGTAACAGAGGGCCTGGACAGAGTTTATACAGAGATTTTGGAGCTGGAAATCAGTTCTCCAAAGGGGTTTAGCATATTACATTATAGTTTTAATAACATTTTTCCCTAGGCTGCCTTAAACTGAAATCTTCATTTCTCTTGCCTTTCAGCTGGGATTACAGGTGTGAGCCACCATGCTAGCCTGATTTTGAAATTCTTTTATGGTGTTTATTTGCTATTTTTATGTCTTCTTGTGGAATACATGCTTGTAAAACATTCACCAATATCTTTTGCAGGTCTAAAAATTATGATTTGCAGTAATTCTTTTTTTTAATTTAATTTAATTTTTTTGTGAACATACTGTACAGAGGGGTTACAATTACATGGGCAGGATAATGCGTACATTTCTTATCAAGCATTGCAGCCTCCTCCTTTGTTTACCCTTCACATCCCTTCCCAGCCTCCCCACCCCAACCCCCCACCCAATTTGCAGTAATTCTTAATACATTCTAGATATATATCTATTGTCAAATACATTCTGTGAACTTCCACTACATTTGTGAAAGAGTGAATAGTCACTCTGTGTGTGTATGTGTGTGTGCCTGTGTGTGTGTGTGTGTGGGTGGGTGCCAGTAGTGAAGCTTGAACCCAGGTCTTTGAGGTCTTCACTTGGCTTTTTTGCTCAGAGCTAACACTTTACTACTTGAATCAAACCTCCCCTTCTGGGTTTTTGCTGGTTACTTGGAAATAAGAGCCTTGAATGTGTCTGCCCAGGCTAGCACCAAAATGCAATTCTCAAATCTTGTCCTCCTGTGTAGCTAGGATTATTGGTGCAAACCACTGGCATACAGCTTGATGTTCACTGTCATAATGGAATATTTCGATATGCAGACATTTTAAATTTTGGTTAAAGTTCAACTTCACATATTTTTGGAAATTCTTATTCTGTTCAGTCCAAATACGATTTGCCTATCCAAGAGTTACTTTTAAACACACTGTAGTAGGTTTCTGAAACATGCCCTCCTTTCATTGAAATCTTGAATGTGACCATTTTATCCAATGAAATGCTCTTTTGAGGCAATACAACCTTTTCTGTAGGGTTTTGGAGTTCTGAGAAAAGAGAGGTGAAAAATGAAAGATTTCTGCAATGACTTGCACTGGAAAGATGCTTAATAGATGTTTGTAAGAGTAAGTCATCTACCCATCCAATAGGAGGCTTTATCCAGTGGAGATAAAATTTTGCTTTCCTTTGTTTCAACTCTGTGTGGTAATGTAACTTGGAACAAGCCGTGGAGCCCTGATCTGTGCTGTCCTGTGACAAGGCACCCAGCGTTCAGCCCAGAATCTGACAGATGCACCAATTCTGCCAAAGCGTGTGAAGAGGAATCTCACTTCAGTAATTCTTTCAAAGATAACAACAACATTGGATCAATGGCAAAAAAAGATCAAACTGACATAAAACTCCATTCACTATACATTCTTGATGAGTGAGTAGCAGCTGAAAATCTCTAAGTAAAAGTGATTTATTTAGATTGGATAATAAACGAGACTCTGAATAGGCCAATTTGGTAGGTGCCAAAAGGGTAAGGGAAATTAACATTTGCCAAGACTACATTGCAGTTCTCAATGTCAATCTGATCCAGGAATTTCACAGAATGATGCTTTCTCCATGAATACTACTTTTTACAGTGCTTATGATTTGAAAAAACAAAAACAAAACAAGTCTTTCAGTAGTGCATCTGAGGCCTGGTATGGGCTCATACCTCAAGTCCTAGTTACTTGGTCGGCAGAGATTGGGAAGATTGGGAATCAAGGGCAGACTGGGAAAAAAAATAGTGAGACCCTAACTCAAACCATTAACTGGTGGGTTGAGATGGGCTTTTCTTTTGTCAAAGAGATCTCTTTCTCCTAGTCTTTTCTAATAGTCAATTCTCATGATCGATCTCCTCAATAATGGTGAAAGATGTGCTCTGGATTTTGTACTTTATCTCTCATTTATCACATGGCACCGTGTAAGCACATATTTTTTTATAACTGTTTTACAACTTAAAAGTACAGACTTGGTGAGAAGTTGCCAAAAACACCCAGCTGGTGGGTGACATTTTGGGGATTGAAACCTGGGAATGTCTATCAGCAAAGCCCCATCTCTTCCCACCACACACCCCTGAGTTTTTCTGGTTCAAGGACAACAAAAAAATTCAGTACAGTGGGAGGAAATGCCAGAGTCTAAACTAGTGTCAAGGTAAGTCACACAAATAGTGTTGTATTAGCCAGAACAGCAAACTACAAAGAGTTTTTATCACTATTTCCTGTTGTTTTTCTGTGGTCAACCTCGAATCCCAGGTTTATATAATTTGTCTTTCTAGTCAATCCTACTCTTTGGTGCAGTAAAATGTTTGACTAGGTCACTGAGTTCCTTTGTGGTAAAACAAGGAATAAGAGCACTTGAAGTTTGGTTTATGCAGGCTGTAGGAAAAAAAAACAAGTAGGCAAACAACTGACTTGTTTATTTCACATATCTTAGGTTGAGCATGTGAGGATAGAGAATTCAGAAAGCCAGAAATGGTAAGAGATCAGAAAACCATGCACTTTGGTTTATTTTCTCAAGCTGGTTATTTGTGAATAGCAGTTCAAAGATGAAAAAAAATACTAATGATTGAAACCTAGAAGTATGCATTATGCTATTTTGAGTTGGCTTCATTAAAACATAAGACTACTGGAGGTATGAAGAGAAAAGTTTTTGTTGTTTAAAATAGCATACAATATTAAGTTATCTTTTCAGAATTCCACTCAAAGGACACCACAATACACTGCTTAAGAAAATGAATTTTATGTCTGGGTACCAGAAGATACAGTAATGCTTTTTGTATCTTTTCTTATCCTCCTCCCTTGTTACTTTTTTTTCTCCAGATAAAGCACAGCAACACACCCTGGGCAGTGTACTTTGATGATGCTCTGTTGTAAAGAAATTAGTTCATGCTCTTGGAATGTGCAGTCTTTCACTGTTCAAGGTTTCTGCCTTTTGACCTTTCAAAGAAAGGACTATTCTTAGCATCTTACCCAGAGCACATTGATACAGTCCTCATCATAAATGATGGATATTTTTGGCTATATGGATAATGCAGAGTGAAAGGGGTCTTTGCTTGTATTGATAAAACAATGTGTCTAAGTATTCTCAGTCTTTCTTATGTCATAGTTCAGTAAGGAGTTCATGAAAACAGAGATCAGTCATTTCATTGTCATAAAGTTCATTGCAAATGCTAGCGAATAGACACCTCAAGTTTTGCGCTTGAAATTTATATTTCATGAGGCCTTTTCAAAAAAAGAACTTTTCCTTATCAATATGTAGGTGTAGGTTCATGCTCCTGGCCTATCCTGTATTTATGTAGGTGCATTTGTGTAGTGTTTGTATGTATCCAGTGTATGTGAATTTATGTGGTGTGTGCATATATATGGTTTGCAGATATGTGTAAGTAGTACCTATGTTTTGGGTTTGTGCACACGTGTTGTGCATTCTTATGTATTGTGTGTATAGGTGCTGTGTGTGCAGTGTCTGCATACATATAGTGTTGACATAAAAGCAGTGTCTGAGTGCATGTGGTTATGTGTATGTGTAATATAAATACATGTGTAGCATGCATAAATGTAGTAAATGCAAATGGGTAGCTCATAAGTGCAGCGCGCAAACATAGGTGCAACGTGGGTTCATATGTGCAGTGTGCATGGGTGTGCATATAGCTTACACATGCCTGTAACGTGCATATAAACAGTATGGACATAGGTGGCATGTATGTGTGTCATGTTGTACATGTGTGTAAACATATGCACATTAAGTCCTCTGTATGCATAAATTCTGTATCCATAGGATTTAGACAAACATCAAAAAGATTAAAGGAAATAATGATACCTACCAAATATGTGCAGGGTTTTTCCTGTCATTATTCCTAAATAACGTGATGGAAGAACTACTTCCGTGGCATTTACGTTTTGCCAGGTGTTAGAGGTAGCTTAGAGCTGGCTCACAGTAGGTGGGAGGCCAGGAGCATGGCCTATGCTAGTACTTTTGACCGCATGTCCTGTAAAGGACTTCATTATCCAGCAATTTTGCTATCTGTAGTGTCCTTGAATGACCTGCTCATGGCTACGAAAGGATGACTTCACAGCCACAGGAGTATGCAATTCACACAATGGCTTATCAGTTTTGTATGTTCATTGTCAGCGGTCGTTTTAGAGAGCTTTCTTCGTTAGAACGATCACGGGACACATGAGGGTACAACAGAACCCACATCATCAGAGTAAAATTTCCATAACAAACATGCCTTCCTTTATGAAGCCAAGCCCTTAAGGTTCAAAAGAATCTTGCCTCCGTGAGAGGTTGTACCTCATAGGTGAGACTAAAGTGAAAATAGAAGGATAAAAAGAAAATACAAATGCAGTGTTCCTCCAGGCACAGATCTTCTTCCCCGACACAGCAGTCTAAGCACTGTCCATGTAGGAAACACATGAGGAAGATTTGAAATCAATCTACAAGTTGATGGTAGGATCCAGCCTAATTCCATGGCTGTTCTACTACCAGAAGGGTGAGTCTGTGGCATCTATTTCTTGCAGAAAAGAAAGGGGAGGTGTGTGTGTGTGTGTGTGTGTGTGTGTGTGTGTGTGTGTGTGTGTGTGTGTGTGTGTGTGTGTGTGTGTGTGTATGAAAGAATAAGTGTAAATTTGTGAGGAAACTAAACCAATGGGGAGGGACTAAGGGAGGTGAGAATGGCAACAGAAATCACAGTGGGTTTAACAGATAGGCCAATAGTTTTCATTTCCTCTCTTTATCCTTTTAATTAACTTATGGCCCTGAGTTACTAAGACATTTCTTTATGAGGTCCAGTATTCTAGTCCAGCAAGAGGAGATGTATAGGAAAGTTTGCAAATAAGATTTGCTTGTGACCAAAACAATGGAACAAAGGAACCTCTTTGGACCTGTATTCTGAGGAGGTCAGCAGAGAACAGAAGCTCAGAGACGCTGGGCTCTGTTCTTGGATCTACCATGGGGGATGCTGCAGCAGCTAATCATCCTGTCAGAGCTGGCAATCCTATCTTCCCACCTCTTTAATGATAATGCATTCCTTCCCCTTCAAACATGTGATTTAAGGGTTGTGATAACTTCTGCCCACCTTAACTCCTATCAATCAGATCCTTATATAACAGCCCTGTGCTTGGTTCCCAAAATGAACATGTCTTCTTCAGCACAGTTTATAAGTGGAACAGGCTCAGAAAGAAGAGAGAATGTCAAACACTGTCATCTCCTAGTAACAGTGAGGCTTTCCTAGGTGACACAATATCCAATGGTAGCTGGATGTAAATGGAAGAACTCAGTGAAGAAGGTCTACTATCGTTGACCCTTACGGGAGAAACAAGTATTCACAAGTGTCCTTGAAAACGATAGACCAAATTCAACGTGAAGTCCTCTAAAATCTACCTGACTTTAGGTGAAGGGATAGAGCCATGACAATTTTCAACATTAATATAATGGGGTTGAAACTCTAAATGTGTTTTTTTTTTTTTCTAATTTAATTAAAAGTGTTTCCAGCTTGTGTCCCCAATCCCCAATCCTATTCCCCAATCCCCAATCCCCATTCCTATGGTAAGAATACCTATTAATGAGAGTGGAATATTATGTCATGATAATATTGGATCAGTTAGAGTCCCATTGTATTCCCCTAATCTTGCTTTTGTATTCTCTCCTTTCTGGCAAGTGCCATTCATTTCTTCTTTCAGCCACCATCACACTCAACAGCTTACACCCTATCTGGGACACTAGGTGGCAGCAAACTGCTGAGATAGACAATTAGCCAAGGGTGTAAGGGGGCTCACACCTGTCCACCAATACTCAAAAGGGGGGATGATGCAAAACATGTGGACCAAACTAAATGGTCGAAAAGAACATTCTCAACTGCAAAGTTTCAATCCATAATGACAACTATGGTATATTTGCCTCAAGGTCTGGAAGCTCCTTGAAGCAAAATCTATTCACCTTCAAACTTCATAAAGCAGAGTCAGATATTGAACAGGCCTTAATACTTTTCTGATGAAAATCATATCCAGTTTTATTACCTTTTTGGAGTAAAAAAATAGGCATTTAGATATTAGTGCTCCTCTCAGTCATCGTGAAAGGTTATCTTTAATTCTGTGTTGCCAACTCATTTGTGTTAAAGTGGGAGTATTTAAGTTCGGATAATTGAAACCAATACATTCACTATAGGTCCAACATCAATAATGCTTAAAAGAGTATAAGCTGTCCAATTGTGTATAAGCCACCACTCGATGTGTGCTTACGACCATTCCCTATGAAAGACAGCCAGATGGTCCATGTAGCTTCAAATATAAAACAAAAATGAGTCAAGAAAGGTGGACAATAAGATATCAAAATGATTATTCCTGATAAATAGAAATGGCATGGTAATTTTCAGTCTTTCCTGTAAATCTTTCCTATAATTTGTGTTTATGAACTGTTCATTCCATCTTAGTTCCTAGTGAGACCCAGCCTCACCATGGAGAATCCATGACTTTAGTTTGTAAAATGTCTATGCAGTTTTTTAAATGAAGAAATAAGATAAGCCATAACTAGGATAAAGAATAAATCAGAATAAGTAAAAAAAAAAAATAAAGAAATGAAGACTAGAAATGAACAAATTGAAAAAAATAAAATTTCAAAACAAAACATTTTAGATGTTCTTAACTAGCTATTTCTGGATTGCTAGACGTAAGTTGATACAAAATGATACTAAATAGAAATTCTAATGAGGAAATTAAATAGAATTCTCAGTATTGGAACCCAGTGCTACAGAGAAACCCCAGTGTTCTTTCAGACATGCTGTTGGGGGTGAATCTCTTACCACTGTGACTAAAAAGTTTTTATAGTGGCAAATTGAATTCATTCTGGGGCCTTTTTTTAAAAGTTGGAACAACTTCTAAACTTCCAATAAGTCTGAGTAGGTATGTATGTGTGTGTGTACAAAATTGGCCTGTCAAGTAGACGTAACTAAAGATCTTCTTGAAGTACTGTGGATAAATCAGTGACTGGTTAAAAATGTTTTTAACTTCCTAGAACCATGAAGTAAAAAGGATAGAAGTCCGGTTCTTAATGAGGATGTCAATAAGTTCTTTGGATTCCTTTGTCCCTTACACAAAGACTCTGTGGACATTGCCAATGTATCTGACAATGTATTTTCCTACTTGTGAATGTCTTTACATGAAAATCACACAAAAGCATACAAAACAATCGCTTTCACATGCACATTTAACGTTTTCCTTCACAAGAAGTATATTTATTTGAAGTCAAAATTTCCAAGAAATCAAGTTGTGTATGTTGCTGAACAAGCAAAACATTTAAAATGACTTCCTTAAGTAATTTTGGAACTTTAAAATATTCTAAAATATTGATTACAAAAAAAACCCACAGCCAAATATATTTCTCTTATACTATCTGATATGACTCTTGGCCAACCCTCTGAGCCCACTGAAGAGAATTCTTTGCATCTCACTGAATATGCTTGTTTATATCTCATAAATTCACTCAGAGTCTATTTATGCTGATATTACAATAAAAGCCAAGGTTGGTATCCAAGCCATAAAACCTCGAATGATGGTCTTTGTAGATGCCAATATCTGTTTTAATACATTTTAAGAGAAAATAGTTCTTTTTGTACTTTCACAGACGTCTGGCCACTTTTCATTTCTGTATAGATCCTTTTCATTTCTGTATAGATCCTTTTCAGCCTGGCTGGTACAATGTCTGATACAAGGAAGGCACTTAACACATTTTGATCGAATGTTAGTGAGTGGGCTGTATGCCTTGGGAGTGATGGCTGGAAAACCAAACGAAAATGGAGGTGTAATGATATTTGGTAGGATTATGGAAACTACCCTGAAGTTACTAGGTCTGTCGGTTCATTCCATTTAATAACAGATTCATTCTTAGTCAAGTCCTGAATTTGAGGTTTACACACAAAATAATAAAACATGATGCTCCAAAGTGGCCTTTGACTTGGACAAGACTGTTTTTGTTTTCCATTAGGAACAAATGGGTGCCACTAGGGGTCAGTGCAGCTGTTAGCAATAGAGTAGTTAGAGTAATCTGTCCTATAGGCCAAGGCAGCTCTTGCAAATACTTAAAACGTACCAGCTGCAGAAATACTAAGATCTCGAACACTCAAACACAGTGCACATAGTTGGCTCTGTCCTGCTTCTACAATATCATGAACCCTGCTTTCTACCAGTTCTTCATGGTCTAGCTGAAGATGGATGAGCCAATAATAATCTTCCTAGCTGTATTTACTGTATATTCATTATGTAACCCTTAACATTTTAAGGATTTGGTGTTTTCTGTTTACTTGTCACAGACATCCTTGTGAAGCCTGCACTGTTACCATCAGCATATTATAGACAATGAAACCAAGGCTCAGAGGAGTCATACAACTAATGAGAGAGTGGTAGAACCCATGTTTTTGACACCAGTCTAATAACTGAGTATGACTCAATTCTGATTTCCATTTTAGAAGCAGGTCTAATTTAATTATTTAATTATTTATTCTATTTAATTAATTACTTAATTTAATTATTCAATCATTAATTTGCTAACAGGATTGTCTCAGAGAAAAAATTAATGGGTGCATGCATTTGGCAGAAAGAATGTTTGGGCATTCCTTCAATCATATTGTATAGGCTAGGTAAATGACCAATGTACCAAGATGTGTGTGTGTGTGTGTGTGTGTGTGTGTGTGTGTGCGCGCATGTTGGACAGTGGAGACAAGGCAGAGGAGAAGGAATCTAGCAAGTTCAAGGTATACTTTGCTACTCAACAAAACAGCTAGGCAAAACATCCATCTGTCCCATGGCTTCAAAGTGACTTCAAAAAGTAAAAACAGACTTTCTCAGCTTGTTGGAGTATCTCACAATTTGGGGTGAGCCTTTGGAGCTGTGATTCATCCCCTGTGTTAAGCAGTGGAGAGCCCCGTTGGCTAATCAAAGCATTCTTTTTTTTCAAGGAATGATTGTATCTATGTATTTACATAATACCCATGCCTGTGGCATGCCTGACTTAACAGATGAAGAAATGGAGGTTGGAGGAGTTTAAAGACACTTGCCCTAGATTGCAAAGCAAGTCCACTCAGACTTGAGTGTAGAGCACATAGCTCTTACGTTTCTTACTCCATTTTTGCTCTTCTGGGACCCTGCATCGAGCTTATTTTTGTGAAGCCTGGATATCTACCTTGTGAAATCTTCTGGCAGGATACAGTTCTCTAACAGGTGACAGAGGATTGCAGCTTGCCCTAACAAGATAGTTATCTGAGCATCTTTTCTTGAGTTCCTCCTCCTTTTTTTCCCTCTCCCTCACCTCCTTCTTTTGCTCTTACTCTAATCCCTCACAAAAATCAGTGGTCATGCCTTCCCCTCCTCCATTGGCCACAGTTGGCACCTGGCTGGCGTGTGCCTTTGGAATGGAAAGTCAGAATGGTTTCAAAGTTTCATATACAATAACAGGAAAAAATTAAACAAAGGAACATTTTAAGCGGCAGTCTCCACCTCCTCTGAGCAGTTTCTTTGCAATCTCAGCCAAAGCACTGCATACCTCAAATCCCTTGAGAGTAAAGAAGACTATAAAATGGACATTTAAGGTTTGCTTTGCCCCCACAGCAGAGGAAATACAAATTATTAAGAACTTTCTCTTCTAGCATAGTTTGCCATTGCTCAGAAGGTTCCAGAATGGCAAATAGAATTGAGAAAGAGGAAAAAATAAAACCTCTTTCTATTTATCTTGCATCTTCATATGCCACATGTCAGAGCCTTGGTGACATCAGCCCTGAACATCAAGTCCCTACCCTAAGCTTTCCTGTTCTTCTGTCTAATCGGTCTTCATACTATTTAAATAGTATTAGAGGATAGTATCTATCCTCTAATAGATAATTTACTTGTTTCTGGGTGGGTTGCCGTGTTTCTTTTCTCTTCTATCAAATGTTTAGCTTTAACAAGAAGGGATTTTTTCCAAGCACTGATGGCTCATGCCTGCAATCCTAGCTCTGAGATCCAAGGATTTCAGTATGAAGCCAGCTCAGGCTAGAAAGTCTATGACACTCTTATCTCCTATAAACTACTCAGAAAAAGTTGGAAGTGGAGATGTGGCTTAAGGAGTAGTACACTAACCTTGAGTAAAAAAGCTAAAGGATAGTGTCCAAGCCCTGAGTTCAAGACTCAGAATCAGCACACACACACACACACACACACACACACACACACACACACACACACATACACACACACACACACACACACGAATAATTTATCCAAGAAGCTTGAATTCATTAGAAGCTTTGCAAAGTACACAAAGCCAACTACTATGGCTTTTAACAGTTTAACTCGAGGTACAAAGAAGATACCCAGTTGCATAAAATTAAATGAGTCAATAGGTTTGCAAATCACAGCACCATCTGAATTCCAACTTAAAAAAGGAAAAGTTGTTATAATATCAGAAGTGTCTTCATATTTGGCATGATCCTCAGGAAGATCCTTTGAACTTACAGGTCAGTTAAACACCATTTGTTTGTTTCTGCTCTTTTAGAAGTCACAACAAGCAACCTCTCAGGAAGGCCAGCTACTCAGATAACCAGGGCACTTCTCAGAAATGATTCAGTTTATGGAGCTGTCCTAACAGTGGCATTCTGTTTATCCAGACATCTGGGAATGATAACAAGACTGAGTGCTATCAAGATGTCACCTTCATCATGATGCCGTGATGTGGTAAGAACAGTGATGTTTTTCCTGCCGTGGTTCCCAGGCTTTCATTTAGAAAACAAGACATCAGCTTCAGATGAAGCAATGTTGAAAGAAGTTATTCATGGAATCATGCTATTCATAGACAGAGACTTACATATGTCTTTTTGTGTTTTTTTTTTTTCCTTCCAGCTGAATGACACTAGCTATCTGCCGTGGGCACAGGGGACTGATTTCTGACTGGAATGTTCTAGATCACTATTTTGCCAGTTGTTAACACGAGCTTGGTCCGTGCCATGTTGGCCTAGGTCTTTGCATTCTCAGAGGGAATACAGCTATCAGAGTCACAAAACAATTTGGAAAGCACTATAATTAGTGGAATAAATTAAATATTATAAGCACACAGAAGAAAACACAACTAAGTTTGACCAGAAGGAGCATGCCCGCAGAGGGGAAGAAGTAGGAAGGAATAGGGAGAAAGTTTTTCAGAAAAGTTATGGTTCTTTTTTGCATTGTCAAGAATTAGTATGTTTCCTGACAAAGAACTTTCAGAAAAATAACTCCATTTATCCCAAGCTGAAGTGGAAACAAGAGGGATTAAAGCTATAGCAAAGTGAGAGGATGATAGGAAATTTCTCCATGTGCATGCTTGGGGAGTAATGTAGAGAAATGGGCATGTAGAAAAAGCAGATTGTGGCAGAACTGAAATGATTTTGCTGTCACAGTGTGAATTTTGAGGAGGATTTGCATTTTATCCCGAAGGCAATAAAGAGTCACTCAAGTGTTCTAGGAAAACCAACAGAATGATAAAATTTATCATTCAGGGAGATCACTCTGGGAGATCACCACTTAGAAGAAGAATTGGAGGGTAGCCAGCATAGAAGCAGAGAGATTCATGAGGAAGATTTGATTCCATACCAGGTAGGGGATAAAGACGAGACAGAGTACTCATGGGAGGTAGATGGGAGGCTAGAACTAATATTTGGGGAAAACGGTGAGCAGAAGTTGCTGTAGCTTGGTTGTAAGAAATGAGAGAAAGTAAAGAAAGTAAGCTTTAAAATTAAGTCAGTAACATCTTTCCAGGTAAGTCAATAAGTAAGAAGCAAGGCCAGGTCTGAACAGTGGATACCATAAGCATTTAATAAGAGAGAAAAGATATATCTGGAAAGGATGTCTAGAACGGAGGGGCGAGGGGACTCATAAGTAATTGACATATTACAAAGATGAGCAATTGGAGGAGAGAAATGATTAACAGCTCCTACTATTGCAAAGCTTGAGTAGGATGAGAGTTGAGATGGCTCATTGATGTGTTGCTAAGGAGTCATGAATAAAGCAATCTAAGTACAGACAGAGTCAACATACAAAAAATGCCAGTGGTTCACACCTGTCATCCTAGCTACTCAGGAGGCTGAGATCTGAGGATCACAGTTCAAAGCCAGCCTGCGCAGGAACACCCGTGAGACTCTTGTCCCCAATTAACCACCAGAAAACTTGAAGTGGCTCTATGGCTCAAGTGGTAGAGCACTAGCCTTGAGCTGAAAAGCTCAGGGACAGTGCCCAGGCCTAGAGTTTAAGACCAACAACCAACAAAAAAAATAATGCCTTTAATAAAAGCTTGTGAATGTGTGTGAGTGGTTAGGAGCACAAGTATGAGTACACCTGTGTATGAGTGTTTGTTTTTTTAAGATGAAAAGCTAAGCTATTTTTATGTTTAACATGTGGAAGAGGATCAAAATGCTCAAGATAATAGAAATAAGAACATTGTAGGTTCTAGGTGAGATAGGAATGGTCCCAATATCAGTGATTTGAAGAAAGGCTTTGTTTTTTTTAGGGGAGAAGAGGGCTGACTCATCCTCCCAGGAGACCAGGTGCTGGGATGGAGTGACAGAAAGGACCTGTGGTTTTCATGACATGAAATACGCTTGTCTTCTGCCAGTAGATAGACATAGGCTCAAAGATAAAAGTATGGAGTTAAAATAGAGAGTTAGTTACTCTAGGGAACAAGGTGAAGCACAAGATGTTATCTGAACCAGAAAGCCCCAATGGACATGTCTTGTGAGTTCTATTCATGCTCAGATTAGCTGTCATTTCTACTCATTTGCAATCTGTGATGGATGCTGTCGCAGCTTCCTACATATTGAGCCTGTAGGATAGAATTCCTGAAACAGGCCAGTGTTCAATCACTGTTTTTCAGAGGGATGGAAGCAGGGCCACATGGGATATTTCTTAGAGTGGCCAGAGCTGACTTACAGAAAAGTTGTGAATGGAGAAAGTTAATCTTCACTTTCTCATTTCTTCTTTTTCACCTTCTCTTTTTATTTTTATTATTTTCTTTGCTATGTCTTTCTGACTCTGTCTCCCATGACAACCAGTTGGTGTCTTTGCCTCTTGAAAAAGTTATCCTTCCTCTCAGCTAGGTAAGTTCTCCTTTTCCTCTCTGTCTCTGTCTCTGTCTGTCTGTCTGTTTCTCTCTCTCTTTTGTGTTTTTGCAATTCCTAGGACTTGAACTCAGGGCCTGGGTGCTGTCCCTGAGCCTCATTGTATTCAAGACTAGTGCTCTACCACTCGAGCCACAGTTCCACTTCTGGTTTTTTCTGAGTAACTTAATTGGAGATGAAAGTTCCTGTCCAGGATGGCTTTGAAAAGTCCTCATATCTCAGCATCCTGAGTTGCTAGGATGACAGGCATGAGTCACCAGTGCCTGGCTAAGTTCTCATTTTCTATCAAAATACTATTTTAATAGTTAATTCTATGTCAACAGTACTTACTATAATATGCTTACCAAGTGTATTTGTTATTAAAGATAAACTACTTTGAGTTAGGTGGAGAAACCAGTGTGATTGAATAATTAAAAACAAGAGCCCATTCCAACACTTGGAAGCCTCTTGGGATGACTTTGCTTTGATATCTCTGCTAACGGGCTCAGTTTGGTTCTCAAGAAACTACAGTTTCCATTTTTGAAATCAGGTGACCGTTTGCATTATCTGGAAAAGAAGTGGAGGAAAAAAAGAGCTCTCTATTTTAATACGGAGTATGTATGTATGTGGTGCTTATCATGCTCTAAACAACATATTCTTTTGTGGGGGGGAGGGGGTCCGGTCGTGGGGCCTGAACTCTGAGTCTGGGTGCTGTCCCTCAGATCTTCAACTCAAGGCTAGCACTCTACCACTTGAGTCACAGCGCCACTTCTGGCTTTTTCTTTTTCTGCTTATGTGGTGCTGAGGAATGGAACCCAGGGCCTCATGCATGCAAGGCAAGCGCTCTACCACTGAGCCACCTTCCGAGCCCCTAAACAACAAATTCTATGCCTCTCCTCCCTGTTCCAAACTAAATTCTGTCCGTACCTTTCACTTTATGGTAAGGCTTCAGGTCACAATCTCAATTACTGTAACATTGTTGGAGTTGGTGCTGATAAGGAGAGACTCTAGTAAATTTCTCTGAAATTCTTCTTTACATTTACTCATGTTAATCCAGGGCCAATATTCCTTCTATCATCAAATTTCCATGGGAAGTTGGACATAGAAAACTATCATTCTTAGTTCTTTGTAAACCAGAGAACAAAAGGGTAAATTGCAATTATTGTATAGGAAAGTGTCAGCCTTAAGACTACGAAAAATAAAGACACCATGGCAATGGAATTGCTTTTCTGCTTATACTTCTGAGAGTATGGTTATTTTTGCTATCAAGTATCTTTCTTGGCTATAATGCAACTGTTTTTGTTTTGTTTTTGTTTGTTTGTATTTTGTCAGTTGTAGGGCTTGAACTCAGGACCTGGGCACTGTCCATGAGCTTATCTGCTCAAGGCTGTCTCTCTACCACTTGGAACCACAGTTTGACTTCTGGTTTTCTGCTGGTTAGCAGGAGATAAAGAGTCTCAAGGAGTTTCCTGTCCTGGTACCTTTGAACTGTGATATTCAGATCTCAGTCTCCTGAATAGCTAGGATTACAGGCTTGAGCCACTGGTGCCCAGCTATGATGTAAACTTTTATATGAAAAAGTGCCAGTAATTTTCTTGTACCCTGTTTTCTCTATAAAATACTATTCACCAGAACATAGTAGGCAAATTGAGATTTTAGAGAAAAAGGGGAAAAATACAAGCTGTGTACTTTGTTTTCAGGATAACATTCACAGAAATGGTGCTTTCTGAACTGAGTCTGTGTGTAGGACAAACAGCCTTAGAGAACTATGTCCCCAAATTGCAACATCCTTGGGATGGTCTGGGTTTACCCTCATGTGATCACCACCCCTAAAAATAGTTCCTTTTCTTTTGTTAATAAAATTAGAGGATGCTGATAAAGTCAGCTGAGAAAGTCTCTAGAGGAAAGCTCACAAAACACAGCATCCCACTAACTCAGAAAACCACAAATATGCTCATTGGGAAATAGCAAAAGTTCAGGTCACGAGTTTTGTGGTATCAAAGGACAGGAAGCTTCCATCCTTTTCCCCTTCAAGCCAGATGGAGAGTTGGAAATGAACTCTCTGATTTCCACCTCAACTTGGATGCTTCTAGTCCCCATGTATCTTTAATTGGGTTAAAAAAGGAACTGAGGTCAGAGAAAGCCCAGAAGTTTAACGCAGGAGAAATGTTATTAGAAAATGATAGCTATTCTCATTCTTTCCCTCCTTCCTTCTTTCCCTCCTTTTTTTCTTCTCTCTCTTCTTCTCTTCCTCCTTCCCTCCCTTTCTCCTTTCCTTCCTATTTCCTTCCCTCTTCACTTATATACGCCTACACACACACACACACACACACACACACACACACACACACACACACACTTCTCTCCTCCTTCTCCTTCACTTCTTTACATGACATTCATCTTATCATTTACTGTCAAATTGCAGTATCTTTTTTATTTTGCGGAACTGAGGTTTGAACTCAAAGCCTTGTACACTCAATAGGCAGGCACTCCACCATTTGAATCCCTTTCCCAGCCTTTTCTCATTTTAGTTATTTTTCAAATTGGATCCTGTGTTTATGTCTAGGCCCATTTCTTAGCCCTTCCCACACACCTAGGATGACAGGCAAGGCCATCATGCTCAACTTATCTTGGTTGAGATTGTTTCTCACAAATATTTTCTGCCTCCCAAGTAGATGGGATTACAGTTGTGAGTTACTATGCTCAACTAAATCATGACATTTTTAGGAGGACAAGAGAGGTAGTGCTAATGATTATTCTGAAGCGTAAGACAGTAGTAGGGATGCTGCAGCCATCTGGGTGCCCCTCTCCTAAATTCTCGTACTTATCTGATGGAGTCCATGTTCTTTATAACCTCTATGCTCTCTGGAATTCTTCTGCAGTTGCCTCTGATGAGCAAACTCAAAGGTATTTCTGATTTTCTCTTCCCTCTGGATTGGGGGGGGGGGATTTATCTAAGATGTGTTTTCTGAAAGCTGATGTTTAAGAAGCTAATTGCTGAAAGAATACAGGTGTGCACAAAGAAGTATGCGTCTCATGCTGGCCTAGTTGCTCTGATACTCTTTTGGGGTCCTTGTTTATCTCTGCATTTTGGGGGGTAGTCAAGATAGAAAATTCAAGTTAAAATAAAGTCAATAAAATATCATATATATATAGCATTGTATCTGCATATACATGTATACATATATACACAGGAAAGAGGCTTTAAAGCATTTCTTTACAACTGAAAATGAACAGCAAGTAAGAAATACAATATGGCTGTTGTTTTAGATCCAGATTTCTCGCTTGTTACTGACATTTATCATGACCTGACCTTACCCTGCCAGAGCTAATTGCTTTCTTTAATTTTTGACACAATTTATACTATAAAAAGTCTCGGCTTCATGAATTCACAAACATGTGTGTATCCCTACATAAAATATTTTGGGTCTTAGAGTTAGGTAGTGATTTAATATAATAAGATCAGAAAGCCATCAGTCTTCCTAGCTTGAGAGTTAACTCTTCTTTTTAGAAGGAACAAATTATTCACATATGGTATGTTTTTCGAACACTTAACCAACAAGAATATCAATGCATGTAAGGGAAGAGGTTTAGGAAGCAGGAGCAAACCCGGCACTAGCATTCCAATCATATGGCTCTGTCTTTGTTTTCCATTTCCTTCTATTTTGTGATCAAAATGCAGCCTCCTATTTATTTGGAATTTACATGGACTGCTCATGCTCTGAGGAAGTGGTGACTGATGTGGGATTTCCAACCAAAGGCAGTGCTGTAGGCCAGGACTCTGCCAGGAAAACTGGTAGTGAGTGGTGTGGGGCCTGGTGACATTGGCATTACTGCATTTTTGTCCATTTATGATGTATGTCCATCCCAGAAACTTTGTTTCTCACTCACATTCTATTGTCTTGTACTTCTTCAAACTCACCCTTCACATATGCTAAGCTAAAGACAGAGACTACTTATTTCCTGTGAAAATGTGTCTGTGGCAAAGAATAAAGGTATTTTGAGGACTCTCTAAATGTAAGCAGGCAGAAATAATTATAGATTTATTTATTCACATTGTAGATTATATCATTTATACCCTCCCAAACTGTTGAAAAGGTGTCTCTTCTATAAAGAATTAAAAACAAAGTGCATATCTATTCAACTCACTACACAGCTAACTGCAGATATTGCATTTCTCCTCCTTGAGGTAACCAATTTTCTGTATTTTGTATCAGTTATTCCCTGGTTTTCCTTCTCATTACACTATCCATACACATACATACACAACACATTCCTAAATAAAATATAATTGAGTTTTGATTCAATTTAAATATATGGATCTTATTGTCTCATTTTTTTCCCCGGGACTGATTCTTTCTGCTCAAAATTGTATGTTTCTAATTTATTCATGGTGATGCCTATATCAACAGATATTTTTCACTCTTGTATAGTATTCTTTTTCACAGATTCATTTATTCCACCTCTGATAGACATTTGATTTGATTAATTTGGCTTTATTCATTTCTTCCCTTTGCAGACATTCCAGTTTTTCAAGCTTAGAGCTATGTCAAAGAGCAGCGATATAAATTTCAGGGTATTTTTCTCCTGGCACACGCATTCATGATTCTGAGACTATCAATCTGGAATTAGAGGTGAGGTCATACACTCTGGATGGTCGGAGTTCCAAGGATTGCCACTCTGTTTTCTAGAGTTGTAGCACACCTAGTGTAGAAGAGCTTTGCCATTGCTTCTCAGCATCTTCACACTTTCCCATGTCAAATGGTTTTGTTGTTTCCAGTTTGAGGACTGTGGATTGATATCTCATTGCGATTCCTATTCGCATATCTCTAGCTACTGAAAAAAACTTCTTTATTTTATATTCTCTTTATTTTTCTCTCTTCTTTTCTTCTGCTTAGGCTTTCCTTATTCCTTCTTGGGTCAATTTTGTCTATTTTTCTGTTGGATATTTTATCTCTTGTTCTTTTTTGTTTTAATGAAAAAAAATGATTGGAGCCAGGGCTGGTGGCTCATGCCTGTAATCTAGCCACTTGGGAGGCTGAGATCTGAGGATCGTGGTTCAAAGCCAGTCCAGGCAAGAAAGTGTGTGAGACTCTTATCTCTAATAAACTACTCACAAAAAGCTGGAAGTGGTGCTGTGGCTCAAGTGGTAGAGCACTAGCCTTGAGCGTAAAGAGGCTCAGGGACAGCACTGAGTTATTGCGTTCAAGCCCCAAGATTGGCAACAAAATAAAAATAAACAAAATTGATTGGGACTCATTAAATAAAGTAATGATAGAGACTAACAAAAATGTTTTACTCTTTTGGGCTTACCAACAAGAAAAAAATTGTAACTTCAAAGTTATTGTATTTTAAAATTATTTCCTTCAGAGTCTATGCGTTTTTATTTTCCTCTTTTTCTTTGTGTGGTGGTATTGAGGTTCGAACTCAAGGCTTTATGCTTTGTAGGACAATATTCTGCTGCTTGAGCCATGTCTCTAGTCCATATTTTTCCTCTTTCTTTACTATTGAGATAGTATGTTGCTTTATGAGCAGGCCAAAACAAACTATGATCCACCACATATGCTTTCTTCCCTATCTGGGATGACAGGTACGCACTCCCCACACCCAACTTTTGTCTGTTGAGATGGGGGGGGTCTCATGAATTTTTACCCATTCCTGTCTTCTAAGTAGCTAGAATTACAGACAAGTAATTCACTGGCATTCAGCCATGTATTAAATTTTGTTTTTAAATACGTCTCACATTTGAGAGGATTATATAGTTTTGACTTTCACATTTTCATCTTTAATCCTCTTTGCATTTAATGCTCATGGATTGTGGGACGAGAGTAAAATTACAGGTTTTAAATTTGGGATGCATCATGTATTAAATTGTTCACCTTTTCTTTGTTGATCTCAGACACTGTCCCTGTCATAAAATCAAGTCTCTGGATAGGTATAGATTTGCTTCTGTTTTTCCTATTTTGTTGCTCCCATGCATTTGCTTGCAAGTTGGTCATTATAAGTTTACAAGTCTCGATATTGAATGTGACATGCTAATCTTGCTTTTCTTTCTCACTACCCTTTGGCTATCCATCATGTTTTACAGTTTCATTTCAAAATCAGCTTGCCATATTTCATGTACAATCTTGTTGCTGTTGCTATGACAATGGTATCATGATTTGGGCCCATTTGAGGGAATTGTGACTTTTCTAGTGTAGATCTTTTCATCTGAAAACATGGTATATTTTCTATGAGTTAAATCTGTTCATGAACTTTAAAAGATCTTCTATTTTCTCTGTATGTACTTTATTACACATGCCATTAATGTACTTTATATACTAGGTAACTTTATAAAAAGTGTTCATGGTTTCTGGTGCTACTGGGATTTGAACTCAGGGCCATATTCTCCTTTGACTTGCTTGCTACATTGGTGTGCTACCATCTATCTCCAGCTAGTTATTTTGGAGATAAAGCTTAGCAAACTTTTCTTTACAGGCTGACTTTAATCTGAAGCCTCTCAGCCCTCAGCTTCCTGAATAGCTAGATTAACAGTTATGAACCATATGCATCCAGCTTATTAAATATTTTAAGTGACATTTTCTATCTGAATGTTTTTGATTTGTAGATAGGCAAATGGATTTTGAGAGGATATTTGTTTCTAATTTTTTTTATCATTAAATAATTTATCTGTTGTTATTTTCTAAATAATATTATCAGTTAACAAATAAGAGGTTGGGCTAGTGTTGTGGCACAGTGGTATGACGCTGAGGGAAAATGTTCTTTAATAATAAGTGGTTTATTTCTTTGTAATTCTCAGACTTCCCTTTGTCTTTTTGTATCTTTATATTTGGGACTTCCACTATAGTTTGTGAATGCTGTTGTAGTGATCATCTTTGTGATTTTCATAATCTTCAAAGGAACACAAACATTTTCTATTATATCTGGTGTTTGTGCTACAATTTTGTAGATTTTCTTTATCAAGTTAAATGATTTGTCTTATTTTTCTACTTTGCTGAGACTTTTTTTAATCATGAATGGTTATTGAATTTTATGGGCCCTCTATTCTGCAAGAATGACTGTAATAATATGATTTAATCTTTGCTAACTTGTTAAAATAATGAATTACAATAATCCTGACCTGTAATTTTCCCATTTTGTTCTGTCCTTAACATAGTTGTGCAAGACTCATAAAAAAATCTTCTGGGAAGTATTCCATCTTTTCCTTTCTATTCTTGAAAGAGCTTATGTAAGAAATGTTCAGTAAAATTTGTAAGTAAAACCTTCTGGTACGGTATCTCCTTTATAGGAAGATTTTTTAAAACTACAGATTCAATTGTGATTCTAACATAGTAGGTATTTCTATTTATTCTTGATTCATTTTTGTAGGATATATTCTCTACATTCATATAATTCATCCATTTACAAACTTGGTGGCGTAACATTGTTCATAATATTTTTCTATTTTTCCCTGTCTATGGGACTAGTATTCATCTTATTTCTGCTTAATGCTAGTTGTTTCCACATTCTTTCCCTTCCTTCTTTCCCCTTGTGTAAATCTCATAAGTTTATGTTACCATATAATATTTTCTAGCTTTTTGAAATTTAATTTTCTATTTATTCTTATACTCATTCATATTATCTTTTCCTTCTTTTTCTTTATTTTTTCATATTTTAATAGCATTGATAGTTGTACAAGGGCTTTTACTTTGACCTGCATATATATGCATATCAGACTCAGTCCCTCTGTACATCTCTCTGTCCCTCTCTCTGTCCCTCTCTCTGTCCCTCTATTTCCTCCCATCTCCCTGCTTCCCACACCAGTATCAACAAGCTTTATGGTTCCATTTTCACAAATTTTTCCCCCCACCTTCTCCATTTGTTACTCTCTTTCCCACTATATGTGTGTGTGTGTGTGTGTGTGTGTGTGTGTGTGTGTGTGTGTGTGTGTTAATTTTTGGTAGTGTTTCTATCTTATTTAATTTTAAGCCTTTTCTTTTTTCTTCATCTTTTAATATAAGCATTGTGGACTTAATTTCTCTTTCTCAACAAAATACATTTGTGACATGATACAATTTTAAGCATAGTATGTTGTTAACTTTAAACTGCATAAATGAAATGAATTCCATTGTGTAAATGAAGCAATTGTCCTGTCCTGACAATTTTCATGATCTAACCACAAGTTCAATGCCCTGGGATAGATAGTATGATTTTTATAATTTCTAATATATGTATTTTTCTGATCCATGATATCCCTAAAGTAAAAACAAATCCTATAGTTCTCCTTTCCCTTTTATATATGCATAGCTTGATAGAACAAAAAATAAACAGGCAAAATTACAAAATGTTCATCACAAAGTGTCCATGGCTCTTTTGAAATTATGCCACTTAAAACATGGACAAGACTTCTTGGGGCCAGTAACTCATGCTTGTAATCCAAGCTACTCAGGAGGCTGTGATCTGAGGACTGTGGCTCAAAGCCAGCCAGGGCAGGAAAGTCCATGAAAATCTTATCTCCAATTAACCACCAGAAACCAGAAGTGGAACTGTGGCTCAGAGTTGTAAAACTCTAGCCTTGGGCAAAAGAGCTCAGGGATGACGCTCAGGTCCTGAGTTCAAAACCAATGACTGGAAAAATTAAAAACCCACAGAGACAATAGAATGTTATAACACACACACACACACACACACACACACACACACACACACACACACACACACAGAATGAGGATGCTGTTAGGCATTTTTGTTCTTACACATGGATCCTTCCAGAACCTCTAGCTTGGTTGAATGCTGATGGTTCACATCTGTGATCCTAGCTACTGAGGAATCTGAGGTATGAGGATTGCATTTCAAACCAGTCTGGCTAAAAGAGTCTATGAGATACTCTTACATGACTCTTATTTCCAATTAACCACCTAAAAGCTGGAAATGGAGCTGTGACTCAATTGGTACAGCACCAGCCTTGAGTGAAAAAGCTAAGGGATGGTTCCCAGGCCCTGTATTCTAGACCCAGTACTAGAACACACACACACACACCACACAGAACCTCTAGTTTGTGGACTCATGAATGTGATTTATTTTTAAACTTTTAATGGCTGTATCCCTTTGATAAATCATGTAAGCTTTACAGCGGTTTCCTTATTTGTGAATTGAAAACGTACTTTCAACCCCATAACCAATGGGATGCACTTTTTTCAAATTTAAAGTAGTTCACAAACACAAAGTGTTACTTTATTTGGCAGAAATTCTCCTCAGATTTTTCTACCACACTTCTCTTTCTCACAATGTTGTTTACTTCCCTGATGACATCTTTGGTCTCCTCTGAAGAATCTTAAGTGGCAGAGGCCAAGAGCTACCATTTCCATCTTTAAGCATTTTTTAGACTTAATGTGAGCTCTGTGACTTTGATGGACAACTTTGCCCGAAGGTTCATGTATCTATAAAAGAAATGACAATCCTCAAGGTGCCTGTGAAAAAGTACAATGAAGTCCAATCAATAAAACATAACCTTCTATTGCCTAACCAGACCTCTTAAGAGCCAATCTTAGAGCACATCATGTGGTTACTGGACAGGAGGTAGCCTGAAATTGTCCTTTATTTTACCACCCCAGAGGAAAATGCCTTTTAGGCAAACCACTTAACTTAGAAACAAATAGACTTCATTCCTTTTATATCCGCATTCTCATACAGAGCTTCATGCATTGCACACATTTGAAAACACTACCTCTGTCACACTGGTCCTATGCATTTGGGAACACAGAACCTAAGTATCTTCAGGAAGACTATTCTCGGTCCCTAGGTAGCAGCCTATTCTTGCTTTAAAGGATGCATGCCGGTGTGATCCAGGCGTAGCAGCATCTTTAGCAACCGTTGTGGATCGTTGCACTATTTCACCTTTCTCTAAGGGACCAACCTCATCCCTGTGAGTCTGATCGGTCAGGCCTAGCTTTGTGGCTACAAAGCGATTTGGGAGGATTGAGGGGCAGGGTCCCCCGGCAGGGCTGCCTTTGCACGTGCGCAGTGTCTGGGCGTCCACTGTCCGGCTCCAGCATCCTTGAGCCCAGAGGCACCAGGAGTCTAGTCATTGTGCACTGTGGAGAAATCAAAGAATTCCAGAGCAAGGCCCTGGAATGCCTGGCTGCCTCCCAGCTCTCTTATGAAGAAATAAATTCCATTGTTCTCCCCTCTCCCTTTCCGTGCTCTCCGGATCCGTGCTTACTGTACACCAGCACCTCTCTCCCTCCAAGGAGACCGCTCAGTCATCCCCAGGAAGCAAAGATATCTCCTAGCGTAAACTCCAGAGTGCTGTCCGCATTTATCTTCTATACCAACTCGCCTATCCTGTCCGGGATTGTGGGTCTTCGTGACTTTCTCCATGCTCGGGGTTGGCTGCGGACCACTGTTCCAGTAACTTTTTGAACTGATCCCAACTTTGTGTCCAAAGAGCCAGTGATCGATTCCTCCCTGCCATCCTGAACAAGGAATATCGCACCTTGAAACGGCACGGGCTGGTAAACAATACAGGCTGTACTCAGCTTCATAAACACGCCGCCTTGGTTACAAAGGCCATGGCAAACCCAGGGTGATAGGAACTTGACCTTAAAAGCTATAGACAATCTAGCGGAGCACAGACGGTTCATAAAGTACAATCACTTCCTGGAATTCTTGGGCCAGTGCAGTCGGAGCCGTGCAAATCCTGTTTTCCTTGCATTGTTTCCTGCATGGGAATATCATCAGTCTAGCAGGTCTGTAACCATGGCACTTGTAAATAGCTGAGGGAAGACTTCTGATAAAGGCATACAGTTTTGAGAAGTTTTTTCTTTTCTTTAAGACAAGCCCAAATCAAACCCTTCAAATGCCATACCACAAAGCTGACAAATGGCAGGCACTCTTGAAAACACATGCACATAAATTCAGTTTTTATTTTAATGGTCGCTTTATTTTTTTCAGTAGCATGAATTAATTGTACAGAGAGGGGGAGTTCATAGTGTTATCTTTTCCATACATGCATATCATTTACTTTGATCAAATTCCCCTCCTTTAGTAGTCTTCCTGAACCCCCTTTCCTCTTTAGAGGAAACCAGGTAGATATCCACAGTACTGAGGGTACAATGAGGTTTTTGTTTTTGTTTTCTGTTTGTGGTAGGGTAAATTTTCACACGAAGTCCATTGAGAGCAAGCAGATGGACAATAACCAGAAATGTAAACTGTTTCTTTCCACACTATGTTACCTTTGCCCTAGGCCAAGGTTAGGAAATCTTCACTGCTCCTAAGTCAGCTTCTCCAATCAGACAAGAGGGAGTGAAAGTATCATGGTTGACCCTTGAAACACTCACTTGATAACTGTTAGTCTTTAGGAAATTACCTGCATCTTTTGGCAATTCGGTCCCAACTTTATTTATTATGTGCCAGGTTCTTATTAATGTTTCAGGATGCTATAAAGAGTGAGTCATGTCCAAACAGACCCATTTTTAAAAATTAAACTTAGGACAAATAAATGAAAAAAATTTAAACACTTTTATTATGATCAATTAGTTTACAAGGAGGTTTCATTTTGACATGTCTATATCTGTATATATAATATACTTTGATCAGATTCACCTCCTCCACCACTCTCCTTCATCCCTCCTTCCCCTTCAGCAAACTTCAAGAAGAACGAAATTATGTCCTTTGCAAGTAAATGGATGCAACTGAAGATCAATATGTGAAGTAAGTCAGGTTGAGAGTAAGTCATGTTCTCTCTCATATACAGATTCTAGGCCTAGAAGGCGAACATATACAAACACGCATATAATCATACATATTCATAATTGCAAGACTGAGGAGATTGGGGGAGGGAAGAATTTTTTAAAGTAAACAATAAGGAAATATATAACATCTATGATCAAAGATAACAAAATGGAATTTGCTGAAAGCTGTTCAATACTAGAGGACAGTGAGGACCAGGAAGATGAGAATTAGCTGGGTGGGGAAGTTGGATTGATTAAGTGCATCAGTGAAGTACCACAGTGAAACTCATTTGAACAACTAGGATGTACCAAAAAAAAAAGAATGAAAAACAAGTCCTGTTTGTGGTTGGGGTACTAGTGGGAGGTGGGCGGGATGAATATAATCAAAATACTTTATGTGCATGTGTGAAAATGGAACAGTGAAAACAGCACTTGAAAAGCTTCCACAAAAATTCAAAGAAACACTTCTAGATTTGTGACTAATGCGCATTAATAATTTAGACCTGATGAGTTCATTTTGACTCTTCAGGCTTATACATGTCTGAGATACCGGTTTTATTGACAAATTAAAATTTTTGACATGTGTAAAGTATGGTAAATCCTGGACAATATGTCAACTGAAGTGTTTTAAGCTTAGAAAGATGACCTAGAGAGAGAAATAAATAAAAAGGATCTTATAAAAAGTGCTTACTTACATTTTTTTCTAGATGTCTCATTTCTTTTAGGATCCAGAAGTATCTCTGATACTTAAAATTTTAAGTATCAGTAATATTAGGCTAATATTTTTACTTGTGTGTCAGGGTCAGCTTCATATCATTGGGAACAATTAAATCTTCTGCATGTAATAAGAGAATAGTAATGAACAAAACAAACCCTGATTTCATCTTTTTATCCTAAAAACGTCAGCACAAGTATGTTTGATGCATTGATCTGCTTATAAATTCTTACTTTTCATGACGACTCTGCATTTCAGTTGTTATATGGCTGTTTTATGAAAGATATAATGCTTTTTCAAACAAAAAGACTCCATAGGCTGCTTAGAAGCTCCCAGGTAAAGTAAATGGTAGAGTCTGCATTTGAATCCATAGGGTCAGGGGTTCAAGGCAAGTTTATTTATTGCCAACAATTCAGTTGCATTATTGGGGGGGGTATGGATTTATTTTAATACAGTTACATTCAAGGCCAACATTAAACATATGTTGTAAAGAACCTGGAGAATCAGGAAGGCTGTGGAGGGACCTGATCCACATTGTTTTGTTTTGTTTTGGGTTGGTCGTAGGACTTGAATTCTGGGCTTGGGCGCTGTCCCTCAGCTCTTCAGCTCAAGGCCAGCGCTCTACCGCTTGAGCCACAGCGCCACTTCCGGTTTTCTAGTGCTTTATTGGAGATAAGAGTTTCTCAGACTTTCCTGCACGGGCTGGCTTTGAACCGGGATCCTCAGATCTCAGCCTCCTGAGTAGCTAAGATTACGGGTGTGAGCCATTGGCACCCAGCCACATTGTGAGGAGTAAGAAGGAAGCCCCACTTTCCCTTTACCGTGGTCTGGCTTGTAAGAGGGTCGCAGTTATACCATGTGTCTACATTTCTGCATATTTGGTTTCTTTCTGGGAGGCAAGTGATCCCTAATAGACTTTGAGTCATAAAATAAATTCTATTTCTCTAAACTGCAGTACCATAAAGAAGAAAAATTCTCTTTCCCTATGTAGAACAGTGATCTGGTACCGGTGGCTCACACCTGTAATCCTAGCTACTCGGGAGGCTGAGATCTGAGGATTGGGGTTTGAAGCCAGCTCCATCAGGAGGGTTCCTGAGCCTCTTATCTCCAATTAATCACAGAAAGAGCCAGAAGTGGTGCAGTGGCTCAAGTGGTAGAGTGATAGTTATTAACCAAAGGAGCTCTGGGGACAGGGCTCAGGCCCAGAGTTCAAGCCCCAGAATTGGCAAAACAAACACAAAACCAAGACAACAACAACAACAAAACAGCAGTGATCTGATGGCAGTTCATAAAGGATCTGACCTTTCTTTATGTCTGTAGAAATTTCTCTACCTCATGGGTAAGGATCTTATAAATACAAGCCTAAGAGGAGAGACAGAGTGATATATCTTGGGATCACTATATTTCCTGCAAGTGAATAATGACACTCCATATTTGACTTCCTTTACTGCCAAAGAGAGGCACATAGCATGACTTTGGAACTAAATTTGGCTTTATATGTTGTATTTACAGAATTCATTTATGGGCATGGCAGGGAGATAAAGTATCTTCTTTTCATGAACGTTCCCAAGGGACAGGAGGCATACAATGTGGCTTCATACCACACAACCACACAAACAATGCAACACAGAAGACTTCTTCTAACATAATAAACAAGCTCTGTGTTCTTGACATTGACAATGCTTTTTCAAGTTAGATCAAAAAGGTGTTTGCTTTTTTTTTTTTTTAAATCATGCTAGTTGAATAGCCAAGAAGTCCTTTTCAGCTGTTTAGGATAACAGACCTGGAAGTTTGATAATCAAAACAAGCTGCTCTAGCATTTGGGGGCAATTCTCTTGGAGAGCTGAAGGGCAGGAAGAAATCATTTTAGTATTTGGTTCTTTCTATAATATTGAATCAGATATTGCTGATCCTACTTTTCTTCTGGCAATTTCACTCAGCCTTGTGGAAGGGAAACCAATTGAAAAAAGAAATGAGATTTACGTTTTCAAATTATCACTAGATATCTTTTAGGATATACAATCTTAATTATTCAATATAATTAAATATTAATTTGTAATTAACTGTATACAATATTTTGCACAGGCTTTTTAGGAGGTTTTATTTGTTAGGTTTATTTGTTTTCTTTTGTGCTGGTTTTGGGGATTTAACTTAGGGCCTCATGCTGTCATGTAACTTTTTTGCTCAAGACTGGTGTTCTACCTCTTGAGCCATATCTTTACTTCCAGATTTTTAATTGGAGATAGGCGTATCATGGACTTTTCTACGCCAGCTGGATTTGAACCAGTTTCTTCTTGAGTAGCTAGGATCACAGGCATGAGCTACCTGGCTTCATTTGTTAGTTTTAAAGAGAAACAATAGTTTAGGATTAAAAAGTACCACAAGAAATCAGTATCAGCACCAGTACCTTCACTTGTGTATCAAAGATCAGTCTGATAGCATAGGAAAAAATTGTTATTTGTTTGTTTGCCATTCCTCACTCTGCTAGATAAGCACTTCACTACAACTCACCCCCAGCCTCCAATAAATCTCATTTTTGTCCACATTTCTGGGTACTTCAGAACATTTTTGTTCCAACGCAATTGCACTAGAACTTAAGGGTATCCCTAAAGAAACATTGAGATGTTTCAAAAACTCACATTCTGACTAACTTTATACATCATTTTTCCTCCCAGAAAATACTTTTTAAAAATCTATAATAATTTTTTTTCTTAAAAAATGAAAATATCATTTTATCCAGTAGGAACCCAGGCCTTTCTCAGCTCTAAGATTGCACCTAAGATTATCAGTGTATTCTTCTCTGTATAAATGCATTCTCTTTTATTTAGGAGAAAGAAAATATTCTTAGAATGGTCTCTATTGGCACTCTGATGGTTTACCAAGTGAATGATTTATTACTCAGAACAATCCCAAAGAATAAGCAAAAGTAATTGAGACCTTTCAGACAAGATGGGCATTGCTATTTGTTAAAGAAGTTAAGGTGTAAACATATACATGATTTGAACACAGAACGAAAAGGTAAATAACAAAGACAGGTATGGAAAAAACATAATCATAGTCTTGAAAGCACACTTAAGCCACGTTGAAAGATTACCCAAACCGAGGTATAAGACACTTTCATCTATCAGTAGCTCTATTGATCTACATCTTATTGTTTAGTTACCTGCTCCCAGAAACTAAAATTCAGTTTATGTGTGAGGCTTTATCTCCTTAGTCACTATTGACAGAGCTTCTCAGAGACTTCTGAGAAATCCACTTGTGCCAATTGAAGGAAGATGGAGTGCCATGTAATAGGCCCAGTATCTGAATAAGCTCTGGGAGAGTTTTCATGACTAACAAACACATTTGTTCCACAAAAGGTCATAATAGGAGCTGTCTTACATCAACACTCCAAAATACCTCATTGATGTCATGGATTTAAAAGAACCATTTGTGTAGCTGTGGTTCTGACCTCCAGCAGTCACTTGCATTCAAATACCTTGCAAAAGTTACTTCTAATTTCTCATCCATAGTTATGAGGTAATTGATTGAAACTCAGAGACAGACCCAGCCCTCTGGAAAGAAACAAATCCCAGAGGGGTATTTACCCTAATATAGCTAGAGAAGAAGAATGATCAGGTTACTCCACAGAATTGGCCAATTCAACTGATAGAAAAGCAAAAACTTTCCACTGTTTACAAGCTGTGGTCCTTTCTACTGAACTTTCTTGTAACTTGTTTCTTCTCTCCAAGAAGCTGGGCACTGAGAGCTATCTTTCATGAAAAAAAAAAATGTCTTTTCTGCAAAGACAGGGTACTTTTTCCCTATCATTGGTTTGTTATATTATCATTGTAAAAATTAAGAGTCTATCAGGGATCTTGCTGTAGCTGGAGAAGAGATGACCTTATCTCCTGTCCCTACTCTACCACCCTATCTCCTCTTCCTAGGGAGTGTAGTCCTCTGGTGGTGGTCACAGTGAGTTTGCACCATCAAATAGTAAAATGTTCTCCAGAGATGTTAGAATTGAAAGTTATTGATAAGACTCTGCATATATACATGAACATGATTCTCTGAAAAAGAAAACGAATATTGCAAGATCTTCAGGATCTATAGCTCGGAATGTGGTTGCACAATAGAATAAGTGGTGATTTATCAATAATACAATTCGAGATACCTCTTCCAATTCCCCAAACATTACCTGGAGATTCAGATGAGAAAGATGCTTCCTGAAATAATTCTTGCCAATGATTACAGATTTGGGCCGAATCCAAAGGGTACCCATAAAGAATCTGGAAAAAAATAACTAAACCTGGAGACAATAGGAGGATTATGAATACTCCAGTGCAGCAACATTTTTGCTGAAAGGCTTTAGATATTACTCATTTTTCTTTAATAATAAGAAATAACCAGTGACTCATTTCTGTGTCTCTTGGTCATTTCAAATAAAAATAGAATCGAGTTCTTACAATGGCATGATGACCAGGTCTATTCCCTGCATAGCTTTATTAGAATAATTGTCTTTGCAGACTGACCAATTGTACCCAGCTTTTCTGTTTTTCTCTTTCTTTCTTTTTTCTCTCTTTAAACCACATTTGGAACAAGAATAAACAAATATCTTCACAAAGTAATAAATTGGATTTCATTCTGGCTGATTCAGACCTGGGCAAAGGCTCTCAACTTCTTGCCTATAAGTCTGAACGTGTTGAGTCATTGAAAATCAGCATTGCTTAGGTTCTACATGCTAGTGTAGTGTAAACTCAAAGCTATTAAAGGACATAGAGCTAGAAAATATTATGCTCCGGGTTGCCTGGGGATGAGCACACTTCAAACTGCCTAGGCATGTAGCTGAAAGTTGGGGGTGGGGGAGTGTGTTCAAAATCCTGAACAATGCCAGTTCTCCAGTTGGTGGGAAATTGAAATGTATGGATAGCTCTCTGTAGGTTTTCTCAAACTGACAAATGATTCTGTGATTTCCAGGATTAATACAGAGAATGAGGATCCCTATAAAGGAAAGCATTGGTTTCAAAATCTGAAGTACAGTTAAGATAATTAATCTAGATTTCCTTGACAGCATCTCTTTGTGATATTTTTTTCATCTTGGTTAAATGAAAGCCTTGAAAATATGTAGAAACTATCATTTTTGAGTTACATTTTAAGCAACTTTCCCATGCTTCATTCATTTTGCATGTGCACACCTTAGAAATGTTATTACACATATGTATATATATGCATATATTTTATACATATTATTCTATTATTTAATTTTATATTATATTATTCATTGATAAATATATTATAATAATATATACATACTATAAATATTTATATATAATATAGTATATTAAATTTAAGAATAAATATGTATATGTGTATATAAATTTTATTATATGTATGTATGCATATAATATATGTGTATATATGTATATTTGAGATGAGATCTCACTAGCTTGTCTAAGTTGGCTTTAAATTACTGGGATCAAGTGATCCTCTGGATTCAGCCTCCTGAGTAGCTGGAACTATAGAAACCTGCTGCCATACTAAATTAACATTTCTGAAATTTTAGAGTTAAATTTCAGCTTTTAAAAAAAGCATTCAGTCATTAGCAAAAAACATACAAAATCTGAGATTTATTTCCAAAAATTTCAATTCTACACCCAACCAATAGGGTATGATGGGGTCATTTCTCTGAGGCAAATATGCCCAGAGGATGGTGACTCTCCATATCAGGGCTTTGGAGGAGAGTGTCCCCCATGTCGTTACCTTGTAAATGTGATGCTCTCCATTATTAGCCTGGAATTCTGGACAAACTTCATACAAACAGAAATGGCTAGATTCCATCTTTTCTACAATGAATCTATCTTCCCAGACAGAAACAAAATATGGTCATAATACAAAATTAAGGAAATTGAGGGAAGGAGTGGGGTTGGGTGACATAGGGGAGAAAGAAGAAAGGCGTGACATGATGCACTTTATTCATATGCTACCTTGTTGAATGGCAACTCCTTTGTACAACTACAGGTGAACCCATTGCAACAATGAGATGTACAAGTCGTTATGTCGAAAACGAACTTTACAACTTTGGTGGGGGGGGCAGGGAGGATTGGGTAGGGGGATGGGGGGGAGGATGGGAAGGGATGGGAAGGGGAAACAAAGGAGGAGGCTACAATGCTTGATAAGAAATGTAATCGTTATCCTGCACATGTAAGTGTAACCCCTGTATGTATGGTATTTTCACAATCAAATAAATAAATTTTAAAAAAGATAAAAATAAAATTGGAACAAAATCAGTCTCAAACCTGTGTTATTCAATGTCTCTTCTCACTATGAAACATACAATGTCTTGTTATGCTAGGGAAATTACTACCTCCTTTTCCTATTTTTTCCCTCTTTTCCTTCCTTCTCTGGAGTGTTTTGTGGGTCAAGAAGACATTAAATAGAAGTTAATTGAATGGGATATAAAGGTAGCTGCTTTTAAGAGATTTCAAACAAAATAGTACTATTTCGGTTTAGAGAGTGGCTTGGAGTCTCCACCTGGCCCTTAGTCAAGAAGTCAAAGAAAAGAGAGGCTGGCTGGCAGTTTCCAAGAGAACTCAGACTTATCCGGGAGGGGCAAAGTGCCTCTTGCACATTCCTTCAGATCACTGAAGCTGCCCGTCAGATTAAATCTAAATGTTCTAGGTCGTCTCTGGTAGCCGAAACCCATCTCTTACAGTAAGAGCTGCATCATTTGCAAGGGCAATGCTGATGAAGCTAGCCCAAAGACTTCAAGAAGGGTCAGTGGGCTTTGCTCTTTCCTATTATACCTGTGTTGAGACTAACGTCCCTCTGAGTGCCAAGACTCAGAGAGATGCTGAACAGAAGATGATGAGAAAGACCGACAGATAGATGAAAGGAAAACAGGGATATAGGCAGAAGGAGACAAAGGAATAATAGGATAGTTACTTGCCCTGAATGAGTTCCATTTCCATTCCAGTCCCCTAAGATTGGCTCACCCAGTGTAGGTGCATTCTTTGGTGCCAACAGGCAGCTCAACCCTTGTTAGAATGTCTCCCAGTGTTGTGTTTCCATATTATATGTCTTGATTTGGGGCTATGCAGATGGAGGGAGGAGGTTGTGCATGGCATAGAGACATTGTCTTTGGACTTTGAAGGATTTGGCTTCCCCAGTTTGAACAGCTCATGGAAGTTCTTGCTGCTAAGCACTGCACAGGTACACATGACTCACAAAGAAAGGGGATGACCATTCCCAAGGGAAAAGGGGAACAGCACATGCAGGCTTGTTTTTAAATTGAACTTAATAAAAACAAAGTGGGTGAGGATCTCAGCCAAGGTCAACCATCTAAGTAGTGGGATCGTGAAACAGACCAACTGGCATGATGTTGACTGTGAGTCATCTGCTGAAGGGTGTCTGTGACAGACAGCGTAGGAGGTGGGGAGCAGAACAGCAGGAGCCTTCTGGGTCTGAATCTCGCCTATGAAACCACTAGTCCACTAGTTAAATCATGCACATCAGTACAAGGCAAACTTTGGCTCAGTACACAGTTAGATGGTTATGTTTAGAAGGCCAGATCTTTTGGAACTGGGTAGTAACTCATAAAGTAGATTTAGGTAAGTTTTTCCATAATTTTACTTGTTGATAGCCCCTTAATCTTTTTTTAAAACAAATGTGCTCCGTTTATTTCATTATAAAGATGATGATGATGATGATGTGTGTGTGTGAGAGAGAGAGCAAGCAAGAGAGAGCGAGAGAGCGAGAGAGCGAGAGAGAGAGTCACCAATATTAGGGCTTGAATTCTGGGCCTGAGACTCTCATTTAGCTTTTTGATTTAAGGTTCTACCACTTGAGCCACACCTCCACTTATGGTATTTTGTTGGTTAATTGAAGGTATGAGTCTTGTCCCCTCCTAAGGAGCTAAGACTACAGGTATGAACTATCAGCATCCAGCACATACTTTTTAAAAGTTATACAAGAAATATAAATACATTCATATGGTGAAAGGTAAAAATTTAATAAACTTACACAGAATACACTTAAAGTCTGGTTTATGACTCTGTTTTTCCTGTTTTCTTTTCTGGAGAAAATCACTATCAATAGTTATGATGTCCCTCCTTTCAGTTCTGAATATGCACATTATCCACATTTGTTTAAATACATTCCTATACACATACCCATATACTTACATACACAACTACATTATCATTGAATGGCACATACTGTGAGAAATGTGCTGCAAAGTGATTTCATCATTGTGTGAGCACCACAGTGTACTTACACAAATTAAAATAGCTATGATGTCACTAGCTATAAAGTTTTATAGGATCTATGTTGTACCTGTGGTTGGTCATTGACCAAAACATCATTATGCACCATGAGATTATACCTATAAATATACAGCTAGTGCCATTCATATGTCTATTGTATATAAGGACATATATATATTTACTTAATATGAATTATTATATTATGCTTCTTATCAATGTCTTCATATAAGAGATGCAAATATTACAGTTTTTATTAATTATTATTTAGGATTCTCTTTTTCTAACACACCTGGAGGTGAATTTGTAAATTATATAATCTGTCACATTTTGGGGTACATATGTTTTTTCCCCTTTCATTTAGTAGTAAAAGCTGATTAGGACTAAGGCCTTGTTAGCAAATGATGGTTATTTCTTTTTATTTATGATTTGCATATACTGATTGGATCAGTAATAAGCCTTAGGGGACATTAGTAGAATATTCTCCAAAATTCTTGAAATTGTTAATTTAGTTAGAGAATTCCACAGGCATGAGTTCTTGCATGAACTTAAAAAGACAAAGATTAATCACCTAAGTATTTCAGTTTTAGCTTCAAGTCTAAAAGTGGAAAGGGATCCACCCAGAATTAAAGTGATCATGACTGAGGTAAGCCAGTAGGCATTTTGCCATAAAGAATAAAATTATATCAGCTATAAAGTGAAATTCAAGTCTTCCCTACTCCAGAAAACCTGCTATTATACCAACTCCAAACTCAGCAGGCAAAATATCATGCTACTATTTTACCAATCAAACAGATTCCTACCATAAACACTTTCCCCACTTGAGCCAATATAAATGGAAACTGGACTCACCCCTACACTTGCAAAATAATGTAATTTTTCTGAAAGTGATTTATCAAATTTTTAGAAATACAACAATTCTCTAGTGTAAGTCCTGCCCAGAAAAAGCTAAAAGCTCAATTTAAAAAAAAAAATGCAATACAGTCAGTTGCCCCAAAGTAGGAAATACAGCAAGGCTTTCAAAATATAAACTTGTGAATCAATTTCTAATCCCCTTTTATGTCAGGAATTTATGCTCTGTGTGTGGGTGGGGATAAATATTGTGTAAATTGTCAAAAATGGAAGAAGGAAGATAGTAAATACTTTCAACCTTATTTTACTTTTTTGGCTACCTATGTGTTTTATTATGATTACCGTAATAATAATTCCAACCACTCATTTCTTCTGGATTTGTAGTTATAAAGTCTGGTTGTATTTGTATTCATTTGAAAGTTTCACATTTTATATGTAATACTCATAATTATTGAATTACTGAATCTTGGTGTCTACTTAACTCTCTTGCCTTATAACTCTATTCTTTTCAAAAACCTGTATTTGACTAGAATACCCTACCACTCTTCCAGTTCCTTTACCAAAAACCCTAGGATTTTTCTCAACTCCTACCTTTCCCTCTCATCCCAACTGCCAACTTATCAGCAAACATGAGCCCAAATAGAACCAAATAGATCTCAAATCTTTCCATTTCCACCCTATTCTAAGTCATCATTGTTAGCCTAAACTGCTAAAAGAGCTTTGTTAGGCAGACACCATGTTTTCATTTTACTCTCTTATTTTCCATTCTCCAGGGAATGAGAGGACTGATCTTAAAACCACTTACCGGTTTGCCATTTAATTTGAAATAAAACTCCATCATCTTAAGTAGCTTATAAATTGAAGAATCATCTGTTCTTGTTTGCAGAGGACAGTTTTGTTGACATCAACTGGCTCTCTTTTTCATTCTTAAAATGTCTCAGTTTAGATGAAAAGTTATGGTACTTGATTTATAGAATTCTGTCAAGCTGTTCCACCCCTTGCCATTCTAGGCACATTGACCACCATTTATGTCCTCCACTACACCAATATCTTTACTGCTTCAAGACCTTCACACCTGCTAATCTTTCCCCCATTCTCTATCTGCCCATATTGTTTCAGGCCCTTTTTCTAACTTAAATAACAACTCACTTAAATAATAACTCACTCCTCAGTTCTAACTATGACTTAATAACCTTTGCTGGTTGATGGTGGATCATGCCTGTAATCCTAGCTACTCAGGAACTTAAGATCTGCAGAATTTCAGTTCAAAGCCAGCCCTAGGCAGAAAAGTCTGTCAGACTTTATCTCTAAAATAACCAGTGAAAAGTGGATCTGGAGACATGGCACAAGTAGAAGGCTATTGGAGCAAGCAAGTGGAATAAACATGGGACCCTAAGTGTAAGGCCTGGAACTTCCAGAAAAAAGAAAACAAAAACAAGAAAAGAAAAGATAAATTTCCCCTTTCTGTGACTCTCTCTATGAAACATAGTACTATGTTCATTTATCTACCAGCACATATAAAAATACATTTGTGTATTTATTGTTGAAGTATCATTTACATTATATAAATTTTCTCCCAGAGGGAAAAGAATAATCTGTTTTGTTTCAACCTTTATTAACTCTACCTAGAACAGTACTGAAACACAGTAAAAAGTATTGAGTAGATGAATGAATAAATACTTGAAATGGGTCATGGATGATCATGAATTAGGAGACTATATGTCCTAGCCAACTTTAGGTGCGACAGAAATAAAACAAATCATAAAAACTCAGAATTTTTTGTTTTGTTTCCTCAAACAGGGGAAACATGTAATACTTGTCTGAGACTGGCTTATTTAATTTAATACGATGATTTTCAGCTCCATTCATTTTCCCACAAAGGAACATGTTTTGTTATTTTTAATAAGGGCTTCATTGTAGTATGCATCACATTATCCATTTATCTATGGATTGATACTTAGGCTGTTTTCATAATTTGGCCATTTTGACAAGTGCCACAATGAACATAGTATACAAGTATCTCTGTAGGAAGATGACTTTGTTAATCAACCATAGACCTGTTTTTGACATATAACTTCTTCATTGTTGATAACCTTGCAGCACTAATCTGGAGACTAAAAATACACATATGAATCAGTTACTTAATCTCTTCAGGAATTGACAGTAATTTGGAAGAGCTATGCAAATATAAGTCATTTCAGTACAACAGGGACACAGAAAAGGCATATAGAAAGATGCCACCTCAAGAAGCTGATCCAGAACTTAAGGGGTCACATGTAGACCAAGTATTACATGATTTCCTTAATAAACACATTTAACAGGTAAGTGAATACCTGAATGCTAAGGAGCTTGCACTATATCCTTTTAAGTCAAAAGTTTGGGGGTTTAGTCTCAGAATCAATTTATACACGGTTAAAAATTCTTAGCCAGATGTTTGTGGCTCATGTCTGAAATCCCAGGTACTCAGGTTGCTGTGGTCTTGAGGATTAAGGTTCCAAGACAGCCTGGGCAGAAAGGTCCACAAGACTTTAGCTCCAATTAACCAGCAAAGAGCTGGATCCTAAGTATGACTCAAGTCGTAGAGCACCAGTCAGGTAAGTAAACCAAGCAAGCCTGAGTACTTGAGTTCAAATCCCAGTTTGGGCAAAAAGAAAGTTCTTGATGATCCCAAAGAACTTGGATTGCATGGATTATGTTAACCTATATTTTCTATGTTAAAAATTATCACACATTTAAAATATTTATTCATTCTCTTTGAAGTAACGATCTACTACATGGTAACATAAATAACATATTTTTTAATGAAATGGAACCACATTTTCCAAAACAAGAAACAAATTTAGTGAGAAGAGTGGTATTGCCTTACATTTTTTTTATAAGACTCTTTAATGTCTGATTTAATAGAAGACAGCTGGCTTCCCAGAGCTGTTTTGGCATCTGTTGTGTTAGTTTCATTGAAATGTGTGAGAATTATCCAGCCTCATAGAAATTAAATATTTGAAAGAGAAAGGAATTTTCAACCTATCTGCTGCTGTTGAGAACAACCTTCTGTTTGGTTTTAGCTGGAAGACACAGTGCTGAGCCTTGACTTGGAAAGATTGATTTTAGGTGTTTAGGCATTTGGGTAGTTATTCTAACAACTGTGTGGTCAGTGAACTTGATTGTGTGGTGATGTGATGCTAAAGTCAAGTCATCCATAGGGATTGAGGTTTCGTGAAAGTCAAAAGCAATGGCTGACACATGGAGGTAGGTTACAGACCGTGTTTAGGCAACTTACTCAGCTGAACTCAGGATTCCATTGACTTTGGATGTGAGGTCAGAGGAAAGAGTAAAAAGATATATTCTGAACGTTGAGGTTAATGAGTTCAAGCTCATCACACATCTGGATGAAGGTTTTGAGGGTACATTTGATTATATGTCTGTCACACTGGGGAGACACAAAGGATGGAGCTGGATACTTGGGAATCTTCTGCAAGCAGATGTAGGTTAAATGTTTGAGGATGAAATAAATTCTCCAAAACAAGCAAGTAAAATGAGAAGGGGGAATGAGAACAGGTACCAAGGAATGACAAAGTTAGGGCTGGAGGGACACAGATTATCTTATGCCCTGACAGAGAACAGCCATGATCAAGAAGATGTACAGTCGCTTAAACTCTGGGAGGATAGAGTTCCTGAAAGCTCCGGTTAATGTTTCAACTACAGCAGAGATGCATGGCTACCACTGTTATTAGAACAATAACAATAGAGTGGATTGGGAAGAATGAGGAAGAAGCTGGAGGGCAAAGGGCCAAATCAATCCTAAATTGGAGGTAGAAGGAGAAACAGGAAAAAACAATCTTTTCCTACATGTTTGGGAACAGAATGAGACAAATAATGCTAAATCCAAGTGAAGACAAGATTATTTGTTTGATGTAGAATAAAGGAAATCTAAATGATGTGTTCATAGGCTAAAAAAATGAATGCATGAATTTTAAATTATCTCAGCGCATTGCTAATGATAAAGCAAAAGACAGCTTCAAGTGAGTAGATAGTAGATGGTCCTTGTTCAGAATATTGATCTTACAGAGAGAGTGCAGGTAAGTTGGAATCCTGTGGTTATTAGAGAATGTATTAATACATTTTCTACACTTAGTAAAGAAGGAAAATAATGAAGAAGTATATACTCCACAAAAATTGTAGGCAAGACCAGTTAGTTGGAGATGGTTAGACAGAGTAGAAATTATTCTCTAACCTGCTAGTTACAGGGTTTTGCCTGTAAGTGGAGGCTCTTAGATACCAGCACAGACCTGCAATGGAAATGGCATGAAGTTCTGATTACAAAATCCAAGTATGGTTTATCTCCACATAACCCTCTGCTGTTCTCAAAAAGAGCTGAAGGAATGACTCAATTCTTTGGGGAACTTTTTCCAAATTCTGCTCCTTGAGCTCCTTGAGACCCTAGTGCTCTTTGAAGTGTTAAAGACACAATGAAAAATAAAAGTGGTCATCTTTATGGGATGGTGATCTGGAGGCAATTTAGTCTGGGAAATTGAATTAAACAAAGCTAGGCAGGTTCCTCCATGGAGGGTCTTCACAAAATGTTACTACAATTATATACATTGAGAATTATTCAAGAGTACATTATCAGTAGGCTTTCTTTCCCCAACTGGCTCAATTATAGAGCTGTTGTTTTTATTGAATGTGTGTTGACTTCTTGCCAGAAACTAGTATACCAGAGTGGAGTTTCTAGAACACTGTTCTTAATGGTTATAAAACTCAGCAATGCCTACCTGATTATTAGGGTCAGGATTACTGTACCTAGAATGCTTAAATTAGTAAAGTAGCCTTTCTTTTTTCTTTTTGGTGGTACTGATATTTGTGCTTGCCAGTAGATTGTAGTTCAATTTGCTGGTTGAATGTCATCCCTTTTTATTCTTTGGGTCTCATATTTGCTGGAACTTGTGTGGACCTTGGATCCTTCTATTTATATTTCCTACTAAAGCTGAAATGACAGGTGATCACAGTCAGGCCCAGCTCTTTTTCTGTTAAGAGGGGAGTCTTCCAAACTTTTTGCCAGGGCTGACTTCAAACTAAGATCGTCCTAATGCCCATGTCCCTAACAGCTAGTATTGAAGGCATGACCTACTAGCCCCCAAACAGTAAAGTTTAAGAAACTCAATCCTAAGTACACTGAAAGTCATAGTCTTACTATGTTTCCCAGCTTTGATGTTAGAGTATCACTTTCACTTGTGTATCACCTCCTCCTGTGTAAAATTGTCCACGGTCATAGTTGACTCTTAATAATGCTTGGATTGATTGCTTTATGCTTTAGATAAATTATTAAATGATTTTTTCTCTTGAAATCAGTGGCAACATCCAGTGGGCAGGCAAAACCCTGGCATCAATGATGTTGATATGAAGGAGAGCCCAGTCCCTCTGGGAGGTCTACTACAAGCTAGAAATCATCTTCTCTAACATATTTGTGTCACCTAGGTCCAACAAGAATAAGGTAAACTTGTGAGAAATGCATCATCTCCAGGTTTTCCTAGCTGACCAAATGCCTTTCTAAGAAGACTAATGAGTTTGTTTTAGTCATTTGGAATTCATAATTTTTCTGAATTCTAATTCCAGCTAGATGCTTTGGGATAGTATCACAAACAAGCAAGGAATATCAATCCTGCTATTAATGACCCTATAGTTGGCTGGAGTAGAGTGAAGTAAAAAAGTTGGTGGTGGTACACATTAAATATGAAGCATCCTAAGACCACACATGATAACCCATAACATAAAAAGGTAATAAACCAAGATGGTGTACATCCCATCATAGAACACATGTTAGAATTTCCACCCCCACACATGCCCATCTCCAAAATGCACTTCACCAAAATGAAGTCTCACCAAGACATGCAGATCTACTTCTATTATTTTAAGGCATAGAAAAGAGAGTTGAGACAATATGATCCTTTCAAAGTCAACCGGGAGCTCAGGACACAAGATTTTCCATGGCTCCAGGAACGCCATTATCTACATTACTGCAAATGGCTTGAATCTCAATGAATTTAACTGAAAGGTCCAATCTAAAGAAGAGACCATTCCTTCAACTGGATCTCAAGAATCCAGACTGCTGCTCAAAGCAGCCATCTGGTGAAAGCCAGGCATTCCTGACGTGATTGCTGGATGAGTCATTTTCAGAACTTTCAAGTTTGTGAAGTGCACTGCTTTATTTTCAGTCTCATTTTTTTTTTTTTTCCTCTTCCAGCTAGAAAAGTTTCCTGGTGTAGCTCTTCCTGTAAAAACATGATTAATATTCAACCCCTGATTAGATTCAAATTCCTATGGAGGGCAATGAACAGGTTGTTTTGTTTTCCCTCCAGCTAAGAATTCAGGGAAATAAAGAAGTCTTATGTCTTTTGTAACTTAAGGAGGCTCTTGGTGGCGTCCAGTGGGTTGCTGTGTTAAAGTCACAGGGATGTGTCCTGTGATTCAACACAAACTTATGACCTAAATCCACTTTTGAAATGGGTCACTAAGACTATATCAAAAAGACCATGAGTGAGCTCGTTTTATCTGAATAAATGACTACAAAATACAAAAAAAATTGTAATGAAGGGATTTTCATAGGATAAAAATTCTAAAGAGCTTAGTGCTAATGGCTCAAGTCTATAATCCTAGCTACTCAGGAGGCTAAAATCTAAGGATTGAGGTTCAAAGCCAGCCCAAGTAAACAAATTCTAATTAACCACCAAAAAGCTGGGATTGGAGTTGTGTCATTAGCCACAAATTAGCAAAAATGCTAAGTGAAAGTGCAAGGTTCTAAAACCAAGCCTTAGTATCTGGCATACACACACACAAAAATTCTATATGGGAACTGTAAAGGCATTAAAACATCTAGACAGAATGACTACACTGGGAGGGATTGGCATATGTTAGATCATTGTCTGCCAGTGTATAATCCAAGCATTCAATTTCAACAAAATATTCTTGTGCTTTTAGTTGCACATATCTCCTGAATACACTGAGTATTCTAACGATATGTCATAAACATATTTTCTACATTGCTTTATGATTTCTATTTTATTTATTGGATTTATTTGTATCTTAGCCTCTCCAAAATTTATCTGTGGTAGTTGCTACAAATAATGCTTTAGGTAGTACAAGAAGAAAGGAATAAGCAAATCAACAAATGTATATAATTATGAATAACCAAGAGCCACAGAAAGTTCTAAGAGAACATAGAACAACAAATGTGACATGTATTTCTATAGCTAGAGATTAATTTGTAATTGTAAAATGTTTGCAAATATATGTCTATATAAAAGCATGGGTATGCTTCTTAGAAACCACTATGTTCGAAATGAACTTTGCAACTGTGGTGGAGGTGAGGGGAGTGAGGAAGGAGGGAGATTAAGAAAGAAGGGGGGAACACTGCTCAACAAGAAATGTACTCATTCCCTGACTCACAGAACTGTAACCCCTCTCTACAGCACCTTTATAATACAATTTAAAAAACACAAAGAAACTGTCAGGCTTTAGTGGCTCACGCTTGCAATCCTAGCCACTCAGGAGGCTGTGTGAAGCTAGCTCAGGCAGGAAAGTCTGTGAGACTCTTATCTCCAACTGATCACATAAAAAGCCGAAGTGGGTGCTATAGCTCCAGTGATGCAGTGCTATCCTTGGACAAAGCAAAAGCAGCTCAGGGACAACTCCCAGGCCCAGAGTTCAAGGCCTAGGACCAGAAAAAAGAAACAGAAAATATAAATATGAAGAATAAGAAGAAAATTAAAATAATTTAATTGTGGAGCCAACAGATCGACTTTTGCTCATGTTAAACAGTTGCACAGAAAATCATAAAGAGCTTGAGGGCACTTTATTTTCCTAATTTTCTTTTCCTGAGGTTGGAAAATAAAGTACTATCCATTTTAAAGAGCATGAAGTAAAGTGAAGAGTTAGCAATAACCCAAATAAATGTGGGTAACAAAATTGTTTCCTTCCACAGTTCCCAGGTGTCAATAATTATGTACTTAATTTTTTTAAGCAAATTAAGAGACATTTTAGAACATACTGATAGAAACAGGTCCTTTTGAATAAGGAGACACATTTTCCTATGCTGTTATCATTATTTTTTGTTTGAATTTTGAAGAGGAATCCATTTTATAAAGAAGAATGAATGATACTTATTCACTATGTACTTCCTTGGAACATAGCACTCTGATGAACAGACATTTAGAACATCCAGATACAATAATTTGAAGATGATAATGGCACTTTCATAAAGCCAAACATGCATACTTCTGAGAATGTAAGTTGTCTCTATAGATCATGGACAGATAATGAGTAATATATCTTTCATGTCTCAAAAATTAATTATTGGCTCCTCAGAAAACAGATCCCTTTTGCTATTACTAGAACGTGGGTAATATAAGATTGATGGGTAGGGACATTCAATCATAGAACTTTAGCTGTGTTGTCATATTTAATATTGGTTTTGAAAAATGTGATTCTGCAGCAATTTCTTGAAAATGGTGTATTCTGCTCTTAAGGTGAGAATGAATTATGTAGGGCACTATGAGTTTATATTCTTTTTTTTGTGTAGGTTAGTTGATCATTTTGTCTGGAGTTATTCATTGTCTTACTTTTAAATTCAGTTCTTTTGTTTTTATAGCTAGTATGAATTCATCTTCAAATCTGCCAATAAATCAGGACCATTCCTTTTCATCTAGCCAAATAGATCAGTTGAACTTCGTTCTATCTTTTCCTTGCAATCAATTCTTCTGGAAGCTTTCTCCTCCCACTTTGCCCCCATAGGAACATTTCTTCCCTTTTGCCATGGGAGAAGCTTTCATTCCTCTTATATGTTAGATTTCCTGTCACCAGTATTCTACTCCTTCCTATTTCCTAGTGTACTAACTCCTTTAATTTAATTTCTGGCAATATTTCCTAAATGATCAGAGTAACTCAGAGGTTGGCAAATCATAACCTGCAGGACAGATTCATGGGCTTTGTTTGTATAATTCATGAGCTGAAAGAAGCTTCCATGATATTGAAAGGTTAGTAAAATAAGAAAAAAATTAGACAATAACAAAAATATGTGCCAGCAATTAAATAGAACAAATTTAAAATATTTACTAATTTTTTGTCCTTTATAAAACAGTTTGCGAATCTTTGACTCTCCCCTTTAGCTATTGTATTAAACTTATAACTATGACTTGCATTGATGTATTTGATGTGGATAGACATAACTAGTGTGTGTTTGCTTGTTTGATTTATGGTTTAAAATAATGATGTAATACCTTACATGGATAATTTTTATATACAATTCCTTAAGTCAGTTTGGATACATTACAATTAAAAAATATGTCATTTTGTCTTGATCAGTTTTGCCAGTATATCAATTTTATTAGCATTTTCTAAGAACAAACATTTGGTTTCATTAATTGAGTTCATCTTTAGCATTTATCTTTTTTATTTTCAAATTCAACTTTATCATTTTATTCAGCTACAGTTTTTCTGCTTTTATCAGTTGCCACATGCAATGCTTACTATTTTAAACTTAATTAATTAATTGGTTGATTAATTTTCAGTACTGGGGAGAGGTTGTTGAACTCAGAGCATTCCATTTGTGAGACAGATGCTCTACAACTTGAACAATGTTTATTTGTCAGTCATAGGGCTTGAACTTAGGGCCTGGGTCTTGTCCCTGAGCTCCTTTGCTCAAGGCTAGTGCTTTACCACTTTGAGCCACAGCACCACTTCTGGTATTCTGCTGGTAAATTGGAGATAAAACCACAGGGACTTTTCAGCCTGGGGTTGGCTTTGAACTATGACCCTCAGCTTTCAGCTTTCTGAGTAGGTAAGATTACAAGCGAACAATACTGTTTTGATATTAATTTGTCTTCCAGACTGGAACTTGGGCTCCCTTTGTCGGCATAGTCTTGCATATATATATATACCCCCTAAAAATCTAGATTTTAATTTTATTAAAAAATTTTAATATAAAATTTAGATATAGCCTTCTATGTATTATTTATTTGGATCTTACATTGGTTTTGATATGTATTACTTTTATATTGTTTTATTTTTATAGTTTGTGGTGCTAGAGATTAAACCTAGGCCCTAGCATGCATAAAGCAACTGCCAAGCTACACTGTAACTCTACATTTCTTATATTGGATTATTTCTCCCACTACTCACATATTAGGTTTTTCAACAGTTACTATTTTACTTAATGTTATTATAAAATTTTCAATTTGTTTATTTGTATGTTTCCCTATTATATATACTATATACATACCTCTTGAGAGCAATCTGCTTGTCTGACTTGCTCCTCTTCTAAAATATTTGGAAACGAGTGAGCAGTGTCTTTTCTGCTCTAAAAGAGCAGGTGGCAACTGTTTTCAAATGCTTCACTTACATGGAGGTGTTAATCTTTGAATGGAGACCAAATATCATTTCAAATTTTGTTTTATTAAGGATGAAATTAAGATGAGACTAATTTCATATATATATCATAATGAAGGATATACTATTAATAGTCTATTAACAAGTTTTTATTCTTTTGATTCAGTCATCTAGAGTGCATTTATTTAGCCATATAGACGGTTGAGAATGGTGCTACAAAACAAAATGGTGAGGCAAAGGACAAAGGGCAAACCAATGCAACAGCCATACTCACAAGACAACACGTTGGAAATGAACTTTACAACTTGCAGGGGCAGGGGTCATTGGGAGGGAGGGGAGTAGGAGAAAAATGTGTGGTGTGGGGATAACAGTGTTTGCCAAGAAAGGTACTCACTTCTTTATGTATGTAACTGTAGCCCTTCTGTATATCACCTTGACAATAACATTAAATTAAAAAAATAAATAAAAGTAAATTGGACACATACACAAAAAAACAATACTAACATTGATCAGGGTGCATTGTGCTGACAAACTGGCATGTTGAATTGAAACTCCTTTATAATACCTTAAAAAAACAAAGGAAAAGATAATTTTTATAAACAACAAATCTAAAAAGAAAGATTTGGCTAATAATGTGTTGGTGCACGATTGCTTTCTGGCAGTATTGATTTTACATAAGAAATCAAACCAAGTAGAGGACTCAATAGCGCTTAATAAGATTCAGGATTTGATCACTGAGAAAAAAGTAGAAATCTGAGGGGTGAAGGTTTATTCCCAGAGACCCTGAATTGGCTTTAGTTGTCCTTGCACCAAACCGAAAGCACACAATTGGGAAGGAAATCCATGCACATGCCAGAATGCACATGCAGTTACTAATTAATGAGGATAATCCCCTCCCTCCTTCGCTCCAATGCCAAATGAAAAATAGGCAAATTCCCCGAGTGTCTTCTTTTATAGGTGAGTGGGTTTCTGGTTTGTCATGATATGTCAGATTCTGGCACTTGTTAGCTATTTTATTCATGTATAAAATCTATCTATTTCTTAAATGCCGATACAGGCATACCAATGTCAAAAGATAATTATTTTATAGTTAGCAGCAAGCTCCTTAACAATTTTAGTGAGGCATGTGTAGATAAGAAAACTATGTTGGACAACACTTAGCCACATCCTTCCCTGTGGTAATGACCTTCCTTTACTCCATTGGCCACCTTACCAAGGAGACATAAAAATTTGGATCGTGTGGACAGCTCTAGAGAGCATTGTCATCACTTTGAGCTATCATTATTGAAACAGCTTCCATCTACTACCTCTCTGAGGTGAGGCGTGTGAGGGAGAGCGGTTCAGGCTTTCCTTTCTTCCTGCTGGTATTTGTTTTTGCCTCTGATGGTATTCCCTGCCCAGTAATATATGCCTTGACTTTGTGACCTGTTTTCCTGCAATAATTCTTTGGTGGAAAAATCCAACAATACAGCCCAAAGTTAGTTCTTCCTCTGGCTCCACGCGCCTGGCCTAGACATCACAACTTACAGAATGAGTAAACACCTCTCGCTGAGTGACTGTGTTAGCCATTTAGATTCTTTCCCCAGTGATGGGCCAACGATGTCTCATTGTTTCCAAGTTTACAACTTCATTTAATTCAGGAGTAGTAGAGAGGGATTATTACTTGGCATGAGCTATATCCAGTAAGTTGGTTTAACCATCTCCTGCAATTTTGAGTACAGGGCACAATGGTGGTACTACCAGAAGAACATTAGCAAATTAGAGGAACAGCGGAAAGATTAGTCATTTTAAAGGTTATACAAATCAATTCATTACAATTATCACTGAGACTGTAAACAGAGATCATCAAACTTAGTGATATATAGATAGATACAAATATATATATATATATATATACACACAGATATGTATATCACAAATTTGTATCTATATCTAGATAGATAGCATATATTATGTGGCTATATAATATAATCTCACACACATATGGCAGTTTTGGGGTTTGAACTTAAGCCTTCACACTTATTAGACAGGTGTAATCCTACTACTGAGCCATGACCCTGGCCTGGAATTTTGCTTCTTAATTTTTGAGATAAGGACTTGTTTCCTACTTGATTACTTAACTTAGATACAATCTGCCCATCTTCCCACTAGCTAGGTTAACAGTCATCTATCACTGTATTTAGCTCCTTTTTGGGAAGGGATCTCATAACTCTCCTGCCAGGCTGGTCACAAACAATGATCCTCCCAATGTCAGTGAGTCGCTATAAGCAGCTTCTGGGGGCACTGTATTGTGTCAAGAAGACCTGATATTTCAAGTTCTACCTGTATTATCTATGAGGTTATCGAATGAGTCTTGGTTTTCATCTATATAATATTACCAATTTCATAGTATTTGAGAGTCAAGTTCCACCCTGACACATTGCTTAGAAGGAATTTAAAATGAAGTATTCGCTGCTATAGAAAGCAGACTGCTGAGTCCTCAAATGATTTAAAAATAGACTCATTGTATGACCTGGAAATCTCACTTCTGAGCACACACCCAGAAGAGTTGAATGTAGGGTCTCCAAAAAGAATGAGTCTATTTTTACAGTCTAGCTCATAGCAGCATGATCACAATAATCAAGAAGTAGAAGTAAATGTTGGGTACCAGTGGCTCATGCCTGTAAACCCAGTCAGGAGACTGAGATCTGAAGCCGGGCAGGATCAGGTCAGGCAGGAAATTCTGTGAGACTTTTGTTTTTGATTGTTTTCAATGTAAGAAGTGAAATGTCTTTTTTAAAAATTGTTATTTTAGAGGTGAGATACAGAAAGGTTATAATTACATGAGTCAGGTGTGAATACAATTCTTTTTGAACCATGTTCCCCCTTCCCTCTTTTTCTCTCAGTTTTTCCCTCCCTTTCCCACTCATAAGATGTACAGTTCATTTTCCATATAGTGTCTAGTGAGTACCACTATTGTATTTGTTCACCCTTTTGTTCCACATTTTCTGTGTCCCCCTTACCCTCCCAAAGACAAACTAACAAACAAGATAAAAGGAAAATAAAATAGAGCAACAACAGCAGCTAAAAAGTCTCTTGTTTCCTTTTCTTGGAGTTCATTTCATAAAATATTGTTTTATATGCTCATATGCACATAGTTATTGAGTCTTTTTGAGATCCTCTCCTATGCATATCCTCCTTTGAGATCCTCTCCTATGTATATCCTCCTTTGGTCTCAATGTGTGAATGTCTAGAGACCTATATAATTTATCATGTTCCAGTGTATACACACACACACACACACACACACACACACACACACACACACACTAATCATTCAGTGTGCTTACTTGTAAATTTATAGGCACATTTTTTTTTTTCTGTTGGTTGTGGGGCTATTCCTGAGCTCTTCATCTCAAAGTGAGCTCCACTGCTTGAGCCACAGTGCCACTTCCGGGTTTTCTTGTGATTAGTTGGAGAGAAGAGTCTCATGGACTTTCCAGCCCAGTTGGCTTTGAACCGCAATCCTTAGATCTCAGCCTCCTGAGTAGGTAGGATTACAGGCATGAGCCACTTGTGCCGGGTATAGGCACATTCTTATCTGTAATTAGCTACCCAAAAGAAGCTGGAAGGGGAGCTATAGCCCAAGTGGTAGAGCACTAGCTCTAGAAAAAAGTTCAGGGACAGCACCCAGGCTCTGAGTTCAAGCCCCAGTACCAGCACAAGAAGAAAGAAGAAAGAGGAAGAAAATGAAGAGGAAGAAGAGGGAGAGGAGGAAGACAAGGAAGAGGAGGAAAGGGAGGAGAAAGGGGAGAAGGAAGAGGAGGAGGAGGGGAAGGGGAGGAGTAAGGGGAAGAGAAAGTAGAAGGAGGAGGAGGAGGAAAAGAGAAAGAGGAGGAGGGGGAGGAGGAGGAAGAGAAGACGACATGCAAAAAAATAGAAAGATGGTTATAGGAATCAGAAAGAGAAAGGGGAAAATTTTGTTTAATGGGTATTGTGTTTTAGTTCTAACAATGGAAATATACTTAATACTTAAAATGGTCAGTAGGGTGTACAATACAGGTGTCTTTTGTTTTCAGACACACACTTGAACATTTTTGTACATTTTGTACATTCATTTTGTACTAAGCACTAAATATGTGCCTTAGACACAGAAGAAAACATGAGGTGTGACTCATAGATTTTGAATTGTGGTTAGAAATGCAGAGATAAGAAATTAGTGAATAACAAAAGAGAGAATAAGTACTGAATAAATATAAGTGATATTTATTTGATCCAAGTACAGAATTCTACTGACTTTTTTTTTGTTAATCATGGGGCTCTTTTGCGGAAGGAGCTACAGCTCCACTTCTGGGTTTTGAGTGGTTAATTAGAGATAAGAGTCTCATGGGGATTTTTCTGCCTGGGCTGACTTTGAATTATGATCCTCAGATCTCAGCCTCCTAAGTGGCTAGGATTACAGGCATGCTCACTGACACCTGGCTCTACTGACTTAGAAGTTTTCACAGTACTGTTGAATTATAGTGAGCCATAGTAGGTCAAACTCCTTATGGACCATGTTACAGAGAAATTCAATGAGTGAGGAAGAAATATATGAGCATTCTGGAGAAGCAAGTGAATAAATGAATGGATCTGGACTGCATAATGGAACTATAGAATGAATGCACTGAATGAGAAATGGTGTGGCTAGTATCTCTCTACCTTGGCACCTCCTGCAGGGTCTGGCCTGTGGAAGGAAGGTCCCTGGATTCTGTTGTGTCTATTCAGTAGAAATATTCATTTCCAAGTTCTGCATGTGGAAGATGTTTTAAGAGAAGACCCAATAAATCTGGCCTTGTGGGCATACCTGCAGTTGGCTGACAGTGGTTCCTAGCACAACCCACATCAGCATCATGTGGGACTTTACTAAAAACCCAACAATGAGAGCACAGACTTAGTGTACCAGAGACTTTAGAGATAGGTTTGTAAGTCTGTGATTTAAAAGATTCCTCCATGGGAAAGTTTGAAAAGCATGGTCTACAGCTTTTATTAGGAATGCTATTGATTATTTATCCAGTATTGTATTGATGGAGACTTAAGAGATATTTCTTTCTGAATTTCCTTCTGGTACACTTTCTTGAGCATTAAACAGACCAAAACATAAACAAAAAGTCATTTAAAAACTGCCTTAGAGAGATAGCTAATGATGTAACTGAACACTGTCTTCTTCCTTGCTGACTACTAAAAAGCTGGGAGTCTCATGAAATCTCTTATTACGATTTCTATGGCTGATTAGCTATTCTTTGGTTTTTACATCCCTCTTGGATTTCTATCTATAGATGTTCCATGATTTACATTTTTTCCTGGACTTTACAATGATATGAAAGCAATCAACATTCAACAGAAAGCATCCTTGGAATTTAAATTTGGTCTATCCCCAGACTAACCAATACAGTCACCCTGTCTCCTGATGCTGGCAGTGGTGGTAAATGGAAGCTCCCTCTTAGCCCTGTGATCATGAGGGCAAACAACCTGCACTACAGTGAGGCTAAGTGTAATGGTTGGTAAATTATGTACACTGAATACATTGCAGATAAGGGATATTTTCAGTTTGTCACGTATTTATTGGGCCACAATTCCACTGTAAGTTGAAGAACATCTGTGCATTTGCTTTCTGTCTTTTATGTGTTTATTTGTTTGTTTGTTTGTTTTTCTTTTGAGGCACTGGGGATTGATTCTAGGCCTTGGGAATCAATGCTGGTCAAATGATCTAGTACTTAAACATTGCCTTTAGACCTTTCTCTTTGCTGTCTTTTGTTTTTGAGATTTGGTTTCACTTTGTTTGAGTTCTTCAGCTCAATATCCTCCTAACTCTGCCCCGCAAGTAGATGGTATTTGTAAAGATATTTATCACCAGTGTGGTCTAATATTTCTTAAATTTTTTTGAATGAAATTTTTATTGTTATTGTAAAGGCGATTTACAGAGGGGTTACAGTTACATAAGTCAGGTAAAGAATACATTTCTTTTTTCGACAATGTCATCCCTTCCCTCACTCTCTCCTGTCCCTTCCCACAAGTTGTGTAATTCATTTTCAACATAGTGTCTAGTTAGTCACATTACTATATGTGTTCACCCTTTGTCCCACTATTTCTCCTTCCCCCTTACCCTCCCAAAGACAGATAAACAAACACTACAAAAAGAAAAGAAAACACAAACAGCAGCAAAGAAACAAAACTCCTCATTTCAATTTCCTGGGGTTTATTTTGATGAATATTATTTTGTATGATCAGATGCCCATAGGTATTATGTCCTTGTGTTCCTCTCCTAAGAATATCCTCCTTTGGTCTCACTGTATGTGAATGCTTAGAGACCTGTATAATTTATCATGTCCTAATGTGTGCTTCCTGATGATCCAGAAATTCTGCTCCTGGGCATTAATCCAACAGAACACAAACAACACCACACTAAAGCTACCAGCACAACCATGTTCATTGAAGAATTATTTACCATAGCCTAGATATAGAATCAATTCAGATGTCCCCAGTGGATGAATTAATCAAGAAAATGTGATATTTATACAATGGAATTCTACTCATCCATCAGAATGATATTGTACCATTTGTACAGAAATCAAAAGACTTGGAAAAATTAAGTGAAGTAAGTCAGACCCAAAGAAACACAGGCTGCACATTTTCCCTCATTATTTGCTTATAAATCTGCAAGTAAACATTTTTGATAGTAAAAAAAATAAAGTTTCTTTTTAATGTAGACTATGTACATCTCATTGTCAAGATACTATTATTGGTTGTATAACATTGAAAACCTGCCAGCGATGAGGGCATTTGGTCGTTCAGTATAAGTGAAAATATTCTTTCCCTATTAGCCAATCACAAATCCCCAATTCATCCCTCATATCCAGATTTAACTGGCTGAGGAACCAGAAGTAGGAGGTGACTTTTTCCCAGGCCTCCAGGGTTTATGAGAGCCACATGTTTTAGAAAAGTTTGGCCACTGGCATTCTGGAGCCTTGAGTCATTCCTAAAATATGCCATGATAGTTAATATTTCCCAACAGTAGAAGTACACTTTACCTACTTTGTGATTCAGAGATATTTCCTCATCTGCATGAAAGATGTGTTCCTAAAAAGTTGCGTGAAATCGGAACCACATTAATAACCCCAGCCAAGACTTCATGGAATTTTATGGTGAATTTTCAGTACTATGAAGACTGGACCTCACCTGCCATTCATAGCTACATATCAAATTTTGTGTTATCATAATTTATTTATACTTAGTAAGATTCACCTGCTTGTGGCTTAGGATACTCACAACTTCCTGTTACTGAAAACCATTATCAAAGTGTTTTCTGGATTCGACAAGGGAATATTTGTTCCTAATGATAAAGGAGAAAGACTGAGAATCAAAGCACCAAAAAACAGTAATGCAAAGTGACACCTTTTACTGGTGAAAATTTGGGTCTGGTGATAACAATGGGATTTTTGTGAAGGCCCTGTGTAGCCAAACTTTTTGTGAAAACAGAATAAAGTCAAACCACACCACTGCATGCTAAGAATTTTTGGAAACATAGTGGAACATTCCAAGATAAAATATTAGGTCATTTCAGGGCTTGAGGTGGGGTATAGTGAGCTAAATTGGTCATCAGCTATTTGCTTTTGGTGCTATTGTTTGTATTGGAGAGCCAACACATGTACTTGTGCAGGAAGAACTCTGGAATGTTCTTCAGAAATCATTTATTCATCCAACAAACACATTAAGTTCCTACTATGTTCTTAGTTCTATGCTAAATCCTGGGATGTGTCAGGACAGAAGTCTTGCATATGGAGCCTACATTCTTAAAGGTAAGTCTTGCTGTGTTGCATGGGGGGGAAGGCAGTTTTGATCTAGTCATCTTTCTACTCTGGCCCTTTGCTGCTCTTTTGTAAGGTAAAATCATTAGACTAGACGATGTATATCCAAGGTTTCTTCTAGCTGAGTCTTTGCTTCTAGAGTCAAGGAAAGATTCCTCCTTTGACAGTTTAGAAGAACAGGTATGTGCAGTTGCTAGAGTGTTATCACAGTAAGTTGGTTTGAGTAAGTAAGTTAGAGCTCCATTTCCACAGCCACAGCAGCGTTTGAGGTTGATTGGCCTTTTAAATGTAAGTGGAGGTTAAGTCTCAAGACCCCAGCCATCTTTTAGATACTGCCTGTTTTCTCCACTTTGGGCCTTCTTAACTTTGCTCGTCATCTGAGCCTTCTAAGTCAGGGTGACTGTAAGGAAGAAGAAAATGAACTCGTCCAGTTCCACTTGGAGGGTTGATATGGAAAGAAATGGGAATCTTGTCTTAACCTTGGAGATGGTTAGCAAAGAGAAATGAAAGCAAACACTCCCAAGTCTGACTTCTCTTAATTGTCTTCTGGGTGCAGGCTGAGAGCAGAGGGTGCAGGAAGCTTTCAAGCAGGATATTCCCTCTTTCCCCTTCCCCCAAAGGCCACATGTTCTGGGAGCCACTATGTTGTCTAAGCTTCCCTAAATTACATGAGACCTTCTCTGATTTGTCATAGATCTTCAGGAATGATAATTACATTCCTAACCATATGTTTTTTGGTGCTGTACAAGTCTCACTTTTGCAACTCACATCCTCTTGGTTGACCCAAATCTCCCATTGGGTAAGTCTCACGTCTAGTCTCTCTTTCTGCCATGTGTTTTGCTGATTAGAGGAAGGCAAACCTGCCATCTGCTTCTTCTCCAGTTAAGTGTGGCACACTACACATGCTTCTTCGGCAATAGTCCCGCAGCTGTGCATTGGTGACCTACAGGGAGTGTGAAATTTGTTAAAAAAAAAACCTCCAATGATCTCCTGCTGCTAGGTTATGTTCTGTATGTGTGCATAGCCTGAAAAAAAAACTTCACTGTTTCTTTCTGTAATTGAATAAAGTCATTCTGAATTTTAATTTTCTCTGGGTCAGCCTGGGGTCATCCATTACCATAATGAACACAAATATGTTTCCAGTGCCATCACTGACTTGATGCTGAAAATATGAAACCCCTGCAGACCTTGGACCTGCCCAAATGATACCACTCCCCCACAATATCACATTTCTCTCCTGGACTCATGTACACTTTATGGCACTCTTCCTCAGCAGTGGTGTTGCCAGTCCCTAAGGCTGTGGACATCTGTTTTCTTAACATTAATTTCATGTTCTTTTTCATATCCCTCGGCTCCCTCTACCAAGAATACGCCTTGACACCAGGGAGCTGAGTTGAATGTGCTTATTTTTAATTCTTTCAAAGCTTTGTGCAAACCCCTTTAAATCCATACAAATATCACTGATTTGCCGAGATTCACTGGAGACTTGTTATATTGCATGCATACAAACAGCTTCTGCATAAGAAAAGCACATTGCGTTATGTTTGTGTCTGTTAGAATCCAAGAGGATGAATCAGCACCATGGAATATTTAATAAAGCAGCATCTCATTAGAGAGTGGTTTGCTTCTAGGCGAGAATGTCTGGGAGATCATTTTGCCTTTTGCCAGTTGGGACAGAAACCATTGTTTCAGATGGCAGCTCTGCGCTGTCTTTTGTGTTAAGAGCTATGGGAATGAGATAGAGTCAAAAGACACCGCCACTTAGGAAATGGTGCCAGTGAGGCCGATGGTGCCCTGAACTATTTTAATGGGCTCCTAATTTTAATGCTATCTGATTAACAACATCAAAGTGTTCCTAAATGGTCCTCTTGTTTTCAGATTTAGGATATGGGTGCAAAGAAAAGTTCTTTATTTATTCTAAGTTGCACGGTATGTAAAACTGTTCAAACTTAAATAGCAGACAGGGAAGGTAGTGCATGTCTACAAGCCCAGTTACTTGGGAAGTAGAAATAGGAGGGTCACGGTTTTAGCTGGCCTAGGCAAATGTGCAAGACTCTATCTGAAAACAAAACAAAAAAAACTCATAAACTAAAAGGTAAAACAAAATAAACCCTAAAAGCAAAGGAACTAGGGGTGTGACTTAAGAAGTAAAGCACTTGCCTAGCAAGTTCAAGATTGTTTTTTTTTTTTTTTTCTGGTTATAGGGCCTGGAATCAGGAGCTGGGCACTGTCCCTGAGTCTCTTCATGCTCAAAGCCAGCACTCTGCCACTTGAGCTACAGCACCACTTTTGGATTTTTCTGAGTAGTTTTTGGAGATAAGAGTCTCGGACTTTCCTGCTCAAGCTGGCTTCAAACTGGGATCCTCGGATCTCAGCCACCTGAGTAGGTAGGATTACAAGCTTGGGGGACTGATGTCCACCAAAGTGCAAGGTTTGGAGTTCAATCTCTACCACTGTCAAAAAGAAAGACTATCAGGCCAATTGTACATACAGCGTGAGACAGAGAAATTGAGGCACGAAAGAACCTAAACCATGATCTAATACATATGATAAATCATACTGGTTATGATCTAATACATATATGGTAAGTCATACTGGTCATGTTTCTTCTTCAGAAAAACAAAAATAAAAAATATTTTTATCCCATGATGGTAGAAATCTTAGTAGTACTTAGCACAAAATGGTGATTTGCTTTAACCATAGTAAACATTTTTTCTACACTATACAAAAAAAAGATAGTTAGGTTCAAGTCTCAGCATCATCTAGATGTAGTGTGATCTTAAACTATTTCTCTAGACTTCTTTTTTCTTATCCATAAAACAAGAACAATAATGAAGTCTATCTATCTATCTATCTATCTATCTATCTATCTATCTATCTATCTATCTATCTATCTATCTATCTATCTATCTATCTGCCTACCTATCTATCTATCTACCTACCTATCTAGCTATCTCAGAGAATTGTTATAAAGACCAGTAAAGAAAGGACATGAGAATTGAGGATGAACAATGTGTTGGAAGCACCCATGGTTGGTTGTTTAATAAATAATACTTATTATATCAACCCATTTTCTCCTTTTCCTAAGGATTTCTACCTCCTTAGTTTCAGAGGCCTGGGTGAGAGAATAAGAATGAATTCTTCTTTAATAATTTTCTTTTTAGTCTTGAGTTTGAATGTTTTTTACATTTGTGGATAGCATATTATGAAAGCTTTCGAGTTTATATACAAATATATTATTAGGAATTTAAATTTTAACATTTGATCTAATTATGTAAAAATCAACCAAGTAATTTTCTTAATGTTCAAGCTCCTCTTTTGTTGCTATTGTAAAGCAACCTGGGTTGGTTTTCATCGCTTGTTATCATTACCTATCATTATCATTACTTTTATTATTGCTCATCACATTGTTTGTTATCATTGTTGGCTTACTTCTTGTACACCATCTCTTCTAGGAAAGCAACTAGCTAAAACATGGGGAGATACAGGAGGAATTTAATATCACCTTGTATTATTAAAGTAGCACTTTAAAAAATCCACTAGGACAGAGATGAGTATTTGCAGCCTGTTTTACTGACATATAACTTTAGATGAAATAACATCTACTTAGAGATGACATCAGAGATCCGTATCAAAATTATACATCACAAATTTTTCCACAAACATGGAAGATGATATTGTTAGCCTTTTAGCTGTGTCTGACCTAAACATCAGAATGAATAACTTCAAGGAAAATGTGTCTTAATTTCTGTTTCATTCAGTCGAAGTGGACTTGGAGAAATGGCTGACCTATAAAAACATGTTGTCGCTCCAAATAAGCTTGTCTGCTTTGTCCACCAAAGGTCATCCTAGCAGGGAGAGATAATAAAGCTCAAGCCATAAGACCACCCACCACCCAGCTGCCTTTGATCAGGGATTATTAAGAAGGAATTGGTTAAAAGCCATTGTTAATGATAAGGGTCAATGCTGAGAAGCAGCCACACATGGAAGTCAGCCAGTATGTTTAGCCAACACAAGCTACACCAACCAAACCTTTGTGTTCTACTAAGAGAGGCAACACAATAGAGGAACTCACCCTGTGAAGTAGCCCCAACACACCTGGCAGGCCTCATGTGTCCAACTTAGAAAGCTCCCCTTCACATGTGTCAACAAAATGAGATCTTTTATTTCTGAGCATTTCTAGCTTTCACTCTTACGTGGAAATGGCAGTCAGTCATACGAGGGAATATTAACAGTTCTAACTAACTCAACAGTGGTTTAAACATTTGCTTAAATATTTCACAGTAAAATCTACCCTGTTATTAAAGCTCATATGTTAAAAAAAAAATAAAAAAAAGAACAGGACGGAAATTGGTCAATAATCATAGACTTTGGCCAAGCGAGTGGCTTGAGTGTCATTTGTCTTGGTGGCATGTCTTCCACCCAGAGGAAGCTGTGTGCATCACAAAGCCAGCTTCATTCTCACACATTGTTTACAGTGCTCTTGTGATACGTGCCTTTCTTCTCATAAAACGTGCAGAGGCTGGGGAAAATCCTGGACTGTTCTGAATAGTCTTGCAAGTCTGGATTTGTAATTCCTGGTTGCCACTTAAACTGTTTTGATCTGGGAAAGATATACTGAATAAGAATGCTTTTAAAAATCGACTGCAAGTCAGCTCAATATGCCAGGCCATTTGTTGGTGGGTTGGTTGGTTTTCAAGTCAACACAACTTAATTTAATGGAAAAACTAAAAGCAAAACAGAAAAACAAAACAAAACAAGAAAAATCACACTCATACCCACTGAGTTTATCCTTTAATAGGTGGTTTTGAAGGCTTATCTAATACCAGGGCTTCCTAGTATCTGACCAGAGGAATTGCACTCTAATTATTATACAATCCTAGTCTTTGATTTTGTTCTGAGTTGGCTTTGCTGATACAGCTATTGATCACTACTTGGATCACTAATAGATTCTGCATGGTATTCTTACAGCTTCTTTTACATACCATGTTAAGTAGAGAAGAAAGATTTCAGGCAATGTTTTCATATCAGACCTAACTAAATTCATAACTGTGTCAATGATAGGTGGAATTTTCAGTAGAATACTGAAATAAATAATGAATTATTGTCATCATTTTAACTATAAAGAATTACAAATTTCTTTATTCTTTTATTTGGATGATGTACTAGGGTTTGAAATCAAGACTTTCCCTGTCTTTACTAGGATGATCATGGGTAGGACTGGTCCAGATAAAAATTCTTGGCCCTAACCAGAAAATAACAAAATCCCAAAGGGCTGGGATTCATTCATATGTCAGCATGCCTACCTAGCAAACAGAAAGGCCACTAGGTAGCTAGGATAAAAGACATGCCCCTACCATGCCTGGCTTATTTGTTGAGATGGGGGCCTTTAACTTTTTAGTTGATGTTTTAGCGTAGGCTAGGTAGAAAGGATTGATGCAGTGCTTGTAGTAAAACCAGAGAGCCACAAACAGAAATCAAATTGTATTAAGTGTGTGTGTGTGTGTGTGTGTGTGTGTGTGTGTGTGTGAGAGAGAGAGAGAGAGAGAGAGATGGAGCTAGAAAAAAAAATTTAGGTTTTAAATACGTTCATAGTGTATAGCTTTTTTAATTTTATTTTTTTGTATTTATTTATTTTTTATTGTGAGAATACCGTACAGAGGAGTTACAATTACACGGGCAAGCTTTTATCTGCTACAATTTGTACTGGAGACTATTAAGAGTATTGTCACATTAAGATTTTACTTATCTGTAATTTTGTGGAAGTAGGTTGCTTTGAGTAAGAGAACCATGCTGCTGATCTAAAGTGGACTGGAGTAACATGAGTTATACTTAAAGCTCAAACTGTATAACATAGACTGGAGTCCTTTATGAATAAGATGGCACTTCAGAAATGACAAAGAATGTCTGAGTTAATATTTCAAACTCTGTAAAATATGGAATAAGTATAATGTGTAGGCAGATAGACTCCTTTAACAGTGAACCTTTCATACTAATGTGTGAACAGCTAGATCATGTCAGATTTGCAAGATGCTTGGTTTGTGCAGCAGCTACTCAACTCTGTCACTGTAGTTTAAAAGTGGCCATAAACAATGGACAATGGGGGACAATGAATATAAAGTCATACCTAGATTTTTCATTAACAATGCATTAATGAATAAATATATTCACTAAAATTTTATTTACAAATGCAAGCAGAGGACTGGGTTTGGCCATGAGAAGTGGTTTCACCAATCTTCCTTAGAGGATGATTTATTTGAGGAAATTCCTTACATTGAATAATATTACATTGTGCTGAATGCAGGGACTTGAGGCACTATTGGCTTGAGGTACTATTTTTAAAGAGGATGGCACAAAACATGACCCACCCTAGGTGAATGCTTGACATGAGCGATTATCATAATATTAAGTTGTCAGTTTTGGGAGCTTATATGAAGGCAAGAGTTTTGTCAGGATCAGTTCCTTTATTAGCATAGCAAGCAATATTAAAATTCAAGTCCTCATTTCAAGTCTTTGTGTGGGCTACCATGTTGCCACATGCCAACTTGAGACAGAAATATGAAAGACAAGGTCTTGTTTACAAAATTGATTCTAGCTACTGACTCTTCACACTTGGGTCTGGCTAGGTATAAAACACCAGACAGATGAATTTTCACTTTCATCTGCTGTCTAGAGTAAGTAGAGATTCCGTGAGCTCCCTTCCCCCAGAACCTGTGTCCTTGAAGTTGGCTCCTATTTATCAGGATAGAATTACCATATCAGCACCCACATTATTCCTCAGAGACTGAGTCTCCAGGGAGACTTAATCCAAAAAAAGGTGGTGTGTGTGTGTGTGTGTGTGTGTGTGTGTGTGTGTGTGTGTGTGTGTGTGTGTGTGTGTGTAGAATCCTATGGGAAGTTGGTTCAATGCAGAGATAAATAAGCAATCTTCCTGAAGTACAAGGCAAACAGACAAGAATAGACATATCAGTGATATTGGTGTAAAAATATGCAGGAGGGAAGTGGATGAGACAATATTCAAACTATAAAGAAGCCTTGCTGGGAAGATAGTAGTAGACACCCTATTTTATTGGAATTGTCCTCAGTATCCCTCAACCCTTCCCATAACATTACTTCATTAAAATAACATTAAATAAGTGAAGCCAGGAAGATGGAAAAGAGATGATTAAAAGAAGTGTGTGTGGGGTGAGGGGGGAGGAGGCTAATAAGACAAGGGGAAGAAACTCCATAAACCTTTTTATTATGTTTGTGGCTGAACTGGGGCTTGATCTCAGGGTCTGGATGCAGCAGTCCTATAGCAGTTTTTTGCTCAATGCTGGTGTTCTACCATTTGAGCCACACATTCACTTTGGCCTTTTTGGTAGTTAATTGGAGTTAAGAATCACAAGGACTTGGGGCTGGGAAGGTGGTCAGTGGTAGAGCGCTTGCCTAGCATGCATGAGGCCCTGGGTTTGATTCCTCAGCACCACATAAGCAGAAAGAAAAAAGCCGGAAATGGCACTGTGGCTCAAGTGGTAGAGCGCTAGCCTTGAGCTGAAGAGCTGAGGGACAGCACCCAGGCCCAGAGTTCAGGCCCACGACCAGATCCCCCCAAAAAAATTAAAAAAAAAAAAAGAATCACAAGGACTTTTCCTGCCAGGGATTGGTGTGGAACTATCATCCTCAGATCTCAGTCTTCTGAGTAGCTAGGATTTACAGGTGTAAGCCACGCATGCCTGGCTTCACATACCTTCTAGTGTTGTCCATTCCTTCTTAATTCACATTTCTCAGATTGCTTCCCCTTGCAAAGAGACCAGCAGGAATACTTCTTGCAATCTTTTGTGCTACGACTTATCTAGATGGCTAGTAAATCCTTTGGGCAGAGGTCATGTCTACATTCTGCAAGCCTTTCAAAATATTTACTTAAGAGGTGGGAGCCAATCTTTGCTTACACTCTGAAACCACCAGAGAAAAGAAGGCCGAGATCCTATAGACAGCCACTTTTTTGTGTGCGTTCAGGTTAAATGCTTCACCCTGAAGCCAGGCCGCATAGAACAGAAGGTTCCTAGAAACTGGCAGCACTGAAATGACCCCAAATCAGGGTTGTCTTGGAGACTGTTGCAGTGTGTGTTGGAATCTGCCATGAGGTTGCATGTCTGCTGCTGCTGACCTTGCCAAAGGGAAGGGCAAGGTCAGAAGGCCTCAAAAGACTGCTTCTGTGTGGGGTGTTGATTTGGTAAAAATATGTTTATAGATCACACTTCCTTTTTTTTTTTGTACTTCCATTTTCCAACCAAATGTTCTCTTCTTCTAACATAGTCACTGTGGTTCTCTGGAAAGGCTGGTCTATGTCCAGTAGGAGATGGACTCTCCCTGTCATTCACACATCAAGTGGATGTTCAGATGCCCACAGCAGAGCCTGGTTTGGCCTCTTTTGAGGATACTTTGGATAGATCCTTCTCACTTTGTACACCATTAAAAAACACTAGGTCTCAGGATGAAGATAGTGCTCTAAAATTCTACTTCTGCAGCTCTTGCTTCAAAAGAAACCCCACACTCTCTGCCTAGTGGGCTGATAAGGTTGATGTTCAGGTGTCTATGACTTATTCCTAAGGAACAGAGGATTTGCTGTTTAGCAGGTAGTAAAGGACACTTAAAGGGCTTTAAATATTATTGTTTTTCACTGAAGAGAAATATTTGTCACTCCCAGCTATTTCAGACAGGATTCCTGAAAGGGGCATTCTTTCACTTTTCCCTCCCTACGGGCATAAACACTATGCATTTTAAACTGAATACACACAATGTTATCTACTTCTTGTGTCTTATGTAACTTTTCAGGAATGCTGAAAGGCTTTCCGGCTCTGTGAGGTTGGGAATGGGGGAGAGAGGGGGTGGGGAGGAGGAGCTTGGGTAATGATGGAGTCAGGGGAGGGATGCTTGGGAAGAAAAAAAATAAGCCAACCACCCTCCAGTTCTTTCCATACATCATGACATTGGCTGTTTGTGACATGAAGTTATTGCAATTAAGATACAAGCCGGATGTGTGGGCTAAAAAACTCGGCTGATACAGCAAGCATTTATTGATAATGAAAACTTGGAGGAAGAGATCTGGAAAACTGTTGTCTTTAGTGGTTTCCTATGGACAGGATAAGCCATATGGAACAGTCAAAATTTGCCCTTATCTAGGAGGAGAGAAAACTGTTTATCTTGCTGCAAAAAGGAATGTTTCTGTCAAGTTGTAAGTGTCAGCCTTCTCCCTGAAAGCTTTAAGTTGTCCACATTACTATGTAAGGACACTGTCTTGCTTTACACAGTCCCATTGCAGGGTTCATGTGACTTGGGTGATAGCTCTAGCTGTGAGAATAAGGGGTAAAGATTAAAAAATCTGCATTCAAAAAAAAAATCTTGATTACACAGGCTTGTTTAAGTTTGAATTAGTCTATCAGGATAGGTAATTTTCTCTCCATAGCTAAAAAAAAATGTAAAATGGATTTCATCTACAACTATGCTTGTTTCAAACAAGGTATAATCTGGGGAAAGTCTAAACTGTGTTTCTGGAATAGTTTTTGCAAATACAGTGGTAAGTTCGCAGGGATAACGAACGAAAAACCAAAACTCTCAAGAGACTAGAAGTCAAAATATAAGAATGGAATATGGGAGGGTGGGGGGAAGGGACAGAATCAGAGGAAAGAGGGTGAAAAGCGCAGCAATGGAGCACTCTGGACATTGATGAAAATGAACTATGCAATGGGTGGAGATGGAAGGAAGGGAATGGGCAATGGGTGGAGATGGAAGGAAGGGAATGGGCGAGAATGGCACTATGCTAAGGAGAGTGTACTTGCTACCTGACGCATGTAAATGTAACCTGCTGTATATCACCTCTAAGACTAATTTAAAAAAATAAATGAACAAAGTAGAAAAAAAAGAATAGAATAAATGCTAAGGAGAGAGTAAAACAACCAAACAATACTACTATAATCCACAGAAACACCATAACAGGGCAGAGAAAGGATGTGAAGCTTCCTGAAGAATAAAACTTCAGGATTTTTTTTTTAGTAAAACGTTTCAAGGCCTGTGTCAAACTTCGTTATCAGACATTCTCCGTGCACCTTGAAAACTATCATGTGTAACATTTTTCTTGGATGAGCACATCGCACATTTGCTGCATCATCCTCTATAAAAGAAATCAAAAAGTCCTCTTTCCACTAATCACCAATAAAATGCAAACTGGTTAGAGATGGCTCCCTGATGGGCACTTACCTACAAGAAAAGATTGATCTGCTGGGTAATTGAAAAAAATCTCATATATATCCTATATCACATATATGATACATACGTATATATTTGGAATCATGATATATACAAATGAGAACTATGTCAGTATTCTTGTCAACCATGGTGCATTTCTCTGAGACATAGAAAAGCAAGATGGCTTACCTATCAGAAACACAGCAAAGCCAATCTTCTTGGGTCTCTGGAGAAGTCTGTATGGGAAAGTACACAGTGGAAAAAGCCCACTCAAGCCCTAGCCTTAGTGTTTCTCAGAAGGTCTTCCATCTGCAGTATAATCATCCATTTTACAGTGGTCTTTCTTGCACCAGTTGTTTCTATGGAATGGCTCAGAATAAGTAGTCTCTCTTTCAGAAGAGGATTTTAATTTGAAGGAAGGTATTGTGGATCATACTCTCTTTGATCCCCATAGATGTAATCCCTTGGCATAAGTTTCTAATAAAAGCTAGATAGTTTCCATTCTGGTGGAAGCTGACATGTCTACCTGCTTCTGTTTTTATCCATGATAACTACTCTGGAACAAAGTCTATCTCTGAGTAGGACAATAGGGACAATTAAATTCTTCCTTCCTTCCTTCCTTCTTCCTTCCTTCCTTCCTTCCTTCCTTCCTTCCTTCCTTCCTTCCTTCCTTCCTTCCTTCCTTCTTTCCTTCCTTCCTTCCCTTCTTCCTCACTCCCTTCCTTCCTTTTCTCCTTTGTTCCTTCTGTCCTTCCTTCTTCCCTCCCCTCCCATCTGTTTCTTCCTTTTATTTTCCTTCCTTCTTTCCTCTCTTCTTTTTTTCTTCTGTACCAGTACCTGTGCTTAGATTCTTGAACTCAGTATCACATGTCTCTTGATCAGCTTTTTTGTTTATGGTTAATGTTCTGTTACTTGAACCATGCCTCCAGTTCAGCATTTTACTGGTTAATTGGAGATGGATGGAGTTGTTCTGAATTTTCTGCCCTGGCTTTGAACTATTATCTTCCAAGTCTCAATCTCCTGATTAGTTACAGGAATGAACCACTAGCACCTGGTTTCATTTTCTAATGTTCAGAGACCATCACACTCTGTTTTCCACGTTGCCTCTTGTGGCTTGGGTTAACAGCCCTGGCATGAGGACAGCTCAGTCCCTTTCAGAAATGGGCCTGAACGTCAATGGGCCTCCTGAGCTGCAATTCAACAAAAAAAGACTAATAGCAGAGAGCAATAATACCATCCCAGGTAAGTCCTGTCAAGTGAGACCAGGAAAGCTGTCAAAAGGGGCTGCAGAGACACTACAGCTCCGGAGAGACACCCACAATGGCACTAGATACTGCTGAGAAACAGAGACCACAGGGGGACTTTTAAAGGACATCCCACCGGACAGAATTTCTGCTCCAGTGAAAAAATCACCAATACAGTGAGGATGGAGAGCCTGAGAGTTTATTTATTCCAATCATAGAGCTCTTTTCCTTGTCTAATGAAATCTTTCTTAGTATAATTCATTAGGGAATGGATAAAAGCTCTGTTCTCGCTTCTTTCTGACCATGGGAATTTATTGCACCCTTTCACTGGGCAAAAAGAAATATCCAAATTTCTGAAAACAACATCATCCTTGTTCTATCCCATCCAATTCAGAATAACCATTTCTTCTGCTCCAACTCTGGAGTTCTCAAATGTGGCTGTAGGATATGGAAGACATCGGTCAGTTTTGGAAATGATGATGGTCACTCAGCTAAATGATGGTTGCTAACTAACCAGAGTTAGTGGGTGCGCACCTTTCTCCATCGCTGTCCTCTCAGCATCTTTAGAGCAGAAACCCTGCATTGAAGACGGCCTCCCTCAAACACAGATATCATTGCTAGGTTCAAAAAGTTGTCTTTCAAAGACCAGCAGCTTTTCATTGAAAAAATGATAGTAGATTCCAGGATCCTCTGCAAGAGATTCAGGATGCCTCTTTGAAACTACAGCCTTTCCTGAAAAGGTAGCCGGTATAGAAGGTTCTTGCATATTAAAAAAATGTGCCAGCTAGACTCAGTACAACAATGCAACAATGGAGCAAACAGGCAACTGACTAGTTCAAGAGAAAGCAGTTTTATGGTTTTAGTGTACATGGAAGTTTTTCTCTATTAACAAAAAATAAGCTATAATGCTTATGGCATTCTAATATGTATCCATTATATATGCTCTTTCTCTTTCTCTCTCTCTGTGTCTCTCTCTGTGTCTCAGGGCTTCATGCATGCTAAACAAGACTACCACTGAGCCTTATATATCATCAGGTCATAATACTTTGATTCATAGATGATTTCATGTAATCTGACATGCCTGGAAAGAGGAAGCAAGAAACTAACACCTTGTCTTCTCTCCATATGAAGTAAATCAGGTAGAAAAGCAGGTTGGTTATTATGGGACAATCAAATGCAAATGTTCTTCATTAAAACTCTGTACTTTTAATGTATAGGTCTCATGAGCTAGAGGTATAAGAATGAGCATACTCCATATAGGAGATCAGATAGATATCTGAGACTGGGATCAGAGTGAATCTACTGCATTTCTGTGTGTCTCAGACCAAATCCTCCCTCAAGCAACTGTAATCTCCAAAAGTTATACCCTGAAAGGATCACAGATTGCTTCTCCCTATAGAGCCATTGAATCTGAAGGTGCATGAGGATTAAGGGTAGATTTCACTAGTCGGGCTCCCCGACTCTGCAGTTCTCAAATGTGGCTGTAGGATATGGATGAGAAGCCCACATGGCAATCAGAACAGAAAATTGACATAGTCAAATATTGCTTCCAGAAATGAACTGTGCACATGCTGGCTCCACACCATCCTATAGGGAAGTTTCCTCAGTGTACCATTTGGAATTTTTCCTGAGCCACCCAACCTCCAGAGCAGAGACCCAGGGATACACACAGAAAACATGATACAAGTACTGATGCACATTTCTATGTAAACACTAGGCAGAAAAGATGGCAAGGTTGGATAGAAGAGACCATAATTGCTTTTGGAGATTCTGCGTCTAATGATGTATTTAGTTTTATTTTATTCAATATTATTTTCATCTCTGGCTATTACCAATGAGAAAAAGTGGGTTTTCCATTTGAGCATTTGTTATGAATCAATTTTTTGAATTAAATTTTAACAAGACAGAAGAGAAAAATAGGACATATTCAATTTAAAAGAGCATATAATGACCTTGGACTAAGAGTCACTAGAAGATTTGTTTCTGATGGCTTCAGGCATAGGTTTGCTCCTCGTCTCACTCTGGCTTTTTGCTTTTGCCTTTTCTGAACACATTGGAGTCTGCCTTCTACTTGCTAGGCAGACACTTTATAATGAGAGCCATATCTATATGCCTTTTATGCTTCAGTTAATCTTCAGGCAGTGTCTTCTTACTTTTTGCTTATGTTAACCTTGGCTAATCCTCCTGTCTCCACCTCCAATAGCTGGGACCATCGGCATGTACATTGATTGGTGTTTGAGATAGGGTTTTGATAACACTTGGGTCATTTCATCTCTTTCTTCCGTATAGCTGTGAATATAGGCATGGACCACCACACCTTAGTCTGGTTTGTACAGGCAGTACCCTACAGTCCTATCACCATCCTTTTAAAGAGACAGAAGCGACACGAAAAGTTAGACAAGCTTTCTAATGTTGTGAAATTGTGACCATTTATCAAGGCAACGTCTGTTCTATAATTCCCAGGATAATTGTGAATATCAAATTAGAAAGCACCTTTGGAACATTGGTAAAGTAAATGTTATTATAAGATTGTTTGAATATTATAGGGACTTCCATCTAGTTACTCAACATTTCTACATCTGTGCTTAATACAAAATAGAAATCCCAATAGTGATCTTTCTAATCTATTTGTGGAATTATCTTGAGACCAGACCTTCAAACCGTTTAAAAGAGAAATTTATGAAAGTAAAGGAAATCATTCTATTACGTTCTTTTGCCACATTTTTTATCCCACTAAAGAAGGTAGCACATTTCTTCAGAAACATCAGTTAAAAGCTCCCAAAGGCCTAACTGCCAAGATCCCTTTCATATACAACAAATTCTCCAAGAATGGGATTATTAACTGCAATTTTTCAGCCAATTCCTCTTTCAACTTAATGTAAATGCACTAAGAAATAGTTTTATTTTATAGAATCGTCTTCCTTATAAGTCCTCATGAAATCAGCATTACGTATTATCTCTTTGTTTTTGGGTGAAGGGAAATACAATCTCTTCTGACAACAGATATTCACAGGACAAAAAGGCAGCTCTAAGAAAACAAACATTGGGAGCTGGGAGAAAATAAGAGTCTCTGAATGTCTTGAGAACATAGTGGCATAAAATGAGAGGAGTTTTTTTTTTCTGTGATAAATTTGATATATTATGGCAGTTTGGGTTTTAAGAAAAAAAATTAGAAAGTACAGAATGTTCCCATATACATTTTCTGTTATTAAGCTTTTGCAATACATATGCCAACATTTTGAAACTTTTTTTTCATTCTTTAAATAGTTGTATGAAGGGGTTTTGATTCAACACATCCGTTTGCAAGCAAGGTATCTCATGTGTTACCATTGGTAAATCAGATAATCCTACCTTATTCTTAACAACAGTTCATTCTTTACACTGGGGCTCATTTGTGATACATCCCCTGGATTTTGCCAACTGTAGGATGTTGTGTTTTCATTGGTAAAGTGTTCTACAGACTAGTTTCACTGTTCTCTGTGCTACACCCATCCATCCATCTCCCCCAAGCCCTGTATCAATTGTTTCATCCTTCCAGAGTGCTCAATAGTTAGAATAATGTTATGTTACCTTTTCAGATTTTTTTCACTCAGATATCTGTAAAATATTTCTCATGTCTTTCTTTTTATGGCTTGTCAGCTGAGTGTCGTTCAGCAGAATAACATTTTGCCATAGAAACAAATGTAGAGCTTATATTTTCAATTACTAAATGACATCTTGGTTGTCTCCAATTTTTAGTGATTACAAACAAAGCCTCCATAAATGTTCATGTTCGTGGTTTGAGTGGACACAAATTTTCAACCCATTTGTGGTTGTTGAATTGTATGGTAACACTATGTTTAGCTTTGTTAGAAACTGCCAAACTTACCTTTACAACAACAAAAAAATAGAAAAAAAGTAAAAGTTAAAATATTTGATTTTTAGACTGTCCATCCAAACAAACAACAACAAAAGAAATTGCCAAGCTATCTCCCCCATTGGTTGTATAAGGGAAATATTTTTGGAAACAGCAAACATGTACATATTGCATGTTCTGAATTTACTTATTCATCATTCATATATTTCATGGTATTGAAGGTAAATTCCATAATAGGCAAAAATCTATGAATTTGGTTTGGCTTATTTCTGATAAAAGCTTAATACTATTCAGCAGAATGAAGAGACAGTTAATGGTATTATTTTGTGTGCATGTGCCTGTGCTGGGGTTTGAACTCAGTGCCTCAAGCTCTTGTAGCTTTTCCCCTTCTGTGTGGAGCTCTATAATTTAGCCATGCCTCCACCTCCTGGTTTTTGCTAGTTAATTGGAGATGAGAATTTTGTGAATTTGTCTGCCCATGCTGGTTTGGAACTGTGTTCCTCAGATCTTAGCCTTCTAAATAACTAGGATTATAGGTGTGAACCACTGGCCGTTGGTTCCGTCTGTTTTTTTAACTGTCTCTGAAAAGATTTTGTATTAAAGTCTTGGTCTCCAGGTGTGGGAAATGTTAGATTTAAGTACCTGATGTAGGGCCTGCACTTGAGAGATATTGGAACCCTGGTATCTCTTTCCCTGTCTCTGTCCCTGTCTCTTTCTGTCTCTGTCTCTTTCTCTCTCCCTCTCTCTCATGAACTAAGCATCTTTTCTCTTGTGTTCCATGATGTCTTTTAGACCCAAAGCAACAAGACCAAGTGCCTTTGGAATGAAACTTCTGAAACTGAGACCAAACTACTTTCCTGATTGAAGTTTATTGGTCTCAGGTATTTTATCACAGCAAAAGAAATCTAGCATCATATTTTAAAAAACTATGCAGAAAGAAGCAGTGATGTGGAAGAAGCAAAGAAAATATTAGAAGATTCTCTCAGGGAGTCCTAACTAAGCTAACGCTGAGGGTTTAGAAGTTACTGAAGTTGGACTGGTGCTGAGCCTGGAAATATGTAATTATTCATTTAAGAGAGTAACATAGCCTCTAGTTTTACCTGAATTAAGACAAATTCTCAGTATCCTGGGAAGATCACAATGTAAAAATAAGGTGAGTACTGTTAGAAATCCATACCAAAAAGTAAATAGTCACAGAGGGAGGAACCAAATGTGCTAGTAAACATCCAAGAGTTGTTGCTGTAACAAAATACCTGACATAAACACCTTAAGGGAAGAAGGATTTATTTGCATCCATAATTTCCAAGGCTGACCGCTTCCATTGCTTTGAGCCTAAGGTGAGACAGAATATCATGGTGGCTGGATAATGTAACAGAGTGAAAGAGGAAGGAGACAGAGACAAGAGACCCTTCAAAGCCACTTTTCCAATAACTTACTTCCTCTGAATAATCTCTATCTCCTAATGCTTCCACCACCTCCCAGCAATTTTGCCAAATTGTGAATCCCCCCCAATGGATGAATCCATTAGTGGAGTTAGATCTGGTTGTGATCCAGTCACTTTCCCAAACGCTCAATCTGTAAGCAAGGCTGCACTGGGAAATAAGTTTTCAATACAGGAGCCTCTGTGGGGATCCTTCATATCCATACCATAGACTCCTGGTCCAAGCTACTCCCACATCCCCAGGGATATTGTTAGAAATCTGAATTCCTGGGCCCCACCCAGAAATCATGAACTAGAAACTCTAGCCACATATGTTTGCAGATAATTTCCAGGAATTCTGATGCCAGAGAAAGATCTAGAATCACCACTTTAGACAACTGTAGGAAGCCTGAATTTTTAATCAAGGAGGCTTTGTTTCTGTCACTAATAACCCAGTTCTAACTAAGGAAACAAGTACACATGGCATTTTTGAAGTGGGACAATTCTGGGCTTGAATGCAATTGACACTGAGGGATAAGTTTTAATTACATACCATTTCAGTTTCTTGAGAAAAGGCAAATCTTTTGAAGCTGTGCACGCAAGAGTACAAAAAAAAATTCATAAAGGTGCCCAAACTGTAAAAATGTACAGTTTGAATTTATAGATGCTGACAGTTCAGCTGTAAATGTTTAGAGCATGTCAGAGCCACATGAGAAAACATGTGGACCCATGTGAATGGCCTCAACGCCACTCAGGCTTGAGAAATACTGGCGAGACTGGGCACTGGTCACCGTGGGGGCCAAGGGCTGAGACGCACTGGTAAATATTTACAAGCAACTCATTAAGGCATGAGAAGGGCTTTCTTATAGTCAAAAAGCAACAGGTCATTTTTGAATAGTGGCATCTGCAACTGGAAACCAATTTGTTGCTGAAATACAAATTGGAGGAAATTGCTTTTGTGGGAAAACATTTCCTCTCCTCAGTGGGTTTCTCTTTTGTGTTCTGCCTGTTCTGTGGAATTTCAGAGTGGCTGGATCTCCTGATAGGGAATGGACTTCTGTTCCAGCTCCCCACTGTGGCCCTGGGCAAAGTGCCTTTGCCCTACATCTGCTTTTTATTTTTTACACGGGAGACAGTGGCCTTAACGCCTAGCTCTCTGTCCAATGTTAGAAGACCTACAATAGTCACCCCAGTCTTTTGCTTCTCCCTTGGCAGCGATTTCGTAAGCATGATGATTTTTAAATCATGACCTTGACCTTGTACTATCAGGAACTTTTGCACACAGAAAGGAGGAGCATGAACAACAGGAAATAGAGACAGCTGAACTGTTCTCTAGACAGGATAATTACCCAGCACTGGCATTGTGCACAGGGATATTTTCTTGAAATGTGCCCGTTGGAACCACCTGTTTGAGAAGCTCTTTTGCACACAGCATGGGGAGGAGTCATAGAATGAGAACAAATGGAGAGGAGGGAGGTCCCCTCATGGTGATGGTTTTACACATGCGATGTGAAAAACCAGTAGTAGAGATTGATGCTGGTTGCTCATGATGGCCTGTCATCCTAGTGACTCAGGAGGCTAGGATCTGGAGGATCATATTTCAAAGCCAGGCAGCCTGAGCAGAAAAGTCTGTGAGACTTTATCTCCAATTTAATCAACAAGATGCCTAACTGGAGGTGTGTCTCAAGTTGTAGAGGACCAGCCAGGAGCAATAATGCTGAGGAAGCTCAAGGCTCTGAGTTCAAGCCCTAGTTTCTTCCCTGCTTCCCCCCCCCCCAAGGGAAAACATCACTAGGAGAGCAAACATTGCTCATATACAGACAAAGTGGGGGGAGGGAGGATTGGGTAGGGTGGCTGGGGGAGGCTGGGAAGGGATGTGAAGGGTAAACAAAAGAGGAGGCTACAATGCTTGATAAGAAATGTACTCATTATCTTGCCCATGTAATTGTAATCCCTCTGTACAGTATGTTCACAATAAAAAAAAATGAACTTCGGCCAAGTTTCAAAACTCAGAAATTTCAAAATTTCAAAATAAAGGATATTATTAAGAAGTGAAAAAGCATCAACTGGGAGAAAAAGCATCAACTGGGAGAAACTGACATATCTCTGGTGAGGTATCATCCTGGGCATATAAAGAACTCTTACTACTCATTCTTACGAAGGCAAATACTCAGTTCAAGGAGCTAAAGATTTTAATGGAGACCTTTTGAGGAGAGAAAAAAAAAAGCTACTCAGGAGGCTGAGATCTGAGGACAGCAGTTTGAGGACAGCCAGGCAGAAATGTCTACAAGAGTCTTAACTCTAACTCACCACCACAAGCAAAAGTGATATTGTGGCTCAGTCTTTAATGGAAAAAGCCACGTGATCCCAAGTCCCAAGTTCAAGTTCCCTTCCTAGGGACATGGCTACTCAAAGGTTCTTATGTATCTCTGAAGCCTTTTACTGTGTGCATTTTAATACAAACACCTACACACACAGACATAACAAAAATTTCCTTTCCTTTATAAAAAAATAGAGATTGTACACTCTAATTTTAGAAGCTAAACTTTTTTCTAATGAGAAGCCTTGAAGATATATGTATATGTGTATGTCTATCAGTCAATCGATCTATCCAGTATCATCATCATTATCATTGTCATCATCATCTGTCTATGTCTACTTGTTTGCATATATATATATATATATATATATATATATATATATATATATATATGCTTTGATTTCAGAGAATTGAGCCTAGAGCAGCAAAGAACTATTAAGAAGTCATGCCAAGGATTCAGGAAAGCATTGTTTTCTTCAATCCTGCTGTAAAGCCAGGAAGGGAGGGGTGGTTAAACCTCCAAAGTATGATTTAGTGACCAGGCTGAGTAGCCTATGAAAATGAGTGGTGGGAATGTTTTAATGTGGCTTATAATTCATTGTCACATGATCATTGTTGTCAGAGAAAGCTGCACACTTGGAAAGTGTGCCGATGCCACACAATCTTCTAAACAAACTCTGGAGACAATGTGACTAATTTCCTCAGTATTCAGCTAGGGAGCTATTGCCCAGGCTCTTCTACCCACAGTCTCACATCTCTCCACAAATGACACACGATGGCTGAAGAATACACATCTGATTCTATTTGGGAGAACCTGTGCACTCCAAAGGTCACTTACCTATGGGAAGGAAATTGCTATGTTCCATTTATGTGGTACCATTTGTGGGATGAAATGTTTTCTCCTCATTGCCACATAAGCCTTTACAAATCCAAAACAATAAATATGGTCTGACTTTGTCTTTGTGATGACTTACTTGATCTTGCTGCTTCTGCATCATCATTGGCTGACAGAGCTAGGGATATAATGAGCATCTCCTTTTGCCTTTGTTTTTAGTCTCTTGTCTCTCAGCCTTCTACTCCTTTGTATTTGCCTTTCTCTCTTTTTCATATAGCTCTAGTTTCCGATCAAATGAATAAGGACATATAAAATTAAATTTTGGACAGATTCCAGGTAAAGTTGTAGTCAGTGATGCTTTAAGTCCTTACCAAATGAGGAATTACAAGCACCGGCTAGGGGCTCTGTTATTTTTCTCAATCTCAGGATTCAGGGCTGAGGTAAGTTGGCCTCTGCATAGTGGAATTGACTATATATACCAGTGCTGTAGTAGCATGTATCAATGGCTTACCCATTGTCTGATGGTTAGAAGAAGGTGAAGTTTTATTTTCTAAGGTAGTTACTCTCATTTTTTTTGTATGTGAATCCTTTAGGATCTCTACAGCCAATGCAATTCAGCTTGCAGTTGCAGATAACAGAATAGTTCTAACTTAAATAGTAAATGATTCAAAATACTAGTTCAGATTCTTGAAGAGCAAGACTTGTCTCTTTTATTCTTAGAAAGTATGGGAAATGCGAAGCCATTATCTGAACCTTGTCTGCAATTTAGAGCTCAGAATGTCAGTGCTCTCAGGTCATGTGGTCTGAGCCATGATCTGAGAGTGATCTTATCACCACAGTGGTTAATTTTATTTTTAAAATATATTTATATTTGTCTATTTATTTATTTTTGCCTGTCATGGGGCTTAAACTCAGGGCCTGGGCACTGTCCCTGAGCTCTTCTGCTCAGGGCTGGAGCTCTACCACTTTGAACCACAGCACCACTTCTGAGGTAGCTCTTATTATCTGTACTAGAATAAAGGATGTCCGACCTAACTGGTACCTGGCTCCCTGCTACTATGAGTCCTAAATTTAAGCCTCTTGTGATTGCATCTGGTCAATGGAACATAGACTGTGTTCACAAAGCCTAGGTGCAAGGGACTCTGGGAAATACAGTTTGTGTCTCAAGACTTTAAGAAGCAGTAGAGCAGGTGTGGAGGGAACATGCCAGGTCACAGATTCCCAGCTACCACTCACTATCTGCGGATCCCTCAGTCTCTCATCTCTTATACTGACTTCTGTGTCTCACAAGAGCTTCCTTCCTCATTTTCCAGTTTTCAAAACCATTTTTTCTTTTGCTATTTCTCCTTCCCTTATTCCTCCATATTCTTTTCCATTTCCAATCCGCTCAATATTCTTCCCTACTGACCCACACTTAAATTTTTTTTCACTTGTAGGGCTTGAACTCAGAGCCTGGGTACTGTCCCTGGCCTCTTTGTGCTCAAGGCTAGCACTCTACCACTTGAGCCACAACACCACTTCCAGGTTTTTTAAGCAATTTTTTATTGTGATTAAGTGATTATATAAATTTCACAGTATTGTGAGATAGTGATACTTAAAGTCCACTTCCAGTTTTTAAGTGGTTAATTGGAAAGAAGAATCTCATGGGGATTTTTCTGCTCTGGCTGGCTCTGAACCGTGATCCCCAGATCTCAGCCTCTTAAGTAGAGAGGATTACAGACGTGAACCACTGGCACTCAACTTACCCACACTTTTTCTACCTAAAGTTTTTCAGATGATCAATTTATAATCACAATGCATCTTTTGAGAATAATGTAGAAACCTCCCATGGCTGGGTTATTGAAAATTTAGGTAAAATTTCTAGAATCTAGATGCAGTGTCATATAAATTTAAAAACCTTAGGCAATTAGATTTCCACCTATCACTAATGCAAAATTTTATCTTACATTGCTTGCAATATGTCTTGAAGGTAAAAAAAATATTATCACGTGTAGGGAAAGGTTCTATTTCAAAGCAGAAGGCTATGGCCTTGGGTGAGCCAACAAAGTTATATAACTTCTTGAGTTTAAAACCCCAAAGTGGAACACCTTCCATGGAATTTTCCATTTCTGTAAAATCCTCATCACTCAAGAAAATTTCACCACTCCTAAATAGCATGGACGTTTTGATATATACCTCCAATGCAATCTTCTCTCAATTCAAATGATATATTCAGTGAAGATTAACTTATTGCTTGCAGATAAGAAGTCTGATTAGAAAGTAAGCCTTTCAAGCAAAATGAAGGATCATTCTGAATGCAAATACTATCAAGTTTGATAAGGCTCCAAAAACTCAGTTGGAAAGATAGTAAGTAATGTGTCTAGTGCAAAGTTACCTTATACGTTCAGCAGAGTCAAAATTAGAGTATTAGTTGATAGTGGCCAAGCCTTTTTTTCCTCTTCAAATGTTCAAGTTAAATTAGGTTACAAAGAATAAATAGCCAAGGATAAAGAATCATAAGATACACATAATCCAACTCTCTAGTGTGTTTATTTAGCCTTTAAGTATGTTTCAAGAGAATAGCTATATGTTAATGATTAACCTTATTAATATTAATGTATATTAGCCATATCCTAGAGACCTGTGGATTAAAAGAAATCTCTACCCATCTCTTCTGTATGTGCCCCTGTCCCAAAAGTGTGTGTGTGTGATAGAGAGAGAGAGAGAGAGAGAGAGAGAGACAGAGAGACAGAGAGACAGAGAGACAGAGAGAGACAGAGAGAGAAAGAGAGAGAGGGAAGATAGAATGACAGAGAAGGGAAAATTACAAAAGAAAAATGAGAGAAACAAAATTAGTAGAAGTTAAATTTTGATAGAGGAAAATACCAAGCACTGAAAACTTTAGAAGCTACTGATGATTCTATCAGGAAGTAGATAAGTCGAGAAAAGGAATACAGATTATACAAAGAGTGAAGAAGAAAATTATGTTGATTTTGAGGTAGAGAAACTCTATAAGCTATGGCTGAGATTGCTTACTTCTTTTTTATATACCATCCCTTCAATAAAATATTTCTGCCAGTGGAACTAATCTGCATATTAGAACTGTTATTGTATTGTAAAAGGATTAATTACAATTAGTGTGCATTTAGGGAATACAAAATGATTCTTTTGGTTTGTGAATACAATGGAGAATGATTCAGTTAAATAAAGTCAATTCACCTCTGAATCACCTGTATCACACACACACACACACACACACACACACACACACACACACACACACACGTGCACACACACACACACACACACACACACACACACACACACACACACATCTCTTTCTTCAAAAGAGGTGAATTGTAAAATTGCAACCTGTGTTTCCAAAAACAATGCTGCAAACTACTGATATTTTAAAACTCTGTTGGTATTGAGTAGAATTTCAGTGTAAGTTTAAGTGATTATGGCAGATTATTTTTAAAAGACATTTTAAATCTTACGAAGTAAATTTTAATTCACACACTTTTTTCTTTTCTTTTTTTTTTGGGGGGGGGGAAGATGTAGAAATAAAGGCTTGGAATGAAGGGGTGGAAGACAGTGGTTTGCTGAGAAATATTATTAAGAGCCAGGTGCCAGTGGTTCATGTCTGTAATCCTAGCTATGTATGAGGTAAAGATTTGAAGAAACATGGTTTGGAGTCAGCCCAGTGTGAAAAGTTCCCTAGATTCCACCTCCAAAACAACCCTCAAAATACAGGGCTAGCCAGGCACCCTATAATGCCTGTGTATATATGCTTGTAATCCTAGCTACTCAAGAGGTTGAGATATAATGATGTGGCTCAGAAACAACCGAGACACGAAAGTCTGTAAGACTCTTATCTTCATCCAAAATTCCAAAAAGGAGTTGTAGCTCAATTGGTAGAGTACTAGGCTTGAGTAAAAAAGCTCTGTGATAGTGTATAGGCCCTGAGTTCAAGCCCCAGGACTGCCCTTCCCCCAAAAAAGAAAAAAAAAGAACAAAATGCAGGGCAAAAAGTGTGGCTCAGGCAGTAGAGTGAGCCACACCAACCTAGCAAGATAAGAGGTCTTGAGTTCAAAATCTCAGCAAAAGTACTGATTAAGCCACCATTTTTAGCACTTATAATCCTGTGGAATTGAGTTACCCCAATTAATTTACCTACTTTTACATTATACAACTTTGGCCCCCAGAAAGCCCTAGCTTATAATACTGAAGATAACCAATCTGACAATTGCATATTGATCTTTTAAATCTAGAGTGTAGAGTCCCTCTACATGCTGTAAGGAAAGGCTGGATGTGTCTTTCTTCAGTCTTCTTGCCTCTTATTCCCACCCCTTCCCCCATAATAAAAAAAAAGTATGAATGTTCCTTGTCTTTAAATATCTTAATACAAATAGCATAGAGAAGGCAGCAGTATTCTTGTGTATTCCTTCAAGTAATGCTACTACTATCTTTAAACCATTTTTCTCTTTATTATTGCTCAATAACATCATTTATTGAAATACAGGAATGTTTAGAGAACTAAAGGGGATGCATCCTCAATTGGAAAACTGGTTCTATCACCAATTTCCTGTGTTTTCCTGTTCTTTGTAACCTAGTTACAGTGCCCTGTGGCTCTACTTCTTGGCTGCAGGTAATAACCCAGTCTTTGGCATAATAAAAACAGCCTATGCATCTGTAAGATTCAGTGGTAAATGTCTAATTGGGCTGTTCTCCATTCAGGCTGATCTGCACTCATGGTAGCAACACACACACACACACACACACACCTTCCTTCAAAAGAGGTGAATTGTAAAATTGCAACCTCTGTCTCCACAAACAATGTTGTAAACTACTGATATTTAAAAACTCTATTGGTATTGAATAGAATTTCAGTGTAAGTGTACGTGATTATGGCAGATTGAGGCATGAGGGTGTAGGGAAGAAGTTGAATTTAAGGAGTTTTCTCCCCCAACACAAATTTATGTGACAATTTCCCCTACTACTTCACCATCCTGGCAGAACAAAATTGATAATGTCTGTGACAACCCTGCATGAACTCATTTAACACAGATAAATTCTACAAGCAGCTAGGAAGTGGCAGTCCCATTGATAAGCTTCTCCAGTCTTCAAAAGCTGAACCATCACAGGCTCATTACCTTTGTTTGGAACTGTGATTAATGACAAAGGGTAGTGACACATCCAAGGTAATAAAGATAGGAGGACTGTTATTTTCCTCACCTCCAAAATCTGGCTCTCAGTGGATAAACATTCCCTTCCGTAGAAACCTTCCTTCTTCCCCTAGGACATTGCCAGTATGCCAGCAATGTTATGGAAGGATATAGAATCTATTATTGCTTGACCTGAGGCCCCACCTTCCATGCCATTCTCACTTCAATTTCCCCAACATCCACCTCTGACTTCATGAATTTTTTGTTTCACACAGTTTGTAAACTTCTTGGAAGTAAAATACAAAGAGCCTTATAGGAGTTCTGAAGAGGGGCTCTATGTGGAGGTGTCTGAGAATTGCTCCTCTTCTCTTCTCCTTCCCCAGGGGAGAAGATCAGCAGTCTGATCACCAGAAATGGCCCTGATGACATAATCGACCATAGCACAAAATCTGGTTTCCAACTGTGGACACTGAAAGCAGATATTCTTAGTGCAAAGAGCATAGACAGGCTCTAGTTAACCAGTAAAGAGTATCATGGATCACTTTCCACAGTATTCTGCTGCAGTGAGAAACACAACTGTCATAAAACTTTAATACTCATGCTAGAATCATTAGCAAAACTTTTCTCTGTGTTCAGACCCCCATGGGAAGACAAATCAGAATAAGAATTTGCTTAGATGGAGAATACGAAGAGTTGAAAGATCTCAGTGCTAAAACATACCAAGCTCTCAGTAGAAGGCTCTGAGCTTAACAAGGATTTCAGTACTTTAATGACATCTTTATTTGTAAGATTCTGCAGAACTATACTAGACATCACAATTGTTTATTGGTTAGTATTAGTATAGGAACAGCGATGGTGCTACATGCCTGTAATTCTAGCTCCTTGGAGACTGGAAGTACCTCAGCTAAGAGTACAACCCAGGACAAAAGTTACTGAGACCCCTTGTCTCAGCAGCAACAAAAAGCCACTTATGCAACAGTCAAAAGTAGGACAACCATGGGCCTACATCCGTCATGGCAAAAGAAAGATGGTAGAGTTGGTGCCTAGTAGAGCACCAGGCTAACAAGTATGAAGGTCTGAATTCAAATGCCATTCCACCAAATAATGTTGCCAAGATTTCAGCTAAATGAACTTTATGAAAATTTTCATGGCCGAAGAGAAAAAAAAATACTCCTAATACAAGAAATTCTACGAGGTATCGAGAAGCCAGAAATTCTTAAAATCTAGTTCCTGTCAATTGACTGAGAGTCCTAAGAGCAATAGAGCAGGAAGAATATCCTGCTTCCTGATCCCATGATTACCAATAATGGCCCCATTTTCCCCCAAACCGAAGTTCTTCAAATGCCAGATACAATAGCCAAGTCAATCTACTAACAAATACTTACAGGTACCATGCCCTGCAATATCTTTCCCCATGCCATATATCCCTACCATGGTGAGCTTTGAGAGATATTCTCAACCAGAAATTTTCATTTGCCCAAAGAATATAGGGAAAGTACAAAAATGTTGTACCTAAAGGATACTTTACTCAGAAAGTTAACAACAACAATAAAATCTGGACCCAAAGATATACTGCTTTGAAAGCAGAGCACTAGTTTCTCAAGCTTGTAAGCTTGAGTGAGATTTGAGGATCATGATTCAAAGCCAGCTTGGGAAGGGTCCATTTAGCCAGCAAAATCGCAGAAGTGAAAGTGTGACTCAAGTGGTAGAGAGCCAACCTTGAGCAAAGAAGTTAAGACAGTGCCCAGGCTCTGAGTTCAAGTCCCAATACTGGCAACAAATAAAGGAGAAAGGAAGAAAGGAAGGACAGAAGGAAGGAAGAAAAGACAAGAAGGAAGGAAGGAAGGAAGGAAGGAAGGAAAGAAAGATGGAAGGAAGGGAAGGGAAGGGAAGGAAATACACCTTGAGGAATATTGTAACATTGTATCTGCAGTTTATATATGTAACATTGTACCTGCAGTTTATATATGTAATTACTTCACACATCAAAAAGAAAAAAGGAAAAGGGTTGGCTCTTTTAATGTGTTGTATAGAGCAAGCCAGTGCAGACAGCTGGATCCCTGCTGTTTCTTTGTAAGGTACGATCAGGTACACAAAGTGGCATGGAATTTAATGACTATTATTTCCACCCATGTACTCCTAGATGTGGAACATTCTTAGCCACAGCCAAAAGGTTTAAAGTTTTTTTTTTTCTAAAATGCTTTGTAGCACATGGTTGCTTGGAGACGTGGAGATTCAAATAAATAGTTCCATTTTGTCCAAAATGTGTACAAATTACACTCAACAAAAAATACTTGGAATCCTTCAGATCTCTAAGGTTGACTTTGCAAGGCTCATCTCCAATGCATGCTGGATGAAACCTTAATTATTTTAAAACAACATGATAGAAATAGGCCCCTGATTATCCCTTAAAAACACCACAAGAATATGGCTCTAGTGAGACTCCAGGACTTCTCACCTGGGTTCTGGGAAGTCCATGGATAAGTTGCTACCATCCAGGGCAATAAATCACTGCTTAGCCCTTGAGTGTCATCTTCTATTGCTTACAAAACTCAGCCAATGGTAAGTGCAGGCAGAATGTCATGTTCTTTCTAGTAATCAGCACTGCCCCGGTGAAAACTTGGAACATTTACTACTGTGTAAAAGCATGCCCAGGAGCCTGGCTTAGACCTGACACGTCTGTTGTCTTAACAACCAGCAACAAATAATCAAGTAAACATAAAATGTCTCAAGAACAATTCATGTGGTTCCATCTGGGGCTTTAGGAGAAGATCTGAGCATTCTGATAGTCAGAAAAAGAAGAGGACCATGTGAATATTCCTATCTGTTCTTTTTTGCGTCACCATTAAGGGATGCTAAGGAACATAAATGGCACAGGACAGCAACGCACATTGAGTTAGAGGACTCCATGGTCCAGGCTTTAAGACAAGCCTTACAGTTTTATTTTTCTTGTAATATGCTAGATGAAAGGCAGATAACTGTTTCCAAAGGAACTAAATTGAGCTGTTTTGTCTTGGCACCAAATGTAATTTAGAATTAGGATGCTTCTCTGACATTTCATCACATCTGGGCCATATCATCACTCTTGTCCTTATTGGGGATTGGGAATAAGGACTTCATTAGCTTCCAACATAATCCCCATACTTACTTATCTTTCTATCTCTTTTTCAGTACAATATAAACCTCAAGAGCATCCAAATCTCTATTTATTTTTGAAGCTCATAGCCTCAGACTTTAAAAATGGACTAAGGAGTTTCACAATTTCAATTTGGGGCTGATTCAGAAACTAAATAGCCTTTCTCTAACAACGACGCCACATATGTTTGCAAGCAAGGGGTTTCTAATCTAGGAAGCTCATCCCTCGGTAACTAACAACAGAGGTTTGGCGTGGTTTTGAAGTTGTTTCTCTTTCCTCACTCAATATTCTGAGATTCTCAGGTTTTCTCTGATAAAAGGGAAATCGCTTCAGGTATGTATCAGTGTGTTTCTAGTTGCATTTAATTTGATTCTGTATTGAAAATCAAGAGAGAAAAAAATCTTTAAGAATCTTAATATTAACACATTAAGAAAATGTGTCGTTCAGTCCTACCATATTTTATTTATTTGATAATGGCCTTGGCTTATTTATCTGATATTAGAACGTAAAACTGGTATTGTTGCATTAAGCTATTAGGAAGCCTGACAGTTGTCTAAGATGTTTCTTTAGGTTCATAAAACACCACTGCATTTCACATATATTTCCCAGTAGATGTCACAGGTGTCATGCATTAATAATTATGAGTACTAAGGAGGTACATGGAGAGTTGTGATGAGATTCATCTGTGGGATCAGATATAGCAGGGTTAGGATGGCTTCTGTCTCTCTGTGATCTATGAAAGGCATAGGATGTCTCTGTACCTCCTCTGTGTGCTCTGGGAAGTGGAGGGAATCACACATTCTGCATTTCCTTAGGACACTAGAACCGCTATCTCACACAATGATAATATCATGTTGGCAATGCTTGGTTTTAGCCAAAAGAAAATTAAACAGGGTTCTCTGTTGCACACCTTCTTGATATGTCAATGTGTAGAATAACACTTGCCCAGTGGAGGTTTGTATTACATATTACCCATGCTTATTGGAGATCCACAGCATATGTATTGAGAAGATTTTATCTGCTTTCATAACATGGTTGGGATAATGAATCATCACACCCTACATTGAATGCTTAGTGTCTTATCTCTTGAATAATATGGACTAACCTTTATGACTGTCATGAATCTATCTGTGTCATCTCATTGGGTAATTATGCCAATACTGGAGGGTCAGCACCCCCAATCTCCTATCACAGGTGAGAAAACCATGGCTCAGAGACACTGAGTGACTGTTCAAGATATAGCAAGAAAGGGGCAAACCCAGCACTTTGGACTTGCCACAGCTCCTTATCCTCATCAAGTACTGGGACAATTGGAACATTCTAATGCAAGTTATAAGCAAAAAGTTCCCCCAAAGAATATGATTTTCCTTTGCAGCTCCTCTGGAAGTTTCTCTGTACATCATCTACAGACCCCACATTCTTCAATAAAGATAGATCAAGTGTTTTCCTGCCTACTGGACATTAGTCTAGGGAATGGGAACATGGCAGTGAATACTGTCGATACAAATTCTTGCTCTCAGGGAACTTAGCCTTCTGTGGGGAGAAAGCCCAAACAAACAAACCACAAGCAAGGAATCAGGAAAAAATGCCATAGTGGGAAGATTTAGAAATGCTATGTGGAAAAGAAAAAAAAAAAAAACATGAAGAAGGAACAGAAAGGGGCTTCTGCTGCAGGGGTGGTAGTTACAATTAAGTAGGGCCAGTGGAGGAAGGCCCAGCTGAGATAATATTTTTATATAAAGATAAAAATGAAGGGACATGGGATCAAGCATTACATTTGGGGTCAGAATGCTCCGGGCTAAGAGGAAAGTGAATGTAAAATACAAGATCTTTCCTACCTTAATGTCAGTCTATATAAAGACATTCCTATACACAAATACTGCAAGGCAAACATGTTTTCCTAGGCTACTCACACATAAAAGCATCATTCCCTACAATTTATTTCTACCTAGAGAAGAGATATTTGGAAGAATATAAATTTTAACACTAACGTGAAGTATAAATTTGCAACGCAGGACAATTTCATGGTATGTTTTCTAGGTGGTTGCATTTGAAGGCTTCTGGTAGGCCCTGAATTATTTCACAGGATTTGCTAGGTCATAGTGACTAATCAGAAATGATGTATTAAAGTATTTGACAGTCAATTAAAGTGCCTGCAAATATAGGTGATTATTTTTTATTATTGAAGAAATAGACTTAAAAAATTATCTGCAATGTTTTCCTAACTATAAGTTTGGGGTATATTTTTAAGTTCTGAACTCTTAGTGGTCATTTAAATCTGTCTCCCTGCTTCATTTCGTTTTAAACAAAAGTATTTAAATCATTTGTCTTTCACAGAAACTCTGTTTACCATAAGCATAAATTTTCCTAGAGCCATGACTAAATTCATGACTACTGAGTCCATTATCTCTTTGTAAACTTCTGTTGTGGTATAAACTGGTCTCATCTTTCTAGTTAGCAATTTGGCAACAAGTATCAAGATTCTTTTTTAAAGTTATATCTTTGACCTTATCATTTCCCAATGAAAACTTAAGTGAAAAAAAAAAGATTAGTTTGCACAAATATCTTTCACAACCATTAATTGTGATAAGAAAGACTTCAAACAAACTTGACATATTGATTGTGGTTTATGCAATAGGATAGGGAATTCCTATCATAAGACTGATCTTCATGTTGCATTTTGATAGCACAGGAACATGTTTATAATTTAAAGATAAGTGAAATAAAATCAGGATACAAGATTTTGGATACAACAAACTAAAGGTAAAATGCATAGTAAAATAGACCAAAATGTTAGCAGTATGTGCCTCTGGGATTGGGGATTGGGTTATGGCACATTATTTTTAATTTTTATGGTTCCTTAATAGTTGCAACAGTAAAGACATTCAACAAACTACTGATCTCACCTTCTTAAAGAACATTTCACAATTGTTGACTTAAACACATATTAAAAATTCTTTTCCCTGAACCTTGTCACCAAGGGATGACATCAATGATGTCTGAGCAAACAAGGACACCAATAATCATTTGTCATGATTAAAAGCTGAGGATCACAACCATAAAAGACCCTTCACATTATAATCTAAGGAATCCTTCAATATACATAACTCATTACCAACATATGCTTAGAAGGGGTGTTGTCAGATATTTGTGTCTTAAAGGACCTGTTGGTTTTTCTGACCTCACTTTTCTGGCTTTCACAAATTGGCAGGAGAGGATAAACTTTCAAATAAAGCACCCATACCTTTCTGATTATGTCTGCTATTACAGCATGACTGGCACAAAGAAAAATCAAGGAAATGATTAAAATGGACATAGTGCACTTGAATTGTGAGATTCACAATGAGCAAATATGCCCTACACTAAACTGAGTAGGCCACTTTCTTGCATTTGCAAGGAAAACTCCCATTTAAGGCCACTGGTTTCCAGGTTCCATGAAAGCTAGTGAAGGGAAGGTTGGAAATTACTTAAGAGCCTGGATAGTAGGTTAATACCTAAGTACTTGATTTAATTATTTATTTTTGAGGCGATTGTAAATTGAGCTATTTTTCTTATTTTCTTCTCTAGCTACTCATTGTTGGTATAGAGAAAAGCTACTACATTTTTGTGGGTTGATTTTATATCCTGCCACTTGGCCAAAATTAAATATCAACATATTAACTAAACTACATTATATGTAGGGGAGGATTCCAATTGTGTAACTCCTTTGAACAGCTAACTTGCAATTTAGCCAAATGAATACTAAGAAGCTGGAACTTGTGTGGGTGGGGGGGATGAGATCAAGGAGAAGTGGGAGATTGCCATTATAATATTTAGTGTCTATATGTGAAATGGAACTAGAAAAATTGAGGGCATGGGGGGAAGGTTGGGAGAGATAGGGGAAGAACGATGAAAAAGAAAAATAGATAGGTCACTATTTTACGTACTTTCTGAAAATATGTAAATTAGATAGATAGATAGATAGTCTGGACTGTAAACAGTTATAATCAGCTACTGGTGATTTTTCAACTGATTTTACTTCAACCTCCAAATATCTTTATCCTAAACATTCCCTGAAATATCATCTTAAGATCAGAATGCTCTGTTAGTATTCACCAAGATCTGTAAACCTCCTTTGGGCTCCCAGAGGAGAGAAAGTACCAACAGTAAACCACAGAAAAATCTGCCTTCACCCCTTGCATACTCTAGTATTCTGGCCCTGGCTTTTCTTACTATTGAGAAACATCTGAGCTGCAGCCTTGAGGTACCACTACCTCCAACTGCTTTACCTAGGGCTTTGCTCTACGTCAAATTCAGTCCAGAGCAGCTCTAAGGCCACATATTTAACAACAATTGCTTGTCAGATGTTTGCTGTTCTCTGGAGTCATTTCAGATGTCTGTCAGTCTCCCTCACCAGAAATAGTAACTAAAAAGGGAGTTGTCCAGCTCAGACTCTGCAATAGACAGTAATTTATATGTCTTTAAAGGTATTTGCCACATGCCTTAAAAAAAAACCCTACCATTGAGTTCTTATCTGGCAAACTACAGAAATAAGAGTTTTGCTTCCTGTTATTGCCGTACTCATGGAGTTGGAGAAATGCTCTTGATTTCCTTTCATAAAGTTTTCTTTCTGAAACAATCAGGATTGTAGTAAACACTGACCCCAGAGTAAAGGGTTCATTTTATGAATTTCCAGTAATGCCTGTACTCTTGAACATTGTTTTTGCCACAAAAGATATGAACGTTTAATTATGAATGTCACAGAGATATTTCATTTGCTTCCATGGCTGACACTTTTACCAAATATTTCCCATATCCAGGGGGCTGCTATTTCCTAGAAAAACTAGGTGAACCGAGCTTCAGTTTCTGACCAAGTTCTCCCAAGATGAAACAAATCCATTTCAAAAATGCCATAATTAAGTTAGTATATTGCTGTGTGGAGTTAACCCTGAGGTGCAACTTCCAATACCCTTAAGGAACTGAAGAATTTAGTTTCCTGTTGTCATGGGGAGTTTATGTCCCCTGGATTATTGTGCTTTCTTAGAAATTCAAATCCTGGAAAATCCAAATCCAGCTCTCCAGTCACCTCTATTGTTCTGATTTGTCCTTGGTGTCTCTTGGTAGACTCCAAGGCACTAGGATTCTTCTAGATTTCAAGCCTGTCAAGGTTCTGCCATGGATAGCCCTCCATCTTGATTGCCACAGCTGACATCCTCAACCCCATCAACACATACTGCATTTCTTCCTCAACTTGCACTAGATATTTGGATTGAGGTTATGATGAAGACCTGCCATCCTAGGTTCAGCTCATTCCAGTACGTTCTCCTAAGAGCTACTTTACTTTTTCTCCATTTTTTTTTTTACCACAACTTCTTCCTTCTCTCATAAAATTGGTTAAATTTTCACATTTTTGTATCCTATTTGGCTTCTTCTCTTCCCTGGTCTTTGGTTAATATGGATCTGTCATACTTCTCAAGTCATGAGAAATGTGGACTGACAAATGGATTAAAATTTTTCCCCTTTTTCCCCTTGAGTTCTTGTACCCACACTATAAAGCATGACCTCTGCTTTACCTAGCAGAATTAACTTGTCCCACCACTTACTGGTCTGTCATTACAAAGTTAATCTCATGTGTTTTACCTTCTCCTGCTCACCTGATCCCTCCCCTCCAGAAACTTATGCCCTGGACTTTATTCCATGAGGCACAAAGTCCATCTTAATCTTAGTAACCAGTTCAGCAATTTAGAGTTCATGGAGAGGAGTATTGCATGCACCGTGTGTGTCCTCCCCTGACAATCAAGATACAAATCTAGGTCCTTTTCCTTGCCACAAACCTAGATACAAGGTCCTGATGGCCAGCCAGGCAGGCTATTCCTGATACCATTCTCTTTTGCTGAAGTGTTCCACCTGCTGGCCTGGACTCTTTCCCATAGCTGGTATCCACTTCTGCCTACCAATCAAGAAGACTCATCCAAGGAGTATGATTTTTTTTTCTCCAGAATTATCCTCTTTCTACTTCTGTGTGAATACCAGCTACGTCCTGATTCACCAATGTTTTCAGTTAATGAGGCAGTATATTTTCAGAGTGTGACATTAACCAAATCTCACTTCTAGAATCTCATTTCTCCTCCTGTGAAAGAATGGACTATGCTGAATGGTGGTAGAGATTTTCGGGATGATTCTCATATGTAACTATCAGAATCAGTGGCATGGAACCAAGGCCAAGTCTCTATAGGTAGAATACTTAGCTCTATGATATGTGGGGATGGAAAAAGGTCTTTTAGGGTTTGAAGTCAGGGCCTAGTCACCATCCCTGAGCTTTTGAGATTAAGGTGCACATTCTACCACTGAGCCACAGCTCTGCTTCCAGTTTTTTTTCTGGTTAATTGGAGATTACAATCTCACCAACATTCTTATCTGGCTGGCTTTGAACCATAATCCTCAAATCTCAGCCTCCTGAGTAGCTAGGAATACACGTGTGAGCCAATGCCCTCTAGCATCTAAGGTGGGTTATAAAAATAAATAAATAATGCTTGATAGGAAATGTACTCATTACCTTAGTCATGTAACTGCGACCCCTCTGTACAGTATCTTTACAATAAGAAATATATATTTAATTAAAAAATGAAAATAAATAAATAAAATGTTATTAATATGAAATCTCACTTTTGACTATTTTATGGTCTTTTATGTAGAAAAGTAAAGTGGTTATAAACCCTACACCAGATATTAATATTTTCCCCTTTACTCCTCTTACCTTTAACCCTCTTTCTTCTCCTCCTCCTCTTCTCTTTCTTTCTTTTTTGTTTCTCTCTCTCTTAGGCGATTCTACTTAAAATGTTAGTAGGATCTTACTTGCTTATAAATAATAATCATTTTAGTTGGCATTATTCATCAATCTTCCTGAAGGTTATTAGAATTTCAAATATAGGGTAGATCCTTTAGAGAGGGAATGAGGAATTGAATATTCACTCATTGCATAGGTCAATAGCAAGGGAAAGAAAACAAGACTACAGAAACAAGAGATAAATACTTGATCCCAAAGACAATAATGTTTACAATCTTACCTAGTAAAATGTAATAAAATTGCTTGAAACTGTTGTCAAAATTTAATCTATAGCTCCATTTGGAAATTTACTTTTAGATTTATGCAAGGCTCAGTCCAGGCACTACTTCTACAAGCTCCAGGAAGCTCTAGTCTCCCTCAGTAAATGCCAGAAGAAGGCCTCCACAATTTTTATTCATGCCTTTCAGTGCAGTCCAAGTGATTCTAGGAATCCCCAATGTAGACCAAGTTCCATGTTTGTTCACTACCTCCCTGTCAGCCTTAGAAAGAAACATTTAACCCAATGTTTTGGCCTCTTCTCTGGGTAACCACAAGCATTGATTTAGGGTATGTATGTGATTCAACCCAGCCTATTCAGAACCCTTTCTTTTTTCTTTTTGAATAAGTTTTTTTTTATTGTGAAAATACTGCACAGAGGGGTTACAGTTACATGAGCAAGGTAATGAGTACATTTCTTATCAAGCATTGTTGCCTCCTCCTTTGTTTTTCCCCTACCATCCTTTCCCTCCCATCTCCTCAACTACATGTCCCCCTCCCCCCCCCCTCCTCCCCACTCCCACCTAAATTGTGAAGTTCGTTTTTCAACATAGCATCTTGTACATCTCATTGTTACAATGGGTCAACCTGTATCCCTGTTTAAACAATTTGTTTTTTTCCCTTCCCCTTCCCAAATTGTATCAACATCAAATACAGTGAAAACAGGGGTTATATCGTGGGGGAGGGACATACAAAGCAACAAAAAATCCCATGGTACCTTAAAATATGTTAGAAACAATAGCAAGAAAGAAAAATCCACTTGTGTCCCTATCTTGGGATTCATTTCACTTAACATTATCTTATACGTCTGGAACAGAACCCTTTCTTGACCCTTTTCAGTATCAAAAGTTCTAAGAACTACCTAGGATTAGAGATTCCTATGAGCAACACTTGCCTTGTCTGTCTGGGAACATTCTAGATTAGTTTACTCTCAACCATAGCTTTAGCATACTTGCCCTCTGGAACAGAGTCAGGAAAGACCAGGAAGCAGAAAGAGAAAAATGGGTTTCCTTCCAGAGGAAGGCCCTGCTAGATCAGTTTCTCATAGGACTCTCCAAAACTTTGCTATGTACAAAACTCATGACCAAGATTAGAAGTCAATTGTTTTATATTCTTCAGCCCCTCTGGAATTATTTATATTTCACTAAGAACTGACAGCAGAGCTCTTTTCTCTAAGTGCCAAATCCTCCAGTGAATTGTGCCAAGATGGCGCATCAATGATAGCCCTCAGAAGGCCAAAGAACCATCATGTGAGAAAAGGCTCTATTCTCATTAAGTTGAGGCTTGGCACAATTCTTTTCCCACTGACAAATGTCTTTCAGTAAGCAGAGAGGAGGACTCTAGAGCTCAGGGGACTTGCTTGATGTAGACTTGGACACCATTGTTGCTGGTGAAGTAAAAGCATTCCAGGGAGTCCTTACTGGCTGTTCCATCCCTGAAAGGAATAAGTCTTAACCACAATAAATTTATTCCCACAGGAAAAGTTCTTAAGTTCTTTATCTAAGATCAAAAAGAAAAACAAAATAAACCTCTCAAAGGAAGTTCTATGACCAGACAATCAGGGCAGGTCTGGATGTCAACTTGCAACCTATGGTAATTTTCCAATGACTGACAGATGGAATGACTAAATTGGGGCAGAAAGGGGAAAGGAAGTTATTTACTCATGATAGTAAGGGTAGAAATTTGTTTACAACAATTCTTTTAAATAATTTTGGCTGTTTTAGCAATGAGAACTTCACTTGGATAGAAAGGCAGCTACAAACACACAGTCAAAAGCACAGAATGAAAGCTAAACTTTAGAATAAAATAAAACAAATAAACCTCCCAAGGAGAAGTAGCATTTCTTTCATTGTTACAAAAACAAACAAACAAAAAACTACTTTGGCTTGTAGCTAAACTTATTTAGGTAACTAGCTAATTCAATAAAAGAGAAAGAAAAAGTATAGAACTTATCTAGTATTGAGGAGAGAGAGGAATTTTAAATGATTACTTGTGTATTATTTAAGATTTTAAATTAAATCCATAATCCTCAAAGTATTACCATGATTCATTCTCCTGCTAATAATGCTGCAAACATATCTACAGTAGGAATACAGTGAAAATAATTGTAGTTATGGGTCTGAATTGGTTTGGGCTCAGGTATGCTTCACATTGCATCTCCCTTGGCCTCCACCAACCTGGATGGCATCCTATGTAAATAGACTGAAAATGAGGTATATATACACAATGGAATTCTATGCTTTCATCAGAAACAATGATATTGCCACATTCACATGGAAATAGAAAGACTTGGAAAAAATTATACTAAGCGAAGTAAGCCAGACCCAAAGAAACATAGGTTGCATGGTTTCCCTCATTTGTACTAGTTAGAATGTGCCTATAAATCTACAAGTAAACACAATAGAGGATAAAAAACAAAAAAATTACACTTGAATATGATAAATTAAACAGGATTATATACAGTCACACAGTGAGACTAAAGGAGGATATTCTTTTTTGTATTTTTTATTATTTTCTTTTATTCATATATATGTGTGTGTATGTTTTACTGTAAAATACTGTACAGAGGTAATACAGTTACATGAGTAGATAATGAGTACATTTCCTATCCAGCATTGTTACCTCTCTCTTTGTTTTTCCCCTACCACCCATTCCTTCTCCTCTTCCCCAGCTCCTCCCTCTCCACACCAACTTGTAAAGTTCATTTTCAACATAGTATCTTATACATCTCATTGTTACAGTGGGTCGACATGTATACTTATTTAAGCATTTTGTTATTTCCTTTCCCCTCCCCAAATTAGAAAAATGTATATACAAGATACAAGGCATCAGAATCAAATACAGTGAAAACAAGGGTTATACCATGGAGGAAGAACACACAAAACTACGTTATAAATACATTAAAAGCAATAGCAAGAAAGAAAAAACACTTGTGTCCCCCATCTTGGGGTTCATTTCCCTTAAAATCATCTTATATGGTACATAGCTTTTGACCTTTTCTGCTTGTCCTAGACATATACTAGTCATTGCAAATAAGGGGAACCATGGGACCTATGTTTCTTTGGGCCTGGCTTACTTCATTTAGTATAATTTTTCCAAGTCTGTCCATTTCCTAACAAATAGGGCAGTGTCATTCTGATGAAGTCATAGAATTCCTATATATATATATATATATATATATATGTAAATATATACATATATATGTAAATATATATATATATAGATAGATAGATAGCTATAGATATATCACATTTTCTTGATCCATTCATCTACTGAGGGGCATCTGGGTTGGTTCCATATCTTAGCTATGGTAAATAATGCTGCAATAAACATAGTTGTGCTGGTAGCTTTAGTGTGGTCTTGTTTGTAAGCATTTGGCTAAATGCCCAAAAGTGGGATTGCTGGGTCATAGGGGAGCTCTATGTGGAGTCTTTTGAGGAACCTCCATACTACTTTCCAAAGTGGTTGAACAAGTTTACACTCCCACCAACAATGTAGTAAGGTTCCCTTCTGTCCACATCCCCTCCAGCATCTGTTGTTATTAGAGTTCTTGATTTTTGCCATTCTAACTGGGGTGAGGTGGTATCTCAATGTTGTTTTGATTTGCATTTCTTTTATGGCTAGGGAGGTTGAGCATTTCTTCATGTGTCTATTGGCCATCCTTCTTTCTTCTTCAGAGAAGTTTCTCATTGATTTTTAAGGGTTAATTTTATACCCTGGTACTTTGCCAAAGTTTTGAATCAGCTCAATTAACTTGGGAGTGGAGTCCATGAAATTATGTCATCTGCAAAGAAGGAGATTTTACTTCTTCTTTCCCTATTTGGATTCCCTTTATGTTTGCATCTTTACTTATTACTGTGGCTAAGCATTCTAATACCAAATTGAAGAGAATTGGAGAGAGTGGACATTCTTATCTCATTCCTGAGTGTAGAGGAAATGGCTTTAGCTTTTTGCCATTAAGTATAATGCTATCTGAATGTTTGTCATACACAACCTTTATTATATTGAGGAATGTTGCATGGATTCCTAGTTTTTTCCAGAGCCTTCTCCATAAAGGGGTGTTGGATCTTGTCAAATTCTTTTTCTGATTCTATTGAGATAATCATGTGGTTCTTATCCTTACTCTTGTTGATGTGATATTAACTGATTTGCATATATCAAACCAGATTTGCATCCCTGAGATGAATCCTGTTTGATGTGGTATATGACTTTTTTGATGAGTTGTTGAGGTCGATTGGCCAAAATTTTGTTGAGAAGTTTTGCAGTGATGTTCATCAAAGAAATGAGTCTATAGTTCTCTTTCTTTGAAGAGCCTTGTCTGGTTTGGGGATGAGGGTTATGATGGCTTCATAGAAAGAGTTTGGTAGTGAACTTTTAATGTCAATTTCATTGAAGAGTTGGAGGAATATTGGTGTGAGATCTGCTTTTAAGGCCTTGTAGAATTCCACTGTAAATCCATCTGGTCCTCGGCTCTTCTGGGATGGGAGGTCTCTTATTGCTGTTTCTACTTCGATGTTTTATATGGGTCTGTTAAGTTGATTTAAATCATCTTGGTTTAGTTTCAGCATGTCGATATTTGCTAGAAAACCATCTGTTTCTTCCAGATTCTCAAACTTATTAGCATAAAGGTTTGAGAAGTATTCCCTTATAATGTTCTGAATCTTGGTTGTTTCTGTGGTGATGTTTCCATTCTCATCTCTGAGTTTATTTGGGTGTGTTCTATTCTTTTTCTGATAAGATTTGCTAAGGGTCTGTCAATTTTGTTAATTTTTGTGAAGAAACAACTCTTTGCTTTGTTGATTCTTTCTATGGTTTTGTTTATTCTAATTAATTTAATTCTGATTTAATTTTAATAATTTCTTTCCATCTTCTGGATTGGGGTTTAGCTTGCTCCTATTTTTCAAGGAGCTTCAGGTGTCTCATTAAATGGTTGGTTTCAGATCTCTCCAAATTGTTAATGTAGAAACTCAGAGCTATAAACTTCCCTCTGAGTACTGCCTTTGCTGTGTTCCAGAGGAGCTCATAATTTGTGTGTTCATTTTTGTTGAATATCATGAACACTTGAATTTCCTTTCTAATCTCTTCCATGACCCATTGGTGGTTCAACAGTGTGTTGTTCAGTCACCATTTGTTACAGGATTTTCTTTGGTGGCTTTTGGTGTTGAATTCTAATTTTATTCCCTTGTGGTCTGAGACAATGCAGGGCATAATTTCAATATTTCTGAATTTGGACAAATTTGCTTTGTGACCTAAAATGTGGTCTATTTTGGAGAATGTTCCATGTGCTGCTGAAAAGAATGCGTATTCTGATGCATATTCTGAACGCGTATTCAGTAGACGGCTGTTAGATCTAGTTGATCTATGCAGTTGTTTAGATCTGCAATTCCTATTTTTTAATTTTTATTTTTTATTGTGAAAATACTGTACAGAGGGGTAACAATTACATGGGCAAGGTAATGAGTGTGTTTCTTATCAAGCATTGTTGCCTTCTCCTTTGTTTTCCCTTCCCATCTCCCCCTCTCCCCCACCACCTCACCCCCACTCCCTTTACCATCCCTTCCCCTCTCCCCCCCCCACTCCCCGCATCAAAGTTGTAAAGTTCTTTTTTTGTGGGGGGGTCCAGTTATGGGGCCTGAACTCTGGGCCTGGGTGCTGTCCCTCAGCTCTTCAGCTCAAGGCTAGCATTGTACCACTTGAGCCACAGTGCCATAACCGGATTTTTTCTTTTTGCTTATGTGGTGCTGAGGAATTGAACCCAGGGCCTCAGGCATGCAAGGCAAGCGCTCTACCACTGAGCCACCTTCCCAGCCCATAAAGTTCATTTTTGACATAACATCTTGTACATCTCATTGGTGCAATGGGTCCACCTGTATCCCTATTTAAACAATTTGTTTTTTCCCTTCCCCTCCACAAACATCAAATACAGTGAAAACAGGGGTTATACCATGGGGGAGGGACATACAAAGCAACAAAGAAATCATCTTATAAATATGTTACACACAATAGCAAGAAAAACCATTTGAGTCCTCAACTTGGGGTTCATTTCACTTAGCATCAACTTATCTGACCTTTTCTGCTTATCTCAGACATATACTAGTTATAGCAAAGCCCCACCAAAGTTGTAAAGTTCGTTTTTGACATACGACTTGTACGCCTCATTGTTGCAATGGGTCCACCTGTATCCCTATTTAAACGATTTGTTTTTTCCCTTCCCCTCCACAAATTATAACAACATCAAATACAGTGAAAAACAGGGGTTATACCTTGGGAGAGGGACATACAAAGCAACAAAGAAATAATCTTATAAATGTGTTAGAAACAATTGCATGAAAGAAAAAACATTTGAATACATATCTTAGGGTTCATTTCCCTAACATCAACTTATCTGACCTTTTCTGCTTGACTCAGACATATACTAGTTATTGCAAATAAGGGAAACCATGGGACCTATGTTTCTTTGGGTCTGGCTTACTTCACTTCAAATAATTTTTTCCAAGTCTTTCTATTTCCTAACAAATGGGGCAATGCCATTCTTCCTGATGGAGGCATAGACTTCCATTGTGTATATATACCACATTTTCTTGATCCATTCATCTACTGAGGGGCATCTGGGTTGGTTCCATATCTTAGCTATGGTAAATAAGGCTGCAATAAACATAGTCATGCTGGTAGCTTCAGTGTGGTCTTGTTTGTGAACATTTGGGTAAATGCCCAAAAGTGGGATTGCTGGGTCATAGGGGAATTCTATGTGGAGTCTTTTGAGGAATCTCCATACTACTTACTATGACTGCTTTCTATGTGAGAGCTTGTTTAGCCCCCAGCTTCTCCTCCACCATCTTCCTCTGGACTCCCAAATGAGGATATTCTTAGGAGAGGATCACAAAACTTCAATAGCTATGAGCATATATGATCATCTAAAATGATGTTCATCAAAATGAACTTCAAGTAATGGAAACAAGAAGAGTTTTATGTTACTTTGTTTCTTGTTTTTTTTTCCCCCTCCTTTGTCAGTGTTTTTGATTTTTATACATTTTGCCATATATGTAACTTTATCTGTCTTGGGGACAAGAAGCACAGAAATAGTATGACAAAAGATAAACTAATTCAGCAGTGATAGTCATTAGACACTACATTGAAAATGAACTATACAACTGGGGAGGAAAGGAGGTTCTGGAGGGAAAATATTGGGGAAAAGGAGGGAAAGAGGTGACACTGTTCTAAAAGAAAATGTATTTATTACCTGACCTACGTAATTGTAACCCCTCTATACATCACCTTTACAATGAAGATAAATTAAAAAGGAGAAATCCTGCATTGTTCTTCGGAATCCCAAATTTCCATACGTAAAGTTGAACTTTCTCAAGTGTCTACCTTTATTTCGCAAGCCCTAACTTCAACGTTATAAACTATACTTTTTGCTGGTCTTTTATGAATCTCATGACTAATTAAGCTTGGATACAACAAGCTGATTTCCTTCTGCTGTGATTTAAAAACGCAGAGGTGATGACATGGCTGTGTCTTCTCATCCACACACCACCACCCAGAGGAAGGATGCAATGTATTTAGGTACCTTGGTTCCCTTGTTGGAATTTTCTTCGCATTGCAGCATTTATTAACATTCTGGGAATCAGTAGTCATAACTCTTTCCAACATCCATCCCTTTGACCACAAAACAAACCTGAGATTCAAGCCAAGAATCTATAGAGATGAAAATTAGAAAGTATTATTGGAATTGATATAAAGAAATGTTCTTGCTAAACATTAGTGTTGGTTCATGTCTATAATTCTAGTTTCATAGAAGATTGAGATTCAGAGAATAGCTGTTAGAACCCAACCTGGGCAGAAAAATTCATGAGACTCCATTTTTATAATAACCAGCAAAAAAGCCAGACTGGAGGCATGACTTCACTGTAAAATCTAACCAAGCTAATCAAGCAAGTGGAAGTGGCTTAAGCCCTGGACCCACAAAAGAAATGTCTGTCTTTAAACTGTGGAAGGGGAACAATATTAATTCTTGTTTAATTACTATCTCCCTGTACTATAGAATTTGCAATGCCTATACAAGGTTGAATATCATTTTCTCCAAATGTAGAAAACATTATGCACCAGAATCTTCAAACATTGCTGCTCTGATTGTCTGTACGTTATGGTGTCCAGGAATTGACTGTAAGCATATATCCACCTACACCAAACCCAGGACAGCAACTGTGTGTGTGTGTGTGTGTGTGTGTGTGTGTGTGTGTGGTGCGTGCATGCAGAAATAGTTGTCTAGTTGTCTTTACCTTTATCATGTTCCTGAGATTGTACTGTTGGTTCAAGGCTGCATGAAAAATGGGAATACAAGAAACTAAAATTATTTGAGGGTCTCATGAAGCATGTTCCTCAGTTAAGCATGTTCTCAGACTTCACATTCTTAACTGCTGCAAAATCACATGCCACTTCTGATCAGGGATATGTAATCAAATCTGAAGGTGGAAAAATCCAATAGACTTTGGGTTATCAAAATGGGTGTAAATAAAATTTTGCATGTAAACTGTCTGTCAACTCATGCTTGGAAGCAATAAACTTGAGTTTTCTGACATCGTCATTGGTTCCCATAGTTGTGTGAACATGCAAAGAGCTGGCTACCTTGCTCTGTGCAATATTTTCATAGTTGTAAAAATAGATAATTTACCACTCTCAGGGCTGATTCTGTTTCCTGTCTTATGATAAAATTTCTTACTTCCCATTTTTCGTTGAATTAAAGGAAAAAACTAACAGATTTATTTTACATGATAGAAATGCAAACAATTAGGCAGCATCTCAGAGAGGGAAGAGACTAGGAGAACAATTGTTGCATTTAATAAATAAACTATGACTCTTTCTGAAAAGACAAATGATTATTAAGAATTAGATATGTTCCTTTTGCACAGACCTTGAATTTGATAAGGCAGAAATAAAAAAATACTCCAAATCATAGCTAATCTTACCAAATTAGGGCAATTGCTTCAAAGCAAAAGTACAAAGGTTTTGAACTTCCTATCACATATTATTGGACAGGGGAAAAGGAAATATTTTACAAAGATAAGCTGTTCTTTGGAGTATTAAGGAATTTAATGAAAAATCATCAGTACTGCCATATAATTACAAATATCAGTCTACTTTTAATAAAAAGGTCTCACTTTTTGTTGATATCAATCATTTAAATGCATTAAATATAAGACGGGAAAATTTCACACTGCTTTCTTCCAAAGTTATGAAAGTTTTACCTAAGCTGTAACTTACTTTTGAAGATGAGACTAAGGAAGTATTAAGGTGCAACTTTGAAAAAAAAAAGATCACTGAATGCCTAATTTATAGATGATGCATCATGATGGAAGTTAATTACTGTTATTAATTGTAATTATTATTTTAAGTCTGTATTTTGAAGAGCTTTCTAGTGCTGACAGCACCTGTCAGGGGGAGGGACAGGGGAAGAACATTCCTGTAAGGCACATAGAGATTCTGCTCCTTGCTAAAAGTTACCAAGTAACCTAGGGAACAAGGAAGCAAAAGTGTACCCACAACCATACTCCAAGAATCAGGAACTAAATATATTATATATATAATATATATATATAATTAGTTAGTATAATGGTGATGTACAAAGGGGTTACATTTATATAAGTCAGGTAAAGAGTATCTTTTTGGGGGACAATGTCATCCCTTCCTTCCTTCTCTCCCAGTTTTTCCCTCCCATCCCCCACCCACAAGTTATATAGTTCATTTTCCACATAGCTTCTTCTGAGTACCACTGCTGCATTTGTTCATCCTTTGTCACTCCATTTCGATTGCCTCCTCTTACATTCCCAAAGACATATAAATGAACAAACATATGGGGTTATACCCCATGGTATAACCCCTATTTTCACTGTATTTTATTCCAGTGCCCTGCATCTTGTATATATACTTCTCTAATTCAGGGAGGGGAAGGGAAAAAACAAAATGCTTAAATAAAGATGCAGGTTGACCCATTGTAACAACAAGATGTACAAAACACTATGTTGAAGACGAACTTTACAACTTCAGCCTGGGACGAGGGGGAGGAGGCAGTTTGTGGAGGTGGGAGGGAGGGGATGGTAGGGGGGAAACAAAGGAGGAGGCAACAATGCTCAATAGGGAATGTACTCATTACCTTGCTCATGTAACTGTAACCCCTCTGTACAGCATTTTTACAATAAAAAAACGTACAAGAAAAGAAAAATAGCAAAAAAAATCCCTCATTTCCAATTGCCTGGAGTCTTATTTTGTATGATCAGATGCACCTTTGTATTCCTCTCAAAGCAGACACTTCTGCAGTGAATGTAAACTTAGTCACAGGAGAGAGAGGACAGTAAATGAGATAGGGAATCTGCAGACACCATATGTATTACCGAATGTGGCTTACTGCCAAAAAAATACCAACTTGCTGATGGCTTACCTGAAATAATAACCACTGCCCATGGATGATGTACGGCACAAGGACCAAGTTGGAAATTTGGACAACGACTTTAAGAAAAAGAGCCCAGAACTTGCATGGAGCTCCCTAATGGGTGAAATAGCTTCCTAACTTCAGTCCATGTTCATAAAGCCACTGGGAGGTTTGAGTGTGTTTTCATGTCAGTTGGCCTGACATAATTGGTCACTTTATCATGATCATTAATAATTATGACAGTAATGACTGACATTTTTGATCATCACCCGCAGTCTTCATTGCTGTCTCACAATAATATCATGTACTACTCTTAAACCTCAAGTTCTGCACTTGCAACAAAATTCTTATATCAATAGCCTGCTGTCATTTGAAGAATTTGAGAGTTGATGATGTACTTTTGCCATAATACGTTTGCTACTTTTTTAAGTTTATATAAAAGTAAAATAATATGATGGCAGAAAAAGAAAGAGGTAAAAACTAAGACAAGCCTAAGTGGTTGTCTCTTTTTATATGAGTTAGAAAATAGTTTTTCTAAGAAAGTCACATAGATGTATATACAATACCAGGGTACCAAAAACAAACACAGTGACAACAGGGGCTATATCATAAGGGAAAAAGCATCCAAAAAAAACCCCACAAAAATCACATAGTACATTAAAAACAACAAAGAAAAACCTCTTGTGTCCATGTCTTGGAGTTCATTTCTCTTAGCATCATCTTATATGGTCATATGCACTTAGCTATTGAGCTATTCTGCTCATCTACTAAGATTATCCTAGATGTATACTATTTATTGCAAATAAGGGAAACCATGGGACCTATGTTTCTTTGGGCCTGGCTTACTTCACTTACTGTGACTTTTTCCAAGTCTTTCCATTTCCTTACAAATGGGGTGGTGCCACTCTTTTTGGTGGAAGCATTAGGGAAAGAAAGGGGAACAACAGAATTATGAGACAGAGAACAAGGGGGGAACCAATGCAACAGTGATATACACAAGACAATATGTTGGAAATGATTTGTACAACTTGGGGGTTGGGAGAAGGGAAAGTAGGAGAAAAATGAGGGAAGAGGTAACAAGTTTGGCAAGAAATGTACTTATTACCTTACTTATGTAACTGTAACCCCTCTGTATATCATCTTGATAATAAAAAAAAAAGAAAAAAAAGTCGCATAGCTTAGGTTTACTGTAAGACAAAGTCATAACAATAACAAACACAAAGGTAATGAGAGCTGGCATTAAATACTTAGATCCTAAAAAGAGATTTCTTAAAACACTCTAAGTAAGCTGGGCATTGTTGGGTCACTCCTGTAATCCTAGCTACACAGGAGGCTGAGATCTGAGGATCACGGTTCAAAGCCAGCTCGGGCAGGAAAGTCCATGAGACTCTTATCTCCAACAAACCACTAGAAAACCAGAAATGGTGCTGTGGCTTAAGTGGTAGAGCCCTAGGCTTGAGCTGAAGAGCTGAAGGAAAGCACCCAGGCCCAGAGTTCAAGCCCTACAACCACACACACACACACACACACACACACACACACACACACACACCACTCCAAGTAATCTTATTTTATGGGGTAGAAAGATGTGTTGTTTAGACATTTATATTTTGTTCTAAAAGACAACCAAAAAATGGTCTGAGCTCAGATAGCAAATTGTTCTTCTAACTTGTTCCATCTTCTACTTCTAGGAAACATTAAATAATGAACTTAACTCTTTGAGAGAAGAGGAATTATCATAGTTCCTATCTGGCTAGGAAAGGCTGAGAAAAATTGCCCAGGTTATATATTCCCCTTTGAGTGTATATTTTTCATGATAATTACTTTTTGTTTTTTAAATTATCTGTCTGTAGTTGAACAAGGGGTTTTAATTCAACATGTCAATTTAGGAATCTAATGAATCCTGGTCCATGTCACCCCTTCCTTTATTCTCCCCATCTATTTCCATTCCACTCATTCCCTGAAGTTACTTGGTTCCATTTGTATGTGTGTACAATGAATATGATGACTATATTCACCTACCCTTCCTCTCTCCATTCATCTTCCCCCCTCCTAGATTCCCAATCCCCTAGACAAGATGTGTTCCAGCTGCCTGGTGTTCATTTTGTTAAAACTGTAAGTTAATTTTTTAAAGTCACCTTACATTATTCAACTGGATTGGGTGTGCATACATGTGGCCCTGCAGATGTTTTCATTTGCCTTTGTAATTTAGATCTAACTTTCACATATGAGAAAAAAAACAATGATGATGATTTTTTCAGTTTAGCAAATAGCACTTTCACCTGGCCCCCAAAGCTTGCTTTACAAACTCAAACAATGTCACAAAGAGAGTATGAACATTGGAAGATCATAAAAGAAATGTAGTGAAGCGAAGGTGAGAATTGGTAGACATTCAGATTTTGGCCAGGTGAGATAAATCTAGAGCAGTTGAGGATGTCATTTCATGAAGAAGCTGACCATTCTGCTGTTCATTAACATCTTTGACAGAAAAATGTTGGAGAAGCAAAAACTTCAGGTTCTAATTAATTCATACATACATGTATCCAAAGATCATATAAACTTCTGCAACCATCAAAGAATCAGAAGCCTTACTAGCTAAAAATGCTTTCTTTCTTTTCATTGGCTATCATCTCCTTGACCTCTGAAAGCTTTTGATCACAAAGGCAACCTTACCATGCTGCATATCTGCCTGTCTACTTCCCTCCTGGACAGGCACCTGGCTGAAAAAATAATTTCAGTCAGGCGCCAGAGGCTCACGCCTGTAATCCCAGCTACCCAGGAGGCTGAGATCTGAGGATCATGATTCAAAGCCAGCCCAGGCAGGAAAGTCCATGTGACTGGTCTCCAATAAACCACCAGAAAAATGGAAGTGACGCTGTGGCTCAAGTGGTAGAGTGCTAGCCTTGAACTGAAGAACTGACGGACAGCGCCCAGATCCTACTCCCCTACAAAAAAATAATTCTAACAAATGTAATTCACATCTTTTGAACCCCAGTAGCTTTGTATTAATCTTCAAGAGAGAGCTCAGATCTAGATTAGGAGTTGGTCTTTTTTTTAGTCTTCATTTCATTGCTTATTTTTATCTCTGGTAGCTGTGTGTGTGTGTTTTTCAACAAAACTTCTTTCTTCAAAAGGCTCACTCATGAAGCTCCAGACTAAGTTGTTAATAAGAAATACAATTTTTGTTAGCGCTTTCTATGCTCACTTCCTCTTTATATCTCTCATTGCAAAAGTGGTAACCATCCACAGAGCTGCCATCTTTCTCCATGAAGGCCAACCTCAAGCAATCTATGACTGTTCTTTTCCATTACCTTCAAAACCTTCCCTTGTCACCCGTTCTTTCTTCATTTTCAGTAAAGCATTTTCTCAGATGAAACTCATGGATGAATAGAAAAGATACAAAGCATCATTAGTTATTTGATGGCTGTTTCTTCCCTAATGCTGAAACTATATTCAGTAAATATCTGTTGCTTTAATTCAGGGAAAATTACCAGTATAGTAAAAATATGTAGTCATTTGCCTGAATACATACTTTACCAGAGTTATAGAATGAATTGAACAGGCCTATGTGTCAAGGCCTAACAACAATTTTCAAGAGTTTTATTTTGCTGAAGAATGAACAAGATCCATAATACTAATTGGGATAGCACTTGTATCTTAAACCTCTGAAAAAAATTCATTTTAAGGTCTTGTTTATATTGTTCACTTCTTTGACAGATATTTTTTCTTAGCTGGAAGGAAAATACAATCACAAGCACCAATGTTAGTGAATGGAATTGGGGTGGGGGTGGGGAGGGGAGGGGAGTGGTTTATTACCCAGGTAACAAAAATTGATATAAAACATTCACATACCATAAGAAAATCTGTAATAGCTCTGATTGTTTTTAAGGGTCAGATAGGTTCATTTTGACTCACAAAACTAGTTAAATTACCTCATTGATTCATAGGTCCCTGGCTAATAGAGAATTAAAATAATAATAATGAAGTTTGGTGGTGAGGGAGAATGATTGAGGTGGTGAATTGGATCAAGGTGTGTTGTATGTATATATATGCATAAATAAAATCCTTTTGTACACCTAATTGGTACTAACAAAACAGGTGAAAAGTAAAAAGTTTGTTGGTTTTCTTTAAGAAATCATTTTAAAAAACAAAGTGCTTTTCTGAATCTGCACAGATATATGTCAACTCCTCTTGTCTCCATATGATCATCTATGTCATCATAACTGGAATTTCTATTTCTCAACCTGAAAGTGGACATTTGTTTTTTCCCAAAACTATGATTGCATGAGAAACATTACCTGAAATTAAATAGTAAAGGGAAATTGGAGAGATTTTAAAATTCAAAAACAAGTTGAAATAAATCAATCTACAACTCTTAATGACCCATTGGGCCCTCTCTTGTGTGCTCATAGTTATTATTGAGACCTTCAGACACACACTGTGTTTTCCATGCCTTTACTTTCGCTTCCCTAAAACACATTGTCCTCCATCTGTTTCTTTTTCATTTCTAGTCTCCCTATTCAACTCTCAAGAAAAAAAAATCAATTTCACTTCCTTGAGGCCTTTCATGATAGAAAGTTTTTCTACCCTGTGGCTCCTCCCCAGATAAATAAGCAAAAGCAAAGTGCAAGGTCTCTCCTAGGAGCAGAGATTCCTCATCCCATGCCCTCAGCTCTTACCCCCTTCTGCTTAGATTTTCCTGTGCTTAGGAAGGAGCTCCTGCTGAAGAACTGTAAACCTGAAGAGGGTAGAGGGTGCTAGCTGCTCTCTTTTTCTAGCACCAGTTTCCTTTTTTAGAGAACTATCTTTCCTGTAGGATAGAGCCATGTTGAGTAAGAATATAGAAACCTCTGGTTTCCTCAAAGGAATTCATAGCCCTTATACAGACAACAGATTAAGGAAGATTAAGGAAGTTGACTGAGATTGTACAAACCTCAAATGGTAGAGACTTGATAACATTGCTTCTTTCTATACAAACTTCTTACCTCCTTCTGACCCATATGACAGTTTTAAGCATGGAAATTTGAGTCTAAACTCTGCATGACTTTAATAGGGCTCATAGCAAGTGCCTAGAATTGGAGAGCTTAAACAAAAACTTTTTTTCTCATAGTTCTGAAAGCTAGAACTCAGAGATCAAACTGTTGGCAGGCTTGGTCCCTTTCTGGATTACTCTAGTGGTTTTATAGATAGCTACTTTCTCCCTGGAGCCTCATACTATTTTTTGGCACCAGTCTCTGTGTAGATTTCTCATCTAATAAGGATACCAGTTATATTGTACTGTACTGATTCCCTTTTCACTTAGTTACTTCTATAAAGTCCTTTTATCCAAATAAGTTCAAATTCTGTGCTACCAAGGGTTAGAGCTTGAGCATATGAACCAGGCTCACAATTCTACCCTTAATAATCTTCAAATACTTTTATTCTTCCATTTATTTGATTGATGGATGTTTTCTGAAAATAGTAAAAGTGAAATTATGCATAGTATGCCTCAAATTAATCAAATAACAGGAGCTAATTTTTCTGAATAAGTTAATTTTCTTTCTTTCTTTTTCTTTTTTTGTTGGTCATGAGGCTTGAACTTTGGGCCTAGGCACTGTCCCTCAACTCTTTAGCTCAAGGCAAATGCTCTACCACTTGAGCCACAGCACCAATTCCGGTTTTCTGTGGTTTATTGGAGATAAGAGTTTCATGAACTTTCCTGCTGGGGCTGGCTTTGAACGTTGATCCTCAGATCTCAGCCTCCTAAGTAGCTAGGATTACAGGTGTGAGCCACTAGTACCAGTTAATTTGCTTTAGGAAGAAAATGGTATCCTTCATATTCTACTAGCAACAGCAGTACTATTAGAGTTTCCAAAAGTTCTCTGACCTTTTATTATATACAGATTTACTTGATGCCAGAGATTATTGATGCATACTAAACACATGCTCTCCTACCAAGCTGCACTCAATCCTGATGAGTAGGAGCTGTACCACTAAAATGGAACCAAGGTTTTGTTCACAGCTTAACCTTTGGTGAGGCATCAGACAATTGCCAAGACATGTCAGAGAATGTCTGTTGGGTTACCTCAGCCTCTACTCAGCCGGGCCATGAAAGAGAACATCTTGAGCAATTAAATGGAATAAAAGGAAAACACACCCCAGAGACAAGCCTTCTCACTCAAAAGCTTTCCAAGTGACACCGTGAGCACCCTTTTTCCCTAAAGGTGATGGAGAGTGACCTGTGGCATCAGGATGTATACTTCATCCATGGAATCCATGGGGAATACTGGAACCCTTTGAGTTTTTGACTAGCAGACTATGGAGCATAGGCTCAGGTTCTACTATTCTACTGTTGCTCAGGTTTTATCTGTCTTTTCCTATGCAGCAGGCTTCAGTGATGATAAGAGGAAGAGGTAGACACACGTTAGCAAAATGTCATAGTGCTGTTTGGAGGAAGGAGGAAGTCAAGGTTGACCAAAGCAGGTAAACAGAAGATCCTCACGCATTCTTTCTGAATATCTAACATGTCACTCAGCTTTCAACCTAACTACTGGATTTGTGGTCAAAGGAGAGTACAATCATCATTTGCTTATTCATTCCATGTAGCTAGTGATTCAACCATTAATGATGCAGTGCACACCACATGCCTGACACCATTCTTATAGAATCCCATGCTGATTGGAAACATTTCTGTGTTTCTTATGACCTTTCTTTACTTTTTATCTAATACAATAAAGGATAAGCTTCTATTTTTGAGAGGAATTCCCAAAAGGTATTAGCTGTTTCCTATAAATCAGGTACTGCTCTAAGCATGATATACATATAAACTTAGACTCCATACCAACCCATGCAATATAGCTCCCATTTTATATTTAGGGGTGTATAATTTGCATATGATAATATTTTTGGTAAAATGTAAAGAATTGGTTGACCCTAAACAATTTAGTTCTAGAATCATCTGTGGGTAGGGGAATTTCATTAATAAACTTCCTTATAATTTGATGCCAGAATGTAATTGTATTTGTTTTCTTATATATTTACTTGTGGCATTAGGTTACAAGAATGGATAAGGGATAACTTTCTACCACATTTGCGATATGTATAATGTAAGAGGATATTTACAGAGGTTAATACTAGCATCATATGGACTACAAAGACATATTGTTTAAGCATCTGAAAGGTCAAAAGCCAGAGAGATAAATATGTCTCTTGATAAGTTAATAGAAGATTCAGTTTAAATGTAATAGCTTCATTAAAGCTATTATAAATTCTAGAGTTTGGAAGCATAATATCCCATAGCTTCTGGCATTGAAATGACTTTTTTGTACCTGGAGTTTATAGGATTATAAATAAGTAGTAATAAATAAATAATCAGTCACAAAAGTGAAACTGAAAATGAGAGCGTATTTCTCATCAACCAAGTAATTGTAGCTATAAAACTCAGGCCAATTATTATCTCTCACTGGAATGATCGGCATCGGACCCAATTCCCTTCCTTTGGTCTCAGACACTAATGGATGTATCCTTTGCCCTCACATGGGCTTCAGACTTTCTGCTGTTGTGCAGCTGTGTCTCAATCACCCAATGCCTAGATTAACAACTTCTTTCTAGCAAAATAGAAAAAAATTACCTGCCTTTTGACTATTCATTTAGACCAATATCTCTCCGCTCAAATCAATACTTAAAATACAGTTTTACCAAGATCGATTCCAATTCTTTCACATTATTTTCACATGTCTCTACTAGGAAGGCTTGGTGCTTCTTAGCCTTTTAATTAAGAAAAAAAGCACATCTAGTAAGATCACATACTGAAAGTGCCATATCTCAGTGTGAACATATATAATACAAATAAGTATCCATAAGATATTACTCCATTCAAATCTAATAAAATTTTGTCTTAATCCTACCTTATTTGGCTTAATGTACAACTGATAAGTTTCATTAATAATTTACTAAGAATTTAGCACTTCACATTATTCTATACACAGCAAATCTTATCTTCACAGTAAGAAATTTTACAGATTAAAAAATTGGACAGATGAATTAAAGGAATACTTTAAAAATTCATGCTTACACCCATATGGCAAACTGCCAGATGGTAGCTGAAAATGAATGCAGTTAGGACCAATTAGAAGCTACTTCACAAGTCAAGTGATGGTGTTTGGTCTATGATACTATGATATTCTTACAGTTGAAAGTTTTTGGTGCTTTTGGATTTTTTTGTTAGTTGTGGGGCTGTGAACTCTGGGCATGGGCGTTGTCCCTTAGTTCTTCAGCTTAAGGCTAGCACTTGAGCCACAGCACCACTTCTGGCTTTCTGGCAGTTTATTGGAGATAAGAGTCCCATGGACTTTCCTGCCCAGCTGGCTTTGAACTGCCATCTTCAGATCTTAGCCTCCTGAGTAGCTAGGATTACAGGCCTGAGCCACCAGTGCCTGGCCCAGTGGAAAGTGGTTTTTAAAGGCCTTCTTCAACTGCTTTTCTATGTGATTACTAAGTTTGGGCTACCAACTTCAAATATTTTTTACTTTAGAAAAGAATGACATTTCTGCCTAGCTCTTAGGAGGCTGAGGCAGAAGGATGATGAGTTTGGATTACATGGAGAGACCCTGCCTTGAAAAAATATAAAACAAACAGTTTTATTTATTTATATTATTACCATTATTATAGTAAGTTTACATTTATTAAAAGTGTTAACTAATAAGGGACTCCTAACATCATATGAACTAAGACTATGTTTTCAAATAAAATTCATGCTACCATATTACCTTGTGAAATTTCTTGCCATTTGTCTATGTAATTCAATTTAGATGTTTACCTAGGAAACACATTTGTAGGCTAGAAGATGATTCCTAATGTAAATCTCATCTTCTGTATATATTATGAACGTAGATATTACCTGCCTTTATTTGGGGCACTCTTTATGAGGACTATTAGAGCAAATGGTTTTTGAAGATGGGGATGGTCCATTCCTCTGTATCAATGAACAAACAAGCTTACTATTTCTTATAGAGTATTCTTGGTCCCCAATCTCAGGGTTCCTTTGATTGTAACAGAGATCAATGTAGGTTCTGATATCTCCTGCAACTCTTTGCATCACATCAGTCATTGGGCCTGGTGGGGTGTAGACAAGAGAATGAACATAAAATACTAACTGCATGGCTGAGGCTCAGACTTCCTTCTCTCTTACCCTGGACTTTCAAGTCTTCAGTTAACATGTGTGAAACGGTACATACTGATTTGTTAGCTGGAAAGCAAGGAGGAACTTAAGCCTCTTCTTTACTCTTTTTGATACAGGCAGGATACAAAATGATTTCATTAGAATAGATGTTCACCACGGTGATCCAAATGCAAAATATTTCCTCAGAGATCTTATCTGTGGATGAGATCCACTATTTTATTTTCAAACTATATATCCAAGAATGGACATGTTAATTTAGCAACTTACTTTTCATCCCCACAATTCAGTCATAAAACATCCCTAAACCCATAGTAATTTACCAAGATAATAGAAATCGAAGATAATATAACCCATAAAATTCCTTTCTTGCATATTGGCTTTAATCTTTTTATTACATTTTCCAGAGCAATGACACTTCAGCAAAAGGCAATTCAGACATTTTCTAGCTTGTAGACATCACAGTCAATAGGGGAAAGCTAGTTGCCTCTACTTTTGCAGGTTTCCAAACATAGTGTTAATATAAGCATGATTTGACTAGAACATCAGATAATAAAAAGAGGTTGAGGAGCATATTTAAACAGGTGAGGTCTTTCCTCATCTAATGATCTCTTGATTAGAAAAAAAACAGATTATTTTACACAGCTGTTAATGAATAGTAACATACTGCATCTCTAGTTTACAACCTGTCTCACCCACATTGCAATAAATCATTCAACCATTGTCTTACATGGCCAGCATGAGAGAGTGGCCATCATCAGTACAGAGTGTCATCACTGCAAATTTCTCCTTTAAGCTAATGCAGCACTTCATATGAGAGCAATATGCCACTTGATGATGTTGCCTAACCTCCATTAGAATGCTGCCTTTTGTTCCCCTTCTCTTTCAGCCTGGGAGTGTAGAACCCTCTTAACTCATTTGAGTCACTGAAAACTTCTAATGAGGACAAAGAGAAGAGAGACCAGCTAACTCAGATCTCACTTTTCTCCTCTCTCCACCCAGCCTACTCCTTCACTTGATTAGCCATGTCCTGGAAAGTTCTACCTCACTATCATTCTCTTCATACATATTGGGGAGCTTCCAAAAATAAGCTCAGGAAAATCATCTCCAACATGTGGGTACAAATAAGGCAACACTGACTAATAGGGTGATATTTACCAGCTCACTGCGCCTAATTGCACAATGAGGACCTCGCCCTGCTACCCCAAATCTCTCCCAGTTATTTCTGGAATCCCCTTATTGGTTCTCACATGTGTTCACCTAGATTCCTCCTCGCTTCTCCACATTGGCGCATGTGATGTGTCTATCAGCCCTTGGGTCCATTGCCAGAGCATTAATCCTAAGAGTTCTCTCTGTTGCAGATCTGTAGGTACCCAAGCATGCTATTTGTGTCTGGCTTGTACATAGGAGAAAAGTCTCTTCTTCCTGTACCTAGTATGTAATGTTGTTTGCCACAAGGCCTCAAAGCAGCTCTGCACCTGTGTTGGAATCTTTCAGAGTCTTTCTCTTCCAGTTTTTTCCATTAGGTTCTCAGTTGAGAGAGCTCTTCTCTGGTCTATGGGCCAGAGTTGGAGACAGGCATATGGTCTCCAGCCTTTTCCCACCTGTAAATGCAAGCTTCTGGGCATTTTCTCCCCCAAAGAACCTTTACTGCCATGAAAATTAATATGCAACTAGTCCTCCAAGCTACTTCTACACTGCCATTATACTTATTATACTTATGCAAATCATTTAACTTCTGACTCTTTGGAACCAGAATGTATCTTGTAATTCTTTGACTCTTCTACCACAACAACCAGAGATGAGAAACCATACAGCAGATGAGACCCAGTAAATTAAGGCTTGTCTTTATTAATAAATGCTCTACGCAATCAGGAAACGAAGCCTAACTCTGGACCCAGCTTCTAAAAACCTATGTGCATAGGTGAATGCTGAATGGACAGGAACTTTCTAAAGACATTCCATGATTTTTAGAGAACAGAACAAACTTGCATTAATCAATATGCTATACAGAGCTGCTTTCTTAGTGAAATGGGGCCCAATCCTGGTTCATAAAACTGTGATAAGTATTTGTTCCCAACCTCAAGTCATCTGACTCATTCATACTTGAACCAGGCAAAGCATCCTGACTTTGAGATGCCTGTCCCTTCATGCATGGGCAAGCAATTACTAGCTGTCTCATCTTCCTCAAAAATGTATCGCCATCAGTTGTTCAACAGTACACATGAGCCAAAAAAGACATTCTGATGGAGGTTACTTGGTTTTGGCTATTTAAGGACTTCTGGGTTAATCTAGTAGTCAGTGAGTCAGGGGTTGCCTAGCAACAGAAAAATACTTTCTCTGTATGTCTTCTCTGTGTCAAGTCCAAATCCAAGAGAATTGTAATCACACAGCTTGGGGAATGAACTCATCCTCATCTTCCTTTCTTCAATGCTAGGGCTTTCCCAATCATCCAAGGAGATAGAAATCTGAAGAAAGTTAAGGACCTCTGCTCTGAATCATTGGGATACAAAAGGGGTAAAAAGAAGAGTGTGTGTGTGTGTGTGTGTGTGTGTGTGTGTGTGTGTGTGTGTGTGTGTGTGTGTTTGTAGAAAGAGAGAGAGATCTGAGCCTTCAGGAACACAAGTGTATGCATTAGTTCATAGGAGCATAAAAGAGGTGATATGGAGGGTTTCCGCAGAAGAGTGCTCTGAAATGCACTCAAGTGAAGACAGGTCTTGACGCCTCATCTGATTGTGTAGACCAGAAGCCACGAGTCAATCTAACTTTCCTTACAGTCATGCAGAAAATGGAGAAAAAGAAAATGTGAAACTTACAGACTCCAAAGATGAATCTAAGAATCTAGTATATTGGTATTTTTTTATCTTTAAGAAGCATGCTATGTAGGATTGCTGATTTAAGTTGTAGGATTTCCTCTCGTAGGTTATTTAACAAACTAAGAGGAATGATTTATTGCTAAGGTATATACCTAATATGTGTGTTTTTTTAACCAGCGCAATAGACAGCAGCCTTAAAAAAGGAAGTGGTCAATTACCACTCATTGAAGGGCCATTACTTTTCTTCTTCCTTCTTTTCTTTTTCTTTTCTCTCTCTTCCTTCCTTCTTTCATTCTTTCCTTCCTTCTCTCTCTTCCTTCTCTTTCTCTCTCCTTCCTTCCTTCCTTCCTTCCTTCCTTCCTTCCTTCCTTCTTTCTTTCCTTCCTTCCTTCCTCCCTCCCTCCCTCCCCTCCTTCCTTCCTTCCTTCTTTTTTTTTGTCAGTTCTGGGGTTTGAACTCTGGGTCTGGCTGCTGTCCCTGAGTGGGCTACCACTTTGAGCCACAGTGCCACTTCCAGTTGTTTGGAAATGAGAGTCTCCTGAACTTTCCTGCCCAGGCTATATCTTTCAACCATCATCCCCAGATCCCAGCCTCTTAGTAGCTAGGATTGCAGTCATGAGTCATTGGCACCCAGATGTTTTTCTTCTTACTTTTTCTCCTTCATTAGCCTAAGCTGGCCATTTATTTGACTGTTACCAGGCCCCATCTACACAGGGCAGACCTGCAAGCAAGACAGCTGTGAATTCTCTATGATCTACATGTTTTCTATGGTCTAGCCTCCTAGAAGATGCTTCTAATGGTAGCTTCACTGAAAGGTGGGTTGATGGCTCCTGTAACAGCTCTCCTCTCACTTCCTCCATTCTTGTTTTATCTTTCCCCCTACTCATTATTGTTATTCTGATCCAAGTGAAGCAAACAACATAACCTAAAAACTTCATTCAACAGTAATGCATGGAGCTCATATACTGTTACCTCCCTGAGAAACTCACCATCAATAGAGATGAAAGGCTCTGACCTTTTAATCTTTGTTGTGGGTGAGTCAGACGATCAATGAGTATTGAAGTGGTGAATGCTGCAGAGGAAGAGAACAAAGCAGATGAGAGAAATGATGGGGAAACTTTGGTGCTTAGAAAAGGCCTCTGTGAGAAGGCAGCTGCATAGTCAAGACCGACTAGAGGTGGACAGGCAAGCCAAGTGTGTGTCAGGGAAGAGAGTAAGGGCACGAGGCAGACAGGAGACTCACTGGCTCAGAAATATAGCCAGATGTGGAGACAGGAGGAATGTGGTAGGATGTGGGAGGCGGTGAGTCAGAGGGGGTGAAGCAAGAAATGAGAATAAAACCATGTTGGCTTAGAGGACAAATGAGACTACTTGATGCTGCTAAGTGTGTACTACATCCTGGTTCTGGACTTGGCTTCCATCCTCCCACCTTATTCTCACAGTGACTCTGGCTGTTATCAAGATTTTCTTCACAGAAACACAATCTCAAGTATAGAAGGAGGAAGGCACCAGCAGATCACCTAGTTCATAAGCAGCCGCATAGAACCTGGTACTATAAGGTTCCCCAAAGCTTGCTTCTTGTTCTCTACAATCGACCTTCCCACGGATCTCAACCTGATGGGCGAAAAATATTCAACAAGTATTTCAACAACTAATTTGTTATTTTAAAATTTCACTTTAACCCTAACACACCTACAAGGGATTGCAACAAATCCCAGAAGCATTAAGAAATTAAACATAAATTGAAACCTGTGAAATGAGGAGAAAACAAGAATCTATGTTTAGGACATTGCAAGGCAGCAAACACTAATAGCTGTGACAGAGAAAATAGGAAGAATGTGATCAATCAGTATATTCAAATGTTAAACTTCTCTTTATCCCCCAAACTTAAAAAAATCAGGGGAACTTCAAATTCAGATATTCAAGAAGTATCATTTAAAAATTTTGTAAAGAATATGCATGTATTTATAAGGAGTAAAGATAAAATGTAGAAAATGCTCACTATCAGAGATAGGGAACATGATGCTATGTGAAATAAGGTAGGCACATAAAGACAAGTAAGTCCTACGTGACTTCAATCCAATGTGGAATTTAGAAAGGCTGGTCTCATAGGAACAGAGGATAAAATATCATTCACTAGAGAATAGAGGGCAGGTTTACATATATATTGATCAATGCCCCAAGTTTTAGTTAAATAAGATGAATAATTTTAAGAGATCAATATGCCTACATCATGAGGACTATGGATAATAACAATATAATCTACACTTAGCCGGGCGCTGGTGGCTCACGCCTGTAATCCTAGCTACTCAGGAGGCTGAGATCTGAGGATCACGGTTCAAAGCCAGCCCGGGCAGGAGAGACCGTGAGACTCCTATCTCCAATAAACCACCAGAAAACCGGAAGTGGCGCTGTAGCTCAAGTGGTAGAGCGCTCGCCTTGAGCTGAAGAGCTGAGGGACAGCGCCCAGGCCCAGAGTTCAAGCCCCACAACCGACAAAAAAAAAAAAAAAAAAAAAAAAAAACAATATAATCTACACTTAAAATTGCTACAAGAACATATTTTAAGCATGCTTGCAACAAAACATGATAAATATATATTAATTATTGTATTATTATAGTACATTATATTATTATAGAATTATATTGATTACATTATATTATTATATATTAATTCTACATTGTATGTAGGCCTTAAATAAAAAATATATATCTATACCTACATATTTCAGTAAACAGTCTCATGCACAAAGACCACCAGTTTGAATTCTGTTTACTCTGAAATCCAAAACCTTTATCATACATAAATTGTGGAAAATTATAGTTATATATTATTATATAATTATACATTAAATATATATGAATATCTTAACTGTATATAGCGTAATATATTATATATAACTTAATATGAATATAGTATACATAATATAGTATATAGAGTATGTAATATATAATACATTTACTATAAAAATATAAATATATAAAATGTATTCATATGAATTATATAAATTATTTATATAAAGATATTTCATGCTGAATTTGAATGACTTGTTAGTTTTAGAAACAATTTAATAATAAATAAGTGAATGCTTATTTACTTATTGAAAGAACATTCAATCAAAAGAAATACAGATAATTCAATTAAACATGTATATAGGGTATTAACATAAATTTAGAATGTGGAAATATAACTAGTCCATAGCGTGGAAAAATATTCAGTTTCACTAACAATCAAATAATAACTTATAGCATAGTTTTCTTCCATAAAATTAGCATTTTATGGTAATATTGACAAATATTAGCAGGGGTACATCGAAGAATAAACAGTAACTGTTGTTGTTGTTAGTTACATAGCTTAATTAATATCTATGTTTTATCCTTGGTTTATTCTTGGTAAAACTTTTGCTATCAGTAAACAGACTTCAAAATGAAGGTCTTTGTTTACTGGAGAAATCCCTGCAATACAGTTAAAGTACACCTAGAGCTCCACAAAGCACTTTGCTGATGACTTCTCCTGTTTGTTTCCTGTTCATAGAAATTTTTACACACATCGAATAGATCCTAAAAGATATAAAATATATTGCTGGAGACAACAAGCAAGAAAAATCTATACAAACTACATAATGGCTAAGAATTACTATGTTGAGCTTTTCAAAATTACTATTGTATGTTTCAGTTGGTGACTAAAACAAGAAAGTCCTTAGATCATTTGTCAATGGTTAAGACTTCTCTACCTTTCTACCTCTCGCTTTCAATTTGGTGTTCATGGAAGCTCTGCTAAGAGAGCCAAGGAGAGGGGACAAGGACCATAGGACAACAAGCCTAGCAACCATTTGCTTTAACTATGTGCAATGAAAATACAAGTGGTTGAACAAAGGAACGATATGATCATCCCATATTTCACAAAGATCAGTTAAAGTGGTATTTTTATTATTTTCACAAATATTTTGTTATAACATTTCCAGATAAAGGTTTCTACTATCCTCTATCCAAAAAAAATAAGAAGAAAATAAAGAAAAAAGGCATAGCAAAATAATGCAGAAGAAAAGAAAGAGAAAGAAAAGAAAATAGGAAAGCCAGCCTGTCACTGGTGCCTCACTCTTGTAATCTTAACTACTCAAGAGGCTAAGATCTGAAGATTACAGTTCAAAGACAACTCAGGAAGAAATGTCCTGTGAACCTTTTATCTCCAATGAACCAGCAAAAAGCTGAAAGTACAGCTGTGGCTAAAGTAGTATAGCTTCAGCCTTGAGCAAAAAAGCCAAATAACAACTCAGGCATTGAATCCAAGTCCTAGTACAAGGACAAAAAAGAAAGAAAAGAAGAAAGAACAAAAGAACAATCAAGCCAAACAAACAATAAAACCTAATATACCTAGCTAGCAAAATTTATTTAACTTTCCACAATCTTTTAAATAGATTTACTTTTGTCTTTTATTGCTATTCACATTTACAGAAGAAATTTCATTTTATAAATAGTGCAAAGGTAGCCAGGTGTTGGTATATCGTGCTTGTAATCCTAACTACTCAGGAGGCTGAATTCTGAAGATTATGGTTCAAAGCCAGCCCGGGCAGAGATTCACGTTTCCAATTAACCACCATGAAACCAGAAGTGTCACTGTGACTCAAAGTGGTAGAGTACTAGCCTTGAGTGAAGGAACTCAGGGACAGTGCACAGGCCCTGAGTTCAAGCCCCACAACTTAAAAAAAAAAAGTGTGGGGCAGGGGGGAGTTGAAAGAGTGCGAAGTTAAACTGCAGCCAGACATGCATTCTGAATTTTCATAATAGCTCAAGACATGGAGCTCCACACAGAAAGCCACATACCATAAAACACACAAGTTAATCTCCACAGCAATGGGGAAGCACAAACACATGTGATATGTGGCACAAAGTTCAAGGTTCTAATCTGGATTATGATTGTGCTATATATCAAAATAGAATTAATAACCAAACAGACATGCTGAGGTGGTTCTTTCAGTCTGAGCCACAGTTGGCTCGATGCTTGAGGCAGAAAAACACACAGATTATCTGTAAATTCATTAAGAAGAGTAAGATGTCTTCATTGACTCCTACACTGAAATGACAGAAAAGAACATACTTTATGTACCCATGACTAACTGTTCCTAATGCTTACCTTGCAAAACAATTACCTCACCACAATGCCGCACTGAGAGATTTGCCTATTTGATGAAAAATTCCCTAACAAACTTTAACAGGAAAGAAAACAGTAGGCCAAAATATCCCACAGTCATAGATAACTTTATCAGAACCTTCCCAAAGTACAGGAATGGATTAAGAAATCAAATCTGAAGACATACTGGAATCTTACAATGGAGTCAAGCAAAACCCTACATCTGGAAATGTAGCTAGGCTTGCCAGTAGGATTTTCTCATGGAAATGCTTAGGCCATTTCTGCATAAATTATAGCACCATGTATTATTGCCACACTGCTGTACAAAGTATGAAGTGAAGTGAGCATGAATGAAGGGAGATCCAACATATATCCAGGCAGCTTTCAGTGGAATGTGTTAAGGGGTACCATGTTTCAGGCAATGGGTTAAAGTGCTGGGACCTGAGAGGTAACTAAGTAGAGTGCTTCTTGTAGGGAGTTAGTTCACAAGGTAGCACAGAGAGTAGTGCATACAATGGTGACATGCCTAAATCACAGTCCCTCAGGAGAGAAATGTACACAGGGCTATGCAGTTATGGATCAACATAGACAGACCCACTGGTGTTGGGTGTGAAGCTAGCTCCATGGGTATGGAGCTGTGGTTGAGGCTTCTCAGATGAACAAGTATGAGCTAAAAGAACAAAGCAATGAAAGAAGCTAACTATTTCTAGCATGTACCACTGGGAATTGCATAAACTTTGGAGACTTGAAATGAATCTGATTATGCAGGAAATTTGAAAACCCATGATAATGCCAGTTCACTTTTTAATTTAAAAACTCACTGATTTCAATGTGATTTGTTTGTTCACTACTGAGGTTTGAACTCAGGGCCTCTCACATGCTAGGCAAGTGCTCTTTAGTTCAGCAAGAGCTGAACTATATTCTCAGCCCTTTTCCTTGTATTTGTTTTAAAATAAGGCCTTGTTAACTTTACCTGGGCTGGCCTAGAACTTGCAATCCTATCATTTCTATCTTGTGAGTAGCTAGTATTAGAGTTATCTACCACCACACTCAGTTCAAGTAAGTTGCAGTTTTGTTTGTTTATTTAGAATAATCTAATATTTCTCTGGTACAGTCACATTGGAGCATACATAAAGGAGTTTAAGTGTGTGTTCAATCTTTACAAGGTATGTATTTGGCCTTCCATATCCACAGATTCTGCACCTACAGATTAAAATAAAACTAGGATCAAAAATTGAAACTGTACTGAACATGTACAGACTTACATTGTTATTGCTGCATAAATAATACACCATAACTCCTTGCATTTATTTATTTATTTGGGGGGGGGGTCCAGTCATGGGGCCTGAACTCTGGGCCTGGGTGCTGTTCCTCAGCTCTTCAGCTCAAGACTAGCACTCTACCACTTGAGCCACAGCGCCACTTCCGGCTTTTTTTCTTTTTGCTTATGTGGTGCTGGGGAATCGAACCCAAGGCCTCATGCATGCAAGACAAGTGCTCTACCACTGAGCCACCTTCCCAGGCCCAACTCCTTGCATTTATATCTCAGGTATTATAAATAACGAAGGTACAATGTAAAGTATAAGAGAGGATATGCACAAGTTCTATGCAAATATGCTGCCTCTTTACAGGAGGAACTTGAACATCTGGATTCTAGCAACTATAGGGAGTGCTGGACCCAAACTTCAATGGACAATGGGAGACAAATGTATATACTATGTGTTTATACTGTATACTTAAGTATATGTGTTTATACTGTATATTTATACTGTATATATAAGAATAATTATGGGACTAAGAGTAAGGACCATATCTTCTTGCCCTAGGATCTGGGACAGTATATTACTTACCCTAGGAGATAATGCTATTTGTTCCCATCATAACAGCTTTATAAACTAGACTGAACGAAAATTGACCAGAATAAGCATCGATGCCAGATTATTGCCCACATAGCAGGCGAAAGGGGACTCTGGTCCAGGTAGCAGACTGGGTTCTACTGAGGAGACTGCTTGTCTGGTCTTGGAAGAGCCTTTGAAATGAGGAGCGAGAGAATGCTATAGAGTAAGAATCAATGCTTTACTGAAAATCTAATCTCCATGTCACTCAAACACTAAGAAGCTATTTCATTCTGTCCTAAACCACAAGACAAGACAAAGGGCCGGTCTTGCCTCCTGAGAGAACACAAGAAAGCCCCAGACATCTCAGGAGCTGGTGTGTGGTCAAGTGGCCCTGAGGCTAGGCTGCTCTGTATGGCCTCATCACTCTTACAGGCCGGGCAGCCAGGGTCTTCTCAGTAGGACCAAGAGGCAGAGAAAGAATTGAAAACAAGTGGTGGGCCCAGAGAGAATTAGTAATGGGAAGACTGAAGTCTATGGGCCTATGGCCCAGGGAGGAAGCCATCTTTCAGCCAGGGGCTGAAAGGCTAAAAATTGTTACTGTGTTGCTGAAGACAAGCTCAGTCTTTAGTGTAACAGGAGAGCTGGGCAAGGTTTCAGGATTACACTGGAGGCTGAGATCTGAGGATCATTGTTCAAAGCCAGTCCAGGTAGGGCTGTTTATGACACTCTTATCTCTGATTATCAGAAAAATGCTGATGTTAGAGCTATGGCTCAATTGGCTTCTCAGTTCAAGCCTCAGGACTGGCATAGAAAACAGCAAACCAGTATCATTTACCAGGGAAGAAAGATGGGCTTGGAAGGAAGAAGAAGAAATAGGGAGAAAGAGGCATGAAAGGCAAGAACACATGGGTACAATTCACAAGTAATTAGTTGGATTTGTCTATGTGAATAAATGATAGGAGGCCTGCATGGTAACAACAGTTATTGAACTGAGAACCCCGTTGACCATGTTAGTCAAATCGCTATAGCCTACTGTGAGCTGGCCACAGAAACTTCAGCTGGCTAGGATGATGACTAAATGGAGGACTGAGCAGGAGCTACCTGGAATCTAGAATTAGAAAGCCCCAAAACTCTCAAATCCAATCCCAAATCTCACTCTGTCACAAAAATCACATTCAATGTTTCACCAGTCAGGATCTCAAATTCTCTATGTAAAATGGTGATCAAATAAAGGTCCAGAGAGGCATTAAGTTTCATACACACAATGGGCTTAATCCAGGAAAAATCAAAAAGCCTGACTATTATCATTAGTTTTGTGCTTAATTGGAGCCACTTAAAAGAGACTACATGCACACAATTAGAATTCAGCAAGTTCAAAGTCATTTTATGTCCTAGAACTCTGTTTAACTTCCTCCTAAGTTTCAGATACAAAGATTCTGATGTAAATGTCATCTTACTCTTTGGCTAATTTATTCTGAAGACAGTACACATTTTTTTTTCATCTCTAATCTGCAATTCACTTAGACTCCTCATTACCTCTAGTCATGCAACCAAATTAATTCAAGGAAAGAGTCTCTAAGCACGGACAGCAACTGATGGTAGGTATAATAGAATAAGAGACCAGAAAGACAGCTTTGGTTAGGGTAGGAGTTTCAGTATTTTACAAATCTGTCAACCTTACAATGTAGTGTTTCAATAAGGGTTGAGTCACAAATCCATTTCAATTACTCCACAAAAGAAAGAAAATTGTACGTGACAGTAGACCATGAACACTCTCTAGCAGCTAAACCTGCCAAAACAGAGGGCAAGAGTTGTATGGTATGTTGGTTACATGGTAAAGATCAGCATAGGGATTGAATCCCATGTGTAGTGAGTGTCCTGTATGTATGTATGTAAAAAAGAGAGAGTGAGACTGACAGAAACACAGAGACAGAGAGACATATGGATGGACAAAAAGACAGAGAGAGACAGAGAAAATATGAGTTTTGAGAAAGATAAGAGTAAGAGGAGACTCAGAACTAGAGTTTTAGTGACTTTGTAGATGTTGTGTTGTTACTAATTTCTATGTCATCCTGGTAATTCCATGAAAATTATATTATTAATAAGATATAATGACTATAATAGTCAATATATGAACAGAGACTGGCTGGATTTTGGATAAATATAAATGTTACTGTATCAGCCAAAGTGAATAAGGTACTGAAAGGAATTGGGTTGTTCTCAGTCTGAAAACTATAGAACACTTACCTTTATTTTTGGAAGGAAAAGAATTTAACTCAGGAGCACACATTTCATGAGCAAGACTTTCCCATTCTGAAGTAATAGGTGGTAAGAACTATGTACTACATAAATACTTATTGTCTCGTCAATTCCTGCACTGGAGAGCGATGCCAGCCTGATTTCTTCTCAGCTGAGTAGGAAGGCACATGCTCAGGTATCCCTCTTCATGCTTATCTGTGCAATCCCCTTTTAGCAGAAATCTTAAATCCATCACAAGGGTGGACTTAACTCCTCCCCAGCTGGAGTGGCAGACTCATGTTCCACAGCCAAAGGGAAATGTGACAAAGCAGATACTTCAGGCCTTTATCCAGGCTTCAGAGCAAAGAAGATCCCTGAGGAAGAAACTTTCAAATCCAGGGAGCAAAAGACCCTTCCTGGAGGCTTGGGGCATCCACTGACTCCATAAAGCAGTTTTTCTCCTGACCTCTAAGCTTCTCTAAAGGCTCAGCTTTCTGTGCTGTGAGCATCTGGTAGCAGATCTCAGGATAAAGATAGATGAAGCTCCATACTCTCACCTTTTCCCCTTACTGCTTTAGATTTAATTTCCCAACTCCTAATCCCAACTGATTTTCAGTGAAAAGCAAGGTATGCATAAAAATGCTAAATATTCAATCATGGGATAAATGAAAAGTAGAGAAACGAAGCTTATTCATTTGGATCTGGCCCTGTGTCTTTTTCATACTCCCTAAGTTCACAACCCAAGTGTGTGCCACTCACCAAGTGCTGGGGGTTTCATGTTTAGGTGCAGACATAGACACAATCTAGGCTGGTAACAATCAACCTGTTGATCAACAAGAAGATTGTGAATTAGAAAACTCTTTGAAAAACTGGGAGAAGAAAATGGGATATTTATTGTAGTAGTAGAAATACATACTTTATATAACAGTAATGGAAAAAGCCACTTTGAGATATATGGTTTACTCCCAAAAGAAATAGGCAAGGTGCTGGTGGCTTACGCCTGTAATCATAGCTACTCGGGAGGCTGAGATCTGAGGATGAATGTTCAAAGCCAGCCCCGGCAGAGAATTCTCCATGAGAGTCTTATTCCCAATTAACCACTCAAAAATTAGAAGTGGAACTGTGGCTCAAAGTGACAGAGCACAGGCTTTGAACTAAACAGTGCTCAGGGGCAGCACTCAGGCTCTATGTCTAAGCCCCATGACCGTTAAAATAAATAAAATAAAACCATAACACGTTTAATAGATAAAATATAAGTTTAAAGGACTACAATACATACTGTGTCTCCTCTTCTAGACTCACATTCAATGAATGGCTTTGTCTCCACGTTAGAGAGGACACTGAAGGCTTTGGAGAAACTATTTCTCCTTTCCATGAGCATATCCTAACCTCCTTATCTCTAGGCCAGGAAAGCCTGTCTCTACTCCTGTTCCAGTCGCGAAGCTACAACAGGTCAAGAAGGACAAGTACTTCTGCTCCAACCAGCAATCAGGCTCTCTGGAGCCCCTTAATTTTAGAGGTGTGGCTCCTTTCTGCTATACAGTCAGCTTCCCACAACACTGAATTCTATGCTCTACTGTTTCTCTTAATCTTTTAACTACTACTTCCTTAAAATAATCATCTTGTGTCTTCTGCAAGACCAGTCTCTCTTGGTTTTCTTCCTGTCTCCTTCTTGGGCTTCCTCCTCTACTGTCTAAATGTTACAGATCCTTGGGGCCAGGTCTTTAGACCTCTTATCCATCTAACCTTCTCCCAAGTGATCTCATCCAGACTTAATTTATGAATGTGTATTAATTTATTAATATGTATTACTTCAAACAATATGCATAGCCAGTTGTGGTTGCTATGTGCACATTAATTTCTACACAGACACTCAATTCTCACAAGTTATCATTATGCACTCAGAGTGTTCTTTTCCAAATGTCACCTAACAATGATAGTTTATCGGAGGAGAGGGCAACAATTCACCTTTCTCTATTAATGAAATGCACATATGAATTGTTAGCCGCATATAAATCATCTTACATGCCTTCACAGTGCCATGACTTAGAACCCATATTCCACAGGGATGGTCTAAACTCATATCTTTCTTTCCAGAGGATGTAAAGTTGAGTTTTCATCTTTCTATTGATAGACCTTAATATGTTCTTATATTTCATTTTTATCTTTCTTTGGAGACAATAAATCCCAGTTGAGAAACAATGTGTATTTGATTAGGAATAGTTAAGATGATGTATGAGTTCCATGTTTAAAAAATTGAACTCTCTCTTTGCCTGCTTGAGTAATAGAATTTGTATTAGAAAGAAATATATTTTCAGGCATAACTGGTAAAAAATAAACAGATGCAAAATGGAATATCTTCTTTCTACAAGATTGAATTACAAACCAGTGAGTAGGTCAGAATTAGGGATGCTCGGCTTGTTCTGATCCTGCACTTACTTGTGTCTTGATTCTCTAGAAGGTAGCAAGTATGGAGCCAATATAAGAAGGTAAAGGCAGGTTAAACATGGCAGCTGAGATTACCTTCCCAACTCTGAGTCCTTTAGCAACAACAAGCAAATAAACACACAAAATAAAGCACAACTCAATCTGACTCTATTGTTGCAATGTGTCAAATATAAGAAAGCTCTTTTTCTGGGCACAAGCTTACTCAGAAATAAGATCTAGATGATCTTAGTTCAAAACCAGTGTGGGGAGAAAAGTCTGAGAAACTCCATCTCCAAAATAGCATGGAGATATGGCTCAAGTAACAGAACAACAGGACAGCAACAACCAAGCCAACATGTTGCCTTGAAATAAAATTCCAGTACTGCCAGAGGATAGAGCAAAGCTACTTCCTAGGACCTTTCAGATAAGTTATTTGTTCACCTAACAAATAATTTTGGTAAGAAAATAATTATTTAATTAAGTACTTAGGCCCTAAAGAATAGAGCCAAAGTCCAGACTGATCTCTCAAAAGTGAAAGTCAATTTTCTTCAAACACTTTCAGTTTTAATTAACTACAACAAAAATAATCTTGAGATAGAGTTCATGATTTTGGAGTCAGACATGGTTACACAAATCTAGAATCCCAGCATTTATGAGGTAGAGGTAGGAGGACATGGGTTCAAGGCTAGCTTGGGCTAGCTAGTAAAATCCTGTCTTTAAAAAAATCTATAGTTTCACTGTATATATTTGCAAATGTGGAAGTAACATAGGTCAACTCGAATTTCATTTTGAAATTCTAATTGTGTATTTAAATTCTAATAAATGTGTACCCAAGCTCAAACAACACTGCTGAAATCCGTCTGTCCACATTACAAATTTTGATTCTGAGTTCCAAAACTCACCCAGAAAATTCATCTCAGGAAATTGTTCCCCAGAGACCACTTCTGGGGACAATATGTTTTGAAATCTTTAGGAATATTACAATGTGAAAAGAGAGAACTCCCTATGAAAATGAAAGAAATTAGAGCTGGGAAGGTGGCTCAGTGGTAGAACATTTGCCTTGCATGCCTGAGGCCCTGGGTTCAATTCCTCAGCACCACATAAGCAAAAAGAAAAAAGCGGGAAGTGGTACTGTGGCTCAAGTGGTAGAGCGCTCACCTTGAGCTGAAGAGCTGAGGGTCAGTACCCAGGCCCAGAGTTCAGGCCCCACGACCAGACCCCCCCCCCCAAAAAAAAGAAAGAAATTAAACAATCTAAAGAATTAGACATGACAGGCACGGATGTAATCCTAGCTACTCAAGAGGCTGAGATCTGAGGATTGTGATTTGAAGCCAGCCTGGGCAGGAAAATCCATGAGACTTCTTTTACATTTTATTTTCTTATAAAGGTCCTATACAGAGAGGTTACAGTTACATCAGTAAGGTAATGAGTATATTTCTTGTTGGGCATTCTTCCCACTATCCTTTCCCTCCCCCATTAGTCTCCCCCCCCCCCCCACACAAAGTTGTAAGGTTCATTTCCAACATAGTATCTTGTGAGTATCATTGTTACAATGGATCCATGAGACTCTTATCTCCAGTTAATCACAGAAAAACCAGAAGTGGTGCTGTGTCTCAAGTGGTAAAGTGCTAGCCTTAAGCAAAAGGAGCTCAGGGATAGCACCCAGGGCCAGAGTTCAAGCCTCAGGACTGGCAAAAAAGAAAAAAAAAGAATTAGATGTCATGCTGTCAATCTTACAAACAGCCCCTTCTGAATTAAAGAGGGTCATCACCTCCCCAGAATCCATTGTTTAAAACCTCAATCTGGCTCTTTTATATGGGCAGGAAACTCTCAACATAATCCTCTCTCTATAAGATGTTTAATAAGGCCTGTAAGCTAATTGCTGAATACAAGTCTGCTGGTCACATACTCTGCAGAGGAAAGGACAATTAAAAGAAGAATTCTCCTGCATTTTCATAGCACTAATAACACAGCATGCACGTGTAGAAGAATACTGAAGATAACTTGGTTAGCTTCAGAGTATGTGCTAGATGGAGAGAAAACAGCCAATTATCATTGAAGTTGGAGGAACCAAGTCATGAAGGTCCTTGACAACCTGCAAAGCATGCTTCATCTGCCATGCTAGCCTCCCTCTCTGACTGCTTTTTCACAGTCTCTAGTAGAAAAGGGACTTGGGAATGCAGACATTTCAAGCCATTATTCTCACTATTGTTTTATCTAACAATATCTTACATAAGCAGACATCAGTGCTAATGACCAAAGAAATGTATGAGTAGCCAAGATCCAGCACATTAGAAAAGCAACACCTCCACAAATTTCTACTAATTTCAAATAATATGGAACGGTCTATTTTATTCCTTCAAACAAAGATATATCTACTCTTCTTTTAGAACTGCAAGAAAATCAGAATTACTGTGGAAGTCAGACTTAAAACCTAACTTAAGTCTTATGCTTGTTCGTATAGTCATATATCAGGTCTAAGTAGCCTTCTCTGTTATATATAAATGCATCAAAACCTAGAGCTTGAAGAAACATAATTAACCAAGAGTTGAGAGTGTAAAATGGTGCTCCAACATCCCAAGGGATATTTATTTATTTATTTATTTATTGGCTTACATCTCTTTTTTCTCTCTTTTCTTTTCTCTTTCCTTTCCTTTCTTTTTTTTAATTGTGAAAATACTGTACAGAGGGGTTACAAATACATGGGCAAGATAATGAGTACATTTCTTATCAAGCATTGGACTTACATCTCTTATATGGGGAAATTTCTTTTGTTGTTGTTGTTGTTTGTTTTTTGTCAATCGTGGGGCTTGAACTCTGGGCCTGGGTGCTGTCCCTCAGCTCTTCGGCTCAAGGTGAGCTCTCTACCACGCGAGCCATAGCACCACTTCCAGTTTTCTGGTGGTTAATTGGAGATAAGAGTTTCATGGCTTTTCCTGCCCAGGCTGGCTTTGAGCCATGATCCTCAAATCTCAGCCTCCTGAATAGCTAAGATTATAGGCGTGAGCCACCAGCGCCCAGTGGGGATTTCATTGTTAAATCTCTATTCACATTTATACTTCATATTAATTAATTATACCCTTTCCATCACATGCCCTGCACCTTTCCCTCTAAGGAATATTGTCCCCAACAGATTTCTTTATTCAGTTTTCCTAATTGTGAATAGTCTATTTTTACAGCATTCCATCTTCTTTATCTTTCCCCCAGAAATGCCCCCAGGAGATAGTCATAGTACATGTGTTATTTTCTGAGGATTACTGTAACAAATTGTCACATATTGGTTGGCGTAAAACCAAAGAAATCTGCTCTGTCACAGTTCTGAAAGCATGAAAGTTTGGACTCAAGCTGGGTGTGGTAGCTCATGCCGGTAATTTTAGCTACTCAGGAAATAGAGATCAGGAAGACTGTGATTGAAGGCCAGTCCAGGCAAAAAGTCAGCAAATCTCCAACTCAAGCAAGCTAGGTACATTGGTTCATGATCATGGTCTAAAGAGTCCTAGACAAAATTGTAAGACCTTGTCTAAAAATCAGTTAGGAGGCAAATGTTCTTAGAGTTTGGGTTTGTGGTTAAAGTGGGGACATGGACCAAGACCCTGAGTTCAAACCCAGTACCAGCCCCAAACACTAAACATCTGAAACCAGGCTGTGAGCAAAGGTGTGCTCCCTGTGATCAGCATAAAGAAGGAATCCCATATTGCTTGCTCTAGTTTCTGGTGGTTGCCATTGGTGCTTGTGGGCTTCACTTCTGTTTCCTATTCTTTTCCTTTCTGTGTCAGTGATTGCTATTCTTCAAACAACAGGGATGGACATTGGATTAGATCCTATCTTAGTCCAATATGATTTTTATCTAAACTTCAATCATATCTGCAAACTCTATACCCAAATAAGATTAAACTTACTAGTTCTGGGATTTAGGACTTCTATATATCTTTTCAGGAGACAAGATTCAACTCATAACATTGTCTCCTTCAAACTAGAGCTAACAGCATGATGTAGCTCTTGGATGCTGAAGGATGATGAAAATGGAAAGACAGGCACCTAGCCTACAAACAGCCATGTCATAGTGTGTTTTTGTGTATCAGGACCATGGACAGAAGCTCATATTTCATCCATCACCTCCCATCCCACCCTAACACTGGTTATGCTAATACCTACTGAGAAATATACATTGCACTAAACAGGGCCATACCAAAGGGCCTTGTCCCCCTACTAAATTTGTACTTCTTACATAACAATTTATCTTAATACAACTTTGTCTGATATTGTGAAAATATTATAGTGGTAGAAAATTATTTGCTACCATATAAAAGTTGTTAGCTTTTTGAAATCTAGGGTTCCATCTTCACTGTAAAGACCTGGAACCTTCAAATATTCACTTTAGCCAGTAGAGAAAGAATTTTCTCTTGACCTTTAACTTAATTAATCATTATAGAAAATTAAGAAAATCATTTTAATATACTTAAGGCTATAACATGACCAACATTTTTGGTGCTTTTCTAAGATACAGAATGTCAAAGCAACATGTGAACATATAAATGGACTGGTGGATAATTCCCAAAGTCAGGATGGGAAAGGAAATGGAGAGTGAGAAGGAGCTAGTGGCCCTATTGAAGAAGTCAAGCCTTCTATGACCTGCTGGGCACTTACTGAAAAAAATAAAATAAAAAAGCAAATAAAAATAAAAAAAGAAAAAAAAAAAGCAATTTAGGTTCTCTAGTAAGTATCTACTTTTAATTTTATTTAGATCATCTTTTGAGTAAAAGGTAATCTAGAGATTGGTGACACTAGAAGCAGTGTTAATGAGGGTTATAATAATTTAAAAAACAGGAGAATGAAATGAAGAAATAGGAGAATGAATCTGTAGGTCCTAGTTACTGATTTCATAGTAGAGATAAAATTCTGTCTTGGGAGACTCAGAAGAGAAATTAATCTGAGGAGACAGTAAATAATAAGCTTCACCACTGATAGGTCAAATGTGACTTGCCTTTGAAAGGTCAAAGTTCATATCTCTATCAGCTATACTGCAAAAGAATTGGCCAAATTGCCTGAGTCACTGGAATCAGTACTTTATACTCTGAGACTGTAAATTCCATTGAAGTTAAAATACCATTTCCAAATTCATATCACTTTGAGGCAGATTAAAAAGATACTTCTCATGTCTACTTCCTCCTCAAAGTTATTAACTAATCTAAGTAGAAAAACTCATTTATTCTTGAACACCTTGCAGCTTTTTTTTTTTTCTGTCTCTACGCTCTTCAGTTCAAGGTGAGTGCTCTACCGGTTAAGCCACAGTGCCACTTCCAGTTTTCCAGTGGTTTATTGGAGATAAGAGTCTCATGGACTTTCCTGCGTGGCTGGGTTTGAACTGTGATCTTCAGATCTCAGCCTCCTGAGTACCTAGGATTACAAGCGTAAGCCACTGGCACCCAGCTCCTTGTAGCTTCTTAATGACTTTAAATAAAGAATCATTTGGGTAATCATTTGGGTAAATGCCCGAAAGTGGGATTGCTGGGTCATTGGGGAGCTCTATGTGGAGTCTTTTGAGGAACCTCCATACTGCTTTCCAAAGTGGTTGAACAAGTTTACATTCCCACCAACAATGAAGTAAGGTTCCTTTCTGTCCACATCCCCTCCAGCATCTGTTGTTGTTAGAGTTCTTGATTTTTGCCATTCTAACTGGAGTGAGGTGATATCTCAATGTTGTTTTGATTTGCATTTCTTTTATGGCTAGGGATGTTGAACATTTCTTCATGTGTCTATTGGCCATCCTTCTTTCTTCTTCAGAGAAGCTTCGCTTTAAGTCTTTCGTCCACTTACTTATTGGGCAGTTGTTTCTTTGAGGATTTGTTGTTGGGTGGTTTAATTTTTTGAGTTCCAAGTATATTTTAGATATGAGACCCTTGTCTGTTGTATGGCTAGTAAAGATCTTCTCCCAGTCCGTGGGCTTTCTATTGATCTTGCTAGCTATGTCATTTGCCCTGCAGAAGCTCTGCAACCTTAAGGCCACACTAAAGCTACCAGCACAACTATGTTTATTGCAGCATTATTTACCATAGCTAAGATATGGAACCAACCCAGATGCCCCTCAGTAGATGAATGGATCAAGAAGATGTGGTATATATACACAATGGAATTCTATGCCTCCATCAGAAAGAATGACATTTCCCCATTTGTTAGGAAATGGAAAGGCTTGGAAAAAATTATATTAAGTGAAGTAAGCCAGGCCCAAAGAAACATAGGTCCCATGGTTTCCCTTATTTGCAATATCTAGTATAGGTATGAGTCAAGCGGAAAAAGTCAGAGAATGTGATGTTAGGAAAACGAACCCTCAAATATGTATTTTAATGTTTTTGTTTCTTTCATGCATGTGCTCTAACGCATTTATAAGATTATTTCTTTGTTGCTTTGTATGTCCCTCCCCCACAGTGTAACCCCCGCTTTCACTATATTTGATGTCAGTATAACATGTGGAGGAGACGGGGACAAACAAGTCGTTTAAGGATTCAGGTGGACTTGTTGCAACAATGAGAAGTACAAAATGTCATGTCAAAACCAGCTTTACAATGTCGGTGGGGGGGGAGGGGGGGTATGATTGGGTGGGGGGGAGGGGGGAGGCTGGGAAGGGAGGTGAAGGGTAAAAAAAGGAGGAGGCTGCAATGCTTGGTAAGAAATGTATGCATTATCCTGCCCATGTAATTGTAACCCCTCTGTACAGTATGTTCTCAAATAAAATAAAATAAAATTTAAAAATAAATATATAAATAAATAAAGAATAACTCTTGACTGTATTCCCCAATCAGAACAGGGAATTTATCCTTAGAAGTATAGAAAAGAAGAGAAAGCCTGAGAATGTTGGGCCTCTTATGCTGATTAGATCACCAGGAGCATTTACAGACATGTTATCCTTGACACAGCCTACATACGTACCTAGACTACTTGGGTTATTTGGTTGATTCTGAGTGTCAGAGATTAAGATAATCCTCACATAGGAGGGTCTGCAGTTGAAAATAGCCAACCCATGATAGAATTTGCATATGAGAATCATATGTTTGTTCTAGAAGTCTCACTCCACAGACACCTAAGACACACCGAAAAAGTCAAGGGTGACATGAGATTGTGCAGGTGAAGGCCAGGTTTCCTGGAATTTCCCAGTTTAATCCTTCTCATCTCCATAAATTGGTGGCAGATAATAGGAACAGAGGCAAGCAGAAACATCTATTTTTCTATCTCAATTTCAAGGTCATAGAATTTGCTTTTCATAAAACTTTACTATTAGAACAATACTCCATGGAAATTACCCAGTCCTATATCTTTATTTTCAAAACATGGAAAAAAGTACTAGAAATATAAATTTAATTTCCAGATAATCATAGTGTTTGATTTGAATCTTATTTTGACAGAGAACCCTTTCTAGTTTATCGTGTTACCTTTTTATGTTTTGTACCTTTGAATGTAATTGTGCAGTAACAGAGTAGAAGGACCACATATAATTAGTTTAACAAGTGTCCTGCCTTGAGTACATTATATGGTATAGACTCTTAGTTTAGGGGCAGTGGCTAAACTTTTTATAAAAATGTAAATTTTGCAAGTCAGGCACCAGTGTCTTACACCTGTAACCATAGCTACTTTGGAGGCAGAAAAGTTTGTGGAACCCCTTCTCAACAAAGAAGTAGATGTGTTGGTGCTATCCTAGCTTTATGGGAAATTGAACAAGTCAACTAAGCTCAGGTGCCTGCCCAAGCAGAAATGAAAGCCCTGTCTCAAAAGTAATGGCAAAAATCAGTGGTAGAGATTTGGTTCAGTGGTAAGAGCATCTGCTCTTAGCAAACAAGAAAACCCCAGAGGAGGAGGAGGAGGAGGAGGAGGAGGAGGAGGAGGAGGAGGAGGAGGAGGAGGAGGAGGAGGAGGAGGAGGAGGAGGGTTTCCAAACTAGTACAGACATACCTCATTAAATTTGAATCCTTCCCTCCTTAATCATTTTCTCTATAAGCCTAATTCCTATTTAAACTTATTTTCATGTCTTCTTATCGAGTATAAGACCTTATTCTCTATAGAATGCATATTTGTTTATGAAACACTTACCCATACATGGCTTTCTTATCTCTGGTTTGGAACAAGTTGTTGTTTTTTTTTTTTCCGGTCGTGGGGCTTGAACTCTGGGCTTGGGCGTTGTTCCTGTGCTCTTCAGCTCAAGGAGAGCACTCTACCACTTGAACTATAGTGCCACTTCCAATTTTCTAGTGGTTTATTGGAGATAAGAGTCTCACAGACTTTCCTGCCTGGGCTGGCTTTGAACCGTGATCCTCAGATCTCAGCCTCCTGAGTAGCTAGGATTACAGGTGAGCCACCGGCGCCCAGCTGGCAAAAATATTTTTATTCTCAAGATAGTAATAAAAAAAGACCCAGATGGCTTCTCCATTTGAAAGTGTTAGCCCCTAGATGCCTATCTGCTTTTATGAAAATTTGATTCTTCATATAATGAACATTTCACTTTTTCCTTGATGTCTCCATTATAGTTTTTCAGTTGTAGCAAGATGATCTCAACCTGCTGAGCCATATAAGGATATTTACATCATTTTTTGTGCTTTTCAATATAACAACAGGGGCTTTCAAACAAAGTTCAGCATCTCCTTTGCTTTGGATTATCCTTGTTGCTGCTATCAATATACTTGATTGATGAATTCTCTCTTTTTTCAGTCATGGTTTTTATGTCCCTCTTCAAACCTGTGATAAACAATAAATATTATATCCTCTGGTTTGTTTGTTCATTTCCTAGCTCACACTACCTCATTTACAGACAAGAACTTTAAAGAGGAAGTTTGCTAAAATAAAAACCTTATAGTGCACTCAAAGATAATATGACCAGAAAAATTTGGATACATGTCTGTGTAAGGGCACATATGCCTATATTCATTTCTTTACAAAAGAAAACCCACTTGGAACACAACAAATCAAAGAAAGGTTGAACAAATGGGATTTCATGAAGTTGCAGAGCTTCTGCATGGCAAAGGACATAGCTAGCAAGATCAATAGAAAGCCCACAGATTGGGAGAAGATCTTCACTAGCCATACAATGGACAAGGGTCTCATATCTAAAATATACTTGGAACTCAAAAAATTAAATCCCCCAACAACAAATCCCAAAGGAACAACTGCCCAATAAATAAGTGGGCAAATGACTTAAAGAGAAACTTCTCTGAAGAAGAAAGAAGGATGGCCAATAGACACATGAAGAAATGCTCAACCTCCCTAGCCATAAAAGAAATGCAAATCAAAACAACATTGAGATACCACCTCACCTCAGTTAGAATGGCAAAAATCAAGAACTCTAATAACAACAGATGCTGGAGGGGATGTGGACAGAAGGGAACCTTACTTCATTGTTGGTGGGATTGTAAACTTGGCAACTACTTTGGAAAGTAGTATGGAGGTTCCTGAAAAGACTCCACATAGAGCTCCCTTATGACCCAGCAATCCCACTTTTGGGCATTTACCCAAATGCTTACAAACAAGACCACACTAAAGCTACCAGCACAAGTATGTTTATTGCAGCATTATTTACCATAGCTAAGATATGGAACCAATCTAGATGCCCCTCAGTAGATGAATAGATCCAGAAAATGTGGTATATATACACAATGGAATTCTATGCCTCCATCAGAAAAAATGACATTGCCCCATTTGTGAGGAAATGGAAAGACTTGGAAAAAATTATATTAAGTGAAGTAAGCCAAGCCCAAAGAAACATAGGTCCCATGGTTTCCCTTATTTGCAATATCTAGTATATATATGAGTCAAGCAGAAAAGGTCAGATAAGGTGATGTTAGGAAAATGAACCCTAAGATATGTATTTAATGTCTTTTTTCTTTCATGCATTTGTTTCTAACGCATTTATAAGATTATTTCTTTGTTGCTTTGTATGTCCTTCCCTCACAGTATAATCCCTGCTTTCACTGTATTTGATGTCGGTATAATTTGTGGAGGAGAAGGGGAAAAACAAGTCGTTTAAATAAGGATACAGGTGGACCCGTTGCAACAATGAGAAGTACAAGTTGTCATGTCGAAAATGAACTTTACAACTTTGGTGGGGGGGTTGGGGAGGATTGGGTGGGAGGGCAGGGGGAGGCTGGGAAAGGATGGGAAGGGTAAACAAAGGAGGAGGCTATAATGCTTGATAAGAAATGTACTCATTATCTTGCCCATGTAATTGTAACCCCTCTGTACAGTATTTTCACAATAAAAAAAGGAAAAAAAAGAAAACCCACTTGGGGACAAAGTAATATGGCCACACAAAGAAAGTCACCAAGATAAAACAATGAGTGCCATCTACAAGCAAAGGAAGATGTTCTCAAAATGAAACCAACCCTTCCAATAGCATCACTTTTGACTTCTAGATTACAAAATTACAGAGAAATAAATTAGGTTCTATAATCCTTCTAGTCTATGGTATTTGTCATGGCAGCCCTAGATAACTAATGCAAACATGTGAAGATAGCAAAGTTTTTAGAATTGTGACTCAACTTTATAAACTACAGATAAATAGATCTTAAGTGGAGATTTATTCCTGAGTAAATCTCTTTTATTTCCTCACAAATGTACATTGTGATATTATAGTTAGCTTGTAACAGCCTTTTTTGTTTTGTGACCCTAGGTTGTATTCTGAATAGGAGTATCAAAGTAGACGAATTTTAGATGGTTAAAATTATAGTTTCAAAGGCAAAGATTTATGAGATGTAAATCAAGTGATTCCTTAAATAAAGATGTATTTTTGTTTAGGGTTTTGATTATTATTATTATTATTATTACTATTGTGTGTATGTGTCAGTATTAGGGCTTGAACTCAGTGAATCATGCTTTCTATTTAGTGTTTGTTGTTTACGACTGGTGCTCTACCACTTAAACACCACTTCTATTTCCTGTGTTTTGCTGGGTAATTGGAGATAAGAGAGTTGTGATTCATCTTCCTGTGCTAGCTTCAAACCTCAATTCTCAGATCCTTGCTTCTGGAGTAGGTAGGATTACAGGCATGAGCCAATGGCACTCAGCCTTGTTTGTGTTGTTGAGACTTGATCTCACTACAGAACACATGCTGCTCTTGAACTTATAATGTAATCCTGGCTGGCCTGGAACTTATCATCTTTCTGAATCAGCCTCCCGTGCTCCTGACATTACTGGTGTGTGCCACAATGTCTGGTATTAAAGAAGTCTGCTACTTACCTAGAATATTGCTCTGGTATGTTCTCCTATTGTATTTACATTTTAATTTGATTTTCCAGTTCTTAATCTATGCCCATTCTTTCAAGAACACACAGCTGTACAGAACAGGGAGTACCACAGATTTCACTTACGCTCCATTCTCCAGGCTATGTAAGCAGTTACAGCTGTCCTGCTTTCTCTAGTCATAATGCTTGAGGATCCACGCAGATGTTGAAATGGAACTGATGGAAGGTGAGAAGCACTAACTAAAGTTGAGATCAAATGAGTAAACTATCCTTTCCCTTTCCTGACTGGTTTAGTGTTTAGGGATAGAAACAAGATCCTCCTAGACAAGAAGAAAAAAAAGCAGATGCAGCAAGTGTGCTCTGTGGTAGTTACAAAGACCACCGAACAGAACCCACCCACGTAGAAGACAGAAAAGCAATAAAGATTACAAAAATAGCACCCATGTCTGAGAGCTGCTAAAAAATGACTTTTTAGTGTTGGAACATAACCCTGGAATCAAAATCTGACTTTTGTTCTGGAAATACCAAAGAGGAGTATCTCAGAGAATTGCAAAAACATTTACCTTTGTGCATTCCAAGAATAATAGCCAGGCACACTGTGCCAAGTTTGAAATGTAAGTCAAGTAGTACACACTGATTCTAGAGTTGATCTTCGGCCCTTCCTCTGTTAAGTGCTGGTAAAACATAATACCTAGGTTCAAAAGTCACCACTTACCAAGACCTTATGACACCCTGGGAACACTAGAATTCAAAACAGCAACATCTAGTCAAGACCCATCATTTAGCTGTAAATGAGTAAAGATAGTTTCTATGTTGTATATGGGAATAAATCTATATATACATAGTAGTGCAATTTAAAAATCAAGAGGGGAGATGCTAAGTAAACATATTAGCTATATTTGACTCATTGGAAGGTATTGCCTCTAAGGGATGCAGTGAATGGACAATCACGTGATGTTTTATCAGAAATGAAATACCATCATATTCCTATTCCTGGCAATAATAAAAAATGAGGGCGGGGGGGGGAGAGAAGATTACTTTTTGTGTCTGTTTTGAAAAGGCTCCATGGTGAAATAATGTTCAGGATATGGTCGTGGTTCCAAGTCATTTGAAAATCTCAACTTCCTTCAGTTTTATTATCTCTCTCCTTCATATACAGAAATAGGAAGTACCATATCTATTTTATGAACTATAAAGTTTGCTGAAGATAAAATATCAGAATTTGCATGCTATGCCTAGTAGTTCAAAACTTTTTGACATAACAAACATCCAGATGGAAATTACCTGTCCGTTTTCCCTTGCTGTGAAAAAGTAGAACCCACTACTATTTTTTAATAAAATGACAAGGAAGTGGGCTAGAGATCATCTTTAAGGGCCAATTCACACACACACACACACACACACACACACACACACACACACACACACACACACACACACATTCTCAAGTCATTTACACAGTAATAAAACAATATAAGGAATCACTATAACAAAGCAACAGAGAGACAAAAACATAATAAAATAAAATAAAATATTTCCCGATTGTGTTTTGGGTATGTGAACTCTCTCATCACTACTAGGCATCCCAATGATATTTTCACTGTTAGAATTTAACTTCAAGGATCTGCTTCCTTAGCTAGGACTCTACCACTTGAGCTATACCTACAGACTTGATTTTTGCTGGTTAATCAGAGATGGAATCTCAACGCCGTTTCTTCTCAGTCTGACTTTGAACTGCTATGCTCAATCTCTTAGTCTCCTGGGTATCTAGGATTACAGCCATAGTCTACTTATGCCTGGATCACTGGGTTTTCAAGGATTTTAATAACCCTTGAAAATCTAGATTCTATTTATCAGGTGAAAGACATAGAAGCCATTTCAATTTTGTTCACCATCATGTCTCTAGTACCTGGGACATTTTTTTGAAAGGACAACAATAACAAATATTTAATCTTTGGAAATGCATGCTGGGGCACAGAGTACAATATTCATTTACTAACATAGAGAAATCCATCAGCAGTCTAAGCGGAATTACCACCCATGAGATTCTGTTTTTATTGGGAGACAATTTTCTACAGATGGTTTACAATTTGTATGTCTTAGGAGGAAAAACAACAATTGCCTTTGTCCAGGATTACTTTTTCATGGATATGTGTTTAGAAAATATTCTTAGATGAAATTGTTTTTAACTCCACCACAAAGGGAAGGGATAGTTACAATATTTCCATTATAGACAATTTGGTTCCCCAAGCACAGACTTCCTATCTAACACACCTCACTGTGTGTGTGTTTGTGCAGACATCACATGGTCCTTATGCTATGGGAGTTGGTTTTTAAGATATATGTATATATAATGTAAATATATAAACATATATCTTCATATATGTATGTATCTTTATATTATGATACTCAATATTTCTATTGCCACAGGTAACAAATCTAACCTGTCTGACAACCTGTCTGTTAACTTATCTCCTGTCTTTGGTCAACATCTCTGAAATGGTAGCAGGCTACCTTGTTAATTGCTAAGCAGGTAAAATCTCAAAGCCTTTCCAATGATGTCAGTCTCATATACCAGATACAAACTTGAGGTTTAAAGTTAAATACTGAGAGTTCCTCTGCATTTTGGGAAAGAGTATTCTTCTACTCTGATAAGAAGAAAAATCTAAACTGTAAGATCATTTTCTCCTGACCCCTCAGGAAACTGAGGGTGAAAGGCTCCAGGTAAAAGGCTCCAAATCGAAGGAAAAGACCTTCAAAAGAAATGAAAGATTGTCTTTAGCTGAGGAACATCATATCCAAGAATTTCCTAGGTATAGGAAAATCACAAACCACAAATCAGAGAATCTCAGAGAGATCCAAGAACAAAAAATCAATCATCACCATGTATAGACACAAACCTAAGCACACAGTATTCAAACTTTTGAAAGCCTCGAATCAAGGGCAAATATGAAGGTATTTGGAGAAAGTGAAAACACATGACAAATAGAAACAAATCTTAGAACTGCCAGAGACCTCTTATCAGAAAATACTTAACCCATAAAGCTGAGAAGTGGCATCTTTAATGATTGGAAGGAAAAACAAAATAAGGCTACTAATCTAGATTTTGTTCCTTTGCGAAAATATACTTCAAAGTAAGACACAATAAAGATTTTTTTCTAGACACACAACAGCTGAGAGCATATATTTCCAGCAAACCTAAAATATAAGAAATGCTAAAGGAAATTGCTCAGGTAGAGTAACATAGCAATCAGAAACCTGGCTATAAACAAAGAAATACATCTCTAGGAATAGTAAAATAGAGGCTAATATTAAAAAACATTTAAAATATATATAATCACTCTAAAAGATGCTATTGTCTAACTAAGAAATAGAACTAATGGCATGCTCCAGTTTCTATCATAAGAAACATAACATATGGGAGCAAAAGTACAAAAGATGTGGTCTACAATTGACAAGACATTGATCTAAGGATTTTGCACCTTACTTGAATTTGTGAAACTTTATAGAAGGGTGAACTAGTTGAGTTAATGCCATTAGGTGCTTGGGCAACGAATATTAATTTTAAATACCTGTAGATAATAATCCAACTGATGATATAACAGTAAGTTAGAAAATATAGTATCAAAAAGACTGCAAAAGAAATTTTAACAAATGTGGCTTAGAAAACAAATATTAAAATATTGAAGTAGTAGAATCCAGTTGTGAACTTATTAAGAATAAACGGTCTAGGCATAGCAATTCAAAGACTTTTAGGTTAGATTAAAATAGGAAACACAACAATGTACTACCCACAGCAACTCTTATTACACTGTGATATAAATAGATAAGAAAATGCAGAAAAAGACATACTATGATGACATTAATCAAAAGAAAGTTGGAGTGCTTTATTTATTTATTTTTTGTTGGGCCTGGGCCTTGAGCTCTGGGCCTGGGCACTGTTCCTGAGCTCCTTTTGCTCAAGGCTAGTACTCTACCATGTGAGCCACAGAGCCACTTCTGGCTTTTTCTGTGGTTAATTGGAGCTAAGAGTCTTATGGACTTTCCTGTCTTGGCTGGTTTCAAATCACGATGCTCAGATCTCAGCCCCCTGAATAGCTAGAATTATAAATGTGAGCCAGTGGTTCCTGGCTAGAATGTTTAAAAAAAAAGAAAATGAATGATGAAGTTTCATTTCTTAATGATAAAGAAATAAACTAATCAAGAAGATATATTATTTTATAGACCTATTAGCAGATCTTTAAAATACACAAAAATTAATAAATCTGCAAGGAGGAGAAGACAAATAGCACAATTGTAAATGGTGACTTTGATAGTTCTGGAATTAAAATAATACCATAAGAAAAAATCCAGTAAGGATAGTAAGGCACAAATATCACTATGTCTAACTGGCATGTCTACAACATGGCATTAACAGCAGTAGAATACATATTTTTGTTTTGTTTTGTTGGGGTTTTTTTGGATCTGGTTGTGGGGCCTGAATTCTGGGCCTGGGCTCTGTCCCTCAGCTCTTCAGCTCAAGGCTAGCGCTCTACCACTTGAGCCACAGCACCACTTCCGGCACTTATGTGGTGCTGAGGAATCGAACCCAGGGCCTCATGCGTGCAAGGCAAGCGCTCTACACTGAGCCACCTTCCCAGCCCGAATACATATTTTTTTCAAGCCATTACATATAGACCACAGACCATATTCTAGGCCATCAACACATTAAAGGCATTGAAGGCATACATAATGTAGTTTCTGAACTTAATGGAATTCAATTACAATTTCAAAATAGTACAGTTCATGAAAAAATACCTAATTATTTGGAACACAAACAACACCAGTAAGTAGTTCATGAGTTAAGGAAGAATCTGCAAGGGAAAATAGATAATATCTTGAGTGGAATGGCTTAAGATACCAAAATGTAGGAACTGCAGCTAAATTAAATTCAGAGGAATTTGTAGCATAAATATTCACATTGGAAAAGAAGAAAGATCTTAATTCAGCACTCTAAGCTTCCACCAAATAAGAATAAGGTCATCACATTTTAAGGCATTTTATTTTTTAGTTTTAAAAGTAGTGAGTTATAACTTACATAGTATTCTTATCTTTAGTATATACATTAATGAATTTTATG